>NW_028301619.1:5000000-5625000 GCF_987345545.1 Pholcus phalangioides
TATATATTACTTTAATGTTGATTTGAATTTTATTTTCCAGGTGAGAAGCCAGCAGTGAACTCCCAGATGTCTCAAGGTAAATTTTGATTACTTTTCTATAAATTTCACTAAATTTATTGCTTTGGTATTAAATTTGTATGAAAAACTCCTGGCTTTTAGGTTGAATATAAAATAGTAATACGAAATTCAAAAATATAATTTCTTATGCGAAAGTTTTTAACAGCTGGCTGATGCGAAGATATATTGAGGAAAGAGAAAAAATTCAACTGTCTTTGCGGGGAATCGAACCCACGTCCATTTACTTTCCGCGCGTTCACCCGGAATATGAGAATATATAAAAAAAAAGCTCCGCGTCTTCATTAAAATCACCTGCGGACCATACTGGTAGTTATATATAAAAATGTTACAATTCGTTCTCATGTACATAATTTGCATAGATATAAAAATGTATGCAATTCATCTTCATCAGATATAAATGAATCAGTTTTCATCAATATTATTCAAAGAGTTTTGATGAAAATTATCGTGTGTGGTATATATATAAATGGAAGTGTCAGTTTTTCAATAAATTATAATATCCGTCATATAATTATGTAGGGATTGCAGTAAAACAAAGATGACTACTTAAAAAAAGACTTCGGATACGATATTTTAGAACTATTCTTCAATAGTATTATTCCATTATGCATGTATTGTACAGGGTGTCCTGTAAGTCCGATTGCGGCCTTCATCTCATAAACCGCTCGTCGGTAGAGTTATGATTACGATTTAAAAACGGCTCAAAATGTGTTCAAAAATAATCTTGTACCAGTTTTGGGAGTGAAAATACAGCGTGTCACAAAATACGAATCTAAATTTCATACGGGTCCCCAGTCCTAAGAAACTGAATTACAAAGTGTTTGCCTTGTCTATCATGAATAATTGCATTTTTAATTGGGTTGATGTATTTTTGAAATATATGACATCCATATTTTTATGGGCATCTTTTTATCAGCCACCTCGTTGGGCATTTTGCCTGTTGTGGCGTTGTATTTGTATTTGTATTTGTATTTGTATGAGGTGAGGTCAACAAAATAATTCCACGTTTCTAAGTGCAATATTCGTTGAGATATTGGAATTGAAAAATCGGAGAAGAACAGCATAAACTAACGGAAAACTCTTCTTTTTCCTTATTTATTATGTTCTTTCCCAACTTTTATCAAATTTTTAATACAAATATATCAATGAATATTGCACTGAAAAACATGGAATTTTATTTTTGGTCTCAAAACAAAAACACAGGGCAACAACTTCCTAATTAGGTTATTTTAGGACAGGTTGTCCATATATAAACATTTAGATTTTTTTATTTTCCGACACCCCGTATTTTCACTCTCAAAATGGTACAGGATGATTTTTAAAAACATTTTGAGCAATTTTTAAGTTGGAACTATACCTCTACGACGAACGGTTGATAAGAAAAAGGCGGTATCAGGACTTACAGGACACTCCGTATATACATATATACAAATACAAATACAACGCCACAACAGGCAAATTGCCCAACGAGGTGGCTGACTTAAGAACATCATGGATCCCCGAGCCATTTTTTTTGGAGGCTCTACCTAATACTGCTACACCACACATGCACCCCGTCCACCCCCCCCCCCCGCGGAACCCCCCAACGAATTGGTACATGCGGGAATGTGCGTGTACGTGTAGTGAAACCTGACGTGTTCTTTTTTGTTTCTCTGTAATGCTTGTTATGTGTAGTGCTGTCATCTGCCACCAGTTTTTCTAACTATGAGTGAAGTGTTATGATTGAATGATTTATCGTTGTAGGACTGTTGCTGTCTGTGGCGAGACTTTTTAACGGGGAGATCAGCTCGCATTTGCGCCTTGAAGTTGGGAACCACAGAAAACCAACTTCAGCCCACCACAAATTCCCATACACTCATGTATGGACATTTATATGAGTGTATATATACACTCATATCCATAAATTAAGGGTAATGCCAGCTCCGGCAAATAAAGGTTCAGAAACGAAACAAACGTTAGTTATTCATAAAGCCCATTTATTAAACAAAAGATAAAGAACAAAAACGATGGTGTATGTATGATACCATTCATAAAAACTACGATTTCTGCTCCTTGGAGCAATTGTAAAAAATATCTCCTTTACAAAAACTTACTATTACATGGTTGGTATGATGGTAAATACATTGTATGTCTCCCATGCGATGAAATACAGTCCGTACAACGCCTAAGCTTGCTGAGTATCAAATTATCGATCTGATCTTGGGGAAGATCACTCCACTCAGCAAGCAATGCTCTCCGAAGTTCCGGTACACATGTAGGAGGTGGTTGACGAGCTGCAACTCGTCGGCCAAGCATGTCACACACATGCTCCATCGGATTCAAGTCAGGTGAGAATGCTGGCCATTCCATACGGGTTATATCCTCAGATTCAAGGCATTCGTTTTCGATGTTTGCTCGGTGAGGACGGGCGTTGTCATCCATAAACACAAATTCTGCGCCCATGGCACCCCTAGACAAAAGTACATGTTGTTCCAGAATGATGTCCCGATAAATTTGGGCTTTCATGGTTCCGGTTTGAACATGCAGATCTGTTCTGGAACCCAGTATAATTCCACCCCAAACGAGCAATGCTGCACCACCGTAACGGTGCCGTACAATGATGTTGTCTTGGTGGTAACGGGTACCTGGCGTTCTCCATATGAAAGTCCGACGTGAATCAGACTGCAAGCTAAACCTGGACTCGTCGGAAAACATCACACAAGCCCACTGTGACGATGTCCACATTGCATGTACTCTACTCCAGGCTAATCGCTGCCGACGGTGAGTTGCCGTGAGCGGAACACATCTGACAGGCCTGCGAGCATATAGACCAATATCCCCCAAACGTCTGTACACGATTTGCCTTGAAACTGTGGTACCCGTGGCTGCAGATAGCTGACGAGACAGGTCGGATGCTGTGCTCCGTCTGCTTCTTTTGGCAGTTACTGCCAAATACCAGTCTTCATTCGGCGTTGTAACTCGGGAGCGACCTGTACTGTAACGTCTACTGACATTTCCGTTATCTTGGAATCGTTGCCAAAGCCTAGAGATGACACTTTGGGCAATTCCAAGTTTCTTGGATACTTCCATCTGAGTACGCCCACATTCCAGGCGGCCGATAATTCTACCACGTAAAAAATCATCCACATGCGTCGTCTGTGTCATAACTATTCGCTTATGTGCACTGAGCGCCTTACAGAACTCTTGTGAACAATTTTACTTCTTTCCCACCATTTCTTATATACCCCCCTCTTACACTCTCGTCATTGTGACGTACTATCGGCATCATCTGGTGGCTTCCTGAAATTTGCATATCATTCTTGCAGATGTGTGTGATAATTCTACAGGTGAAATTTTTACTTTAGATTTCGATTTCCGTGTGATTCTGAATTATCCTTAATTTATGGACATGAGTGTACATACAATTATGTCGGTATTTTAAATATTACGATCCTCACGTATTCCCAAGAGATCGGTAACATCTGTCGAGGGAATTAATTGAAATGTTGTTGAATACCATTCAAGAATACGAATCTAATTTTTTAACAATTTTTTAAAAGGAATATTCATATTTTTCATTTTTGATTTCAATGGGTAAACTATTATACTGCTTTGGGGGAAAAGTAAATGAAATTTTTGTATAAAATATTTATATCCTGTTTAGGATTTAATTCTGTTGCATTCGATTATGAAATCAAGTTAAAAATGTTGGTTTCGGAAATAAAATTATTTTACACAAAATAAGATTCGGTCTAGATTTTGTGTTGAGTTTCCACAATAACAACGGTCATGAAAAGTTTCTGAATCACACGTGGGCGTGATTGGAATTGCCATTTTTCACGCCTACATGACGAAAGTGAAATGACTTTTATGCGTCATGAATAGGCTATAAGACCAAGAAGAAGTTCCCGACTTGCTCCACCAAGGTCAATGCCTCTCGGCGTGGTTGGTCGTTGCTTGCGAATTGCATAACTGATGACAGGATTGCACACCTAACAAGGCGAGCTACTTATTTTCTTAGCTGCCTACACTGGAGGTACAACGTGGGTGCTCGTCATGTAGGTTGAGCTGGTTTTCTTTTTCTACCTGCTGAATCTTCTCGTCCTGCCAGAGACTTCATCATCACTAAAAACGACTGAATGACGCATTTCTGGGTAGCGCCACATGATGAAATACAGGGTCTGTCTGTCTATTAGGATTTTTCGACTATTATATGCTGTACTGACAGACAGTGTAACGAACTTTTCTTTCTGCATGAAGCGGAAACTGTAACAACATGAAACAGGCTGTGATTATACTCAACTTCATTATACTTTCAAATGAGCATCCTGTTGCTCCTTTTTTTTTATTGGCAGAACTAAAATGAAGAATAATAATAATCAAATGCTTTACTGTCATCGAATAGCATTGGATTCGGAATTTGAAATTAATACACTATACAGGTTGTCCGAAATGCCTTGCCCAGTGGATATCTCTGCAAGCATTGACTTTAGAAACATACTTTTATTTGCAAAACATTTTCAAATTACCTGCGGTTACTCTTAAATTTTATAAGGGGTCGTATACATAAAAAATATAAAAATTAAATTTTATGTATACCCTGTGTGCTAAAATTTCCAATTAGTGAAATGTAAATGCTGCTCTGAGAAGTCATTAACAAAACAATTCATGTTTTTAAATGCAATATTAATGGAAAAATTTGTCTTGGAGGTTTTCAGCAATAATTGCCAATGATATACGGTGTTATTTACAAAGTGCGAAGCTTAAATTAAATTCAAATTTGTAAAAATTCTGTAGCTGTCAAACTTGATTGTCACAAAAATTAATTTTTATTTATTCATATATTATATATTGATTTTATTATTGTAAATAAAAAATGAAATGGTTGAGTACATTCTATTTGTGCACAGTCCCGAAAACTGGCAACTTTTGAGCCAATGAATACTTTCTTAAACAGTGATAAGGTGGCAAAACATAGAGGTTTTATGTATTGAATATCTCGATAACTACTGCATTTAAAAATATGAAATTTTTTACAAATGACGTTTTAAAACTGGATTTGCATTTCATATAATATAGAATTTTTAGTACACGAGAATTGCATAACATTTTATTTATTAATTGTATAAACATTTTATTTATTAATTGTATAAACATTTTATTTATTAATTGTATAAACATTTTATTTATTAATTGTATAAACATTTTATTTATTAATTGTATAAACATTTTATTTATTAATTGTATAAACATTTTATTTATTAATTGTATAAACATTTTATTTATTAATTGTATAAACATTTTATTTATTAATTGTATAAACATTTTATTTATTAATTGTATAAACATTTTATTTATTAATTGTATAAACATTTTATTTATTAATTGTATAAACATATTTTAATTTTTTCATGTATATGGCCCCTCAAACAAATTTTAAGTAATTGCACGTCATGTGAAAGCTTTTTATAATTGAATATATGGTTCTAAAGTCAACGGCTGCAGAAACACGTGCTGTGCGAAAGTTAGTGTTCACACACACTGTTGAGTTTGGATATTTTTCGAATTTCTAAAAAATATTTCACGAATTGTCCGGCACCTGCTATTTTCATATAAGTCTCCTATAAAGTTCGCTAACAAATTTTGAAAGAAAAATAAAATTGTATCGCTCGCACATGCGTACGTAAAAACTATTTTCTTCAAATTCTTATATCTCACTGAATTCAGAATGTTTTATTGCGAAATTTCCATGACCTAGCTATGCTAACCCTGCAAACCGTTTTTATTTTGGTTATTTGTCCGGTTTTTATGAATTTTTAAAGTTTCTACGGACTTCTTGCCCACCCTGTATATTTTTTATTTCTCACTACAGTAGAACCTCTCGATAACGGACATCCATAGGACCAAAAATTTTGTCCGCTGACGGGCAGTGCCCGCTAATAGGGATGTACGATATACAGTGCAACCTCGTTTATACGACTTTCACATTTATACGACGTTTGATTTCGGTCGTCATTGGTTCCCGTAGATTTTAATGTTAAAATGCATATGTTATTGTGTGTGCAAAAGTGATACACTGCAAGTCATGCATAATCACTAATCGTCTCGATATAAAGAATGTTTGAATAAATTTCACTACATTTATCGCTTTTACCGGCGATAATGCATAATTTTCAAATAAAGTTGGATAATCTGATAAATATGAAAAAAAAAATATAACCTTTCTTCTCTTGATTAAACCAATTAATTACTTTTATCCGTACATGATACGTGTACTACATATATTTTGGAATAAAAATTCAATTAAAATAAGTGTGACGAAGATAAAAACATTCATAATATTGAGAAATTGAATTTTCTGGATGTTATGCGGAAACCAATATTTGGAAAGAAAAGTGATTTGTCCCTTTGCATGCCGGGCAAGTGCACTAACCAATACACCAGAGACACACTTTGCAGTTCCTTAAAACACACATTAGTAGCGCGAAGCGCTGAATGGAGACATAGCAGCCTCCCTTAACTACAGCAATTTTCGCCCCAGTTGGCGTTTTTGTATTAAGAGAGTGTATTTTTTCGGCCCGAAATATATGAGAAATTGAATTTTCTGGATGTTATGCCTCTGGTGAGACCAGAGGTCTGGTACACCAGAGTCTCTGATGTATTGGTTAGCGCACTTGCCCCAGATATGCAAGTGGACTCGGGTTCGATTCCCAGAGGAAACAAATCACATTACTTTCGAAATATTAGTTTCGGTATAACATCCAGAAAATTAAATTTTTCAGTATATTTCGGGCCGAAAAAATACCATCCGTTAATTCACAACATGATCAGCCTTGTAAAGTTGGCGTTCTTCCCACGTATCAACAGACCAAACCACCATTACCATTCGAGTTTACCATCCTGGACCATAGTTATGTTCAGTTAATTAATTAACCAGTTGACGATTTATCATGTTTACCAACAAGAGCTTGGGATTACATATAATCTTAGTTGAATATGATAAATGCTTGGTTTATGACCAAAAATTAATAAATTAAAGTTTGCCTGATTTTACTGCCCGCTAACGGCAAGTGAAATACATTAAATCCCTATTCCACGGGACCGGGGATCAAAAAAGTGTCCGTTAACGGGGAGTATCCGCTAAGGGAGGTGCCACGGTAATGTGTCATGTAGAATTGGCTACATACATATCAAAACAGGTAAACATACACTGAGCATCATGAGAGTTTACTTCATAAGAGTATTTCTGTCATTAAAAACTATTTGTGATGAACAATCATAACAAAGAGGCTTCGAACTTGAGTGTTATCGTCTAAACTACTTATGTCAACATGTTAGTGGATGTAGAAGCTGAAGAACCTCTATCGAATAGCTCAAGAGTTAGCTGAATCGAATCTTGTTGGGAAAAAAAATCCATCAAGAGCTTCTTGGAGAATTAAGCTATTTATTCTTTCTACTCTTACCATAAGATGATTTTTCGTAGCAGATAAAAAAGGATTCCGTGGCTCATTTACTCGGTATGTTCGGAAGTCAGGTCTCAAGAAACCAGGTAATCGTAAGCTGTCAACCGCTCATTAATTGAATGGATAAGCTTCTGTTTCGAAAAAGAAAAAATAATGAAAAAAAAAAAACTAAACAAAAAATAACAAGACACGTTGTACGCCCCTTTAACCTTCCGCCATTATCAGGCTATAATCATCAGTTACCTTTCAGAACAAAATGGATGAATAAGAGCTACTTTTACAGCTGGTGACTCCTAAGTGCGTATTTTTATCAGTGTCACCCGCGATCTTCGCTGAGATAGAAATGGTTCTTCAAATAATCAGCTAAAAGCACACACTGCATTCCTTATTCAAAAAAGTACTTAGCTAAGAAACTTCTTCAAAAATACTTCGGCAATAGTTATACTGTTCCGAGATGTTTTATATTTTCCACATGCCGTGGATGTTTTAAGAGAGTATCTTTCTTCCCTTACAGTGATTCAAAGATGCGGTATTTTCTCAAAATTGAAATTAATGATTTAATTTCTCTTTAGCTACACACGTTGAAATGAGAAGTAGTTAACTAACTACATAGTCATTCATTTTTCAGGAAACAAAGCCCTTTAATATATTAACCCTTTCAGTTCTGACGGTAATTTAAAGCAGTGTTTTTCCACTTTTCAGCCCACGGCTCTCTTTGGACAATATTTCATTCTCGTGGCCAGTGGCGTATTTACAGGGATTCTTCTTAGTGGGCTATAGCCCAGGGTGGCAAGTTCAGAGGGATGAAAAATTTCAGGAATGAGGGGCCGAGAAAATTAATAGAATGGGAGAAGGGTGCAAAACTTGTATAACTAAATAAATCCGTCTCTGCGGGTAGTGCCATCGTAATGCATGAGGCTACCCGGGCACGGCCCGGGGTCCTCAAGAGCAAATACAAATACAACGCCACAACAGGCAAATTGCCCAACCTGGTGGCTGACTTAAGAACATCATGGATCCCCGAGCCATTATTTGGAGGCCCTACCTACTACTGCTACACCACACATGCACCCCGCCCCCGGCGGAACCCCCAACGAATCGGTACATGCGGGAATGTGCGTGTACGTGTAGTGAAACCTGGCGTGAAGTTTTTTGTTTCTCTGTAATGCCTGTTATGTGTAGTGCTGCCATCTGCCACCAGTTTTTCTAACTATGAGTGAAGTGTTATGATTGAATGATTTATCGTTGTAGGACTGTTGCTCTCTGTGGCGAGACTTTTTAACGGGGAGATCGGCTCGCATTTGCGCCTTGAAGTTGGGAACCGCAGAAAACCAACTTCAGCCGATCACCACTGTGGGGTTCGAACCCGGATCCTCGCATCGTGAGTCCGTCACTATAACCACTCGACCACCACAGCGGCAATACAAATACAATGCCACAACAGGCAAAATACCCAACGACGTGGCTGAGAAAAAGATTTCCATATCAATATGGATGCCATATATGAAAAGAGAGAAAAGGCCTTTTTATTTGTATGAATAAATTACATAAATGAACATAACGGAAAAACAACGCAACGCATAAACTACACACAAATCATCTCCCCAAGGTATCATCTCCCAAGGGACCTATGTCCGTCCAGGGCAGATCCACCAAAATGTCTTCTCGTGGCAACACATCGCTTTGTATGTGTGAACACATACACACACAATTATATATTGGTTTGCCCCCACGGTTTTTTAGTATGTGTTAATTGATTTCGCTTAAAACTTTATATACTATTTATGATATTCGTATTTTCCACATATGTTTTAATCAGACTTTTATATTTTTTAAGCATTTTCTAATTTTTTATGTGTGAATCCAAGATATTGTAAATTTTTGGTCCTAAATAGACATGAATTGTTTTTTTATTATTTTACAAGGAACAATGATTTGAAATTGGGTTCCATTATTCTGATTCCATTATTTCATTCCATTATTTCTGATATTTTTTTGAATTTTTCTTATTTTAAACCAATCTGTATCTGAATAAAAAGAGTAATAGTCTATAAACATAAGTTTTACGGATATTTGATCTATAGTAATTTATTTGGATATTTAATGGATGATGAGTATTAGGCGTGATTATATTTAAACTTTTTGTTATTGTTTCATTTAGTAATTGGATATTACAATCATAATCTCCTCCCCATACATAAATTCCATAATGAACAGTGAACTGGATCCATGCATTGTACATATTTGTTAAAAAATTTTCTGATACAATATTTCGTAGATTATACAGGGTGGGCAAAAAGTCCGTAGAAACTTGAAAAATTCATAAAAACCGAAATAAGAAATGGTTTGCATTCGTGCCTACCCTGGACTAGAGAAAACTGAGCATCCTTTTCATGTAGGTTTTATGCATGGCCGTCATTGGTCATGGCGAAGTGATGTTCTGGGGCCTCCACATTTAACTGGAAGTGAAAGCTTACATGTTAACATACTTACGAATATCATAGTACCAATCTTATCATGTAGGCGGAAATGAATATGAGCCCACGGGCCCGTGGATAAAAATGACCATAGTTCTATGAAATGCTCTGCTGGATTATCGTCCAGCAGACATATTATATAATACAATATAATATAATATAATAATATAACATTATCGTCCAGATATGTCACTTGACAGCTGCTTTAAACTACCACCAACGTTTAACCCCCGTAACACCCCTTATATACGTTGTTAGGAGTTGGGATTTTGATTATGAAAGCCGTATACAGTAAACCCTCGGTTTACGAACGTCTGTTTGCGATATAATTCGGTTTCCTAATTTGTCTTGGCTTACAAACATGCCAGTCGGAAAAAATTGGACTACATCCAAAGGAACAATACAGAAATTGAGATTTCTATGGCCACGTGGTGATTTTTTTTCAAGTTCCTTTCACTGAATACGACTCCTCTTGTACAGCTCATGGATGAACATATCTCATTTCAAACTTTGAGAAGAGGGGTTTACATTAAACAAATTTTTCAGAGATATTTTTCAACAATTCCTGACAAAGAATTAACACTCACTGACTCGTGGAAACATCATTTTAATGTCCTATATTAATCATAGTGCTTATTGACAAAGCTTAGCAGCAAGTGGCTTACAGAACCATGAATTTGGTTTAGATGGCATTGTGGCCAGATTGCTTTGCAGGCAGAAATTTCGAGGGCTTTGACACTGAGATTAATAGATCTAATCAATGAGAGCAGACATGGGCTCGGCTCTGCTCTCGAAGAACATCATAGAATATAATTCCGTTATCTCGTAATTTTGGGATTAATGCTCTCTAGGAAAAGTGTTTTCACAGTATCAGCATGATGATTTCAGTTTGTTTTATGTTAGCCCCTTGAGCGTAAAGCAATGTTGTAAAAATTGACACTAGAAATCTTTGGAGTCCCAAGTACATATGTAGCGCTCATTCTGATATAGGTGTTTTGATGAAACTTAATATATAGAATATATTAACTATGGGGGAAAAGAAAGATTCAATGAAAAAAATAGTTCAATTTTTGACCACCTGGTCGGTGAAAAAACTGATTTTTTTTTTATCACAGTTATCTTTTTGCTATTTTCTAGATAACGTATATACCAAGACTTAATGAAATGCCGTCCACCGCAACGGGTGCTACATTGGTTGGAGTAGTGTTATAATTTAAGTGACACTACTCGGCTCATACCAAAGCCTCTTAGATACTACTTCTAGGCGGCTTTGCTCATACTGACATTACTCCGACCTATGTAGCGCTCTTTGTGATGGCCATGGGCGGAGATACGGGGGAAGGGGCATTTCCCCAGCGTCAAATCAAAGGTGAAGTCGACTGATCTAATGTATATATGTATATATGAATTGGCATGTATCATCATCATCGTGCCCCCCCCCCAGCAATAATGACCGTGCCCCCACAGACTGCCAAGTCTATCTCCGCCTATGGTGGTGGACGTATTTCATTGGAACTTGGTATATATATTATTTGGACCATGGCAAAAAGACGACTGCGATAAAAAAGCGGATCTTTTCACCTGGTGGTCAAAAATTGAACTTTTGAATGAAATGAAAATGACAATGAAATATTTTCATTGAATCTTTCTTTTACCCCCCCCCCTTATGGCTCATATATCCTATATACTACGTTTCATCAAAATCATCAGAATTCGCGCTACATCCGTCTGAGTAGTGTCAGTTTATTTATAATCGCCCTGTACTAAGGAAATAATCGAGTTAATGCATAATATTATTTTTCCTCACTCTAGTAATTGATCCATATTTCGTTTCATGTCAGCATTTTTTCGTAAAATAATACCTATATGTTTCAAATACCAAGCACATTGACGTGACTGATACTTATACAAGTACCATCAGTGCATGGTGAGGTGTCGATTGTATGCAAACAATTGTGAACCCAAATTCAATTATAATTTGAATGTGCGTTTTTTTTAAATTTTAGAACTAATAAATGAGATTGAGGATACTTTGTGGGCTAAAAGAAAATCCTAAAAAAAAGATCTACAATATTGATTAACCTTGTATCGGGAGGCAGACCATCATCATAGTGCATTACTAGATTTATACGGTTTTTGATATATTTTATAAATCCAGTTTTCATAATGCGGTACTGAAATTGTTAATGTTGAACACGTTTCGACTAATACTGCTTCTGAATCCTTGTTATTCCAAAAGTTGGAAAAAAAAAATTACTAACTAATATTCAATATCCGAAGATGATGTCACTCTCCACCTTCCATATGAAGGTTTTTAACAACTAGTTGATGTGAAGATGAATTTAGGAAAGATAGAAAATTCAGCTCCCTGCAAGGGCAGTGAATTAGTGGCCCGAGTTAGGTCCGACCGTCAAAGGTACGTTCACGTTCAGTGTACACCAGCTCTAAGGAAAGATTAAAATTCGTTGCCTGTGTAGTCTAGTGCGCGCACTCGGCAAGTGAGAGGACATGGGTTCCATTCCCCGTATGGGCAGTTGAAAATTTGCTATCTTTCCAAAATTCATTTTCTCATCAACTAGTTGTTAAAATGTTTCGTAATTCTCCATAGATGATTCCAGAAAAATTACGATCGCCAGAAGCAACATTTTTGGGTTTATTTGACATTTTCAAATTTTCTCCGAGTAGTAATTAAACATAAACGTTTCTTGATGACAACAAAAATTTGCCTCTGGATAAGTACAGACAAATGCAGCCCACGTGAAATGAGTGAACGGATAAATAAAATAAACAGAGAAGTAGAAGGATAAGTTATTTTCATAATATTCCATTTGCCTGTGGAAAAATCGGGCTAATCGAACAGAAAATTAATTCTACGATTACTTACATCGATATACAACATATGCCCTTAGGCTTATTTATCCGATGCGAAAATGAGGAACAATTTTTATTATAAGACATTTCTGAGTTTTGCGAGAGTGGTTTCTATATTTTCCCTTCATCATCTTAATGGCGAAAATCAGATATAATTCAAAAACAAAAAATAATAATAATTCAAAGTTTTGAAGTTGTTTTAATGACCAATGAAGATTTATGAAAGGTAAATCTAACATGATCCAGACATGATAATCAAAATAATGTCTTATTGCAGATATTTATATCATTAATCTAATACCCCATTATATTACAGGAATGATAAGAACCATAACAGCTTCAATTGCTGTCGTTCTGTGTGTTGCGTTATGCAATATTTCATGGGAAAATTTTTTTTTTACGGTTTATATTATACAGAATGAACCAAAAGCATGTGTGCAGCTGTTATTTGTTGAGGCATTTACTGTCAAAACTCGTTAGCGGGTCACTCGGATAACAAGTCACTCCACTTGCTGTGTCACTTTTTAACAATTCCGGTCGTCTTGAATGACATTTTTATGTTATTAAACTTCCGATATGCGTTTTCACACTCCGCTTAACCCTTTATATCGACATTATGGAAAGTGGAATAAGAAGAAAATTATAATAAATTAAAATAAAAGTATAAATGTAATGATAATAATAAATAGTTATGTAAATTATTTGGTAGGTCATTTTTAGTCCTAATTACAGACAAAAAAAAAAACAATGCTTTTGAAACAATTAGTTTAAAACAAATTATCTAACCTGATATTTTAAAGTACTGTCAGGATAAAAAGGGTTAAGGGCAGTGGTTTTCAAACTTTTGTCACCCGCGGCGTCTCCCTTACCCAATTTATGACTCATGTATGGCTCCCCAAAATAGTGTCGTAGATATATTCACTTATAAAAGAACCACTTCAAAGCATAAATAAGCACACAAATAAATATCTTCAGCTCTTAGTGATGCCCCTGACCAAGGTTGGCAACAACCCTAGGAGCCGCGACGCACACTTCGAGAAACACTGGCTTAAGGTGTCTCCTACGGTTCAACATGGTAAAAAACTTTCTTATGTAGAAATATTTTATTAAAAATATTATTTATCTATTGATTTATTTCAAATTTTTACCACATATATTTTATTGTGTATGTTATCCTACGCCATTACAAAAATTCACATATTTTCAATACTTAATATTTTACAAATTACGAAATAATACATTAAAAACAACTTGCATGCATGACCTGAAATCAATGTAATTGAATAAAAAATGATTCAAAATAAAGAAACGTTTTCAGTTTATAAAAGGATGTGAGATTTTACTAACTCAATCTTATTCAAAATTAAATTTTAAATTTGAAAAATTGAAAAAAAAAGTTAAAATGAACACAAGTATTTATGAATGGATCTCAAATATTTGATTATGGATGGATCTCAAATATATAGCCATTTTATGAATATATATTGAACAGTATCCTTTATTTTGAACCAATTTCATTGATGCCATGTTATTTTCATGCGCTAAAGCTGTTTTTAATGATTTTTTTTGAAATGAAGTTGTTTTTTGAAAATTTGTAAAAAATTGAGTATTACAGTTACTCAATACAGTAATTAACAGTTACATGTTAAATTTTGTAGTGGCATATAGGCAAGCATACACAATCAAATATATTTAAATAAGAACACATAATGAAATATATTGAAATAAAAATACACAATGAAATATATTGAAATAAAAATACACAATCAAATAACATTTGAAATAAATCAATGGATAAATAACATTTTTAATAATAATTCTACATAAGAAAATCTTTTTATCATGTTAAAAGGTAGGCGACCCATCCAAGGGGGTTATGGAAATGACGTTCATAAATTTTCATAGAAATCAGATATTACAATGTACACGATAAGCTCGATGCGTTCTTGTCATGGTTAATCATAAATCATTTCACGGTAAAAAAAAATGCGAGATTGAGGAGACTAACACATTGAGAAACATATTTTTGTCGTGGAGTTATTATTGCAATAGGCGCATTGTACAGGCTGTGGAAAGTCTATTACTGTTTGGTATATTTAAATAGATATTTAATAGTGTTTAACAGAGTTTGCCGGTAATGAGCACTTTGGGAAGAGTATGAAGTGATTTGGGGGGGGGGGATTCTTTGTTTTTCTAAAATTTTACCCAAGAAAATTTATAGAAATTTGAGTAAAATACATAATATATAAATTTTGGGGCCCAGGGCAAATGCTGATGTTTCTCCATGTGAAATCGGGTCCTTCCCCACACGAGGTTTGACTGTACCAACATCTTAGAGACCAGAAACATTTTACAGGCTCTAGGAAAAGCCTCGGATAAAAAAATGCATTATTTCTCTCGTGTTTTTGCTATGCATCGTCTCATTGAGTATTCAGCAGCATTCAGCACGTACTGCGCGGAAGTTTTAAGAACGTCCAATGATTTTTCGCAGCCATTCCCTATTGAGACTGCTTCGGATCACACACTACCTTATGTGGCATAGTTATATTCTTTATTATTATTCTTATTATTCAGGGGTTCGAATCGTAGAGTTAAACTTGACCACGGGGATGCTAAAACTGCTCATGTTCCAAAACTATTCTTTTATTCATGAGTTGTAAAAAAAAGCGTGAAATGTGCGTGGCTCTTAAGGTTGATATTAACAAAGTTTTTCAACTAGATTTTTTTTTCATCTTTGTGTGTGTTACTTATTCATTTTTGCCTGTGGCACATTTCCAGATCACTTAAATTTCTCGTAACACATTTCCAATTGACTTAAACTTCCCATAGCACATTTCCCACAGCTCTGGAAAGATCACTTAAATTGCCACTGCACATTTTCAGATCACTTAAATTGCCCGTGGCACATTTCGAGATCACTTAAATTGCCCGTGGCACATTTCGAGATCACATAAATTGCCCTTGGCTAATTTCGAGATCACTTGAATTGCCCGTGGCACATTTCGAGATCACATAAATCTCCCTTGGCTCATTTCCAGATCACTTAAATTGCCCGTGGCACATTTTGAGATCACATAAATTGCCCGTGCCACTTTTCTATATCGCTTAAATTGCCTGTGGCTCATTTCGAGATCACTTAAATTGCCCAGGTACATCTCCAGATCACATAAATTGCCCGTGGCACTTTTCTATATCGCTTAAATTGCCCGTGGCTCATTTCGACATCACTTAAATTGCCCAGGCACATCTCCGACCTGCGGCACATTTACAGGTCATCTAAGTGAGGTACACATTTCTAGATAACTCAAGTGTGACCAGCGACCCACGTTCCAAACCAATAAAGTATCTCGCGCTCTCCAAAAAAGGTTGAGCACCCTCGTTCACACAGGATCAAAAAAGCCTCGACTCGAAAACAAAAAAAAGTGCATTACTATAACTATTATTATTTTTTTTTTGCATCATCTCATTGAGTATTCAGCAACATTCAGCACGTACTGCGCGAAAATTTTAAGAGCGTCCAATGATTTTCGCAGCCATTTCCTATTGAGACTGCTTCGGATCACAACCTGGCGGTGTGTGTGTGTGTGGTTATACTCTTTTCTCTTTATTATTCTTGTTTTATTCTTCGTATTATTATTCAGGGGTTCCAATCGTAGAGTTAAACTTGACCACGGGGATGCTAAAATTGCTTACGCTCCAAAACTATTCTTTTATTCATGAGTTCCAAAAAAAAAAAAAAAAGAAACGCTTGAAGTGTGCGCGGCTCTTAAAAAAGGTAGATATTCACTAGGTTTTTCAACTAGTTTTTTTTCATCTTTGTTATTTGTTATTTTTTAATATATATATATATATATATTTTTTTTTACAGCGAAACCAATTTTATGAGAGGAAATTGCCGACGTGTTGCCGGAGGCGAAGATCTCTCCTAACCTCTCCACCATTACTCTCACTATTCCCGATAAAGTCTACGTCTCATAAATTGTCAAGAATGAGTTAAAGTATTAAACCAACACAAAACTCGATCACGTCATTTCTTTTCATCAGGCACACTAGGATTTAAACCGAAAAAAAAAACTAAACTAAATTCTATAAGTTTTGTTAGGCGCATACGGTTGATTTAGACATCTTAATCAAATGGAAACTTTCATCTGAAATTTAGGCTGTTTCGGCAATTGAAATGTTTAGGATTTTTCATTTATTGTTAACAAGTTGTAGTCCGAGAGAAACGGTCAGAGCCAGTGATATACATCGCATGACATAGAAATTTGAAATTTAATACGGGATGATTCTGAAGTCATAGGTAAGAGGTGAAATAAAACTCCTAAACAATCATTTCTGGGGTCTTAGAATGAAGTGAGGCCGAATCGCTAATAGCAAAGGCGGTAGAGGGCGGTTTTTGAAGAGATGGCACAACAGCACTTCACCGAAAAGCAAATATAATATTTATCTGATGAATTTGCTGCGATACGTGCAATCAATCATTCGAGTATGAAGAGTAATGTATTGTCGTAGGCCTTCTCGTGGTGAAAACAGGGTAACGCAAATTCTACCGCAAGTCATTCTCAAGGGCGTACGCAGAATCGACTTTTGGAAGGGGCACAAAAATTTTCTCCCACAGAAATTTTGAGTTACCACCCTTCAAAAAGAATTTAAATTGTGTTTAAAATAGCATATAAAGAAAGGTATTTTCTTTCGATATTTCAATTATTTCACAGAAAAAAATTATTATTTCTCTAGTTTTTGGTTGGCTTGGGGCAGGGGCACGGGGAGAACACTCTGCGTATGCCTCTGGTCATAATACCGCTTGATCATTGTTTCGCGCAGCATAACCTCGATAGATTCCTTAATGGCACCCTTCCCAATCTCGTCCCTCCCTAAAAAAAAGCATTTTGTACACTATTTTAATTTTTTATTAGTCGACTCGTCCTGGGCAATCCGCTTAAATTTTGTAAGCGAAAGAGAATGCCCGTGTTCGGTGAGTAAGTAAGTAAGCATAACCTCTCTCTCTTGATGGTCCTCCAATCCAATCTGAATGCATATGTCTGCCCTCAACGGTTAATAGGTTGATAGCACATATCGCAGCAAATCCGTCGGAAGAATTATTTGTTTCTGGTGAAGTTCTGTTATGCAAAAAACTCTCTAAAAACACCCTTTATTGCCTTTGCTACTGCGATTCGACCACACATTCTATGATCAAAAATGTTTGTTTAGGTGTATTATATCCTATAGTTTGTCTCATGAATTTAGAATCACCCTGTGTAATTCCCAAGGGAAACGCGATTGCAAAACATTATAATCTATGCCGTAGTAGTAGCGAAGTCTTCTCAAGTGGTTGCACTATAGAATTAAGAACGGGGTAGCAGCGATGGTATATGAAAATATTTTTATATATACAGAGTGCAGAGCAAACAGGGGATTATGGTATTTTACTGGCGAACCGTTGATCCTAGAGGTGCACGTCCAATTAAAAAAAGTTTCCAAATAACGTGTAGTACTCAGATATATCATTCATGTTTCAAAGGATTGTATCGTTATTGATATGAAAAAAAAATGAAATTTTATACAGTTCCCTGTGCCCCAAAACCCAATTAATATGTTCTCTTGTCTCTCCTGATGCCAACAAAAACAAAATCCATGTTTCATACCAAGTGGATTCACTGGGATATTCGAATTCGAAAAACGGAAGAGATTTCAGAAAAAGCAGCGTTAAATGCGGATAAAAGTTTTTTCCGCATTTAACGCTGTTTTTTTTTCCAACTTCCCTGTTTTTCGAATTTGGAGAAAGAGAGAGTATCGCAGTGAATGTTGCACTTGGAAACATGGAATTTTTTTGTTGGCATCAGGAAAGACATCGCAACGACATATGAGTTTTGTTTTGGGGCATACGGATAAGTTAATTTTTTATTCCTTTGTCTCTCCCCTTTTACCTGATTTTCACCCGTTGCCTGGGGTGAAAATCATATTCTCCCAGGACCACAAGAGGGCGGGGGGGGGGGTGGCTCTAGATTAAGAATCACTGGTATAAATTGTTTTCCGCAATAATCTGAAAAACACATCCAAGTTCAATGTCTTATAAGTGAATAAATTCCATCAATTACAGTCGGCCCTGCTTAATCGGATATCAATGATTCTAGTGCAAAATAGCAGAGCAGGACGCAGCTCTTTGGACACGAGACACTTGGACGCGTGCCGTTTGGACGTTGGACAATAACAATCGTTAATTACGTCTTATTTATTTAATGTGTATTCTTTAATAATACATTTACGAACAATGAAATATAGCTGTAATTAATCACGTCTTATTTATTTGAGATGTTTATTCTAAATATACACATAATAAAATGAATATAAATGATAAAAATATTAGTACAATAAAACATTTCATATCTCATGATCAGTATTGCACATCACATTTACATATCAGGCTGCAGAGAGCTGAGAAGAAAAATTAAGGTGTGAAGACAAAGCTTTTATATTAGTGACTATACACTTGCAGAATCCAACAAAACCACCCATAAAACTAGGATCGTCTTAGGGCATGGAGCCACCCTGGCCTCACCGCCTACATTTTACAGCAGGTTCCCTAAACCCGATGGGGTTTCTTGCAGGCCCCCGGCTAGATTTTCACATAACCCCCCTCCCTATATTAAAATTACAGTGTGAAAAAACAAAAAAAAATGATGAAAATCATATCAGGCCGCGGGCTGCAGCTCTGTCAGTCCCACTCTTGTGAGAGGTCATGCCCTGGGGTCTCATGTCCATAAGTGACCCCACCCTTCATGATACTTTATATAGTATAATAAATTTTTTGTGTGAAAATAAGTAGGAATTATGTAGGCTCTTTATTTCCGGCTAAGTATGGGACTACCAACGCATCACTTTGCCTAAGGGGCCCATGATGTTGAGACGGTCCTGAATAGACCTCGGATTAGCGGGGAGCTCAATAAATTCTAGGCCAGTGGTCTGGAGGTAATATTATTTGCAAAATTTTCGTTCAATATAAATTCACTCAAAAAATCAATTATATACGTATAAAGGACCTTGCTTCTAGATGAAGGTTGAAGACTCTGGGTAAGACAGGGGAGCCACGAGAAAAAAAATATGCTTCAAAGGAGCTACGGGCAAAAAAAGGTTAAGAAACACTGGCCTAAAGTACCAAAGGATGTTTAGAGGTGTCGCGAGTTCGATACCCGATTCGCCCTTGTGAGAAAACTTTCCTGACACAGGGGTACAAGAGAAACGGCGACATGGCCGCAGAAAGAATCGCTACCGCAGGAAATTCCCCATTGAAGGGTTAGCGCACCAACCTCGCGATGAGTACAAAAAAAACAAGCCTGCCGTTCGAAATCGGCGATAAATTGTAGGTCCCGGTCTAATTAACCCTCGTATGCAGAAAATGACCGTGGTGCGACAAAAATGATCAAATGATAGAATACTTTTCGACCAAAGATTAAAATTCGATTTCGATCGCTTTCACCGGAATCAGTAATCAAGAATTTTTTAAGTTCCCTGGTAGATGCCCGTAGTTTGATAATATATTTAACGCGTTAGCAACATATCTATCGAACCAATAAAGCTGACCGTCATGTGCGAAAATTTCTTTGCTGCGTTTCGATAATACTGCTTCAGCCATGTTGAAATAAACAATGAAAGCACGTGCTACAATGGCCGATGCTTGTAATGAAATTAAGGGTACATGGCATTTAAGCCCCGTTCACATAGGAAATACAAAAAAATAGAATTAGAATTTTATACAAAAATACAACGTCACAACAGGCAAAATGCCCAAAGACTGCTCTCCGTTTCTTTCCTTACGAAGGAAAAAAGTCGTCAAGCGGGTGATAGAACTCCCAATGCTACAGCAATATTTGCACATGTGAACGGGGCTCTTGACTGCTGATTGGTGAAGCCGGTCGAAATCGAATTTTAATCTTTGGCCGAAAAGTATTCTAGAGCTTGATGATATTATTATTGTGATATGTAATACTGATCATGTGATATGAAATATTTTAATCAACTCAAAATTTATTATTTTATATTCATTTTATTATGCGTATATTTAGAATAAACATTAAATAAATAAGACATAATTAATTGCGGCTATATTTTATTGTTCGTAAATCTATTATTAAAGCATACACATTAAATGAGTAAGGCGTAATTAACGATTGTAATGATCCGGCCGATTATTCAGCGTCCAAGTGTCTCGCGTCCAAACGTCCTGTACCCGAATACTTGAGGCCAGAACCTACTCTCAAATGCATTTATCTTAACGTAATATTTTCCATTAATTCCAAATGTTTTCATTCAATAAAAACATTATATATATAAGTGTTGGATGTGCATTAATAGTTGACGTGTGAAGCGTAATATTGATTAAGCGGGAAAAATTCATTTAAATTATCATATTAAGCGGGGAACTTTAACAGTCTCTATGGAAGAAATTTAGATGCCGGAGGATTTTATCCATTTGAGCGGGGTATCTGTTAGCTGAATTACCGGGCCGACTGTATTACAAAAGTCAAGATTCATCAAGAACGCTCAAATATTTCTCTTCATACCTAGAAACGTCGGAGATAGACTGCGAAAACATCTCTCTCTCTCACACACACACACATATAAAAGAACGACATCTCATAAATAAATACATCAAAAATGTCGGATTAAATTATTTTGAGATATGCAAATTCCAATTAGTCCCCTTAAAAATCTATGATTTGACATCACGAACGTTTAAAAAAATGCAGATTATTAAAAAAAAGAAACGCACATATCGCACACATAAATTTACATAAGAATACAGTACATTAAGATATGATTTACATCTTAATTTATGCAAGCTAATTAACGATAAATGAAGGGAAAAATGAATGGTTTATACTACATATAAAGAATGAGACTGCGATCAAAAATCAACCAAAGCCCCTGAAGAATGTTGACTTAAGAATCCGATGACTTTCTTAACCTCAAGAAAGGCTTAAGTTTTAGCTCATAAAGGCGTGAAAAAAAAGCACCGTTGTTTGCTTTTAAGTGCATTATGAATCATGATAAATTAAGGAGACATTTTTATAGGCTTTTATGAGGTTATTAATCATTTAATATTTAAACGAGAAGAAATTACGGTGAATTATATTGTAGCCAAACTTTTGTTATTGTATGGTGGTTATTTGATAAGTAAGGTAGAAATGTTTGTTTTTTTTTTTTTTGAAATTTTCAATTTTATTTTTCAACATAGTCTCGTTCAAGCTTTGTACATACACTTTTTTCCGATGATTTTCAAATTCCTTTCTTCCGTAAAATAAATTTGCATTTTCTCTAGTTCTGTCATTTACAGCTGCAATGGACTCTCTTTATTTGATGAACAATTTTTTTCCCCACCAAGAGAAACTTTCAATATTCAATTCCAAATCCGAAGAATTTGGTCGATGAGAAATTTGTGTGGAGCCTAATTCGTGCAATTCGGCCATTTAAATGCGTGACATTGGCTTGGTGAGATAGGTCTTTTTTGAGGCTTCGTGGCGGTTTCATCTGCAGCTGTCCTTTTGAATTTTCCAGAAATATAGCATAACGTTCTCCAATAATTGACTCTTTTAGAAGTAGCCTGCCGGCGATTCCATAACTACTGACGAATCATTGTTACCCAACCGATAGTTACTGGCGAACCGTTGATCCCAGAGGAATACTTCCAATCAGAAAAAATATCCAAATAACGTGTAGACCTCAGATACGTCATTCATGTTGAAAAGGGTTGTATATTGATTAAAGTATAAATAATAACTTTTCATACAGACACCCTGTCCTCAAAAACTCAAAGTTCCTGTCTCTCCCGTGGTCAACAAAAAAAATTTCACGTTTCAAAGCTGAGGTATTTGAATTTAAAAACGGTTGAAAGAACAGCATTAATCAGGGAGAGAAACTTTGGGTCCGTAAGTTTTATGCTGTTCTATCATTTTGTGAATTAAAATATCTCTGTGAATTTAGCGCTTAGAAACGAAAATTTTTTCGCTGGGCTGAGGAGAGACAGGGAGACAACTTTCTAATTGGGTTTTTAAGGACAGGGTGCCCGTATAAAAAAGTTTTTGTTTTTTTTCTATTATGATAAATATACAACTCCTTGGAACATGAATGACATGTATCTGAGTTTTCCACTTATTTGTTTGGATATTTTTGCTAATTGGAAGTATGCCTCTAGGATCAACGTTTCTTTAGTAAAATGTGGCAATGGGAATTAAAGTTCTTTGTGCTCAAACATGTTGCCACATGTTTTGAAGAGTAATAATTATAAATACCATAATCTGAAAGCGATCGCGCTACTATGCCGCAGACATTTACCTTACTTATAAAACGACTGTCGTATCAGTACCTAAGATTTGTAGCATTTTCTTCCAGGTGTTCGATGACCCAAAAAATCGGTAATTTTCCATCCCATTCCCCCAATTATATGGGATTATATCATATATAATGTCATCGCTATTATTATATGATGCACCAGTGATACTGTTAATACTAATAACAAAAAAATATATACGTTCATATACCCCCTAATTAGTTATTTAATCCAAAATATACAATTAGTTTTGGTCTAAAATTTCTCCTAATTAGGAGAAAACTCAGAGCCGGGGTTTGGTTTTTTTTAAAGATAATTTTTTCTCGGAACTTAAAGACGTGCCACGTCTCAAATGACAAGAAAAAGTTTGCTATATTTAATTAACAAATCATCTATTGCTAATTAGTTTGAGACGCGATGTCTATTTCGTGTTTGTTATTTTTCCAAGCGAATCGGCAGATTCGCATCTTATACAGTTTTCTTTTTAGGGATAATTGATTTTTAGGTCACTAAAATAACGAAATATACTGCATAACAACAAATTCACGGTATTCTATACCACACTATTTTGATTCTTTTTGCAATTTTTCGTGATTATTAGGCACATTGATGAGTATTATTCGTTTGGTTGAAAATGCGTAGCATAATGTATTGTGTGTTATACATTATAATTAATTTGGCTTAAGTAATTGCAGCGTATGGTGCGCTATAAAAGTTATCTCTTTAAACAGGTGCATTATCCATAAAGCATAGGCATTAAGTCGGCTTGTAGTTCTTGAGCTATTGTGGATGCTTAAGTTAAGCTATGGCTACATTCGTGTCCAGCCCAGTCTAATAGCCATTCGGGAGTATTTGCTTCCAATGTCTGCCTCTCCCTGCTGCAATAAAGAACCAGCGGCATAGGCTAGCTACACACTGGTCCAGCCTGGTCCAATGTTCCTTGGTGAATAAATTGCTTTCTCAGAACAATTTAATACGCCAAGGCGCTTTTTGACCGTTGGTGTTCTTCGACCAATGTGTGGCCAGACGGATTGGAAGATCGGTAAAGGAAGGTTCCTCCTTTGATTTGTAGTGGCGGCTGGAAGATCCTGGTCGTTCTCTTCGACCAGCCTTCCGCATCTGACTATCATTGCGAATAGTGGAGCGACCACACTGCTTGCCCATGACCAATTTTTATTTTTCTCGTCTTCGCCGTCGTTGGGAACGGACGTGCTATTATCGCGCTCCGCTCACCGACCAATAGAAGAAGTTTTATCCGAAAACCGTTGCCGGGTGATTACCGAAGGATTATCCGTCACGCCAGTGCGCCATTTTGTGTCGTTCTTTGTGTTTTTCTTCCTTCTCGTGAGTTTTACTTAGCGTGTTGTTTATTTTTGGGTCATATTCTGCGGTGATTTTCTTTTTTTCAGCGCACGTTGGATTGTAAGATAAGTGGTTTCTTTTTTTTATTATTATATTGCTCTCATTTTTTGTTAATTTTCGTTGTGTATTTTCGATCGACTTAAATTTATTTTTCTCGTTCGCATTTCATTTTCGTTGTTTTTTCGCCAGGTTCCCTCGCTTCTTTGATATAAGTTCGTAGGTTTTTGGACGTTAGTGTTAGCAAACAGTGTATACTTTTTCCCGGGTACTCTCAATAATTTTGTTTTCCTTCCATTTGGGCCTATTGTTGTAGTGTTAGTGTTTTGAGATAGTTAGCTAATTCTAATAAGTATAAATTGTACTTCGTAGCTTAATACTTTTTTTTAGAGGGTGGTGTTGTATTCTTTATATACATATTTATTTTATTCTTCGTGATTTAGTGCTGAGCATTCTACTTTACGTAATTTTTTCGTATAATCTCAAATACAAATACAAATACAAATACAACGCCACAACAGGCAAAATGCCCAACGAGGTGGCTGATAAAAAGATGCCCATAAAAATATGGATGTCATATGTTTCAAAAATACAGCAACCCCATTAAAAATGCAATTAACACAAATTATAAACAATATATACACATGATAAAATATTATACAATGCCCATAAAGAATACTTATGGTTGTCTTATTCTAAGAATGGATAGCTTCTCGATTTACCCCAACATGTTTATCGTATTTCTTTTTAAACGTGTCAATTGTGTTACAATTTACTACCTCCGGGGGTAAGCTATTCCATTTATTAACAACCCTATTAGAGAAAAATTCCCTGCGACACCATAACCTTGCATTGTCCCTCACCAATCGATATTGGTGTCCCCTTGTAAAAGCAGTCGATTGGCGGTGTACTAAAAGTTCATGGTCCATCCTATCCATCCCATTGAAAATTTTGAACACTTCGATCATATCTCCTCGACACCTGCGTTCATCCAATGTGAACATATTCAAAAAATGAAGTCTCTCTTCATAACTCAAGCCCTGTGTGCCAATAAGAACACGCGTAGCTCTTCTCTGCACCCCTTCAATCAAGTCTATGTCCCTCTGTAGGTATGGTCTCCAAAACCTTACCGCATACTCCAGTCCAGGACGAACTAAGCCTCGAAAAAGCGGAAGAATGACTTTAGGAGAACGCGAAGAGACCTTTTTGAAAATGAGACCAAGCATTCTATTCGATTTTTTGACAACCGCTGAACAATGTTCAGAAAACCTAAGCCGCTCGTCAATGAGAATTCCCAAATCGGTGACCCTAGTTGCATCCGGGATAGTGACACCATTCAACTCGTAAGAGAACCGTGGGTTGTTCGAACCAAAATGAGCGACCATGCACTTATCTACGCTAAACGTCATGCTCCATTCATTTGCCCATGCTGCAATCTTGTCTAAGTTGGTCTGGAGCAACTCCCTATCGCTTTCATTCCCGATTACCCCCATTAGCTTCACATCATCTGCGAATTTGCTAGTAATTCCATCGATACCCTGATCGAGTTTGTCGATAAAAAGTGAAAAAAGTATGGGGCCAAGGACACTTCCCTGAGGAACTCCACTTGTGACGTCTGTCCAACCAGAGAATTCCCCGTTCACCATAACTCGCTGCGACCTATCTCTTAACCACGATTCTATCCAATTCAGCAAGTTGCCCCCTATTCCAATCTCGTGTAAACGCCTCAAGAGTTTGCCATGTTGTACCCGATCGAATGCCTTCTGGAAATCAAGGTAAACAACGTCGACATTTTTGATCTTACCCAAAGCCTTAGTCACGTAATCATAGAAGCAAAGGAGGTTAGTTACACATGACTTCCCCTTCCTGAACCCATGCTGATTATCCGACAATACATTATTCTCGTCTATCCACTTCACAAACTGCCTTTTGATGATAATTTCCAAAATTTTCGAGAGGGAGCTCGTCAAACTCACTGGACGATAATTAGACACCACTTCTCTACTACCCTTCTTAAATATCGGAACAACGTTAGCCAGTTTCCAATCTCTCGGGACGATACCCTCAGCAACACTACTCCTGTATATCTGTGCGACTGGCCCCAACAATTCATAAGCACCTTCCCTGAGAACCCTGGGATAGATATCATCTGGTCCTGGTGCTTTGCTTGCACATACATTTCTTAGAAGATTTAGGACCTCCACGTCTTCTACTTGAATATCGTTGAGGGTTCTATTACCCCATGCAACACCCGTATATCGAATATCATTATCTCCATTAAAAACCGACGCGAAAAAGTCATTGAAAGCACTACACATGCCTACATTGCTCTCTACCTTAGAGCCTCCTATCGAGAGGGGACCAACTGTCCCCTTACATCCATTATTGACGTATCGAAAAAATGATTTTGGGTCAGAGCCAATGTTATCTGCCAACCTAGATTCAACTTCCTTTTTACTATCCCTTATCGCTTTCTTCAACAGTCTTCTTTTATCAGTAAACAATGATAGGTCACCACGTCCACTTTTATACTCTCTGAATGCTCTTTTCTTTTCAAGATAAAGGTTCCGCACGCTATCCGTGAACCATAGAGGGTGTGATGTACAAACACGCTTTTTTCGAACAAAGGGTATGACGTCGTGCAAAACAGAGGACAGCTTCGTACTAAATTCTTCCCATTGACTTACCACCCCTACTGATTCCAACCGGTCTTTGAAAACTTCCGCTAACCTTCCTCTCAAAACATCAAAGTTAGTTCTCCGAAAACAAGGAACCAGTCTTTTGTTATCAACCTTACCCGAGGAAAAGTTACAGTGAAATCTGACGATACGATGATCACTGGAAGAAAACTCTTCCCCCACCGAAACATGTTCAACTAGATCCTCAGAACTAGTAAGAACTAAATCCAAAATAGCAGTACCCCTTGTGGCTTCTGATACATGCTGATACAAAAAATTATCGAGCACCAACTTAAGAAAGTCTCTTTCTTACTGATTTCCAGATGAAAGGTTCTCCCAATCAATACCCGGGTAATTGAAATCCCCTAGTATGAGAACCCTCTGTCGCTTACACATGTAGGAAATTTCATCATGCATTTTGGCAATGTAGCTTTGATCCCTATTCGGTGGATTGTAACAAACCCCAACAATAAGTTTATGACGTCTTTTGCTCTCAAGTTCAACCCATATGGTTTCAATATCACTTCTCTGCACGTTACACTCTCTAGCCTTCAAACAGGATTTCACGTATATCAACACTCCACCCCCTTTCCTATCAGATCTATTTCTCAAAAAAGTATCGTATCCTGAGATGTGTAAGAAAGATTCATCCCCATCGTTTGCCCAAGATTCTGTAATGGCTATAAGATCCAAGCCCTCCACAACTATCATAGTTTCAAAAAAATCTTTCTTATTACCCAAGCTCCTGGCATTTATTAACACACATTTTAATTTGCCCGGTGGTTTGTTGTCAATCGAGAAGCCATCCAAGTCAGAGGTGGGTAATTTCAAGTCAGTACTGTTGTGATTATCATTAACTAACCCGCATTCCCGACTACGTGGTCTGGGAGTAAAAAACCTGACCTAAGACTATCGTAAACCTCCCAGACCCCTCTCTTATTTAGATGGATCCCATCCGAACGAAGCCACCTATCGGTAAATGCGGGAAGCTCCAAGAACGTGACCCCAAGTGAGGAGCAAATGTCCTTCAGGCCTATATTAAATTGGTGGATCCTACTCCTATATCCCCTACTACCCCTTGGCAGCACTGGAATCACTGCCACATCTGAACCCCCCTCCCTAGCGGATAATAGTAAATCCCGGTATTCTGACAGAGACTCACTAATATTCGCTCCTACCTGATTTGTTCCCACCCACAGAATCACCCGCAAGGGCAGCTTTCGGCGATGAAAAACGGCTCGAACGTTGCCAATCTTCCCCCCAGGAAGACAACAGCGCTCGAAACCCCGAAAATCCCTACACACTCGGTTCCCAAGTTCCCTAACCATAGAATCGCCGATGATTAAACCCCTATCACTATCCCCCTCTACCTCATCCACGACCACCCATTCGCCCTCTAAAATGTCGTTGTTCGTGGAGATTGCTTCTTCATCAACAGGTGGCTCGACGACCAGAGGCTCCGTTATAACCGGGCCCTCTAGCACCCTAACTTTTTCCCGTAAAGCTTCGACCTCGAGTTCCAGGCTCTTCCTATACAAGCACCCTTTACAATTGAAACTATCAGCTACTATACCCCTAGACCAGGGAAACCTCCCGTCGCAAGCTCTACACAACACTAGCCGAGGTCGAGGCATACTAACACTATTGCTAAAGCTAGATAATAATAATAATACTTAAAAATAGGAAAATGAGAAACGTTAACTGGAAATTAAAATAATGTAAAATACATTACTATGCAAAATATACGTAAGAGATTATACGAAAAAATTACGTAAAGTAGAATGCTCAGCACTAAATCACGAAGAATAAAATAAATATGTATATAAAGAATACAACACCACCCTCTAAAAAAAAGTATTAAGCTACGAAGTACAATTTATACTTATTAGAATTAGCTAACTATCTCAAAACACTAACACTACAACAATAGGCCCAAATGGAAGGAAAACAAAATTATTGAGAGTACCCCGGAAAAAGTATACACTGTTTGCTAACACTAACGTCCAAAAACCTACGAACTTATATCAAAGAAGCGAGCGAACCTGGCGAAAAAACAACGAAAATGAAATGCGAACGAGAAAAATAAAATTAAGTCGATCGAAAATACACAACGAAAATTAACAAAAAATGAGAGCAATATAATAATAAAAAAAAAAACCACTTATCTTACAATCCAACGTGCGCTGAAAAAAAGAAAATCACCGCAGAATATGACCCAAAAATAAACAACACGCTAAGTAAAACTCACGAGAACGAAGAAAAACACACAGAAAGACACAAAATGGCGCACTGGCGTGACGGATAATCCTTCGGTAATCACCCGGCAACGGTTTCGGATAAAACTTCTTCTATTCGTCTCTTACGTATATTTTGCATAGTAATGTATTTTACATTATTTTAATTTCCAGTTAACGTTTCTCATTTTCCTATTTTTAAGTATTATTATTATTATCTAGCTTTAGCAATAGTGTTAGTATGCCTCGACCTCGACTAGTGTTGTGTAGAGCTTGCGACGGGAGGTTTCCCTGGTCTAGGGGTATAGTAGCTGATAGTTTCAATTGTAAAGGGTGCTTGTATAGGAAAAGGCTGGAACTCGAGGTCGAAGCTTTACGGGAAAAAGTTAGGGTGCTAGAGGGCCCGGTTACAACGGAGCCTCTGGTCGTCGAGCCACCTGTTGATGAAGAAGCAATCTCCACGAACAACGACATTTTAGAGGGCGAATGGGTGGTCGTGGATGAGGTAGAGGGGGATAGTGATAAGGGTTTAATCATCGGCGATTCTATGGTTAGGGAACTTGGGAACCGAGTGTGTAGGGATTTTCGGGGTTTCGAGCGCTGTTGTCTTCCTGGGGGGAAGATTGGCAACGTTCGAGCCGTTTTTCATCGCCGAAAGCTGCCCTTTCGGGTGATTCTGTGGGTGGGAACAAATCAGGTAGGAGCGAATATTAGTGAGTCTCTGTCAGAATACCGGGATTTACTATTATCCGCTAGGGAGGGGGTTCAGATGTGGCAGTGATTCCAGTGCTGCCAAGGGGTAGTAGGGGATATAGGAGTAGGATCCACCAATTTAATATAGGCCTGAAGGACATTTGCTCCTCACTTGGGGTCACGTTCTTGGAGCTTCCCGCATTTACCGATAGGTGGCTTCGTTCGGATGGGATCCATCTAAATAAGAGAGGGGTCTGGGAGGTTTACGATAGTCTTAGGTCAGGTTTTTTACTCCCAGACCACGTAGTCGGGAATGCGGGTTAGTTAATGATAATCACAACAGTACTGACTTGAAATTACCCACCTCTGACTTGGATGGCTTCTCGATTGACAACAAACCACCGGGCAAATTAAAATGTGTGTTAATAAATGCCAGGAGCTTGGGTAACAAGAAAGATTTTTTAGAAACTATGATAGTTGTGGAGGACTTGGATCTTATAGCCATTACAGAATCTTGGGCAAACGATGGGGATGAATCTTTCTTACACATCTCCGGATACGATACTTTTTTGAGAAATAGATCTGATAGGAAAGGGGGTGGAGTGTTGATATACGTGAAATCCTGTTTGAAGGCTAGAGAGTGTAACGTGCAGAGAAGTGATATTGAAACCATATGGGTTGAACTTGACAGCAAAAGACGTCATAAGCTTATTGTTGGGGTTTGTTACAATCCACCGAATAGGGATCAAAACTACATTGCCAAAATGCATGATGAAATTTCCTACATGTGTAAGCGAAAGAGGGTTCTCATACTAGGGGATTTCAATTACCCGGGTATTGATTGGGAGAACCTTTCATCTGGAAATCAGTATGAAAGAGACTTTCTTAAGTTGGTGCTCGAAAATTTTTTGTATCAGCATGTATCAGAAGCCACTAGGGGTATTGCTATTTTGGATTTAGTTCTTACTAGTTCTGAGGATCTAGTTGAACATGTTTCGGTGGGGGAAGAGTTTTCTTCCAGTGATCATCGTATCGTCAGATTTCACTGTAACTTTTCCTCGGGTAAGGTTGATAACAAAAGACTGGTTCCTTGTTTTCGGAGAACTAACTTTGATGTTTTGAGAAGAAGGTTAGCGGAAGTTTTCAAAGACCGGTTGGAATCAGTAGGGGTGGTAAGTCAATGGGAAGAATTTAGTACGAAGCTGTCCTCCGTTTTGCACGACGTCATACCCTTTGTTCGAAAAAAGCGTGTTTGTACATCACACCCTCTATGGTTCACGGATAGCGTGCGGAACCTTTATCTTGAAAAGAAAAGAGCATTCAGAGAGTATAAATGTGGACGTGGTGACCTATCATTGTTTACTGATAAAAGAAGACTGTTGAAGAAAGCGATAAGGGATAGTAAAAAGGAAGTTGAATCTAGGTTGGCAGATAACATTGGCTCTGACCCAAAATCATTTTTTCGATACGTCAATAATGGATGTAAGGGGACAGTTGGTCCCCTCTCGATAGGAGGCTCTAAGGTAGAGAGCAATGTAGGCATGTGTAGTGCTTTCAATGACTTTTTCGCGTCGGTTTTTAATGGAGATAATGATATTCGATATACGGGTGTTGCATGGGGTAATAAAACCCTCAACGATATTCAAGTAGAAGACGTGGAGGTCCTAAATCTTCTAAGAAATGTATGTGCAAGCAAAGCACCAGGACCAGATGATATCTATCCCAGGGTTCTCAGGGAAGGTGCTAATGAATTGTTGGGGCCAGTCGCACAGATATACAGGAGTAGTGTTGCTGAGGGTATCGTCCCGAGAGATTGGAAACTGGCTAACGTTGTTCCGATATTTAAGAAGGGTAGTAGAGAAGTGGTGTCTAATTATCGTCCAGTGAGTTTGACGAGCTCCCTCTCGAAAAGTTTGGAAATTATCATCAAAAGGCAGTTTGTGAAGTGGATAGACGAGAATAATGTATTGTCGGATAATCAGCATGGGTTCAGGAAGGGGAAGTCATGTGTAACTAACCTCCTTTGCTTCTATGATTACGTGACTAAGGCTTTGGGTAAGAGCAAAAATGTCGACGTTGTTTACCTTGATTTCCAGAAGGCATTCGATCGGGTACAACATGGCAAACTCTTGAAGCGTTTACACGAGATTGGAATAGGGGGCAACTTGCTGAATTGGATAGAATCGTGGTTAAGAGATAGGTCGCAACGAGTTATGGTGAACGGGGAATTCTCTGGTTGGACAGACGTCACAAGTGGAGTTCCTCAGGGAAGTGTCCTTGGCCCCATACTTTTTTCACTTTTTATCGACAAACTCGATCAGGGTATCGATGGAATTACTAGCAAATTCGCAGATGATGTGAAGCTAATGGGGGTAATCGGGAATGAAAGCGATAGGGAGTTGCTCCAGACCAACTTAAACAAGATTGCAGCATGGGCAAATGAATGGAGCATGACGTTTAGCGTAGATAAGTGCATGGTCGCTCATTTTGGTTCGAACAACCCACGGTTCTCTTACGAGTTGAATGGTGTCACTATCCCGGATGCAACTAGAGTCACCGATTTGGGAATTCTCATTGACGAGCGACTTAAGTTTTCTGAACATTGTTCAGCGGTTGTCAAAAAAGCGAATAGAATGCTTGGTCTCATTTTCAAAAAGGTCTCTTCGCGTTCTCCTAAAGTCATTCTTCCGCTTTTTCGAGGCTTAGTTCGTCCTGGACTGGAGTATGCGGTAAGGTTTTGGAGACCATACCTACAGAGGGACATAGACTTGATTGAAGGGGTGCAGAGAAGAGCTACGCGTGTCCTTATTGGCACACAGGGCTTGAGTTATGAAGAGAGACTTCATTTTTTGAATATGTTTACATTGGATGAACGCAGGTGTCGAGGAGATATGATCGAAATGTTCAAAATTTTCAATGGGATGGATAGGATGGACCATGAACTTTTAGTACACCGCCAATCAACTGCTTTTACAAGGGGACACCAGTATCGATTGGTGAGGGACAATGCAAGGTTATGGTGTCGCAGGGAATTTTTCTCTAATAGGGTTGTTAATAAATGGAATAGCTTACCCCCGGAGGTAGTAAATTGTAACACAATTGACACGTTTAAAAAGAAATACGATAAACGTGTTGGGGTAAATCGAGAAGCTATCCATTCTTAGAATGAGACAACCATAAGTATTCTTTATGGGCATTGTATAATATTTTATCATGTGTATATATTGTTTATAATTTGTATTAATTGCATTTTTAATGGGGTTGCTGTATTTTCGAAACATATGACATCCATATTTTTATGGGCATCTTTTTATCAGCCACCTCGTTGGGCATTTTGCCTGTTGTGGCGTTGTATTTGTATTTATTTGTATTTGTATAACCTTGGAACGTATTGGGCCAAACTGGACATGAGCGTGGACTCACTTTAAAATACTTATCTTCATTCTGAAGGTTTCTCGTCATTTGTATTGGTCCAAGTCTTGCTTAATCTTTTGGGATGTTTTGCCGCTTTCATCATGTTCTCTTTTCGGAGTTGTCAACGAAATACATTTGAAAATAGATTTTTCATGGTTGCCAACGGTAGAATTCCCCTTATTATTCAGGTGAAGCTGACTGGAGCAGCAAAAACAACAATGGAGAAATATATATTTTCCTCTATCAAGTAATGTTGTCATCGTAGATTGCCAATAGTACCAATATTCCATCAAAAAGAGAGCTATAATTCACTTTTATTGCACTCTTATTGATTGAGCTCAAGAATTCTTATTGATTGAGTTCTAGAATTCTTATATATTTATTATCTTACAACTCTTATATATTCTTACAATGTTACATATTTTCAGGAAAGAGCTGAAAAATTTTGATATTTTATAAAATAAAAGTTTTCAAGTCGATCAGTTACTCTGTCCAATCAAGAGTTACTCTGTCCGTTTTCTTGTCATCTGCATATTTTTCATAAATAATATACCTAATAGGGTGGATCGAAAAGTATAGGAAATTTTTTTTTTCGAAATTACTTTTGGCTTGGGGTGGGAAAGTTGCGTCTTGGGTGTATTAGTTTGCATAATTTTTTTTATTGAAATTCATTCATATCTTCCGGTGCCCCAAGCACCCCAAAAATAGTTAAAAATTCACACTTTTATGAAAATGTATTAAAAATTGTAAGTTAATGAAAAATGTTTATAAATTTTGCAGAGTATTCAGGTAATAAAGTATAAACTTATAAATAATAATAATTTTATAATAATACATGAAGTACATTCTCAGCCTCCTCGTTGGGCATTTTGCCTGTTGTGGCGTTGTATTTGTATTAAAAATCAAAGCAATAAATAATAAAACTTATAAAAGTTGAACTTATATAATGGCTTTTTTCAATTGTATTAATTTGAAGATTTACATATTTCTAAATGTTGTAATGCTTTTTTGTATTAAAATGTTTGATTATGGCTTCTTGATTTTATGCCATTCAATATGAAGCTGTGTCTCTTCTTTCTCCACACACAATTTCCGACGCCTCAGACACTAGGCGAATGCATCTTTTAACTGCTTGGGCTTGGCATGAATATTTTCACCATTCCTTCCAACTTTTACCATGGCTTCCAGCTTTTACTATACCAAGTAATTTTGTACATTTAATAATAAACAATAAATGATTTTTCATTCTCTGCCTATACTATTTACTCTGTGAAATCGATTATTTAACTCATTTTTTATTTTTTATTCAAAATTTGCATAAAAATCGATTTTTGGCAAATATTCAAGTGTCTTGGGGCACATGAATAAATTAATTGAAGTTGAAAAAAAAAATTACATTTATTCTAGTATGCTTAAAAGACAACTTTTGCACCCGAAGCCGATTCTTTCATCCACATTTCGTTTTTTCGATCCACCCTAATACCTAATGAATACAGCAATATCCCGAAGTTACGCAGTACGTGGCACCGATGATAACCGAGTAAGTTGAGTTTGCTTCAGTCGGACTACGAATTCACACACAAACAAATATTGATTGGGACTAAAATTTAGGAAGACTTTTTTTCCTTTTTGTTGTGCACACTATGGTACTTTCCTATGGCTTCATAAAATTTAATTTGCCGCGTGATTGCGATCTCATCCGGTAAAAAAAAACTGCATTCTCTAAAATCTGCACAAAATGAAAATCACGTGTTAAACGCTTTGAATGTTTTGTTAACACCTTGATCTATCGAAAAAAATGAACTGCTTGTGTTTGGAAGCAAAAAAAACAACTTTCACACCTGTAGGTTGAAATTATTTGAGAGATGCCGATAGTAGGAGCATCAACACATTAAATGAATTTTATTAATGTTGCCAAATAACGTCGGATTCCAGGGGAAAAACTGCTCAGTCTGCGAAAACCGAAGATGACATAAAAGCCTTGGAACCCCATTTCGAAATCACGGAAAAGTATTCATCTTTATACAGGTTGAAAACTTGAGTCCGTTTCCCCTGAAATAAGTCAAAGACCGTTGGCTATAGGAGCATACTTTCAACTTCAAAAAGTATCCATATAACGTGTCCATCTCAGATTTGTCATTTGTTTAACCAAGAGCGGTATATATGCAGAGATACAAAATCTAATTGTCTCTGCTGTCCCCGTCCTCTAATTTCCAATATATCTGTTGCAAAATATTGTTACTCAAACATTTGTTGCTCTGTCTCTCCTGCACTCAACAAAAAAATTCCGTGTTTCTAAATGCAATATTTGCTGAAATATTTTTTTGAATTGAAAAAATCACTGAAAATGAGGAGAAAAAACGGCATATTCATTTCGGCAATAAGTTCATTTTTCGCTTAATATGCTGTTCTTTCCCTCACCTTCAGATATTTTTGAATTCAAATATCTAAGCGGATATTGCACTTACAAATATAGATTTTTTCCTGTTGGGCTCAGAAATGTCAGGGCAACAACTCTAATTTAAAGGTAGAGGAGGGGGTATTGAAAATTAAATTTTGTATCTCGATACATATATACCGGCCCTAGTAAAATAAGTGACACATCTGGGTTGTGCACTTTGTTTATAATGTTTTCCTAATTGTAAGTATGCTTCTACAGGGTGTAACTATAGTGATGGTCACAACTGAAATGGGTGATGCAACTAGCCAAAACAAACAACTTTCACTTTACGATGTGGGGTCGAAAAGCAAGCGGACGTCTGCGTTGTGAAAATGAAGAACACAATAAAGACGAATAATAGAGGACAAAGAAGCTTTGTTATCGAAAACTTTACAACAAATGCTCAAATGAGCAACCACCGGCTGCAATACAGGCGTCACATCGGTAGCAAATAGCAGTTGAATGACGGATTCTGCGAAAGGTGACGTTTTATTCACTCCAAAAAAGTACTCTCGCGGCTCGCCACTTGCTTTCCGACCCTACATTGTATGGAAAAAGTTTTGTTTTGGCGAGTTCTATCACCCCTTACAGTTCTGACCATCAGTTTAGTTACACCCTGTATAGGAAACGATTTACGACTTATTTGAGGTGAAATGGCCCTGAGTTTTCACCCCGAATACTCAAATACTCTGAATACGTAGCCCCTCAAAAATCAGAAAGCAGTTTCATTACATATGATGTTCTGATCGAATAAATCAATTCGTAATTAACTATCACTTAATAGTATCTACTATTTCAGCAATAATTCCGTGATTATACTTCAATTTCAGAAATGTGCATTTCTCGTAGAAAAACATGTAACTCCGGAATCACGCAACTCGGGGTAGTGAAAACCGGGGTATTACTGCATATAATATAAAATCGTGCTATGTTAACTTCTACAACTAAATTACGAATTTTTAATTTGAATGAAATTCGTCTTAAACGTACTTTCGCACTGTATCTGTATGTAAGAGGAGAAACTCTTTCAAGAAACATATATTCAATTAGAAAACTCTTCATTCATTATTTACTTGCCTGAGTTCAGTCAGTTTTCATCGATTTAAGCTCGATACATCACTCGTTAAGATAGCTCACAAAACTAACCTGATTTGATGCTAAGAAATTTCGCTTCTTCCTCCGCTAATATAGCGCCCGAATTAATATTTCACTAGAACCAAAGGGGATTGAAAGTTGATGCCAAATTCATAACGGGCTTTTATTCTAGTAGCAAATTTGAAGTACGCTCAAGATCACAGATCTTAGAGAAAGGGAGCGGTTTGCGTACAACTATTGCCCTGTCTCCGATTCAGTTCGTGTCTCAATTTAGTCTGACTCTTTGGCGTTCTTTAATCCTAAAGAACTTCACAGAAAGACTGTGCAAATATTAAAAGAAACAAAAACTATCGAGTTCTTAATTACAAAACTTAACGAAGTCTGTCTTGATACCGGGGTTAAATTAACAAGAAGCGAAGAAACAAAGAGCGAAAATTATCAAGACAAAAGGAATATTTCAAAGATATCCCGGAGAGTACTTGAAGGTCAGCAGAATTCTCTTGAGAGATGCATTCTAATTAGAGAGTGGATCCGTTTCCTTATGTTATGAGAAAGACCCGTTTCTAAGTATGGAAACCGGGATTATGAGTAAAGAGTTTCGAGTTATTAGCGTTGCCAAATTTATACATTGTTCGAGCAACTGTTGTTCTAGAAAATTATCAACGTTCGAATTAATTGCGAAGCTGTTGCAAAATAAGGCGGAAGAAGCTTCCATAACACGAGGCTACGATGCATCGTTTTTGAGTGTTTATTAGGAAAAACTTATAGTAGACGTAGCATATCTGTAAAATGATGTTCATATATTCTACTATAAAATATGGGAACCATCGAAATTTTTTCTTAAATTTTTACTTTTTTTTTTTATTAATTGGTACAATATAACCCGTTTAGGAGCATGTTACTTTATACCTCTTTATACAGGGTGCACAGCAGATAGAAGTATGACATTTTACTAGCGAACCGTTGATCCTAAAGGTGTACTTCCAATGAGAAAAAAAATTGTTTTTCATTATTTTTTGAGTTTTTTTTCCCCAACTTTCCTCCGTTTTTCGAATTCGAATGTCTCAGTGAGTATTGCACTTAGAAACATGGAATTTTTTTTTGGCATCAACAGAGACAGAGCAACAACATTTTAACTGGGTTTTGGGGCACAAGGGGGCTGGGTAAAAAGTTAATTTCTATATTTTAATAAATATTCAACCCCTTGAGACATAAATAGCATTTCTGAGTACTACACGTTACTTGGAAACTTTTTCTAATTGAAAGTATATCTCTCGGATGAACGGTTGGTTAGTACCCCCTGTTTGCTAAGCACCCTGTTTATTGATTATTTCTTAGCAAGGCAATGTTTTGATGCACTGTCGACCCAATTAAAATTTATTGCGTTGCCACATAGTGCTGTGGTAAACTGACAGGAAATTAATTTCTTGGTCTTTAATGAAACATTTTATCGAAACTAGCAAATGCAACCGATATGAATGAAATTTGATATTATTTTATCAAAAAACAAAAGAGACAAGCAATATTAATTTTTGAACATATTACAAAATTGATATTGAGCCATATTAAGCCTAAAACGAAGTAAATAAAACTAATTTGGAGTTTGCTCTACATGACTATTCGAGTGGTGGAAAGTAGTTCCAATTTTACTTAGAATATTACCATCAAATATTACTACAAGCACATAATGATAAATAATCAGTGAATTACATCATTATAGGTATGATTTAAAAGACGATTAGTTTCTACATATAAGAAAACAGCATTTACTTTTTAATAAAATCGTTTTTTGACAGAAATGGGCAATTTTTTTCTCGACAAAAATCCCAGGTAAAATCAACTGGCACAGATGTTCAACAAATGATATCCAAAATAATGGATGCATCATTAACTCAAATACATGAGTTGTCCGATAATGTCTGCTGTCGAGAAAGATCAAAATCGTTGGTAAATTTTGATTAGAATAACCTCTAGACAACAATGAATCTATTTGTTTGAGATTTGTGCAATGTTATACTCCTCTAGGTGCAAAGTAGCCCGGGATTACGGTACTTCATATATATTAGGTAATAAATTCTCCAGTATGTTCATAACAAAATTTATAATTAAATAATCCATCATAGTCGGTCCATAATATATCACTTCTACTAATTTTTTTTATGAAAATGGACAGAAAAATGTTTTTACTGCTTTTTATAGCGTGACAGTGAAGAAATCACCAGAAACTTTTGTCCTTTGATTCAGTTAAAAAATTAATGCGATTTTAATGACCATCAACTGTAATGAGTTTTTAATGAGATTAAGGTCTGATATCTGATTTAATAATGGTGCGAACTCGAAAGGTTTATCCATCTTCACCAATAATCGATTACATGATATGTTCTGGATTGAATTAATTAGTTTTTTTATTAATTCATACTATAGTATTTGTAAAAAAACTGTTAGTTTTGTAAAAATATTAATGAAATAAACAACATACATAACATTTTCAATTCAATAGATTATTTTAACCCTCTATGGTTCATCCCCATAAAATCGTATTGAATTTTGTTTTTACAAAAGTGGATGTAAATGGGTTCTATTAGCATATTTCTAATTGAAATAATGCATCGACATAGCAATATATAGTTAATTAGTATGAATTTTTTAATTAGTTATAATGACCCATTAGGGAAAAATTCAGTTTCTCTTTATTTTGCTGCTATCTATAAACTGATAAAATTTTGTATTGAAATTGTATGGTTTTTACCTTGAATATCCTTTCCAATTCCCTCAATTTAGGGTGATTTTATAAACCTGTGAGGTCATGAAATTTCATCAGCTCTCAAGAAATGACATCGACGAGGATTCAGCTATTTCTAGATAAAAAATTTGTACTTATACAGCCGTATTTTGTACTGAAATGACACTAAAAAATTAACTTTCTAAAATACCAAAACGAAAAAAGAAATTGGTATAATTTGTTTTCTGGCCATGTATTTGCCATGTATATCCAAATATATACCAGACCATAGAGGGTCAAATATATAAATAGTATACTTTGTACTCACAGAAAAATCTCGCTACAACGATACTCGGTATAACGACAAATCTCTGTACAACCGTATTTTTTTAATCTTGCTTAGAATTGTCTGTTGTCTAATAATAAACTCCTCTCGATACAGCGGTATACTTTAGAGCGATAATTCCCTCTATAACAATATTTTTCTGAGATTTCGAAACTGTTACAACGATATCTGTTTTATTTCACTCAAAATCAGCTTGAATATAGTATTTTTAAATTCCTCACGTTTTTTTTTTCGAGGGTGTCTAACAGCGTAGGTATTTTCCCACTATCTACCCTTTCGGAGTGCTAATGAAGTTTCCGTAAAGCTACTTTTTGTGTTGTTCGAAAAAGTGTTGTGCGGGCGGTAAACTACTTTACACGCTGAAGCAACTAACTGAATTTCATTAATCAAACTAATAAATTAAAACATTGTACTGTGCATAAAACAATCATAAATGCATTTTATGATGGGATTAACAACGCGAATTCGGAAGAGATGCCCATAACAGCATAAATTTGAAGGAGTATGATGGAAATCCTATCGCTCGATATGACGATAACCTCTCTACAACGATAATTCTTCTTCGTCCGCAGAGTATCGTTATTTCGAGGTCTCGCTGTATGTTATTAAAAAATACATTTTATTCCGAGAAAAATTCGCAAATTTCTAATGGACTTCAATTTTTACAGTTATATTTATGCAGAAATAATACAGTACTTCAGAGTGAAAATCTCATTAAAACTGCATTGAGAAAAGACAGATTTAATGAACTTACGCAGATGAATTTTGCATTTAGATATGATGAGACATTCTTGAGTAAATTGAAGTGAAGTGTTCCAAAAGTATTTTAACCCTAGAGGTTAATTACACGTCGAAAATTAATACGACGCGACTGGAAACTTTAAATTTAAAACTTAAAATGGGTGATGGATCTCCACAAAGTCATTGCTTCGGTTCACTCACCTTCGCGTATACAAGGATTACATGTTTGCCCATAACCAAAGCAAATACGATTCTAAATCTGTGTAATAGGCACCATGTTGCTATTAAGATCGTCCCAAAAGAGTATTTCAAGTACACGCACCACTGGCTTTAACAGTGAAGCCACGGCCAATGATATTCCCAGCATTAAACCCGAGGAATATAAATAAATTGGTCGTAAATGGCATTTTAACGTTGATTTCTCGAAATCGGATCCCTTAGGAGTTCTCTAAAATATACGCTTCGACGCACGGCGAGAGGCTCTTCATTCTAATGATGACAACCAAATGAACAACTGTACAGTGTTTGCCATAATCACCGCAGTAGTGCAGTGGTAGTAGCTGTTGTTATTGAGCTGGTCGAGTATTTCAAATGGTTATAAAGTACTCTTGGGATGCTTGGAATATTAAACCATGGATTATTCGAGTTAGCTTGCAATACTAATACCGTATTTGGAGAAACTTTTGACAGTTGAGGATGTTGTAACGAGAAAATTGCGGTGAAAGACGACCAATGCTGATTCAAACTCCAAATGAGGAGTAGTGAATCGCGAAGATTTTGTAACATAATCATCAAAATATAATAATATCAAGTAATCGGCATAAGTAATTTTTAAACAGATTGTCCAGAAATTCCTTATCCTGGCCTATTTCTCCTAAACTATTGGTTTGTATGAAAAAACTTCCAAATGCAGAAATGTTTTAAGTACAGTAAATATTTACAGGGTGGCCCATAAATTCGTAAATAGTTTGAAAATTCACAAAAAAGGGGAACTGATCATTGATATTTGAATGCGGTTTGTGCGAAAAAGCTATTCTCACGAAAGGGTTTTTTTTTTTGGTTCAGAAAAATAGTTAAAATTTTCACCGATAGAGGGCGCTGCATGAAAGTCCAGCACGAGTGACTGGCCCTGGACGTTTCTCCAATCGCTTCTGTGCCCGAAAAGTTCGAAAAGCTTCAGCCGGCGATTCGTGGCTGCGGTAGAACTTCTTCACCAATACGGCTTTATCGTCTAATGTCAATACCTCCTCAGTAATGTGAACACATCACTAACAAGCCACCTCGTTGGGCGTTTTGCCTGTTGTGCCGTTGTTTTTGTATTTGTATTTGTAAGATTCAGAGAAATAAGCTGTTAATCGTACACTCTGCATTTTATAAGACTCCGATTTGCATACTTCCAGTGATTTGTTTTCGTTCATTGGCCTCAATCGTCAAAAATTTCAATCAAGTTATTTTCTGTACCAAAAAAAAAAAAAACCACAGCCTTCGTGCGAATTACTTTTTTACAAACCACATTCAAAAATACCAATTCCTTCAACTTTTATGAATTTTTTTTAACTATTTACGAATTTATGGGACACACTTTTACGTAAATGTGTGTACTGGAGTGGACTGGAGTATGCGGTAAGGTTTTGGAGACCATACCTACAGAGGGACATAGACTTGATTGAAGGGGTGCAGAGAAGAGCTACGCGTGTCCTTATTGGCACACAGGGCTTGAGTTATGAAGAGAGACTTCATTTTTTGAATATGTTTACATTGGATGAACGCAGGTGTCGAGGAGATATGATCGAAGTGTTCAAAATTTTCAATGGGATGGATAGGATGGACCATGAACTTTTAGTACACCGCCAATCAACTGCTTTTACAAGGGGACACCAGTATCGATTGGTGAGGGACAATGCAAGGTTATGGTGTCGCAGGGAATTTTTCTAATAGGGTTGTTAATAAATGGAATAGCTTACCCCCGGAGGTAGTAAATTGTAACACAATTGACACGTTTAAAAAGAAATACGATAAACATGTTGGGGTAAATCGAGAAGCTATCCATTCTTAGAATAAGACAACCATAAGTATTCTTTATGGGCATTGTATAATATTTTATGATGTGTATATATTGTTTATAATTTGTGTTAATTGCATTTTTAATGGGGTTGCTGTATTTTTGAAACATATGACATCCATATTTTTATGCGCATCTTTTTATCAGCCACCTCGTTGGGCATTTTGCCTGTTGTGGCGTTGTATTTGTATTTGTATTTGTATTTGTAAACGAATAATTTTTTTATAAATTAGTAAAAAAATCTAATTTTTTGTTTGTCCAGTTTCGGTAGCTATATTTGAGAAAAAATGTTTTTTCCCGGAAATATGTAAAACCATATAAGTTTCATTGCTATACGAAATACTGACCGAAATGATGTTACGTTTTAAAGTTGGAAAAGGAATTCAGGGGTCATTTCACAAATTCAACAGCAAAATAGTTATACTGTATTTGTAATTCCTCAAGTATAATAAGATATCGGTTTTATCCTTTTAATTGGCAAGCATTGAAATATCCGTACCAAAAAATTTTTGAGGGGTTATATTAAGCAAATAAGGTACCGTAAATGCTATTGCATGACAAAAAATGATTGTCAATATTTAAAACAATATGGTAAGTTGTGCTTCAGGGGGAAAAAATACACTATATATAATTTTCATAGATTTGAATAATTTAAAAATGATATTTACATTGTTTCCCTTAAATGATAACCAACTTCAATATCAAACCGAAGGAGCCCTCATTCTGAACTGACCACTTACCAGTTGCTTTGTTCTTTCATAAATAGTAGAAATTTACCCATCTTACCATAACCCATTACTGTGAATGTTCCTTGTCATACAATTACAATATCGAGATTTCTCGTTTCTACCAATGCTAGATTTACAACGATAAAAATGACGGACCTTCCTTGTGAATTGTGATAAAAAAAGTTTAATTTAGACCGATGGATCCATGGTTTCCAAGCAATTGGATGTACAATGGGTGGAAAAAGAGAGAAAGCGATTCAGAATCCTCAAGTAAATTAAAGAGAAATCGAAAGAATCAAAAATTATACCCGAAGAACAAAATTGTTTGATTCATTCCGTGGCCAAGGTTTCATTTTTATCACGAGAGTAAGATAATGAAGAACGAAATTGAAAATTATGTTCCCATTTCGCGTTCATTATAAAATTCCCAAAATCATCGGATACGAGACGAGGAGAAAAGGAGTGCCAGAAACAGCGATACGAGATGTCGAATCGATTGTTAAATTGGTAGGTTAGATTGCAGAGATATGCTAATGATTCCTCTGTCGTGGACCACGAATGAATATATAGATGAGTTGAGAAAATTTGGTGCGCTTATGGCTGCAACAGTAACAAAAATATTCTATTCCGAGGCAAAAAGAAAAAGAGAACTGTCTAAATGAATAAGAGATATCGCCGAGTATAATTTCACCTGACAAAAGATTAACTTGGTTTTCTGCTGTTGAATTGGTTTTTTTCCCACTATCATTTCAAAGATTCAAATAAAAGAGATAAACCGAAATTGTAGAGTTGATAGAAACTCCATAGATGAGGCGATTGGGATCTCTTTGTCGTGGTTATTTCTTTTAACTTGGATTGTTCATAGTTCAGGGTGGTTGTGGTACACAATCTTGGCTTCCCATGCTTTCCTATGGGGAAAATCTCCTGTCTTTAAGGAACATTTAAAAATTTTCTATTCGCTTTAGGCACTCAATTTTTTTCTCATATACTATGGATATTTTCTTATGAAATTTAACATGAGCATTTTTTTTAGGATTTTAATTGGTTATTTTTTCTTGAATTTTAACTTCAGCAACGTGCAACTTCTCAAAAATCACCAAAATTTACACATATTTTGTGCCATACAATTTTTAAAATAATTTTAATAAACAATCCTCATGTTAAAGTATATAAGACCATGTTGTTAAAAGACACATAAAGTTTCAAGATATTTTAATAGGTGTTGTTCGAGAAAATTTTCCTTATCTAACAAAAAACTTAGTTTTAAGGAAAGAGCATTTTAGTGGAAAACATTATCATGTATAATGCCTGCCAGCAGTTTGAATTAAAATATTTTAGAAATATTTCTAGTATAGTATAGGGTAGAACAAAAACTTGAGCACAGTTAGACGCAGAAAATTTCATAGTATTTGAAAATTGATTAATTTGAAAATGTGTTTTTTGGAAAATTTGCGTGCATCAACCCCCTTAAACTCATTTTGTAACCAATTTTTCGATGAATATTGAAGTTGCGAATAGGTTACGAATGAGTTTGTGGTTTTCGAATTGGACCACCGTGCACAGGAACATCTTTATTATGACTGAAATACAGAATATTACGTTCTATCAGACTCGCTAGAAAAGGCGAATACATGGCGAGATTTCTTAAATACTTTTTGAGTTATTTTCTGATATAGAAAAATTTACAGTATTTTTGACGTAAACACATCATTTAAGAATCGTATACGTTGTGTCCTGTGAGTCTACTTTCGGTCTTTATCTCATCAACCGTTCAAAATGTGTTCAAAAACAAATTTGCACTAATGTAAAATGAATAAAAACCGGAAAAATAACCAAAATAAAAAATGGTTTGCAGTTTAGGATCGGTAGGTCACGGAATTTTAAAACGTAAAAAAAAATAAAAATAAAAAACAGCCAATAGGTGGTGCTGGTACGAGCGATTTCGGTGGAAATATGCAAATGAGACGATTATAAGAACTTGCGCTCCTAATCCACAAGCAGTTCACCGTTGTAAACCGCGTATGCGGACCTGCTGCACTATGCCGTTGCTGGATTTGTGAACCGCCTGCAATGTGTTATTCCCTGTGGTGGTGGTGGTCATGTGGAACACATACTGCTGTAATAAACGATTTGGAGGCATTCTGTTCGTTATTTCCATATCTTTTCTTTGATTTGTGTACGTCAGCGCCACTTATCGGCTGTTTTTTTAGTTATTTTTTCCATGTCTTAAAAAACTTCCCGTGACTTAGCGATCCTAACCCTGCAAACCGTTTTTAATTTCGGTTATTTTTCCGGTTTTTACGAATTTTTAAAGTTACGCGCACTTTTTGCCCACCCTGTAGCTACAAGAGCATGCAGTGTGTTATAAAATGGAATAAAAGAAAATATACGGTTTCCCTGTCCTCTAACTTTTATAACACCCCATAAGAAAGTTGTTGCCCTGTCTCTCCTGAGGCCAACATTAAAAATTACAAGTTTCTAAGTGTAATATCTGCTTAGATATTCGAATTCAAAAATCGGAGAAAAACTGACAGCATAAATAAGATAAAAAGCATTGGCGTTGGTTTTTGCTGTTCTTCCGCAACTTTTCTTCGATTTTCGAACTCAATTATCTTAGCGAATATTGCACTTAGAATTAGGGATTTTTTTTTTGTTGGCCTACGGATAGACAGTGCAACAACTTTCTTATTGGGGTTTTCGAAGGCAGGCTGACCGTATAAAAAGTTAAACTTTTTACGTTAATAATATCTACACAACGCTTAGCAAATACGAATGACGTATCTGAAGTCTAGACGTTATTTGTATAGATTTTGTAACTGGAAGTTTGCTCTAGGATCAGCGGTTTGCTAATAATATGAGGTAATGGGAATTATGGAATTACCATGCATATGATGCTTGCTCAACCCATTACCCGCGGGCCAAATGGGGCCTTCGGAGTCGTCTGGTGTGGCCTGTGACGTTAAACCTAATTTTGTAAAATAATTAACCGGTACATAAAACGATCACTTAAATGACCTGCTGTGCAGTTCCACATCACTTGAGTGCCCCCCCCCCCAGCACATTCCCAGATCAAATGACTTTCGGCGCTATTTAAAATCACCTAAGTGTTCCGCAGCACATTTACAGATCACTTGTGTGATTTACTGCTCAGTTACGCATCCTTTAAGGAACCCGCGACATATTTTCGGATCATTTGAGTGACCCAGAACGCAGTCTTAGAGCACTTAACTGGCCAGCGGCACATTCACACATAGCTTAAATGACTTTAAGCATATTTACAGATCACTTAAGCGATCTGTGACACATTTACAGCTCTTTTGAAAGATCCGCGCCACATCTCTCTAGAACACTTAAATAACCCGCTGCTCATTTACAGATCGCTTGGGTGACCCACAACATATTTACAGATCGGTTGGGTGACCCACAACATATCTACAGATCGGTTGGGTGACCCACAACATATCTACAGATCGGTTGGGTGACCCCCTAGCATATTTACGGATCATTCGAGTGGCCCAACTCAGGCGGTCTGCTTTTAGGTTATTGATAATAACCGTCACTTAAATAACCCGCTAGAAATTTACAGATCACTTGAGTGACCCGCGCCACATTTGCACATCACTTAAATAACCTGCAGCGCTGTTCGTGGTCTTTTAATTAAGTGACCCGTGCTCTCTAGAAGGTTGAGCACCCTTGATGTATACAGGGTGTCCTGTAAGTGCTGATGCGGCTTCTATTTCACCAACCGTCGTAGAGGGGTATTATTTCAATTTAAAACATGCTTAAAAGGCGTTCAAAAATTACCCTTTTGCCAATTTCTTGAGTGAAACTACAATGTGCCCCAAATTGAGAAATCTAATTTTTTTATACGTTCTCCTCGTCCTTTAACTGCCAATGAGAAAGTTTTTGCCCTGTATCTCTTGAGACCAACAGAAAAAAATTCCATGTTTGTAAGTGCAATATTCAATAAGATACTTTAATTCAAAAATTGAAGAAAACTCACGAAAGAACAGCAAAACGAACGGACAACGCTCCTTTTCCGCATTTATGCTGTCCCCTTTCCGAACTTTTCTCAGCTTTCTGCATTCGAATATCTCAAGTAATACTGCACTCAGAAACTTAGAATTATTTTGGACAACTTCCTAAGTGGGAGTTACAGACTGGGGGACCGTATAAAAATTTGTATTTCTTATTTTGTGACACACTGCTTTTTCACTCTGAAATCTGGTGAACCCTTTTGAACATTTTTTTTAAATTGAAACAACCTCCATGACGGACGGTTGATGAGATAAAGGGCACATTAACACTTACATGAAACCCAGTATAGTTAAGAAAGTAAGTTTAAGGAATGATTTCAAACGCACTGAGCAGCCTCGAATGTGTTACCGGAATGGGCTACTGCGACTTCAAATTTTCTTGATCCATCATTTACATTTTATTATCGATACGTACATATCGCAACTCATCAAAGAATTTGAATTACATGGTAGCCCCTTCCCCAAATCAAATAAATTCCTGAGAATAAGAAACAGTCACATTTGATGATGAAATTCTCCGCCGAAAAACAATCGATTGTCATGAAGTTTCAAGGTTACTGTTCAAATTATTAAGACATCTCCATTTTTTTTTTTTTTGTAATAGTACAATTAAGGGAAATTGGCGAGTTCACACTAATGGACTCTCGAGAAGAATAAAAACCCTCTCGAATCTTTTTCAGTCACGAAATCGCTGTATTACGTAGATTTTTTTTTTCTCTCACCTTAAGCAAATTACCATCATAAAAATGATGATAATTGTAGCTGTGAATCTTGTTCTATATAGAGATGTTAGCAAGGTTTTCAATTCAGAGGATAGTCCTGTCGAGCCCATTTCGTGAGAGAAACAACGAATGGAAAAGATATGCTATGTATAATTTAGAGCCAATTTTCACATTACCGTTCGATAAAGGGGTTTTTTTTTCAAAAAAAGACGACTTTTTGGAACATTTTTTGATTCGGTATTAACATTGTTTCAATCGTGAACCAGTTTCTTGATTGCATTATTATACAGGGTGTCCTTCAAGTGCTAATGCGGCCTTTATCTTATCAATCGTCCGTCTCTCTCGTTGAGGTTTAAAAAATGCTCAAAAGGCGTTCGAAAATTACCCTGTACTAGTTTTGAGAGTGAAAAAAAAACCCATTGAGTAACCATATAAAAAAATCAAAATTTTTCTATGGCCCCTTTGTCTTCTAACTTCCAATTATAATCTGTTCATTGTAACTTGGGTCCTGATGTAAAATAAACCACTGTACCAATTTTTGATATCATTCCGCATGCTCTATCTCTATTGGTTGTAACTTTACCAGCCACCATTACGTGTTAAGGAACACGTACGATCAGATGTGAAAAAGGAAAATTCTTTTATTACAAATTTACAGAGATAATAAAATTTTCTCTGTTTTCCAAATTTCGTTGAAATAAAAACAGTTTATAACACTAATTAAAATAGGGAGAGCCGTTTCTCAAAATATTTTTAGCCCTGGTTTTATATATTCTGTGGGAGAAGGAAATCGGCATTCAAATATTAATACATAAAGTATACAGGAATGCTGCAAAATATCCATACACAAAAAAAATAAATTAAAATTTAAATTTAAAAAAAAAAAGAAATTATCTGAAATTCAATGAAAATTCAGAATCGAAATCAGAATTGAAAATAAGAAAAATAATTGACGCGATGATTTCTCCCCCCCCCCCATGAAAATAATAAATGACATAATTCCAGAATTGATGAAAATTAAGAATTCATGAAAAAAAAATTATTATTACTATAAGTACAGGGAGGGCCCCTCTCAAAACATGGGGCTCGGTGCGACCGTACCTGTCACGCACCCCTAATGGCGGCTCTGTTTATACGCAGATACAAAGAAATCATTTACGTCTTTTCTATTCTTATTTATTTTAGAAAGTTGTTCCCCGTCTCCCCCGAGGCTAACATAAATAATTACAAGTTTCTAAACGCAATATTTGCTTAGATATTCGAATTGAAAATATGGAGAAAGACTGGACAGCATAAATGTCCCTTTTAGTCCCTTTTTAGAATTAATGTCGAAATTCTTTTGTTACTGGTATTTCGTTATTGAGCAGCTACAACAAACTATCAATTAAAAATGCATATATAAAAATAACTAGAAGTTATTTGCGTATGCAGTATATACATACGCTGGGATTTTTTTTTTTTTTTTGTAAATGGATATGCACTAAGTAATAGAAAATATGCGTTTTAAAATATGATTTTTTAATGCATATATTTTCTCATCTTTGGTACATATTTCGTAATTTTAGTTTTATTTTGAGATTTTATGCATATTTTGGCATTTTTAGTGCATATTTTGACATTTTTAAATGTACATTTGCATATTATTTTAGCATGTTTTTTTACTGCATATATTCCGGGCTCTAATCATATAACACACGATATACCACACACACACATTATTCTTATCTTCGAAAATCCCAACAGAACTTCATTTCAGGTTAAAAGAAAACAATAATAATAACCTGTGATTATGTTCTTTGATGATGCTATATTTCTGAAAATGAATGCGAATTGAAATTCTAATAAACACATGTGCATGCATGGGATTTTCAATTTAAACTACATTATATTCGAGATACGAAATGAATTCGAAGTCGACAAAAACAAAGGAGAATAATACGAAGACACGAGAAAGTTCAATGTTGTTTGCTTTAGCTCTTTTAGTTTGTTGTCTTGGAGTTTTTGATAATGCTTCTAAAAGATAATTACGCTTCTATAGTTTCTTTTGGATTCACCGTTTGTTGTTTCCGATGTTTTCTTCTTATAAAACTTCTATGTATACTTATATTTTTTTGAGGGGGAGAGAGAGAGAAATGCAGATAAGTGAGTCGAAAGTAAAAATATTTCTCTTTCTTTATTCGTGGAGGAAACAAATAAACAAAAGATAAAAACAAGTCTCATAAATTGTTTATCCATTGTTGTTGCCAGTTCGTAAATCTTGTTTTTTTTTCTACTGTAAAGGGAGTATTCTTATTTTGTTCGTATGCAGCGTATTATGTGTAACCACGCAAATGCACTTGGAATGAGCAACAAAAATCGTCTATTGTTTTCTATTCCGTTCGATTCCGTTCTTTTTTTGCTGTTGTTTGAAATGAAGGAAAAACCTTATATTACTTTCATTTAGTTATATTTTTTGGATATTTTCTAAGTAATGTATTTCACGCGTGATTTGCTGCTGCTGTCGCTATTAAACAGTGATATCTTTTGTGAATAGAAGAAATAAATTAGAACTTTTATATGATAGCAATCAAGTAATTATCTTCCAAAATAAACGAAATATATTCGTTCGTTTTTTTTGTTTTTTTGCTTTTTTTTGTGGTTAAAAGTAGAGATAAGTAAGTTTATTTTGTTGTTATTGCTAACAATAAGAAATATTTGTTTAACGTGATCTCTTTCGTGTGTGGTCGATAGATTATTGAACGAAAGAGTATTTGTGTTTTATTCGAATAGGAATGTGATTATTATCCCTTTATTTTTTGACCGTGTTACGCTCAAAAGCAACAAATACAAATACAACGCCACAACAGGCAAATTGCCCAACGAGGTGGCTGCATCATGGATCCCCGAGCCCCTACCTACTACTGCTACACCACACCCCCCCGCGGAACCCCCCAACGAATCGTTACATGCGGGAATGTGCGTGTACGTGTAGTGCAACCTGACGTAAAGTTTTTGTTTTTCTGTGTAATGCTTGTTATGTGTAGTGCTGTCATCTGCCCCCAGTTTTACTAACTATGAGTGAAGTGTTATGGTTGAATGATTTACCGTTGTAGGACTGTTGCTCTCTGTGGCGAGACTTTTTAACGGGGAGATCGGCTCGCATTTGCGCCTTGAAGTTGGGAACCACAGAAAACCAACTTCAGCCGACCACCACTGTGGGGTTCGAACCCGGATCCTCGCATCACGAGTCCGGCACTATAACCACTCGACCACCACAGCGGCCAATTAAAATTTAGTCTGACACATCTAATGTTTTGTCCTGGAAGTTGATTCCAAGGTTTGATTGTTATCATTATACGACTAAATTATTTAAGGTTAACCGAATTAATATTTCAAAAATTAACAGTATTTTCTCAGTTTCAGAGTTAGCTGGTGGTGATGTGAAAATGCCTGTAAATATTTTTTTTCTATAGTCATTGAAATTTTCGCACAGTTTGATATCAATAATTGAACTTCAGTTTCTTGTTCGTTGATAAAAGTAATACCAAATTTTATTCATATTAGTAGCTTTACTTTACATTTTATTGAGACGAGTTGCTCTTTTGTGAATTTTGACAATTATTCTCCATCAAGACAAAAATATACAGTCAACAGTGCTGCAAAATATTGTCTTGCTTTGTGAAATAATCATTGCATAGTTGGTGTAAAGTAACGTGCTCCTATGTGCTTTTGACGCACCAATTTTAAAAAAATTTATAAAGATAAAAAAAAAAATTATGATTTCTGTTTATGGCTATAGAATCGTCTTTTCATATTCACATCGTCTTTGAATATGCCAACATCATACAAAGTTGCTATGAGTCCTTCTTAACAATTTTTCAAAAAAGGCGCAAAGTAGCTTCAGATTACAGTAATTTTATAATAACACAAGAATGTGTTTCCGCCGTTCCATATAGTTGATTTCTCCTTATCGATACGTTATATGAGGAGTTTATTTTCAAAAGAGAACATTTCCACTTTTGCTAAATTTACAGTAGAAGTGAAAAACGTAAGGAATACGTTCGCTTTTTACAAAAGTAGAAAATAGCACAACAGGTAGCATGTAGGAATGCTATAAGAATATTTAAATACTATGTATCTTGATAAACATTCAAGAGAGTTATTCACATTTTGAATTTTGGAATGTTCGTTTTAAAGAAAATTAGTGGAAATGTTATCTTTTGATTAAAATTTGAGCTGTTCACGTCTGAAAAAAATGGAAATTTTTAGGTTACTTCTTGATTTCAGAAAGTTTTAAATAGCCCAGGAAGGTAACCTTACTGCCCTTTTGTCATCAACATAAGAAATACTTCATTCTACAATATGGAATGGTGCGTGTTGTGGAACCTCCCATAACGCACACTCCCGCTAGCGGACACCTCCACTGACGGACACAATTTTGAATTACATCGACGGGACTAATTGTATCTCTCTATATAATGTATTAATAGACACTCCTCGTTAGCGGGCAAAGTTTACGCACGTATCCGTTATCAAGAGATGAAAATATCAAAGTAATGCAATGTAATGTTAGCCGTTTCAATTGAAAAAGGTGGATATGTTCCCCCTTTTGATTGGAACAACTAACATTATGTATATACATTGTAGTTTCTACCAAAAATATTCCCGTGTGAATAATCCCGGTCGCATAATCTGACAGAGCTTATCCCAAAGATTCATAAACCGTTGGAAAGTGCATTTCAGGGAAAAAAGTGAAAATGTTTCCTTTTGAAAATGAGCTCCAGGAATTTGAACCTGGAATATATGAAAGTTATTTTGGCTTCGCGAGCTCTTTAAAAATTCATCCGTAATACGATCAAAATTTGTGAAAGATTAAAAAATCGTGTCTGTTCTATATGAAATAAGACCTTTAGGCGATTGAAGCAAAGTTTATCACTTTTCCCATACCGGCTACCATAAAAAACAATTTTTCGTCCAGCAGGGGCACAATTTTTTTTTTCTCGATGAACGTCATTTCTCATTTTTATGCTGCAATATTCTCGAAGCGATATAAAAATATATATATTTGAAAACGTTCAAATGTTTTCCTCCGCCTAAATAAGATATTTCTTAGGTATTTTTCAATAAAACGTTTCTTGAGGTACCCTCTATTATTTACTCCAAGGAACAGTAGAAAAATATTGGCAAAACGAACGAGAGGGAATGGAAATTGCACACGGAAAAATAACACTGCTTCTCGAACGTACGTACACATTCTTTTTACCAAAGCCACTTTCGAAGTCGTTTAGAAAAATAAGAAAAATCGCAAAAAGCGTGAAGTATCATATATTATGTACTTGTTGAACTGACCATAGACATCGGGATTTCTATTTTTTTTTATTTTTTTTTGGCGAGGTATCTTGAAGAATCTTAAATAACCCTGAAGAAAATACGAGACACTTTAGTTCCGAGAAAAAACAATGAAAGAGAGTGATATCCTCAAATATCCAAGTGAGGGCGAAAGCGATCTCATCACTATATTTCCTGCTAAAAGCTTCGGAATTTTGCTCTCTTGGGAAAGTTCTAATATGAAATGAGAGACATTACTATAAAAAGGATATTGGTCAATATTTCTTTTCCTATCAATTTTATTCAGTCTAAAACTTATGAAATAAAATTCTTTCAGAAAAAAATTTCAAAAAAGGAAGAGAGCACAAGGATAATATACAAAAAACATTCAGCATATACAGGGTGCATACATAACTCCTATAACTGCAAATTACTGGCGAATCGTAGATCCTAGAAACATACTTCCAATTAGAAAAAAGTATTCAAATAACGTGTAGACCTTGGATATATACGTCATTCATATCGTGAGGGGTTTAGTTAATAAAATAAAAAGTGGAAGACCATGTAATTCTGTTTTTTTGATGAATTGTAATATGCACATATTAATAAAATTTACATGATGAATAAATAAAATTAAGAGTCATAGTAGTCCATTTCGATAACACATTTGAGGATGTTCTTCAGAGAATTGTTTCTTTACTATACACAGGGTGATTCCATAATTCCCATTGCCACATTTTACTGGCAAACCGTTGATCCTACAGGCATATTTTCAGTTAGAAAAAGTATCCAAATAACGTGTAGGCCTCGGATATACAGGGTGCATAGGTAACAGGAAGTATGACTTTTTGCTGGCGAACCGTCGGTCTTAGCGACATACTTTTAATTAGAAAAAGTGTCCAAATAATGTGCAGTACTCAGATATGTCATGCATATTGCAAGGAATTGTATAGTTATTAAAATAAAATAACTTTTTATACCATCCCTGTGTACCCAAAAACTGAATTAGGAAGTTGTTGCCCTGTCTCTCGACAAAAAAAAAAATCTACGTTTACAAATGCAATATTCACTGAGATATTTGATTTAAACTAGGAGAGAGAGAGAGAAAAGTTTGGTAAAAACAGCATATATATGAACGAGGGAAAGATCCGTTGTTTGTTATATATATAAATCATTTCCCAACTCTTCTCCGATTTTTGAATTCGAATATCTCAGCGAATATTGCACATTTAGAATCGTGATATTTTTTCGTTGGCCTCATGAAAGACAGTTACAACAGACAAATTCAAGATGCCTCGAAAGAGTGGTTATTTTTTTGAAAATGATGATTACAAGGAAGGAAATTCAACTCTGCCTCCACGGGGATTCGAACTGCGGTCTCTCGTTTGTCGGACAAGTACTTTACCAATCATCCTATGGAAACAGACAGACTATGTCTCCGTTGGAGCGTATATACAGGGTGGGCAAAAACTCCGTAGAAACTTTGAAAATTCATAAAAACCGGAAAAATAACCGAAATAAAAACGGTTTGCGGGGTTAGCATCGCTACGTCACGGGAATTTTTTTAAGACAGGAAAAAATGACTAAAAAACAGCCGTACGCTGACGTAAACAGGTGGCGCTGACGTACACAAGTCAAAGAAAAGATACGCAAATAACAAACAGAATGCCTCCAAATCGTTTATTACAGCAGCATGTGATCCACATGATCACCACCACAGGGGATAACATATTGCAGGCGAGTCACAAATCTAGCAACGGTAGAGTGCAGCAGATCCGGATGTATACATGGCACCTCTCGGCGGATGTCATCTTTCAGTTCCGGCAGATTGGATGGACCGGATTGGTACATTTTTCTTTGACTTGTGTACGTTAGCGCCACCTATCAGCTCTTTCTGAGGGGTTTTTTCCTGTCTTAAAAAATGTTCGTGACCTAAAAGCAATACTAACCTTGCAAACCATCTTTTATTTCGGTTATTTTTACGGTTTTTATGCATTCTTAAAGTTTTTACGGAGATTTTGTCCACCCTGTATATTTTGAAAAGCTCCGTACATGGACGGTGGCAGCAATCAACTAATAGCTCGTGAAATGACATAGGCCACCAGATGGCGAGCAGCGAGAACATTTTTACATACATGCCGCCATCTGGTGGCCTATGTCATTTCACGAGCTATTAGTTGATTGCTGCCGCCGTCCATATATGGAGCCTTTAACATATGCATACGCTCCAAGGAAGAAACATTCTATCTGTTTCCATAGCTTAGTTGGTAGAGCACTCCTCTGGCAAACGGGAGACCGCGGTTCGAGTCCCGTGAAGAGAGACGTGAATTTTCTTCCTTGTAATCATCATCTCCAAAGAAATTGCCAGTCTTTCGCGGAATCTGGCATTAACAATTTGAGAGGACAAATTGCCTAAAAAGTTGGTAAGTTGTGTAAAAACGAAGATAAAAAAATGTTCATTCGTTAGTCTTTGGTATCAATATAATGATTAAATTTTAATTCTCATCTTTAAATTAAAACTATCCGGGGAGAGAGAGAGAGAGATAAAAAGCATTCTTTTTTTAAATCTACACTTTGAAAAACATGGAATTTCAAACTTTGACAGAGGGAATGATTATTTCATAGTTCAGCCTAACATATTGAGTGTCTTTTATTACTATGCGTTCGTGTGGAGTTGAATGAATTCATTATCGGAGAAAGTGTACGCTTACAAAAGGGCTGAAACTGGGCCTTTGAGATGAGAGCGAGGGATTACCTTTGAAAGAGAATTTCCCTAACAAATCCCTGCAACGCCAAAGAAAAGTTTCGCAATTTTATTAACGCCGCTTTCAGGGGCAGCTTATGATCATTTTTCATGCTCTTGTAAAAGCAGTAATGAATTTATCTGTTAAACAGTAACAAGGAATGGACAATTTGTCACCTTTTATAAAGTGGAGACTCCGCTGACACAGTAATAATACCTGTCATTAAAAAGACATAAAATGGAGGAAAAAGCCACAGGAAAAATCAATTACTGCTAAAGAAAAGCGAGTTATTTTGCAAGAAATGAAAGGGCATCGATTGCAATTTAAACGAAAAGAAAATTGAAAAAAAAGGAATAAGTTCGTTCAAAAGGACAAGTACTGAAATTTAAAACGTTTTTCTTTTTTCAAACTATTGTATTATATTTCTGCAACTCGTGAAACTCATAAAAAATTGGTTTACGCTCATTTCTGTTAGATTTGATGTCATTAAATTAAAGTATCGTACCCTGGTGCATATCAGGTATTCGGAAAAATTCATTTTTCTTCCGTATTTTCTTAGTATTATTTTTTTCAAATGTATTTCGACATGAATCTAGGGAAGTGAGTTTTAAAATTATTCGGGAAAGTGTTTGACAGAAATTTGAACGAGACACCATACTCTACAAATTTGAATAAAATCCATCGCGTTGAATTGTTAGAAAATATTCTACCGAGATAACGTGTCAACAAAGTTTAACACATTCACACGTAATATTAACTTAATTATTCAATGTACTGTATTTCCTTAACGTGTTAAATATTTACGGACTGCGAAGAATAAATACCACACGAGAAACTGATTAAAGATTCTCGTCTAAAACAATATCTGTAGGGGCAATTAGTGCTAATGAATCTCAATTAGTATATTTTAGAAGGTCTAATGAGACTTAAAATACTATGTAATTATCCATTGGATATATGTTTCAAATTTTGACTCTACTCTAGTGAATTATTTGCGAATAATATATTAAGCTCAAAATTGACTAAAATATTTCTGCATATTTTTTTTTACTTTTGTTGTAGTTCGTTTTTTATCTTTAGTATGCAAAATTATATTTCTTCAGCGGGGAGAAAAAACAACCCATGCAGTTATACAGAGAGTATTGAATATTTTATTCCATCGATTGAGATGGATATTTGGCTTCATTGAGCAAGCATAGATTTTTTGTGAAATACAGGTTGACTAAACTGATGGTCAGAACTGTAAGGGCTGATAGAACTCGCCAAAACAAACAAATTTCACCATACGATGTGGGGTCGGGAAGCAAGGGGCGAGCTTCGAGAGGGCGCTTTCTCTGGAGTGTGGATGTAACGTCGCCTTTCACAGCATCCGTCACTCAGCTGATATCCGCCGACGTGATACCTGTATTGCAGCTGGCGGTCGCTCATTTGAGCATTTGTTGTAAAGTCTTCGATAATAAAGCTTCTTTGTCCCTTATCATTCGTCTTCGCTGTGTTCTTCATTTTCACGATGCAGGTGCCCTCTCGCAGCGCGCCGCTTGCTTTCAAACCCCACATCGTATGGTGAAAGTTGTTTGTTTTGGCGAGTTCTATCACCCCCTTACAGTTCTGACCATTAGTTTAGTTATACCCTGTATAATGTTTTCGAACGACAGTCGAGTTTCCAGAGTGATCGTGATGAGAAAGAGAGATTCATCTTATCTTTTGATTTGGGAGGAGATTTTTTTGTGTTGATCAAAGATCTCTCAATGAATAATTTTGTATTCACAAGTAATAGACATGGTCTTTCTTAATACGAATGTGAGATGTAGTCAGGGCGACTTTTAACAAAGGTACGAAGATGTGCACCCCGTTAGTAAATTATGTCAGTAGTTTATAGTAATTAATTCCTTGAATGGATTCGATACCAATTTAATGCCATCGAATCAAATAAATCAAACGGGTCTGAAAAAATTAGAAAAGAAATATTTTTTCCTGTCCCCGTAAATTACGGGTCATATGGTCATTAATATGCAGAACTCAATCTTTAAAATCAAACAGTTGTAATATGTTTCAGCATGCGGAGTCAAGTAGTGAAAGAAAGAGTCTGGAAATTGATCTTCGGGTGATCTCTATCAAATGCATAACTATATTATTCTTCCCTCCCCGTAGAATTGTTTTTCGACGAATCGCCACTAGCTATTACTATTCGGTCATAAAAGTATTCTGTCTACTAAATACTAATACAAACACCACAAGAGACAAAATTCTCAACGTGGTGGCTGAAAAAGATGCCCATAAAAATATGGATGTCAAATATGTAACCATAATACAGAAACCCAATATAAAAACATATATCACGAAAGAAAATTGCAAATATTATCAAATTATCATTTCCTACATCATTTTATTTATTGTACAATGAACTTCACAGCTTGTTCGAAAGCTTTTAGCATACGGCAGTGTTTCAAGCATTCTTTGAATCATTTCTCAGCATGAAATATCTATCGTGTATATAAGGTTATATCCAAGTATCGTCTAGAACCTCAACTAGGTCAGTTTCATTGGATAGTTTCAAGCCTTTAACGGGTCGGAAGCCTGCAGTCTCCGTAAGTGTTTATTGATTACGGCCATCGCTTTTACTCAGGGGAAAGACTAATAAGGTTTCTGAAGAACACAAATGGATGAATTCAATAGGCGAATAGACAAAGGAAATAACTTTGCGTGGCGTCCGTACTCTGCGGTATAAATGTTCCTGAGAACTTTCTCGGAGTAATACGTCAAAAATGAAAAGATAGTGATTAATTTCAAGTGGAACAGTTTCGAGTTTTAGCTACAAGGGTTTTAAAACGAGGGACTGTTATTCAGTCAACCACCATGTTCTATCGCTTAAAATCTTGTCGACTAACGTCAAAGAAATGGATGGCGTCTTGGGATTATGAAAGACATTAAAACGATTCGAAAAGTCTATCGTTCTTTGAATAAGTGGATTAAATCTCGACTCATTTTTGAAATAAATTATTGCAGAAAACCCTAATGTGAATACTTTTTTTTACTATACGAATATAATTACTCTAGCAATCTTATGAATTTCGAGCAATATTTTTACATATGTAAATATTGTAGCGCAATATATTCAACTCTTTTTTTTTGCAATAGTGTATTTAGTGTCTGGATAAATCTGGAATTAATTTTCAATTAGATGGGATTTCAGTAACGGAGTTATTTTGGAACTTCGAAATTCCTAGAAACAGTCAGTATAATCACTATCATTAGCAGAGGAAATATATAGGAAGAATTTCATAGTTTCGTATAAATTCACCACACTCTTTTTCTAATCACTAATCTCGAAATAATTATTAATAATGGAAATATTAATTAAGTCTCATTCATGGAAATATCAATTATAGATGAATATTTAAAAAAAATGCTAATGTAATAATATCTTTTCACGCGATACTGAGGGAGGATCTAAGTCAGCTCAATTACATAGAAAACTGTTGTTTCATCAAAAATGTTTCAAAAGTTTTCTTATTTCTTTTTATAAGTACTGCAAACTGAAGTCCTTATACATTGAGTGACCACTTTGTTCTGACCATCTTCCGGGAATTAAACATATGAGCTTTGGCGTCACAGCGTTGCCACTGGAGGGCTAGACTAGTATAAAAAAGGAAAGCTTATTTCTTGAGATATTTTTCCATGTCGTTCACGACTGCAGTCCTACCGCCATGGGCAATTTAGTACCGAATAGGTTGTGCTGGAAGTGTGAGTACGTATATCTAATAGTCTGGAGTGCATATCTGGTGCTGTACCTGATTTTTCAGTGATCTATATGCCAAATCTATATTTCAAATTGCAAATGAAATGCAATGATTGAATATTTGTATCTTTGTGCTCAATGGGATTGAGATGCCACCTTAGCGAGGTAAGCTCTCCTTCATGTTCCTTAAAACGAACCCCGTATAATACCAGCATATGGAAGGAAGCATTATCTTGTTGAAAGTAGCCATCGATATTGGGATAAACTATCAGCATAAATGGATGAACAATGTTTAGCAACAATTTTTAGATATGATGCCTCATTCAGACGTTCATGAACCCAAAATAAAGGGCAAAAAGAATGTCAGGAGAAACATTCCTGAAACCATCACAATTGCCTCTACCAGCTTGAATCACGTTCATCATTTTTAAGTTGTACAATGAAGATGGGCGAAAATTTGGCGGAAACAGCACGAAAGCATGGAAACCAAGTGCATAGCTACAACCCTTCAAGCTGGTAGAGGCAAATGTGATGGTTTCAGGAATGTTTCTCCTGACATTCTTTTTGCCCTTTATTTTGGGTTCATGAACGTCTGAATGAGGCATCATATCTAAAAATTGTTGCTAAACATTGTTCATCCATTTATGCTGATAGTTTATCCCAATATCGATGGCTACTTTCAACAAGATAATGCTTCCTTCCATAGTGCTGGTATTATACGGGGTTTGTTTCAAGGAACATGAAGGAGAGCTTACCTCGCTAAGGTGGCATCTCAATCCCATTGAGCATTTTGGGATGAGATTGAAAGAGCCATCAGATATCCAGATCCCCAACCAACCAATCTCACGCTAATGAAAAATGCTATTCATCAAGCATGGTCTCAGATTGCACAAACGACATATCAAAACATCTCGTAGAGTCCATGCCAATAATAATCAACGCTGTATTAAAGGCAAAAGGTGGCCCAAATAAATATTGACGACGTGGTCATAATAAAGTGGCCACCCAGTGTACAAATTCAGATGCGATATTTATTTTCCAAGGGACTGTGTATGGATTAAAATATAAATTCTATTTTTTATGCGCGCTCCCTTTTACTTACGACTTATATCCAGAAATGTTTAGCTAGTCAAACACAAAATAAGTTCTGTATGTTTAAGTGAAATAATTTTTGTAAACCAAGATTTTTAACCGCTTTCAGTACATATATTTTAGCTGGAGGATTACTAGACTAAAGGACCAGTTCCGAGATAAAGTTGAAAAACGGTCTCGTTTGTTTGAGATCTAAACACATTTTAAACCACGGAATAAATACAGTTCAGGGTTCAAAATATGAAGTCCACTAAAATATAATATATCGAACGTTAAATTTTTTTTTCAATATTTCAGCAATTGTTTTACTTAGAAACATGGAACTTCTTGATTAATCAAATTCAAGACAAAAAGTTTCTCGATATAAGTTTTAGGTAGTTGTGACAGTATAAAAAGGTATTTTAAATATGTTTTTGAAGAACAAATAATATATTTGAGATCCATGCGTTATGTGAAAACCTTTTCCGATGAGAAGCATATTTTTATGATCAAGGTTTAAAAGTTCAGGACTTTTGTTTGCACTTATGTTATATTATTTAATATCCATATTTCTGTCTAGTATGTGAAATTTGAACTTTCAAGTTTTTATGAGTAATGATTTTATTTCTTGCAGTTGATTATAACATCACTTGTTCCCCGACATTGATGACTGTCTCGGTTATGGTGAATTCTTCTTCGTCCGAAGTCTATTTAGATGGACTGAAAATGTATCCAGGTAAAAATATATATGTGCAACTTATTCTCCCATTAAAAATCTATCATACTTATTAAGAACCATGTATAGCCAAAAACCAGCGGCTTCATAACAGTAAAATTAGCATCGTCGTAGCATCATACCTTCTGATTATGTTGAGTTATAAAAAGGAGAAACTGGCAAATCAATTATTTTTTCTGTGGGAATAATTTTTTTATGGTTTGGTTCTGCTTCTTACTGTGGCAAGATTTTTTTCCAAAAGGAGAGAATGGATCGCGCTTGCTATTCGAAGTTTAAATACTAGATATGACTCAAACTTCAGCAGTATTAGATCACCATTGATTTCAACTGGCAATAATTGATTACTTCTTGATACTTTTCATTATTTCCTCTTACTACTAAAAGAACTTGTTTCTTTGTTCATATTTGAATTTATTTTTTAGTCAGGGAAATTTATTTCACCTCACTCACGTGGGTTAGTTTTACTGAATTCTACCACCGTGAGCTGTAGCAGTGTTCATTTCAAAAATTGGCGCTGTTACTGCTAAGAGGCATGCTAGTTAGGCATTTTGATTACATCCAACTATATCTGTGAAAATATTTAAGTTAAATTTCCCCTGTAGTATGGCAAAGATACTTCCAGTAAGAAAACAATTTATTCTTGACGAAATAATTCTGTCACGACCCAAAAAAGTTTGGTCGTGAACTTTTAGTCATATAAAATCAATAGTCCATGGGCACATGCTGCGAAGGGATAAAGTGACTTCGTGTAGGATATTTGCCATAGGACGAATGGAAATCACGTTGAACTATACAACCTTTGTGTGAAAAATTTATGATTCGTACTTGTACAAGCCCGGTTCATACTGACCACGCATTGTGAAGCTGGACGCCTTGCGAAGTAGCTCCGTACAGTATGCATAAACGAGCCAATTTTACTACTACTAACCGAACATGCACCTCATACGTATTCCTCTACGGAATTGGTTCATGCCGGACGAAATGTACGTGTACGTGTTGTGAACCTAACGTGAGTTTGTTTCCTGTGTAATGCTTGTTATGGGTCGTGCTGAAATCTGCAATTAATTTTTCTAACTATGAGTGAAGTGTAATGATTGAATAATTGTACGTTGTAGGCCGGTTGCTCTCTCTGAACGGGGAGATCGGCTCGCTTTGCACCTCGAATTTCACTGATGTATCGGGACCGAGTGGATCTTGTTCGTTTGAGAGAGATGCAAAATGTTGACCAGTTTAACTCCAGATTCCCCGAACTATGCTGAGCCTCTTTTAAATAGTTTTAAAACTGCATATGAGATTAAAAAAAATTTTATATTCTTGGCCAGACTGAATAATAATTTTATCCGAATTTTCCCATCTACCTTCGATAACTTGCTTCAATTCTACAACAGAACTGCAGCCGAAGTTAGTAAACTACAAAACATTTAGACTAATTCAAATCGTCTGTAAACAATGAGAACAGCTTAATACATTCTATATAATCGGAGGACAGATCTCAGTCCAACCTCGTCTGACTGGAGAATTTAAAACTTGTTTTTCAGTTGCAGAAAGTTTCCGAGTGTGTGTGGAATCCCTTGTTTGTCTCATTTTTTTAAACGTGGTAAAAGAAATGGTGTTCACACCCACAGATATCACATATATTTCTCCCTTTCTCTTCCCCTTGTCTGCTGATGAGAGAGGGGGGGGGAAGCAAGGGCGACAGGGTTGACACACAACGATAAAACACTTTTAACATTGCGGTTGAACATGGCCGGAGATACGGGTGGGGGTGGGTTAGGACATGTATAGACTCCGCCTATGCAGTTGAAAATCACCCAAAATAAGAAGTGCAAAGGATAAAATCCAGTTTCTAGTATATAATGAAGGCTGTTTCATGACGTGGCTGATTCGGTATAAGCTGACATATTGCTTGACGTCATTGCTCAAACAGAACCGAGTGCTCCTGCATTGCTAATCTGTTAATTATGATAGTTTGCAATCACTCTGTATTGCCAATTTCTCACTGCATTATTTCCAAAATTATCTTTTCGATAATGTAATTTGTATTTTTATATTTATTGGCTCGCTTCGTTCAACCATTTAAGCATTTAAAATAAGAAAATTTTGCATTTGATTATGAAGTCTTCTGAAAATATTTTTCTCGGATCCGTATTTCAGTTGAATCACGCATGCAATTTAATTGCTATTGGGTTGATTGGAAGCCAACTCAAAGCAGATAATTTCAATTATCTTGTGAAGTTTCAAATATTTTTTGATTGTCTTTTTTGTTTTCACTTTAATTAGGTGTAGCTTTTATAGAAGCCTTTTATAGACGACTTCGATATAACCAGTATACAACTGCAACATAAAAACATTGGCAGCAAATATAAAAAATATCCTAGTATAAAATATTTTAAGTTATTATTGCTATTTTGAATGCTAATATGAAAAGATATTATTACTTACCCCTATGGGTTAAATTTCTTGCATTTAACGCGTATTGATTACAAAAATACCACCAGCGCATACTTGTGACACTAAAACAAAACGGGAGATCAAGTACTTAAAATAGTAAAATAAGCAACTAAGATGCAAAAAATCAGCATGCGCTGATGCTATCCGCAGAAAAAATGTGTTTGAGGGGTCACATCAAGCAGTAACTCCGGGACCACGCCCACTGAGCCAAGGTGGCAAGCGTGACTTCAAAGGGATGAAACAGCCCTGGGTTGCAATACTGCCTACTGAGGGTACGAACATAGTGCATGCTGGTTTCCAATTCTGCGAGTCCGTGTCGTTACGGATTGGTTAAGAAACCTGACATTCAGGTTTTTAACCCATCAGCAACGGCGCCAGTTCGCCGATCATCCTGCACTATGCTTGTATCCCAAAGCCGGGTTCACGCTGGAAAGATACTACAACGATATCGTGGTTGTATCGCTTATCGTATTGCTCCAGTGGGAACCCGGTCTAACTCAACATTCGATATAAGATGTATTCCTCTGAAAACTGATAAGTCAATTTGATATTTTTTAGTTATAATATTATAGCTTCAATAGTTGTTTTTACGTCTGAACCCCCACGCTATTCCATTTTCTAAATAATTATGAGCGCCATCTATTGAACATGTTTTTTTTAACTCCAGAATGAAGAGCACAGATCTCATTAAACTACGTGGCACATAAATATAGAATAGAATAATGAGGTCCACAGACGATATCGACGTGATATAAGCTCTACACCGGTAACGAATACTCAGTCAATAGGATTGGGAAAAGCGTTGCGAGAAAAAGTCGAATACTTTTTCTGTCTCATTTCCATTCGCCAGCAGTTTGATGGTGATGCCGGAAGCTTTAAATCGATTTATTTTCTTTTTTTTTCCTTTTCGTCGAAAGAAATCTAGAAGAGCGATTCCAGATTAAAACCTTTGGAATTGAAACTGCGTAACTGTAATCGAAATCGAAAGCCGAATAATCGAGTTATCGATTAATTGCTCAAGGTTTTCGACGTTTATGGATAGAGAACAAACGGGACGGAAGGAAAATCTCAGTTAAGTGAATGAACTCGTTCTCTCTTACCCCGGACCAAAGACTAAAGAATTGTCTCAATGCATCAAGGAAATACCGTTTCGTGAAATTCTAAAGTTTCAGCAGAAATATCTTCCGATACTGCAACCGAGAATTCTAAATCATCTCGCATGTGTACCGAGATCCATTATCTTGTGAAATGGTCTTTTTCGTTGATAGTGATCAACCAGGTCAGGTCGCGAAATATTAGAAGCCGTAAATAAGAATTAAAAACCATTTACGACGTATTTCATTTTGATTTTGACTACTGAACAAAGCTCAGCTTAAAATTCAATCATTTTATAGAAAATCCATGTTAAAAATATTTTTTTTTAGTCTTACGCCTTGTTAATAAACGCAGACATACAACGGAACTTCTCGATATCGGAGACCCTTGAAACGGAATATTTTCTCCTCTAACGGGTAGTGTCCGTTAATAGGTAGTAAAATACATTAAAACCCATTGACGTGATTAAAAAGAATGCCCGTTGTGGGAGGTTTCACTGTGTATATATGTGGTTCAGAAATCACGCGAGCAAAACTTTAATGAGTGACAGAGAACACATTTAAACAGGCAATTTTAATCACACAATGCATGGACGCAAGCCGGTGGTGAACCGTCAGATGGCGCTATTCGTTGAACGTGTTGGAGCCATGAGGAACACAACGTGACAGTGCCAGCTCCCCCTCTTTTTTTACATTTACGGTCCAGCAAAAACCCAAACCACCAAATAACAGTCACGAGCCTCGATCACACAATCATTCAACTCAAAACGAGGCCACTAAAATATCCCGAGAATTCAACAAAGTTTATTCAACACAATTAACATCTATTTTTCAAGCCAAACACATTTAGTTTTATTATATCAGTTCTATAAGAAATATATTTAGCAATTTGCATAATCAATAAAAAAAACTTTAGACAAATAATTACCGAGCCAGCTCGGTACAGTCAATACAATACATTGTCCACCCACATCAAAGTGATTGTCCGAATTATCTGATCCGCGAAGACAAACCATAAGTAAACTCAATCAATTTCATCTAATTCGCGTAGAGCCCGCAAAATATAACTACGACATAGAATAAATCAAAGACCACTCATCACCTGCCGATCTGTAATCCACATCGAAGTTTCCCGTGAGCCTGTTGTTAAATTCACATCCAAACCAAAGCGTGATTCGCCCTTAATTCCGAACTCACTCTTTCATCGTTGGGTATCACTGCGAGCGGAGTCTTTACGCCAAAAAGGTTTTCTCGGCACTATGAACACGAGACAGCCATCCGACGAATCATTACGCCCACGTAGACTTAGACCACGTAGACCACGTAGATACTGCCGATGCGAAGCAATCTCGCAAATCGGCATTGTGAAAATTTCACTCTACTCCGGTGCATGTTTCGGCCGTCACTGTTACTGAATTGGAAAGGGAAAAGAAAATAAACACACACACAACCCGGTGAAAAAAGATCTGACCATCGGCTACAGCTATCTCGGCTTTTTTATCCCCAAAGTACAAAGCAATCGGACCAATTGAGAGTTAGGCATGGATGCCCCATAGACATACACAAACGGTTTTTTTTCTCTTTTTTTGTTTTGATTTGACGTTTTTAAACGCCACCATTATAGAGCTAGATGATCTAAAGTCGAGCATAACAAACGCATAAAGTGCTGGTTTCGCCATTTATCGTCATTTCTATTAATGAATTGCAGAAAGGATGGCTGATTTCATAAACCAGGATAAAAAAAAGACACGTATTTCATGTATGGTGCTGTGGACAGGAATGCTCTGGATGAAAGGAGTGATTTTCGACCTGGCGTGTGATGAATCGAAAGAACTTTTGAGAGATTTAACCGGTGTCTCTACAACACGGTCTTTTTGTGGTGTCCTCACACGCCTGTATCCCGCATGCTGCTGCAACAAAGCCTGTTTCGTTGGAGAACTCTCTCGGTTCAGTCTTTGGGCTTCCAGAGCATTCCCGTTCCCAGCACCATACATGGAAAGCAAGTTCGCTTCATCCTCATTCATGAAACTACTTATCTCTTCTTCGATCCATGATAGAAATGCCGGTACTTCGCAAAACCAACACTTCAATGACAACACCGTTTAACGATTCGTCGCTTACGTTACGACCATGAATCGTAAACCAATGACAAAAATTGCTTGTTTAAGGGGGGTCTCCTACCATTTAACTTGGTAAAAACTTTCTTATGTAGAAACGTTATTAAAAATATTATTTTCCATTGATTTATTTCAAATTATTACCACTTATATTTGATTGTCAATGATATCCTATGCTAGTATAAAAACCGTTAACGCGCGTGATAAAATAACATTATATCAAAGAAATTGGATAAAAATTGATTCAAAATACATAAAAGAAACTCTTTATTTCATAAAATAACGAAAAAGATTTGAGATCCATTTATCAACTTGAGTTATAAAAAATTTTAAAAATTTAAAATTAAAAAAAATTTAATTTTGAATAAGATTGAGTTGATGGTCTCGATTTTTTTATGAACTGAATAGTTTTCTTTATTTTGAATCATTTTTGTATTCAATTACATTGATTTCATGCAATTTTATCATGAGCGCAAGCTGTTTTGAATGCATTTTTTTGAAAATTTGTAAAAAAAATTGAGTATTAGAGATATGTGTAAAATTTTGTACTAGCATAGAATAACGTACACAATCAAATATATGTGGTAAATTTTAAATAAATCAATGATAAATACACTATATATATATTTCTACATAAGAAAGTTTTCACTATGTTAAAAGGTAGGAGACCCTCCCTTAAATGTGTACTATCACTTTTGCCATGAGTTATGATTTCCAAACCCTGAAATACAGACAGTGATAAATCACTTTTGCATCCTGCCACAAACTTCTTTAGCCTAACCCATAACGTTAACTATAATTATGCTTTGTATGATATAAGAATTTTCATTCACATTTTCCGTTTTAATCTGTAAATTAAGAATATATAATGAAGAGAGTATTTGAAACGATTTTTATGTACAAATTTCCTATTCTATTTTTATGTAACTTGTATATTTTATAGAATTTCAGCACACTTGAACTATTAAGAAAAGAATGAGATATAGTGTATATATAGACGATATTGATTTGTTTCTGTGAGGAAGACGAAATTAATTTCGGAGAGAAATAACTTTGTTACAGACAGTAAATAAATCAAAAAGAAGAATATCTCGATCACATACGTGTGTGAAGACGAATTGTTTGGCTAAGCTAAAGCTCCAAAACTCGTCAGAATACCAATCTATTCTTAGACGCTGAAGATCATGAATCTTGCTCGAGAGAATCCAATATCCTGATGTAGGATTTCCAAGAAAATATCGCTCAAAATATGATCGTTTTGATGTGAAACATTCATTTAATTTCCATGTATTATCTTTTTGGCAAATTCCACTGGATTTTATATTGCGTGACTGCAGATATGTTTTGATAGAATGATTTTCTGCTTCATTTCTCGGAGCACCTTTATAGTTTTAGAAATATTTGGTTAGATTCAAAATAGGCATAACATGGTATATTCTGGGGGCTTTTAAGACTACCTGCTGTTTTTAAAGAGTATTACTCTAGCACAGGGGTTTCGAACCCATGATCCACCAGCCGCTGATTCAAAAAGTTTTTTTGCCACCAAGTAGAGAAAGGGAAGAGCTTTGCTAATTTTAGAAGCTTCAAAGTTCTCTCATCAATTGTAATGTACATTGAGAGTGTGGCCGTAAATAATTTCTGATTTCAATACCCCTTGTAAATCAGCTGACCGAATCTGTTGTATTTCAGGAAACGTAGCAGGATAACTTGAAAGCTCGTATTAAAAGAAGTATATAAAATATCGCGAACTTCTTACACAAAGATCTTGTTGAGACAATGCATGGGACCTGCTCCACGACCCAGCCCTGAGTCCATGTGGGTTATAGTAAGTAAGCCATAAAGTAAGCCGGACGCTGCAATCCTGCAAGTAGAGCACTCTAAGGGTGAGACGGGTCATGGAGATCCCAAATCGAACATAGGCGTTTAGCGATTCAAGGAAGGTGCCGCTCTCTTAATTTTCTCGTTCGGCTTTTGTTATGGATACAGTTCCATAACTTTCAGATAGCCCAAGGACCAGGGGTGTTGAGACAAAGCATATGATACCTCAATGGTTTACTGCTTTGCTATGTTTTCTATTTTGTGTACCAGGCTTACAGCACACTTTCATAAAAAAACATTTTGCAGTATATCTCAGGAAGTGCAATATTCAGGCAGAAACCAAAGGTATCTGCATTTACATCTCGTTTAGAAAACTCTCACGATATACAATTTATGTGAGCGCATCTTCAGTTTTTGTACTTACCACACCACACAGGTGGCACTGTACCAAATTGTAAAAGACGTACTCATGGTAAAAGTTGCGGCAGAAAGTGCCAAGAGAGGCTAAAAATTTGCCAAAGTCCAATACATATCGGTTCAAAGAAGCATGATTATCCCGGTTCGTGCTATAAAACCATCGCTAAGATACACACATTCAAAATTTAACAAAAAATCAAAATTATATACTATTTCATTCCACTACGGCTCACACAAGCCTATTGCATATCATTTAACTGACCCGCGTCCGGTTCCCAAACCATATTTTCCACATATGAGTAGCTACATCTCTGGGAAACGTTGGATATTCCTGTTCTAGAAAATCTGAAGCAAAAAATGGCATACGAAATTAGTTTTAAAAATGAATAAATGGTGATTTGATCATTTTGCATATCTGAATATTGTAAATTTTTTGTATCAATTGTGTAGTAGCGATTTCTAACTAGAATTCCTCTTTGGTATACTTTGATGACACTAATTAGGAACAATAACTTTACACCAACGGCCCCAGTTCGAAAAGTCAACAACCCAAAATTCTATGTTTTGCGATATCTGCATTTTAAATATCACTTTGTATAAAACTGAATGGGAATCTACTCTCTCTCAAATTTAATTACAGAAGGGAGCGTATAAGCAAAGTTTTTGCCGTTTTGCAATATGCAGAGGCATTTTCCACAATTTTTATGGTGTGCATAACTGAAGAATGCAATTTTCTGAGTTGTTGCCTTTTTGAACAGGATTATCGATACATGTAGTTGTCCCAAATAATTCTTGAAGTTTCTAATTTGTCTCTTCAGGATGCCAACCCGATCGAAATGAAGGGAAAGTTATTTTCAAGTTGCCTCTCGATAATATATACGGATGCGGAACAACAAAAATGTTGAACAAGTTTACAGTAAGTGTAAAATTTACTCAACTCGTATTAATTTAGTCAACTTATTTTGTATTATAATGTATGAGAATGAGTCTCTATCACCAAAAAATGTTTCTGTTTGGATAAAAAAATGTTTATATATATCATGCAGAGTTTATGTTATATACTTTATTCCTTGATCGCACACTATATATATAACTCCGGTTACATATTGCTATAAGCCTATATACTACTAATTGAGGCGGACCGATGATAAAATTATTTTTCTCTAGAAGAAAGTATTTCTATTATGGCTGTTGGCAACATGCATGTGTAGGTACCATCAAAGCCTCCTAGATACTACCTATTCCTTTAGAGAGAGAAAAAAGCAGATCGTACAGACAAATCGAGTTTCAAACATGCCTTTTCACTTCTAGTTGGATTTTCATACAAATATGATATTTTAGCCAATTGCAGCTTCCATTTTCATCTTGCACATCTTTTTCCTTAGAACTCCACCCACAAGCCTAGTTTATCACCTTATGGTTATTTTACCCTAATACAGGACATCATAAATTATCACAAAAAATGTCAATTGCAAGGAAAACTGCCAATTGTTGCTGAAATTTCTAAAAACTTGTCAATTGGTGGATCACAGTCATACTTCAAATTACACCTGGCTGAAATGTATTTCAAGAAAATAAACGTTGAACATGACGAACATTCGAGATGAATATTTCTATTTATATACTCAATGGTTTTTGTAATGTAATTCATAAGTTATGTAAATTGTCTTAATCACCGATTTCAGGGAATATATCAGTTGCAAATTCGGGTAGGCTTTGTTGAAAAAAATGGAACATTTACATTTTGACCCTTAACTGACGTGGTGGGCTCATCTGGACCCCACGCATTGCTGCTCTTGCCACCTCAATAGAAAGAAATGCTTCTGGGCCATCCTATTCTCAGTACTTTTCAAGCTGGTTGTTTGCACATGTTTGACAAATTTATGTTGATATTTTGTTCTACATTTTCTTACCTCTATATTGATCAAAGTTTCCGTGGGGTCAAAATGACCTCACCACACCACTTGCGTAAGGCTTTTTTTGTCTGACGGCCTCGGAGTGTTCAAATCAAACTGGCGCCTCGGAAGAGCGTCAGTTTTGAGAGTCGATGAATCATATATACAGTATTTGTTTATATTTCTTATATTGATGTTGTTTCAATTTTACATAATTCACTTACCTATTGACATGAAAACAAGTTTAAAATATTGATTGTATTTTTTTTTTTTACTTTACACAGAACGTGAAAATATATTATCACCGCATTATCATAGAGGAACCACAGAAAGAGAAGCAAATCATATTGGTTACTTGCAATATTCCACCCTCTCACAATACGACAAGCCCCCCGATTTTCAGACGCAGGAGAGATATTTTGCCAGAAAATTTCGTTGAGCCAGAGTCAGTTATCAATTAATGCATTTTGATTGTTTTTCTAACGATTAATTCTTTTGTATGAGATATGACTTTAAAAATAACATTTATTGACTTATGATAAACTACAATGATAGTGAGCATGTTATGCTACGAAATACTGGGTATCCAGAATTAAAGTTGAAGCGTTCTGAGCTGTGTACAGCCTCAACTACTTACCTTGTTTGCTCTTAATTTGTTTTCATCTTTTGAATGAGACGTTCCTTCATTTTCTGATAGGTGGTTAACTGTAGAGGGAATGGCTCAGGATATGCGAACTTTAGTTACAGACATCCTGTACACCAAACGTTTATCAAATTTATCTCGATATTTTATTTCTTTTGAATTTTAATGTGATATTTTTATGTAAAAAATAAAATTTCAATACATATATATATATATATATATATAGAGTATGACTTTATGCAAACCTGAATTTTCTTCATTTAATTTAAAGTTTGTCTTTTTAGATATATCAATATAACTGACTATATCGTCGCAAGTGCTCCAATTCCTTATTTGAACCTGGTGTTACGCCAAAAAGGGAAAGTTCTGGATACTGCATTGAATGTTCAACCAGGCACACCCTTGGAAATGTTGATATATTTGGATAAAGAAAGCGCAGGTTAGTAATTTTAAGTAATGGTGGCATATAATAGCGTGAGATGTTGAGAACTATTTATAAAACAACAAAATTTGGTGGATCGTAGACAGGGGAGCACGCGATTTCGATCACCAAAGAAAAGAAATTAATGCTAAATGTCGCCAACCGGGAGTTTTTGGCTCTCTTCACCAACTAAAATGCAATGATATGCATATTCGTGTTTAAAAGTGGTCCAGTGACTTTTTCTAGTAATGTGGTTAGGTATTCCGATATTTTGCAGAACAAGGTGGTTCTATAACTGACAGCAAAGACGATGCTTCGATCCGACAACCACCAAATTGTTATCAGGTATATTCTTTCTATGGAAAAGTAAATAATCCTTTGCGTGACATAATCACTGAAGGAAACCAACGAAAAAAGCGAATAAAATAAAAATGACGAAATTCCTAACACGTTTCGACACAAGCAATGGGTGCCGTCTTCAGAGGATAAACATAACCACTTTCACACTGACTGAGGATCCCACTTGTGTTGGTTACCAAATCTTCACTCCATGACCATGACCATACTTGGTGGGCCGGGGTCCCAATCGCCGCTGTGATAGCGGCCCATACCCTCTTCATCTCTCTTCACCACCTGCTTAGCGAGTTTGCGTGAAGCCATTAGCGTGTGTGCAGATTATTCAGTTAGTTTTACTCTTCTTGTAAGAGCTAGCACCCATTACGGGTTTTAAATACTTTAATGGTTAAATGGATTGAGCTGCCGTCTCACTCTTTTCGCTTCATTCTCTCTTTTCTCAGTATATAGCTAGCGATGACAGCCTACTGCCCGAAGAATCTGTATGATGGGTTTGTACCCCTTATCATTTCTTATCTGATACCCGGGACCGCTGCTGGGTAGGAGTGGGGGGGGGACGAGCCCAGGGCGTGAAGTTGAGTGGGTCAGTTTAAAAACGGAATCGTCTAAGGGCCGGTCAGTATCTTCTTGAGTATACTGATGTCATATGCAAGGTTTATAAAATAATTTTACGTTCTTTCAATGTTAGAGAAGAAATTTTATCTATATACATTACTATTTACATCACTTATATGCGGTTATCTATATATATAATCTTCACTCCCGGTTGAAAAGTCCGTAAAAACTTTTAGGTCACGGGAATTATTTTAAGACAGGAAAAAAATAACTCAAAGAACAGCCGATAGGTGGCGCTGAAGTACGCACGTCAAAGAAAAGATACGCAAATAACGGACAGAATGCCTCCAAATCGTTTATTACAGCAGTTTTTGTTCCACGTCACCACCACCGCATGGGATAACACATTGCAGCCGAGTCACGAATCCAGCAACGGCAGAGTGCAGCAGGTTCGGATGTATACATAACACCTCTCGGTGGATCGCATCTTTAAGTTCGACAGATTGGATGGACCGGATCGATATACGCGGGATTTCAAATATCGCAAGGCAGCAAGGATTACTCGCTTGCTGATTCCTGGTTCGGGTAAAACAACTTCACCAACAAAGCTTTATTCTTCGCCCTCAGCAGCCTTGTTCACATACACGATTTACAACGGTGAACTGTTTGGGGATTAGGACCGCAAGTTCTTATAACCGTCTAATTTGTATATTTCCATCGAAGTTTCTCGTACCAGTGCCATCTATCGGCTGTTTTTGGGTTATTTTTTCCTGTCTTAAAAAAATTCCCGTGACTTAGCGATGCTGACCCTGCAAACTGTTTTTTATTTCCGTTATTTTTCAGTTTTTATGAAGTTTTAAAGTTTCTACGGACTTTTTGCCCACCCTGTATTTATCTTCTGCATCATCCATTTTTTTTGTCGGAACGCGTTAGGAATTTCATGATTCCGTTAGATGGCTCTAATCACCTGATGTTATTCTTTTTCCACCTGGTGTATAATTCTTCATATGGTTCATGAATGAGCTGGAAAAGCATCGTAAACGGGTGTGTTTTTACGTTTATATTATGATCACAATATAAAAATTTTAAGGCTCACAACTGTATAATATGCATACATAACAAGCCCCGTCTGCCTTTATTTTTAGCAATTTTGGTAATCAGACGAAAGTGGATTATAGCTAAATAAGAGTTATAGAGATAAATTGCCAAAGTTAAAAACAATAGTGAAAATGCACACTGGGGTTATTTGAAAAAATCTGATGTTAAACTAACAATGAGATTTTTCATCGCCGGAATTACACTCTAAAAGTTTCATAAAAGTTATTTTATCAAACTTCAAAAATACAACCAATAAGCTTATTGGTTGAATTTTCCTATTTTCATGAAAGAACTTTTATAAAACTTTTATTGTGTAATCTCGGCCTAAAACTGACATTACACTATAGAAGTTTAAAAAAAGCTGCTATAAAACTTAAAAATGCAAGCAATAAGCGTATCTGTTGAATTCGAGCAAATGTGACTAATCGGCTGTTATTGGTGCTTTCTTTCAAGTTTTGTAAAATATTTTTATCCACCTTTTACAAAAGTGAAAAACAATAAGCTAACAGCATTTGAGATTGGTTGAGTTTGAGTAATATTCGCTCAAATGCAACCGACACTCTTATTGGTTGCATTTTTCAGGTTTTTAAAAAAAATATTTTACCAAAATTTTATAGTGTAATCCGATCTAAGGAAGATAATCAAACCAATATAAAAAACCTCCATTCCTCTTCAATTCCAATATACAAATACAAATACAAATACAACGCCACAACAGGCAAAATGCCCAACGAGGTGGCTGATAAAAAGATGCCCATAAAAATATGGATGTCATTTGTTTCAAAAATACAGCAACCCCATTAAAAATGCAATTAACACAAATTATAAACAATATATACACATGATAAAATATTATACAATGCCCATAAAGAATACTTATGGTTGTCTTATTCTAAGAATGGATAGCTTCTCGATTTACCCCAACATGTTTATCGTATTTCTTTTTAAACGTGTCAATTGTGTTACAATTTACTACCTCCGGGGGTAAGCTATTCCATTTATTAACAACCCTATTAGAGAAAAATTCCCTGCGACACCATAACCTTGCATTGTCCCTCACCAATCGATACTGGTGTCCCCTTGTAAAAGCGGTTGATTGGCGGTGTACTAAAAGTTCATGGTCCATCCTATCCATCCCATTGAAAATTTTGAACACTTCGATCATATCTCCTCGACACCTGCGTTCATCCAATGTAAACATATTCAAAAAATGAAGTCTCTCTTCATAACTCAAGCCCTGTGTGCCAATAAGGACACGCGTAGCTCTTCTCTGCACCCCTTCAATCAAGTCTATGTCCCTCTGTAGGTATGGTCTCCAAAACCTTACCGCATACTCCAGTCCAGGACGAACTAAGCCTCGAAAAAGCGGAAGAATGACTTTAGGAGAACGCGAAGAGACCTTTTTGAAAATGAGACCAAGCATTCTATTCGATTTTTTGACAACCGCTGAACAATGTTCAGAAAACCTAAGCCGCTCGTCAATGAGAATTCCCAAATCGGTGACCCTAGTTGCATCCGGGATAGTGACACCATTCAACTCGTAAGAGAACCGTGGGTTGTTCGAACCAAAATGAGCGATCATGCACTTATCTACGCTAAACGTCATGCTCCATTCATTTGCCCATGCTGCAATCTTGTTTAAGTTGGTCTGGAGCAACTCCCTATCGCTTTCATTTCCGATTACCCCCATTAGCTTCACATCATCTGCGAATTTGCTAGTAATTCCATCGATACCCTGATCGAGTTTGTCGATAAAAAGTGAAAAAAGTATGGGGCCAAGGACACTTCCCTGAGGAACTCCACTTGTGACGTCTGTCCAACCAGAGAATTCCCCGTTCACCATAACTCGTTGCGACCTATCTCTTAACCACGATTCTATCCAATTCAGCAAGTTGCCCCCTATTCCAATCTCGTGTAAACGCTTCAAGAGTTTGCCATGTTGTACCCGATCGAATGCCTTCTGGAAATCAAGGTAAACAACGTCGACATTTTTGCTCTTACCCAAAGCCTTAGTCACGTAATCATAGAAGCAAAGGAGGTTAGTTACACATGACTTCCCCTTCCTGAACCCATGCTGATTATCCGACAATACATTATTCTCGTCTATCCACTTCACAAACTGCCTTTTGATGATAATTTCCAAAATTTTCGAGAGGGAGCTCGTCAAACTCACTGGACGATAATTAGACACCACTTCTCTACTACCCTTCTTAAATATCGGAACAACGTTAGCCAGTTTCCAATCTCTCGGGACGATACCCTCAGCAACACTACTCCTGTATATCTGTGCGACTGGCCCCAACAATTCATTAGCACCTTCCCTGAGAACCCTGGGATAGATATCATCTGGTCCTGGTGCTTTGCTTGCACATACATTTCTTAGAAGATTTAGGACCTCCACGTCTTCAACTTGAATATCGTTGAGCGTTTTATTACCCCATGCAACACCCGTATATCGAATATCATTATCTCCATTAAAAACCGACGCGAAAAAGTCATTGAAAGCACTACACATGCCTACATTGCTCTCTACTTTTGAGCCTCCTATCGAGAGGGGGCCAACTGTCCCCTTACATCCATTATTGACGTATCGAAAAAAAATATGCAAGGTAATCATAACCTCTATGATTATAAGTATAGTACTGTATTTTTAGTCGCAAAGAATAGAACATACACCCCATATAAAAAATACTCTCTCTCTCTCTCTAGTTTCCTAATAATATTTTCTATCATTATATTGAATAATAGAAATCGGAATTGAATTTTTCAGAAGTCTGTAATTTAGTAATTTAATAGAAGTCGTATATATAAATAACATTAGTTATTTATCTAAAAATTATAAATTCCCTTTACATTAAATGGAATAAGAAAGATGTAAAATGAAAATAATGTCTTATTTTGAGCTAAATCGAAAAACAAAACAGGTTTTCAAAAATAGTCAAGATAAGACAATAATATTCCGAAGCTTTCATGGTTTTACATTCCTTGGTCCTGAATAAAATCCTGAAAATTCCGGGACCCGAGAGACCACCATTTCCAAAGGTAACTAAAAGATTTTCGTGGAGATTCGGCATGAAAAATTTAAACCTCAAGAGCCCGTGCAAAGTAAACTCAGTATTTCACTTGAGAATGTCGAAACTTTCAAGTTTCCTTCCTAATGAACGAAATTTTGTTCTTTCGTTTGCGGACCAAGACACCGTACTCTTGTGATCGAGGAATTGTGAGGATACCCTTTGTTCCGTGAAAACGGTGATTAAACCACGATTAAAGGCTCTTTTCGAGTAGAATCCCTAGAACTTTTCACGCATGAAAATTGCGATATTTGCCGTCTCAAGTGTTGATATCCTCCTGGACTACCAAAACACCGGTTATAACTTTTGGTGATGAAATATTCGAGCTAAAACACTAGATCTACCGAACGGTAATTTTCACCACACAACATGGAAAAATTTCGTTTTTTATCCAGATTTTAAATGCACTGTGTGAATGCGTTTTTTAAGAAATAAAATTACTTCTTTTTCCTCTTCTAAAAAAAGAGTATAGAATCGCCCATGCGTCTTTACATTTGAGGCATAACATACAGGGTGTTTCAAAAAAAGATGGACTTATTTCTAAAAAGTGGTAGAGTACATTCAAATAATCTACGTGTGCATGTATATGTTACTGCCAAAGCCCGAAGTAGGCCACTTTGCGAACTGGGCAGACCAGATGACCCGGCCAATTTCCGATATTCGGACTTTCGCCGGACTTTTTTCTGGCCTCTATATATATTTATCCCCATATATCGCTATAAGTAGTAGGTTATAGGCGGAAATGTTGTAGAGCCGCACAAAAACCTACTACTGCTATATCGATCCCTGTGATTTGGAGTCATTGACGCGTTGGCTTATTTTTTTGTGATACTTATGGCCATTTATAATTAGTCACAGCTAATTATAATTATTATGATTAGCAATGGCAACCCTAATGATAGAAGGAATCTTGATATCGATATCTTAGTGGCCCATATATAGGAATGTATAGGGATCGACACATAGGAGATGGCAAAAGCCCGGCGAAAGCCCAAATTTCGGACATTGGCCAGATCAACTGGGCCAGCCAGTTCACGGAGTGGCCAACTTCGGGCGTTGGCAGCAACATATACAGTATAACACAACTATTTTGACATCATTACAATTATATAAGAAATGATGAAATTGTTTACCAATTGCGACAACACATTCTTTCTGCTACTAAATTGGGTATTTTAACATCGAACAAAAAATCTATCAACTGCTGCAGCTGGATGAGGCGGGGCTGGGCATAGGCGACGGAACCCTAAGGATTCAGGTCACTCGATCCCCAAGAATTTTGTGTGAAGTGTTCCCTCAATGTTTTCTCTCAAAGCGTTCCACTTTTTGTGTGTGTGAAATATATAACATCCATATTTGTTAAGGGCATCTTTTTTTCAGCCACTGGTTGGGAATTTTGCCTGATGTGGCGTTGTATTTGTATTAATCCATGAACATAGAAAGGAACGCACGTACCCCCCCCCCCCCCCGCGTGTTTTAATATTCCTTATATATTGTCGTGGGTTACTTACATTCCGAAATTTTGAAATCAATGAACAATAACGTTTTCACAGGATCGGGGGCCCCTGGACCCCCCATTTCCCTAAAAACCCATCATACGACAATATTTCAAAACTACACTTGGTATAATCTAAAAATACATCATTATTTAGCAGTATCACGATTTTTTGCAATAGCGGTAAAAAAAAAACGCTCCGGTAGCTAGATGTAATTGGGATGGAGAAGACATGCATCAATATCATTAAGAAAATATATGGCAAACCGATAGGGTGATGTGTATATCCCACCAAAACCGCTATTTCAAAAGAAGTATTCAGAAAACTGGTTTGGGAAGAGAAAGAAATTACAATAAATGGATAATTTCTCAACCATTTGCGTTTTGCCGACGACATTGTTACTATCAGCAGTAATCCAGACGAACTAGAAGAAATGATATAAGAACTGGCAAAGGCAAGTATTCAGGTGTGTTTGAAAATCAATCTACTAAAGATTAAAATTGTGTTGAACTCTTTTGCTTTGAAGAAGATCTTGCTCAACAACACAGAGATTGAAGTAGAAAGCTACGTATACCTGGCACAAGAAAGTACCATGGACGACGGAATCATTAATGAAATAAATAATAAATAGAAAAATGAGGATCGGATGGAACACTTTTGGCAAAAAACTGTGTAATTCTGAAGAATCACATGTCATTATGTCTGAAAAGAAAAGTGTTTAGCCAGTGTGTGCTACCAGCACTGACTTAGGAGCTGAAACATGAACACTCACAAACAAGAAGATGCAAAAGCTATAGACAACACAAAGGAGCATGGAGAGATGTATGTTAAGCTGGCATCCCACTATGACTGGGTCCTGATGAAGAGTCAGATAATTGAGGTAAAAGATAATAAATAGTCTTTGTTGGACATAAACCACAAATCCCAAAATGCTATCGGCAACAGCAGCCTGCGTCAAGAAAAGCCGTACTTTTTCGGAAATTTCAAAGAAAGACGCTTGGTGGTGGGAGAAAAACCCTCCCGTTCCATCATTATTCTATGGCATTTGTATTGAAAGCCATAAATTATTGCTTTCCCGAGGCTCGAGGACGATGCCTGGACCCAGTCATAGTGGGATGTTGGCTTTAGGTATCACAAGGTACTTCGAAACACATAACGAAGACAGAAAACGAAACACTGGATAAGAAGCCACACAAAGGCATATGATATCATGGGAAAAAATTAAACGTTTAAAATGGAAATAGGCTGAAAATATTTCAAGAAGACAGGACAACAGATGGCCAACAAGTATTCTGGATTGGTACCCCCGTGGTGTGAAACGTCCGAGAAGGCGTCCCCACGCATGATGGATCGACGTGATCAGAAAAGTGGCTGTAGTCAACTGGGTGGCTAAAGCATCAGACATACAATGAATGAATCAATCAATGAAGCATCAGACATACAGAGTAAAGTGGAAAAAATTTGAAGGAGACCTTCATTCAGCAGCGGATTGAAAATGGTTGATGAAGATGATGGCATGTCGTGAAGAAATCAGACAAGAAAAGGTACATTATGTACATTATTTGTTTGTTTCGAGAAATTCGATTTCCGTAAGTTTTGATACAAATTAATTTCTGAAATGCACGTTAATGCATGTACCTCTTATGTGTACATATTACAGTAAATGTGATAAATTGGTTATATATATATATATTATACACAATAACCGATTATTATGTATACTTGAGCCTTGTAAGGTTGATAAGTTTGTCACTTTTACCAGCAAATATGCATAATTTCCCAGTGTCGTTGGTAAATTTGATAAATACTATACATTCAGCAGCTTTATCTGTGATTATGTATAATACCCTAGTGTAATCGGTGAATTTGATAAGTATGAAAAAAATTACAAATGAGTTTAGTATGCGCGATGAGAACAGTCGGACCCAGATACAATGATAACAAATTTTATGATCGAGCCCCGATATAATGATACAATACATGTATCAATTGTCATGTATAGTATATCATATAGTACGAGTTATCATGCTTAAATACGACGCAATGCTTGGGTACTATTATATGCATAATCGCCAATCCTAGCTACCCCCGACTCGCCGCTGAGGGCATACGGAAAATAATGGCCGGTAAAAGTTATTAATTTCGGAAAATTTATCAAACTTACTAAAATGCTCGGCGATTATGCATAATAACTGATTTTAACACCTCTACCGTAACATATATATGTGTGTGAATGCCGGACAACACTCATACATGCATGCCATTTCTGAATCTGAGGTATATTTGTTTTGAAAATCATGGAAATCGAATTATTGTCACCAGATAGCTTGATGCTTCAAACATAGAATACGTCCATGCAAAGTGTTCAATTGCTGAATGAATAGCGTTGATTGTTCTCAATTATGAATATGTAAATTAATGCTACCCATGTGTGGATTTGCTTTATCGATTCTAGAACTCGGATTATTTGACCCCAACGGCTACGATATTCGCATTAATAGAGTGCTAACTTATTAGCGGCTTGATTTTCATGTCGGAAACGATGACCACAACTGGTATAGGATGATTCAACGCTGCCATATCTCATTATATTCTGATTGAAACTAAAATTGGGTTCGGAGAATGGTTATATTGCTGTTTCTGGGAAGGAATAAACTATAATTGTCATTATCTTCAGTTTTACATTTTGAATTTCACGAATCCATCACAAAATTTTGGTACCAATATAACAAGAATTTTTCCTTATACTTCGAGATGGAATAATTTAGAGAGGAACAGAAAGGAGATGTACAGGGTGTCCTGTAAGTCCTAATGCGGTCTTTATCTTATCAACCGTTCGTCGTAGAGGAATGATTGCAATTTAAAAATGCTGAAAATGTGTTTACAAATCACCCTGTACCAGTTTTGAGAGTGGAAATACAGTGTCACCAAATAAAAAAACCTAAATTTTTATATGGACACCTGTCCTAAAAACCGAATTAGAGAGTCGATGAGACTTGTGTCTTCTAAAACGAACAAAAACAATTACGTTTCTAAGTGCAATATCAGCAGAAATATTTAAATTGAAAAATCGAATAAAAGTTGAAAAAAAACAGCATAAATGATAAAAAGAAGCGTTTTCTCCTAGTTTATGCTGTTCTTTCCTAACGTTTCCGTGAAATTGAATTCAAATATCCCCGCCCATATCGCAATTAGATAAGTAATTTTTTTTTGATGGCCTCAATAACAGACAGGCCACCAATTTTCTAATTGATTTTCTATTTAGGACACTGTCCATTTACAATTTTAAATTTTCTATTTCGTGACACATTGTATTTTCATTCTCAAAACTGGTGCAAGGTGATTTCGGAACACATTTTTGAGCATTTCCGAAATTGCAAACATTCCTCCACGACGATCGGTTGATGCGATAAAGGCTTTATTAGGATTTATAGGGCACTCTGTATATATAGACAGGGTGTAACCAAACTGATGGTCAGAACTTTAAGAGGTGATAGAACTCGTCAAAACAAACAACTTTCACCACACAATATGGGATGGGAATGCAAGCAGCGAGATGCGAGAGGGCACGTTCTCTGGAGTGGATGAAACGCCTACTTTTGCAGAACCCGTCATTCAGCTGATATTCTTCCTTCAGCAGGTGATGCCTGATTTACTATGAAATATACCAGCAACGAAGCGCTAGCACATTTCCTCAGGATTGTAGAACTACCTAGACATTGCCTTTCCGAATAGATGGATTGGCTGTGGTGGACCCCATCGCTTGGCTTCCCAGATCTCTCGATCTGTCCTGCTTAACATTTTTTTCTTTGGTGACAGGCAAAAAGCATCGTTTACGAGACGATCACCGAGTTGCCAGAGAACCATAGGAGGAGATAGACATGGAAGTCTGGGGGGGGGGGCACGATGATGATGATGTCAATTCATATATGCATATATACATTAGATCAGTCAACTTCACCTTTGACGCTGGAGGGCAATGCCCCCACACGCCCCCCCCCCCCCGGTATCTCCGCCCATGCAGAGGATCCTGTTGCCCGAATTAGCGTCGCAGCTGCAGACATTCGTGAAATGCCAGGAATCTTCTAACGTGTACGTGATTTCCCTCCATCGCCGATGTGACGCCTGTATTGCAGCTGGTGGTCACTCTTTGACCATTTATTTTAAAGTTTTCGATAATAAAGATTCTTTATCCTTTATTATTCGCCTTTACTGTGTTCTCCATTTTCATCAGTCAGGTGCACTCTCGCAGCTCCCCGCTTGCTTTCCAACTCCACATTGCACGGTGAAAGTTGTTTGTTTTGGCGAATTCTACCACTCCTTACATTTCACGTTATGTTACACCCTGTATATACACTGCATAAATATGCGTTTAATTTTTAAGTATACTAATCGAAATTCTAAACCATTCAAAAATAAATTCAATTTTGTATATCTTATCAGCTACCTATGGTTTACTGGCAAGTTATCTGAAAGTCACAGACAGTTCGCCGTACCAGGAAGAGGTCATCATAATGAATGGGTACGTACATAACTTTTATGTTCACTTGTTATTTGCTAAATTTATTAAGCATATAGTGAAACATTTTTCTATTCGATTGATTGGCACATGAATTAACGTAAGTACTGGAAACACAAACACTAAAAAAAGAGCAGCAGTTTTCATTGTGAATCGCATATCGGTCTAACTGTACTCTTTGCAGTCTCTGCATCAGCTATTTAATATTTATCGATAGCGTGAGATTTTTTCGATAAATATCACTCCGCTTTAACTCGCGGCGTTTATCAATATAACAGTCGGTGAATGAATTATAAGGGAGCTTATCAATGAAAAATTGGTAAAATCACTCCTATGCGGAATTAGCTTAGAGAGAGAGATTGTGTTATAGGTAGTTTAATCTTAATTAGGTAGTTTAACTTCATGGCTTCGTAATAGATGTATGATGTGGTAGGATTATTTCCGATTGCAGTTTATTTTCGAGATTTTTATACACATTAATTAATTTTTATTTTATTTTATTTACTTTTGAAGATGAACTTACTGTATTTGCAGACAAACAATCAGAATGAATAGCTTCGCCCGAAACTATACAAGACCAAAAATATTAACTACGTGATAAGGAGAAATCATTGAGCTTGTTCATCTTTTTCTCTTGATATAATGCACAAAATTAAACGGAAGAACTTCCCTTTTTATGAATTTTTCCAAAGGATATTCCACAATTAAAGGGGTTAAATAGGTATAGTTATATTAGTCATTTCGAGCGCATCGTTAAATTACGAAAAGTAATCACTAAGGCCCAAATGTTGTTGCCCTAAAAACTCTTGAAAAATTACTTTAAAAAATACCCTAATTAATTGGCAAAAAAATGTCATCAAAATTATAAAACAAAGTTCTCTTGAATAACTAGTTATGTTCGAATGTCGAAGGAAAAAAGTTTTGACAGGATCCAAAAATCCTACGTAAATTTTTTTCTGAAAAAAAAAACCAGAAAAATAGAAAAGATTCAGGCCATCAATATTCAGGCCCTGCTAATGACGAAGGTTGTGAAATAGCTCAGTACTTGAAGAGCAAGAACAGCGGTAAGCAAAATATTAGTATTAAGTTCTCCCTTTCTTTTGCGAATGGAGCTTGATTCATTCGTGCGAAGTAAACGTGATTATATTTAGTCGAAATTATTCAAAAATGAATCAAATTACGTTGCTGTCTGCTATTTAAAATATTCTACATTTCAGCTATTTACCAAAACTTTTCCTAGCGTTTATTACTCAAGTATTACACAACGCTTATTTATGCACTACCATTAATTAACATATACAGTGGGGATTTTTCTGAGTACGTAACCCATGGGGGTTGATGCTGCATCCAATAAAGACAGATAATGATCGATCAGTTTACATCGACAGCGTATCATAAATTACTAATTGATTGATTGAAGACTTCGGTTAGTGAGGCTTGCAAAAACTGCTTGAATGACATTAAACGAACAAATAATTCATGCTAACAAGGTCAAAACCACTGAAGATATTAGCCGATAACCGTTTTCAATCTCAAGCTTTCTTCATTTCTCAAACAAATCACAACTAGAAGTAGATTCAATCATTTCTTTTGCCTTGCTTGCAAGAGTTAAAGGAAATAACTTTGATGTCTTCGTGAAGCAAACAAATGTTCCAGCTTCAAGTAAATACACAAAATTTCTATTATCATCAGACCAACATACCCTAGAAGTCAGAGAAGATACTGTCTCTAACTTCGATAACAACTTAATTTACTGCCACACCAGTACACAGATATTTGAAATGTTTGACCACTTTCTCCTTTGTCTTACTGAACTTCTAACTCGCGCTGAAACTTGACCGGGTAGATATCACTAAACAATAAAAATTAATGCCGTGAACTTAAGCAGTCAAAATTTATTCAGAATACTAATTAAAAATTTAAATTTACTTAGAATCAATTATTTTTGCTGGTGAATCAACATTGAGTATAGAAGAGCATAGTCTCTCACCACTATACTCTAGATCAGTCAGTGTTTCTTAACCTTTTTTTTGCACGCGGCCACCTTTGAACCCATGCTTTTTTGCCGTGGAATCTTTGTCCTAACCGAGACCCCTTCCTATTTATTAGATATATTCTTTGGGCAAATTTATCGTCTAAATAAATGTCACGAGCAAAATTGATCCCTGATACAGTGAGATTTCTTGTAAGGATTCCATATTGTGCCGTCTCAACTTCATGGAGTCCTCTTGAAAAATTACGTTTGGGTACCCCAGACTTTGCTGAAAATAATAGAGGGGGCCGGTTACCGCCCAGCGAAAGTCCGAATTTCGGTCATTGGCTGGGTCAGCTGTGCTTTGGCAGTAACATATATATAAAACGACGTCCTCACACACACACTCACTCACTGATTCACTGATACTGCTGAAGCTATAAATATGAAATTTGGTTAGTAGATTTAATTAATGACGTAAAGACTCGCTAGGAAGGGCTTTTCCGAAATTCGACCACTAAGGTGGTCATAAAGAAAAAGGTTATAAAGAGAAATCACGCCGAGCCGAAATCGCTGAAGCTATAAATATGAAATTTGTTCAGTATTTTATAATATAGACACCCATTAAGACGGGATTTCCTGAAAATTCATCCCTCAAGGGGATCACGAGGGGTTCAAATGTTATATGGGGAATCATCGTAGAGTAATTTTCAGATTAACAAATCCATGCAAGCGAAGCGGAGGGTAACAGCTATATATAGTATAAGTAAAATAAAATAATCATATATATTATTTTTTTGCATGAAATAAAACTTGGGAAATAAATATCGAACAATCCAGAGATAAGTAGCCTAAAGAAAATTCACAATTTTTTCCAGAACTTTTGATCAAATGTATCGGCAATTACTTGAGAATCTCTTGGTACTTTGTTTTTCTCAGTAAATTCTGCAGATAAAAACAGAACAAAAAGAAAACGCAGCAAACTATCAAGAGGTGTTTATGTCCCACAGTGTTCTTTCGAAGTTATTCTGTTTTCTTTAGTCAGTTCAAATTTCTGTCGGCAAGAAAATGCAAAGAGTAAGTGGATTTTTGTTCTACGCCATTTTTTTCCCCGTACAAATGTGTAATCTTATAAAGTCGGTGGCGAATGTTTGTGTTTCTCGTACTTATGGTAAGCTGATCTTTTTATCCTATATCTAGTTCTAGGAGAAATTCTACTTGCCCCCTTTTTTTTTAATTACTTAAGAAAAAAACGTAAGCCTATTATTCATGATAAGTTTGAAGTTTCTTTTTTTGTTGTAAGAATTTTTTTTACCCTTGATCTCTGAAATATATATATATTGTAAGATTCTGTAAGATATATATATGGAATCTTATGTTATGTGTGTGAAGCGATTACTATGCGGGAAAATAATTAAAACTTGATCGCGATGATTAATATTTCAGCTATAATATAGAACCGGGGTTCCTAAACTGCGCTCCGCCAAAGAGTTCTTGGTGTTCCTCGTAGAGATCGGAAAATAATTGAATAATTTTCAAGTACAGTGTGGGCAAAAAGTCCGTAGAAACTTTAAAAATTCATAAAAACCGGAGAAATAACCGAAATAAAAAACGGTTAGCATCACTAGGTCACGGGAATTCTTTTAAGACAGGAAAAAAAAACTTAACAGCCGGACTCGTTCACGACCTTCACGCGCAGAACCGTAAATAACGCTGCGCATTCACCGTAGCCGTTTTCCACCCATTTACTGGGCAGTGCGTTTCAAAGAAGAAATTTCCTATGATGAACGAACCTATGAGCCGACACCACACTGCCACTTTTGGGAAATGCAATGGTTTCTGCGTGTACTCACGTGGGTTAGACGTCGCCCAGATGCGACAGTTATGGATATTAACGTCGCCATTAAGCGAAAAATGAGTTTCACCTGTCCACAAGGTGTTAAAGACCTATGTGGGATTCTGTTCGATTTTGGAGAAAGCCCATCTCGCAAATGCTTCCCTCTGTATGGTATCCGCTGGTAAAAGTTCGTGGCACGACTGCAATCTGTATGGATACAGTTCAAGGATGCCATGAAGAATATTGCGTATCGAGGATGGTGGTAAGTCCAAGCGTCTGGCAGCTTTACGAGCACTACAGCTGATTCGGACGCTAACGCTTCCATTTCGGCTGAAAAACGCGGCGAACGTGCCTTTCTTAAACATGGTTGTCCGGCTCTCGTACACGATCTACCAGCGTTCCAGTTTCCTCAAACCGCTAAGCAAGTTTTATGAGGCCTGTCGCTGTTAAAGGCCCTTTTCCAGTCCTCACATTCTTCTGAACTCGGAATTTACGCAAGGCAATCATCGCTGATTCCAGGTTCACGTAAAACAACTCCACCAACAAAGTTTTATCTTTTCCACTCAGCATCCTTGTTCACATATACGGTTTACAACGGTGAACTGATTGTGGATTAGGAGCGCAAGTTCTTATAACCGTCCCATTTGCATATTTCCACCGAAGTCGCTTGTACCAGCGCCACCTATCGGCCTATTTTCCTGTCTTAAAAAAATTCCCGTCACCTAGCGATGCTAACCCTGCAAACCGTTTTTTATTTCTGTTATTTTTCCGGTTTTTACGAATTTTTAAAGTTTCTACGCGGACTTTTTCCCACCTTGTACTTGAAAAATTTACATTTATTTCATGTTAAAATTGGGAACTATCTTCTTTTAGAATTAACAAAAGCAAATGTTTGTAATATGTTAAAATATACCGGAGCAAACATTGGAGGTTTTGGTTTTTTGAACTAAACTGCATTAGTACACAACCTGCGGTCAAAAAATTCTCAGAGTTATTTCTTCGTGATTTGACCCCATGAGTTAAGACGGTTCTGTATCATGTCATCATCAAATCATGATGGCGTGTAAGATTGCAATCTGGCATACCGGATCATAGTTTCATTTGGGTCCCACCATATTTTCAGCCGTGAAACATCATAGTACACTTGGAAATGGTACTAGTCATTCCTTGCTATTTGCTCCTAATTTAAAAAATAATTTGTTATTTTTAAAAATATCTTCCCTCAGATGATATACAATGGTCCCATCGTTCAATCCTCTTTTCAAAGAATGTAATGAAGTATTTTTCTGGAAGCTGCCTCATTAATTATTGAAACCTGCACTGCTGAGATAATCTTAGCATCTTTTCAATGAGTTTTTTTTGCCAGGGAATTTCTTCTTTAACATCGGAAACAGCGAGAAATCACATAGTGCGAGATTTGAACTGTAAGGAGGTTGTGACATGATTTTATTATTGAATTTACCAAGATATTACTGAACGAAAGTAACGACACGCGATCAGACGTTATCGTTAAGTAGCGTCCGATTTCCAACAAGTTTCTGACGCTTTCTCTATATGCGTTTTTTATCACAAATTTTTCAGTAGAATTTCAAACTTTTCGAAATTCAATATTGTAAAATAAAGATATAAACCCTGATCTCGCACGATGTGATTTCTGACTGTTTCCACCGTTGAAGGAGAAGCTCTCTACGGGAGAAAATTCAATGAAGATACAGGAGTTATTCAGCTGTGTAGGGTTCACTGTGGTAGCTTCCAGAAAGAACTTTCTCTAATGGACAATGTGACCATTGAAAATCATCTGAGGGGAAATATTTTGAAAAAGAATAAATTATTTTTTTTTGTGTGCCTATATTTCTTGATTTTTCATGATATTACTCTCAGTTCTTATGTGGAACGTACCTTGTATTTATTATCAACGCATTTTTCTTCACATTTTCCAAACCACTTCCTGAAACAATTCTGAAGCTCTTCAACAGAAAAATTGCTCAGAATGCCAGTCATTCCATCTACCACTATTGCTGCATTTGCAAACCATACTTGCCATAAAAGTCTCTATAGATTTTGCCAAAAAATTAGATTCTGATACAATTTCAGCAAAGCATATAGACCCCCACATCATTACTTCGTCCGGGGATAGGGCCTGACGTTTAAATGAACTCTGAGCAGGGATTAAAGCCCCCCCCCCCGTGCCTATACAAATACAAATACAAATACAAATACAACGCCACAACAGGCAAAATGCCCAACGAGGTGGCTGATAAAAAGATGCCCATAAAAATATGGTTGTCATATGTTTCAAAAATACAGCAACCCAATTAAAAATGCAATTAACACAAATTACAAACAATATATACACATGATAAAATATTATACAATGCCCATAAAGAATACTTATGGTTGTCTTATTCTAAGAATGGATAGCTTCTCGATTTACCCCAACATGTTTATCGTATTTCTTTTTAAACGTGTCAATTGTGTTACAATTTACTACCTCCGGGGGTAAGCTATTCCATTTATTAACAACCCTATTGGAGAAAAATTCCCTGCGACACCATAACCTTGCATTGTCCCTCACCAATCGATACTGGTGTCCCCTTGTAAAAGCAGTCGATTGGCGGTGTACTAAAAGTTCATGGTCCATCCTATCCATCCCATTGAAAATTTTGAACACTTCGATCATATCTCCTCGACACCTGCGTTCATCCAATGTAAACATATTCAAAAAATGAAGTCTTTCTTCATAACTCAAGCCCTGTGTGCCAATAAGGACACGCGTAGCTCTTCTCTGCACCCCTTCAACCAAGTCTATGTCCCTCTGTAGGTATGGTCTCCAAAACCTTACAGCATACTCCAGTCCAGGACGAACTAAGCCTCGAAAAAGCGGAAGAATGACTTTAGGAGAACGCGAAGAGACCTTTTTGAAAATGAGACCAAGCATTCTATTCGATTTTTTGACAACCGCTGAACAATGTTGAGAAAACTTAAGTCGCTCGTCAATGAGAATTCCCAAATCGGTGACTCTAGTTGCATCCAGGATAGTGACACCATTCAACTCGTAAGAGAACCGTGGGTTGTTCGAACCAAAATGAGCGACCATGCACTTATCTACGCTAAACGTCATGCTCCATTCATTTGCCCATGCTGCAATCTTGTTTAAGTTGGTCTGGAGCAACTCCCTATCGCTTTCATTCCCGATTACCCCCATTAGCTTCACATCATCTGCGAATTTGCTAGTAATTCCATCGATACCCTGATCGAGTTTGTCGATAAAAAGTGAAAAAAGTATGGGGCCAAGAACACTTCCCTGAGGAACTCCACTTGTGACGTTTGCCCAACCAGAGAATTCCCCGTTCACCATAACTCGTTGCGACCTATCTCTTAACCACGATTCTATCCAATTCAGCAAGTTGCCCCCTATTCCAATCTCGTGTAAACGCTTCAAGAGTTTGCCATGTTGGACCCGGCTATGGCCAAAGATGTTTGGTTAGTAGGGCCCTACTATTTTAGCCATAGATTGACACAGGGATTGGAGATCAACCTTATTTATAACGATTTTGCTCAATATAAATTTATTCAAAAAATCGATCCAATAAGTAAGAAAGAATGATGAGAAGACGAGATCATGATAAGAAAATATGATCCAAAGGGGGCCACGGGAGAAAAAATGTCAAGAAACACTGCCCTACATTTCATCTGTTGTTATACATATAGCTATCAGTTACATCAGGCATCTTCAACTCATTGCTCGCAAGCACCATGGTACTTCTTGAAGTACTTAGAGCACTCGATCTAGTGTCCGATTTCATTCCAAAACATTAATTATGCGCTGTTTGTGTGTTGCATTTTTGGCAACACAAACAGCGCATAATTAATGTTTTTGACAAAATCATATTTTATCTCATAAGCACCCTATCACTTGTAGTCCGATCTAAGAAGCGCGTTCGTATTGAAATCTGATAGTTTCATGGGCTATGTCGAGTTTTTCGTTTTACAGTGCCACCTGTGAGTGAAATTTGAAGTTTTTAATTTATCAAAAACAAAACTCTTGAGGTGACTCCACAGTACATGTATTCAGTAACGTACTTGTGACCGACTCTTGCACCTGCTTCTCGTTTGCACCTGGCTAGTCCAGCAAGTCAAGAAAGAATAAGAAAAGAAAAGATAAAGCACACGCACACTCTCTCTTAACTGCCGCGAGACCAGACGGTCACATGAACCAGATCTCTATATTACATTTTAAATGTTTAATGTACATACAAATAAGTTGTATTAAAACATTTAACTTCAAAGTACGCTATTAATGCGTCACTCTAGACTATGATAAGTATTTAAGCGCTGACCGCATCTCTTTATGCCAATTGGTTGATTATCAACTTTCAAAATGTGTCCATGACTTCTCGTCCACCCTGTATAACTCAACTGAAGAAATCCGGCAGGATGAAAACTATAAATAAGATTTTCAATAGAAATAACTGCCGATTATAGAACCAAAACAAGAAAAACAGACATATTTTGATGAAACCGAAAACAAAAATAAAACAGTTACATAGTATATAAAAAAATAAATTTTCCCTGCAGGTAACGGCTCACCATTGAAAAATGATATTCAATCACCCTTTAGGATAAAAGATAATTTTGTTCAACGCCTACAGTATGGTCGATCAATTTATATATTTCAAAATACGACACTTGAGAAGAGAGATTGGATGAAAAAAATTTCAATGTTATTTATCTCTCACTCTCTCTGAATAAAATTTTTCATAAGATGGTTAACTCATATTCCATTTTAATATAAAAACATTTATGAATAATAAGCCTGGAAGGAAAAAAAAAACCATTGGATATAAAATACATTTATCATTAAAACTAAATTTTAAAAATATATATATAATCTATATTTTTTTATTCGTTCTCCTTTGAAAAATACATGTTTCGATTTGCAATAGGTCTTTAAATACAATGCATTTTTTTTCACGTTATTTATCTACAGTTGGGATATTTTTTTTTGTATCTAACACTGGAAACTGACAGAAAAATTTATATGAAAATTAAAAATAGGGTTGTCCCGTAATCTTTACTTTAACCTTTAGTAGTATTGTTGATGTGGGAGGAAAAACATTAGGAAATTGAACACGAACAAAGCTCAATCGAAAAATTTCGGAAAAAGAAATGGGAAAACCAAAGTTTTGACACGTTTTTCAAACAAGACCACTTCCAGATTTCTCTACTGGGAAATATCCGATAGCGAATACCACTGATTATCTCTGTCAAAAGCAAACACTTCAACGCAAACTCATTCACTTTTCCAAAAATTTTATTTTTGTATTTTTCAATAGAGAGATAAATGCTTTTTCGCTTAAATACTAATAAAAATTGCTGTGGCTAAACATAAAGGAAATATGTCTAGCTGTGTTACCAAAACGTTTATCGTAAAAAGATGGAAATATGTATATTTTTTTTTATTTTCAGAAACAAGAATATATATAAATAACAAGAAAAATAAGTGCTGGGATTTAATAACAAAAGCAATTAAGCGGTATAGAAAATATTTTGCGTTTGTGTTATTCGATGTTTTGAAGATCAAAAAAACAGATTAGAGAAAAGACTTAAATGGCAGACTTAAAAAGACTGACATTAGAAAAGACTATAATGATTCGTATTATCTTATTATTTATCGTCGAGAATATTCTTACTAATAGAGTGGTTGAGCTTATGATGTTGTGTATTTAATGTAAAATGTTTACTTGCCGAGTTTTAAATCTCTTCAAAATACATTTTCGATGGCTCTATAAATGTTTTAATACTTTGATTTCATCATTCCTAAATTAATACTTGTGATAGCAATAGATTGTTTATTTGGCCTAAACCGTGTGTCCCGTGGGAAATCGCACAGACTCCATAGAAAAATGCGTCTCGTTCCGAGTAGATAAAGTGTTAAAAATTATAACTCTATGACGCACAGTTTTCGAACGAAACGAGAAATTTTTTCAAGATATCGTGGAATTAGAACCAATGTCCTACTAATTTATAACGCCTACTAATAGTCATCGAACTAATTTGCAGAGCACCTAGAACCAATTCGGACGAGTCATAAGTGTTATCAATTAGCAGGACGCGAATTTATAAATTCGTGATAACATGAATTTTGTCTATTTTATTCGGATACTATTGTTTTTGACGTAGGATTCTTTGATTGCTCTTTATTTACTTAGACTGAGATTTTCCAGAGTTTGGTTGTTTCCCAGAGTTTATGCGGTATTTACGGGATAATCTGTGTAATATCAAATATACACGAAATAAAAATACAAGGCCACAATAGACAAATTGCCCAACAAGATGACTGAAAAAAGAAGCGCATAAAAATATGGGCAATAAAGTTTTTAAGATTTCAACGTTCACAAAGGCAATATGCATTTGTGAAATGCTCCTCAGATTCACGTGAGGTGATCATTGTTCATTACCCATACCCATAGCTACTTGAAACCCCAGGCTGACTTATCCACCCATCTTTGTGTAAAGTATGACGTCAATATTATCACTAGAGTCAAGTGCATATAGCCACTGGAAACCCAGGCCGCCACATCATCAGCTTTAACTGTGCAGTGTGACATCTTAGTTACAACCAATAGCTGCGCCTATGCTGTTTTTTTAACAATTAGATGTCGCTTTAACGTCACATTGCACAAAAAACTAGTTTCTCCACTTTTGATGAGCCCGCCAGGATAACTAACTAATTTTCGGAGAACTAACTTTGATGTTTTGCGAAGAAGGTTAGCGGAAGTTTTCAAAGACCGGTTGGAATCAGTAGGGGTGGTAAGTCAATGGGAAGAATTTAGTACGAAGCTGTCCTCTGTTTTGCACGACGTCATACCCTTTGTTCGAAAAAAGCGTGTTTGTACATCACACCCTCTATGGTTCACGGATAGCGTGCGGAACCTTTATCTTGAAAAGAAAAGAGCATTCAGAGAGTATAAATGTGGACGTGGAGACCTATCATTGTTTACTGATAAAAGAAGACTGTTGAAGAAAGCGATAAGGGATAGTAAAAAGCAAGTTGAATCTAGGTTGGCAGATAACATTGGCTCTGACCCAAAATCATTTTTTCGATACGTCAATAATGGATGTAAGGGGACAGTTGGCCCCCTCTCGATAGGAGGCTCAAAAGTAGAGAGCAATGTAGGCATGTGTAGTGCTTTCAATGACTTTTTCGCGTCGGTTTTTAATGGAGATAATGATATTCGATATACGGGTGTTGCATGGGGTAATAAAACGCTCAACGATATTCAAGTGGAAGACGTGGAGGTCCTAAATCTTCTAAGAAATGTATGTGCAAGCAAAGCACCAGGACCAGATGATATCTATCCCAGGGTTCTCAGGGAAGGTGCTAATGAATTGTTGGGGCCAGTCGCACAGATATACAGGAGTAGTGTTGCTGAGGGTATCGTCCCGAGAGATTGGAAACTGGCTAACGTTGTTCCGATATTTAAGAAGGGTAGTAGAGAAGTGGTGTCTAATTATCGTCCAGTGAGTTTGACGAGCTCCCTCTCGAAAATTTTGGAAATTATCATCAAAAGGCAGTTTGTGAAGTGGATAGACGAGAATGATGTATTGTCGGATAATCAGCATGGGTTCAGGAAGGGGAAGTCATGTGTAACTAACCTCCTTTGCTTCTATGATTACGTGACTAAGGCTTTGGGTAAGAGCAAAAATGTCGACGTTGTTTACCTTGATTTCCAGAAGGCATTCGATCGGGTCCAACATGGCAAACTCTTGAAGCGTTTACACGAGATTGGAATAGGGGGCAACTTGCTGAATTGGATAGAATCGTGGTTAAGAGATAGGTCGCAACGAGTTATGGTGAACGGGGAATTCTCTGGTTGGACAGACGTCACAAGTGGAGTTCCTCAGGGAAGTGTCCTTGGCCCCATACTTTTTTCACTTTTTATCGATAAACTCGATCAGGGTATGGATAGGATAACTAGCAAATTCGCAGATGATGTGAAGCTAATGGGGGTAATCGGGAATCAAAGCGATAGGGAGTTGCTCCAGACCAACTTAAACAGGATTGCAGCATGGGCAAATGAATGGAGCATGACGTTTAGCGTTGATAAGTGCATGGTCGCTCATTTTGGTTCGAACAACCCATGGTTCCCTTACGAGTTGAATGGTGTCACTCTCCCGGATGCAACTAGGGTCACCGATTTGGGAATTCTCATTGACGAGCGACTTAAGTTTTCTCAACATTGTTCAGCGGTTGTCAAAAAATCGAATAGAATGCTTGGTCTCATTTTCAAAAAGGTCTCTTCGCGTTCTCCTAAAGTCATTCTTCCGCTTTTTCGAGGCTTAGTTCGTCCTGGACTGGAGTATGCTGTAAGGTTTTGGAGACCATACCTACAGAGGGACATAGACTTGGTTGAAGGGGTGCAGAGAAGAGCTACGCGTGTCCTTATTGGCACACAGGGCTTGAGTTATGAAGAAAGACTTCATTTTTTGAATATGTTTACATTGGATGAACGCAGGTGTCGAGGAGATATGATCGAAGTGTTCAAAATTTTCAATGGGATGGATAGGATGGACCATGAACTTTTAGTACACCGCCAATCGACTGCTTTTACAAGGGGACACCAGTATCGATTGGTGAGGGACAATGCAAGGTTATGGTGTCGCAGGGAATTTTTCTCCAATAGGGTTGTTAATAAATGGAATAGCTTACCCCCGGAGGTAGTAAATTGTAACACAATTGACACGTTTAAAAAGAAATACGATAAACATGTTGGGGTAAATCGAGAAGCTACCCATTCTTAGAATAAGACAACCATAAGTATTCTTTATGGGCATTGTATAATATTTTATCATGTGTATATATTGTTTGTAATTTGTGTTAATTGCATTTTTAATTGGGTTGCTGTATTTTTGAAACATATGACAACCATATTTTTATGGGCATCTTTTTATCAGCCACCTCGTTGGGCATTTTGCCTGTTGTGGCGTTGTATTTGTATTTGTATTTGTATTTGTATTTGGTCAATAGCTGTTCCCCAAGCCGTTCTTTTTAACGATTAGCATTTTCCAGTCGCCTTACCCATATCGATATCATTTGCCGGTATTTCTTCCAGTTCAGTGTCGTTTATAATCAGTGCGACGTGACAGTCCAATATGAATCGAAGAATAATGTTTTGCCTCGATATATGAAAAATGGATGCACAACATTGTAAAGACAAAATAATTAACAACAAGCGCACAGAATGAACATTAAGAGAGAATCTTTAAATTTTTTTAGGGGGAGCAACTAGTTAATCAGAGCCGATCTTCTTCAGACCCATCGCTTCATTCGGGTTCTTCAGTGGTCATCTGATCTTTTTGTTTAGTTTTGACAATGGAACCCATTAAGTTACCGAAACGCATCAGGTGTTGCTTATTCTTATATTTTTAATGACATGATGCCTAAATTTTTCCCAATACGAGTCACTAATGATTGTCATGAAAAATTAATCGCAAACTTTACTTCGGCATAAATATGACCTTAAGCAGCTTTGATTATGTATATGCGCGCTATTTTAGTCAGCTCGTGAGGAAAATTCTTTGTGTTATTTCTCAGTGTTTGGTCCGTTTTTTTTTCTCCACAATCTTCATTTTAAATTTTTCTTGCAACCCAAGGATGCATAATACACTGACTTATTAGTGGAAAAACTTGTACGTGACATACAGGATGATTATTTGACGCAGCATTTAACCTTGATGATCCTCACACGAATAAAAACCCAACTCCAATCTTAGCCGAAGATGTATACCTCGTATGCACCAATAAAAAACAAACTTTTTGTTAAACCAAAGTTTGGTTTGTTTTTATTCGTGCGTGGACAGCCAAGGTGATGCTTCCTGCGCCAAAAGAATGAGAAGCCAGGAGTGGATCCAGAGAAATGTGTTGGGAGGCAATACATTGTGGAAGTTCGTTTAATTGCTCTGGAAAATACACAGCAATGTTATATACAATGTGAAATACCCAACAATTTTTCCCCACATTATTCAACGCTCCTCTCTGCATCCTTGCTGTGACAAGCGGTGCAATTACTTGTGATAAATTTTGTGTCACCTAGGTAGCGCCATGAAACTTACCACATAACAACCCCCTGCACCTTCGAATGGTTGATATTACATTGTATATATATATATGTACGATATCTTGTAATCTATATCGCAGCAAATACGTCGGAAAAATATATTTTCCTTTGATGAAGTGTTATCGTACACTCCCTAAAAACACCCTCTATTGTGTTTGATATTGCGATTTAACCACACATTCTATGACCAAAAATTGGGTGTCTTTAATCACCTCTGAAAGTTCATCCCATGAATTTATAATCATCCTGTATAATAAAGTCCGTTCACATACATTATATTTCAGTCATTAAGAAAAAATGATTTGAATGAAAGGACTGCTTCTAGACTACACATGCACTATGTAAACATTCGTCTGAAGAATTTCTAATTATTTTGTGAATGTGTCGTGTATATGTTGCGTACATGCATATGTTGTTTCGGAGCAATTTATGATAAGTGTTCAAAAAGTGCTGCCATCATGATATTCAGAAGCAAAAACGCTGCAGGTTATTGGAATGGAAGGACTGCAATTTTCTAACGGAACTGGAGGTTCAGCTGTTAAATCAACACTCATCCCGTTCCATGGTACGGAACGTAAAAAAAAATGTCCAACCTATTCACTAAAATCGGAGACACAGATTTATTCATGCAGATTTTCGTGACCAAGAAACGGGTGTTACTTGTGGTTAAACTATGAACATACATTTCCACAGCTAATAACTAATTGCACGGAGAAGCCGCTCAATTGTATTTACTCTCTTATAGTGTTGCGATCCATTTTCGACAAGTAATCTAAGTCATAGAAACCTGTTGCACACATTTCTCCATAGTTATTAGAAACTGGTCATTTCATTTGCAATTTGAACAGTCGTTAATTGTTTTGGAGCGAGGGATCTATTAATTCCGAGAATATGTTAGACGTCTGTCACTGAGGTGTCGCATTGTTCTGAGACAAGCACAGTATATTGGTCGACGTCGGTGACCAAATTACTAAACGGAGTTGAGGTGTACTGTGCCCTGCGGATAATTATTTAAATCCGAGATTAAACTTTCAAATCTTTTGGAAGATTTAGCAATGATTGAAATTATTCTGAAATGACTATAATTAAATATAATGCTATGAAACTTGAATATAAGATGCTCTTTTCTTTAATAATAACATTAGAATGAATATACGAGCTTGGTAAACGACATAGGTTTCTGTGATGTAGGAATACTGCCTAACAGAGCTTCAGTTATCCGGTCTTTACGGTTATAACGACCTTAGCTGTAACGCTAATGATTGGCAGTCAGGGTGAACTCCCATAAGGAAAATGTTAATTAACCTTGCCGGAACATCGATAAAAACGTTACGACCTTGGATATGATGACGTATTTACCATAACGACATATTTTTCATCGCTTTTGCTTTCTGTTTTTGTAGCGTTTTACCAAGAAATTCATAGTTCATCACTTTTAGACAATGTTTGTCTGTTTCACATACCTAAGTTTCAGGATAATATTGGGTTTAAGATACATGGTTTACGTTTCAACTTCTTCATTGACAGGACACTTAGGTTATTCACGTATTTTTCAGTAATTTAGTGATTTCCTAAATTTCTTATAAAATGTCGAATTTTCCGAAGAATTCATAGTCTTTACTGAAACAATGTACTGATATAGTAAATTGTCTCACTGATAACGCGCGGTGAATTGTGAAGCCACTCACAAATACAACTGAAGTAAATGAAAATAAACTCCATTATTTTCTATGGATGTATCATCAACTTAGCTTTAGGGTGACTCTACAAAAGAGCTACAAAACTAGGCCTTTACTTCCAAATATACAGTAAAACTCGGTTATGACAACATCAAACATTTTGTCGTTATAACCGAGGTCTAATTACATTAATTTCCAAGTTTTTAAATATGAAAAATATGAGCAGATGCAGTAAAAAAAGCGGAAAAGACACATTTTTTTTTCACAAAATGTTCTGTGTTTTTGTCATATTATCACCCTAAATGTGATAAATAATACGGTATAACGACCAAAAACGTGTAGTTATATCCGAAGTCATTGCGTTTCATTCACGTTATAAGTAAGGTTCACCTTAAATATTAGCCGGAGTCATTATAACCTAGTTAAACCGTATTAGCAGAAAAAAATGGTATTACTATAAAACAAGAGATCAAATACAGAATCATATCAAGAAGAAAAGTTTCGCCATCAGAACTAACTCATTTTAATTTATACACGCGCATAAAATATGAATTCTCTGTATAAACATTTGTTTATTCATACAGACAGTTGCTTTCGTATAAGAATGGCATTCTTTGCCATATTCAGTCACATTCAAGGAATTTTGGTGAGAAAATAAAAATCAAGATATAAAACAATTTTGCTTTGCATTCAGCATTTGTTCCTCACCTCAAAGGAAAGTTCGGAAATTGTCTCGAGTCCTAAAAGGCGATCCATATCATTCTACGCTCGGAATTCTTGAAAGCAGTGAATAATACAGGTCCATGCTTTTCACGAGTTATTTGAAATGGAGTCGAAATCCAGATTTAAGGAATAAATAGCGCAGCAAATGGAAATTCCAAAGGAGCGAGCGACACATTTGCTCTGCATTTTCTGTTTCTTTTTTACTCTTTCTCTTTCTCCTTTTTTTTTCTCAATCGTTATTATTCCGGGTCAACTTTATCATCTCTGGAATGATTAAAGGACTTATTCAGAAAGCTGAATGGACTCTGGGGTGGAATAAAGCGTTCTGAGCTAGTCGGATATTCAAAGTCAATGGGAGCAGAATACAAAGATAAGCTGCTGTGATGAATTGATTTGGAATTTCGCCAAGGCAAGGGAGACCTTTTATACTACGACAAGGCAATCGAAGGCGTAAAGCGGAATGCGTTTGACAACCAAGTTTGTTAAACTTATGCGACATCATTCAGTTCTGGTTACAGGCGAAGTTTTGTCCATGTTTGGTCATGTGCAAAATTCCTGAACGCACCTTCCAATCGGTAATACCCCGAGGCACTGCCAGGCGATGCTACGGGATCATAAACAAGTATCACTAATATCTTATTAATTAGATCCGTTTTGAACGGAAAACCTTTTATACACAGTTTGTAATAATGGAATTACATTTTGACACTTGGGAAATTTAATAACACAGAATTCGTGGAGTAGTGTTTTGATATTAAAATCAAACATCAGTATCGATTTTATGTCACCGAGAACTGCTGCATATAGGTTGACATTATGAATCAGAATATATTTTCTATATAATCGTCAATTTTTCAAAATATTTCATGTTTGGAAAATATATTTATTTTGTGTATTTAAATCATGTTTATCTTCACTTTGTAAAATAATTTGTATTTTAGTAATTATTACAAAAATTTATCTTTCAACTTTTACAGATGTTCAATAGATCCTTATATATTTGGAAATTTCCAATCATTAGAAAACGGTGACGCTCTGACAGCCAAATTCCGAGCTTTCAAATTCCCTGAAGCAAGTTACGTTTTATTCGTGGGAACTGTTTCTGTTTGCCTTCAGCAATGCAGAGGAGTAAGAGTAATAATTTAACTCTAACGAATTCATAAACTGATGTTGCGAATGGACGTTATTATTCTGTTAATAATTTTTCATTTTGATCGCCTCTTAAAATTCCTACTAAGCTGCGTATTCCGCTTGCAAATTGTCATACCTGAAGCTTTTCAATATCCTCTTGATGAAACTATAAATGTATTGCTTCATTTTATCGGAAGAATTCTTGCGTAGTTTTTTACAGAAGTTTTTAGTGATTGTGGGAAATGGTTGAGCCCAAAATCATGCCTGCAAATTCATTGTCGTTATCAAGAGCTCTTCTACCTTTTAACATAATGAATAACTTTCTTATGTAGACATATTACTACAAATATTATTTATCCATTAATTTATTTTAAATTTTTACCACATATATTTGATTGTGTATGCTATCCTACGCCAGTGGAAACTTTTACATATCTATAATACCTAATTTTTACAAACTTTAAAAGAAAATGCATTAGAAACAGCTTGGGCACGTGACATCAATAAAATTTAACAAAAATTTGTTCAAAAAAAAGAAGCAGTTCAGTTTATATAAAATGACGAAAATTATTTGAGATACATTCATTAAATACTTGGGTTATAATTTGTTTTAAAAAATGACCTTTTTTATGTTTTTCAAATTTAAAATTCAATTTCGAGAGAATTGAGTAGACAAAAAAATGTCGATCTCTTTATTTTGAATCATTTTTATTCAGTTACATAAATTTCATGCAATTTCATCATGCGTGCAACCTATTTTTAATGCATTTTTTTTTGGAAATTTGTAAAAAATTAAGTATAGGAAATATGAAAATTTTTGTACTGGCATAGGATAGCATACACAAATGCACGTGGTAAACATTTGAAATAAGTCAATGGATAAATAATACGTATTTTTAATGGTAATGTCGATTACTGGTGTCTTTAACGATGATGAACCATGACTCATAGTTCTATTGAAGTATGAGTGATGTTTTTTTCAGTAAGTGTATATATATATATATATATATATATATATATATATATGGCGTGATTTCTGGGTATAATTTTCAAAATATGCGACTAAATTTTGTTAAATTATCCGATCATGCAAAATGATTCAACTAGTATATGATTTATTGTGTTCTAGATACCCTGCGGTAATGGGCAAACTGGATTTGGTCGAAGGAGACGTCGTCGTGCAGTACCGACTGATTTACCACCAGATCCTAATAAAATCTTTGAAGTTGAGATGACTACATTTCTTCAAGTTCAATACTCGGCAGATCATTTCAAGTTAAATAAAGGTATGACAGTTTTACTAAAATCTAAAAATATATTTATGAGTTATCTCGTTAGTTTTTGGCGTGGAGTAGGACAAGTTTCTGTTATATTTTTTTTACCAGGGGTGGCTCAAGCGAGGGTGCACCCAAGCACTAGGTTGCAAGGGACGGCAACTTAGGCTTTAGTTGAATCGATGAGAAGAAGAAGAGTACAAGTCCCCAAATTTCCGTCCTTTTTTATGAATCGGTTTGATAAATGTAGATCTAAATATTAAGTGTAAGAGAATAGTATTACACCAGCCTTCCTTCATTGGCTTCAGGCGTGTTTTAAATTTGAATTAGTAAAATAACAGTACCTATTTTTTTTTTCTTTTGAAACTTGAAAGTTGATTATCTGCAATTAAGAATTTTGGACTATAGTACTGTTTTAATTCTCACCGATTCAGTTAGACATCAAAATTTTAAAATGTATACAATAGTAAAAATACACGTGACATCACACACGCGTTTGAGGCATACCTTGACGATGAAGATGATGAGCACACGTAAGGAAGCAGACAGAGCTTGGAACCATGATACATGAAATTAGAATGTACTCTGTCACAAAGGGCAAGTGTGAATTTTGGTGTATCAACCCAGTATTTATTCCAGAATGGTCAAACAATCGCCAAGGACAAATTCGGCTTCTCACTTGTCGGGTCTCTGGAGCGCCAGAAACGTCTTTGAAAGAATTTTTTTTATAAAAGTCATCTCGTTCAACCAGATAGATAGCAACGCCATAGCAGATATATCTGCTATGGTGTTGCTTCGTTATATTTGCTCTTCACGGGATAAGTGTTAGCAATGATGGCTCATCAACAAGAGCTGTAATATGGATTAGGTTATCTAATAATTAAGATAACTTAATCAAATAACATAATATGAACTTAAGCTAATAACTAAGAACGATAAAATAATCCTGCATCAAAAGTGAAAGTTACTTTTCGAAAGCGGGGTGTATAGTCATGCACATTTTGCGCAGTAAAAATGTCTGTGGCTTTCCACAAGAAACAATCAGGTTTATCCCAGGGTCCCCTAGGCTAAAGCCGTGTCAGTCTCTCGTAAAAATCGGTTTTAAGCATAGACATAAGATTGGTTATATTATATCTGTGGTTTTAGGTGCGGCAAGGCTTTGCACTCGAGCGGCAGGTAAACTCGAGCCGCCCATAGTTTTTACATATATGTTTCAATAAATTATTATTTCTCAATTATTTTGAATGTTGCAATTAAGCTAACAATGTCATTTGCAACTCAATTTTCAGGGTCAATTGAAAGTGGTCTCGAGAACAAAGAAACAAACACGGATGCTGCAAACCAAGTTGCTGCGTACGTTCAAAACAGCGCGTACTTGTCGACCTACAGTACACTGGCATTACAAATAACAACATCCATAACGGTTCTTCTCAGCCTAGTGTATCGTGCAAACATTGATCGTTAAGAAGCCGTATCTGATACATGGACCAACGATACACAGCTGGGAACGGTACGAAATTAACAGAAGTGAGCAAACAAACGAAACATAAAAAAAATAATAATAATGAATAAAACCACCATTAACAACAAGGAGCCAGATAAAAATAAAACGACGATTTATTTTTCTCCGGTTTAGCGATAGAATCTGGCGAATGGATTAAACATTTGTGGCTTCTGGGTACGAATGAATAATATCTTTTGAGGATCACGTGCTTCATTCACGTAATAATGATGCTATGAGAACTATTAATTAACAAAAAACAGATTTCTATGAAGTCATTTTCAAAGATCTTGTAATTAATACTGTAAATAATACTGTAAATTTCACTGGTCACAAAAATGCTGATGCCACATCCGCAGTTGTTGAATGGTGCGTGGAAATTCTATCAATTAAATATTGGTAATTATTGCTTATAAACATGGTTTAAAGAGCGTCTCAATGCACCATGTGATATGAAAGGTGTTGGAAATAAACAAGCAGAATACAAGAATACTCTTAATTAATTAACAATTCTAATTTAAGTTATTTATTTATTTCAGTTTTGGAAATAATTATTTTGTAGTTCCTGAATTTGACGTAGTGGTTGATGTATTATAACTTTTTTCCCTGACTATTCCTTGTGAATGGAATGCATTTTCTTGAAAATCAGAATTTTTATGTCTTATAACTTTATTTAGTTTTCAAAATTTTAAACCAAACTTCACACCATTGCTTACGAAACCCGAGTTTCGTTAGTTTCACCAAACTCTTTACCCATAAAATTGGTGAAATTAATATCTTATTTCAAACAATATTCGACTTGTGTTTCAGTTTTAGATAAATAATGATTAAACTAATGACTTGTTAAATAGATTACATGCTGAAATTTTCCTTATAAGTACAGAATCCGATATAATATAAATATGAGTGTTGAAAATTTATTCTGGTTTCACATTTTTATCTGATTCATACCGTCCAAAATCAAAAGACATACGCCGTCTGTACAAAAAGTTCCCATACTCAAGGAAAGTCCTTTCTAGAGTCCAGGGGCCTTTTTGTACGGATGGCGTACACATACAAATAGTGATAAAAGATTAAATATACAATCCTAGAAATTTTTCATTTCAAGATGTAAGCGTCATACTATCCAAAATTACATTTATTTTTCTAGTCAATCTTTTGTCTGATGTATAATTTCACCCGAGATTTCCATTAAATGTTCCATTATTAAACAAGTTTTAATAATGTCTCAGAAATATATCAATCAAGTCTAAACAAATTTAAAAAGCTGAACCAGTTAATTATCTGCAATATATCGATATAAATGAGATATTCCGCATTTTCACTTAAAATACATGGGAAATGGTGTCAAATTCTTCATTCCCCAAAGAAAGAAACCCTACCTTTACACATGACAGTGTACCCATATCTGCAACAATGTTTAGTGGCATGAATTATACGACGAACATTTTTATCTCATCAATCATTAAATTCCTGTCTTTTTTTACATGGTTGGTATTTTTGTAGAAGAATTTACGCTTACCAAAGGATATACATTATTTTTTTTTAAATTTTGATTGATAAAAGTCACATGTTAATCTCATGAGGTAGTTCCAAGACCACACATATGATAGACAATATGATATACACAAGAGAAAATTAAAATGCAACATTCCTAAATGTTCGTTATTTGTAAAAGCTTCAAGTGATGAGTTGCTTGCATTAATTTATTACTTGTGCAACTGATAAAGCTATTGATGTTATTTGAAGAAATATGTGAAAATAAACCGTATATCCGTGTGTTTTGTTCATTCCGAAAAAATAAAAATATTGAACTCATTGAAAAACTTCATCATTTTCACAAGAGTTTTTAATGTGAGTGGCCAAATACAAGATTCTCATCTCGCGTGTTGTGTGTGTGAAACGGAATTAGATGTCTAATATATGTATTGAAAATTTAATAAAGTGCTTACTAACAAATATATCTCTTTTACTTTTGATTTGTATTGTGAATACACTAAGGCTTTCACAGTGCTTGTATTGAAAAATTTTGGAAAACATTTTGCAATTCTTCTGTACATTTAAAATTTTGTTTCTGCTCTCAGAACATGCACCTATTCAATTTTGTTGGAATTGTTAGAAACGTTTTTTATGTGGATGGATGGCGATGAAACGTTAGGTAACGTTTGAAGACGTTGTTGCGTTCAAAAGACAATTTCGTCGGAAATCATTCTACTTGAAGTTGGTTTGATAATGCAGTAGTTGTTGAGTTTTCCCGCTTTATATTCAATGAAACATTCCAGGCATAAAAAAGTGTTTTGTTCAGTCGTTTAAGCTGAACTATGGAAAAGAACATATGCAGCATTATTGGATACTAACTTTATATATACGGAACTATTTCTGGGTAAAATTTCAAAAAAATATGATGTAATCTTATGTGATTCCTGGACAGTTTTTTCCTTGTTGACAAATATACCGTTTATAAACTGAGTGGCCACTTTATTAGGACCACCTGACAGTTTCAGGCAAATGTACTATAAGGCAGCACGCTGTTGCCGCAAGAGAGCTAGGCTAGCATAAAAATGAAAAACTTAGTTCCTGGAACAGCATGGAGAGAGCGAGTATCAGGAAAATTGCCAAATTTTGAAATATTCAAGATCAGCTACGGGTCAAGTGTTTACAGACTGGACTGTCAGGCAAACAAACTGGATCTCAAGGTGCAACCTGTGGTAGTCACCGACTGGTGAATGCTTGGGTGGAACGGAGAGGCTCCAGATACTTAAAAGACAACGGAACGGTAACAATGCAGCACATTGCAGCAAATCTTAATCAAGGTTCGTCTCAAATTGTCTCTGAGCGCTCTGTTTTCCGTACAATGCACCCTGTGGGATATGGAAACAGTTCGAACACCGTTGCTGTCTGAGTGCCATACTGAGAAACAATGCGTCGAAGCCGGGGGTGCTCGAGCACTCACAGTATTTTGTAGTTCCGCTGTGGTGCTCGAGTGGTCATAGTGACGGTCTCGCATCGCGGAGAGCCAGGTTCAAGCCCAAACCGACACCACAGTGATGGTCGGATGAATTTGGGTTTCTGTGGTTCCCAACTTCAAGGAGCAAATGCGAGCCGATCTCCCCGTTAAAAAATCTCACCACAGAGAGCAATAGGCTTACAAACAGTGCAAATATTCAATCATTACACTTCACTTCTGATATATAGATGGCAGCACTAAAAAATCAGACATAACACTAGATAGGCACTCAGACTGTTAGGTACACACACTTACACTTCCGGTACAACTCCCTAGGTAGTAAATTGCCTATAGCGATAGATCTGTGGTCGGTTTGAAAATAAAGTATTTTGTAGCACCGGTCTGAGCACCCACAGTTCTGAAACACTTATGACGCCTCTGCTGAGAAAAAGATTATATTATACAAAATTAGAAAGATTGAGAACACATTCTGCATGTTTTAAACTAGCACTCGCACAGTCACTTTCCAGCTGCTCCTGCCATGTGTTACGCATGTGCGCACTGTACTCTGACATCCCTGTATAAAGAAACTAACTCGAGATAGAAAAAATCCTTGTAATGCACATGAGCTCCAGGAAAGTCTACAAGTAGCCGTCTGTGGGACTAGACACTTGTAGAGGTTTTCTCTCTTAGGGGTTTTAGGCGCATCTGTGTGCACGTCAATCCTTTTTTTTTATTATAAATAATTCATTTTAAGTAAAAAAAGTACAGAAAATCATCAATTCATCATCAATCAAACCATCAATTACAAAAGCCAACTTCTCATTAACATCACCGTAACACGCCGGATCTGACATGCAAAACAGTGCTCTCTAGGACATTATGATTGTGTGACATTTTTACAAGAAAGATTTTGATTCGACTCGGAAATTTATTGCAGTTGAACTTGGTCATTTTTTCAGAAGAATTTCTATCTTGGGACGTATTTATAAGGGGGCGGTTGCGCCGGGCTCCTCTTATCAGTGACGGACTCCCGACTCCCACCACACTAGAAACTAATAATTTTGCCACCACTTTGAGATGTTCTTACATTTCATTTCTTAATTGTTTACCCGAAAAATCATGCCCCCCTCAAGTTTTCAATTTTCAAAATGAAAGAAATATCTTCGCTGTTTGTTTTTCTAAATATGGTTTTGAATATTGTATCATAACATGAATGAGATGCCGTAAAAATTGCAAACTAAACTGAAGAGCCAAAAAACTGGTACAGGCATGCATATGCAAATAAAGAGATATGGAACCAATCAGAGTACGGCGCTGCGCTCGGCAATGCCTATATAACACAACAAGTGTCTGGCATAGTTGTTAGATCGGTTACTGCTGCTACAATGGCAGGTTATCAAGATTTAAGTGAGTTTGAACGTGGTGTTATAGTCGGTGCACGAGTGATGGGACATAGCATCTCCAAGGTAGCGATGAAATTTGGATTTTCACGTACGACCATTTCACGAGTGTACCGTGAATATCGGGGATCCGGTAAAAAATTAAATTTACGACATCGCTGCGGCCGGAAAAATATCATGCAAGAACGGGACCAACGACGACTGACAAGAATCATTAAACGTGACAGACGTGCAACCCTTCCGCAAATTGCCGCAGATTTCAATGCTGGGCCATCAAAAAGTGTCAGCGTGCGAACCATTCAACGAAACATAATCGATATGGGCTTTCGGAGCCGAAGGCCCACTCGTGTACCCTTGATGACTGCACGACACAAAGCTTTACGCTTCGCCTGGACCCGACAACACCGACATTGGACTGTTGGGGACTGGAAATACGTTGCCTGGTCTGACGAGTCTCGGTTCCAATTGCTTCGAGCTGATAGACGTGTACGGGTATGGAGACAGCCTCATGAATCCATGGACCCTACATGTCAACTGGGGACTGTTCAAGCTGGTGGAGGCTCTGTGATGGTATGGGGCGTGTGCAGTTGGCGTGATATGGGACCCCTGATACGTCTAGATACGACTCTGACAGGTGACAGGTATCCTGTCTGATCACCTGCACCCATTCATGTCCATTGTGCATTCTGACGGACTTGGACAATTTCAGCAGGACAATGCGACACCCCACACGTCCAGAATTGCTACAAAGTGGCTCCAGGAACACTCTTCTGACTTTAGACACTTCCGCTGGCCACCTAAATCCCCAGACATGAACATTATTGAACATATCTGGGATGCCTTGCAACGTGCTGTTCAGAAGAGATCTCCACCCCCTCTTACTCCTACGGATTTATGGACAGCCCTGCAGGATTCATGGTGTCAATTACCTCCAGCACTACTTCAGACATTAGTCGAGTCCATGCCACGCCATGTTGCGGCACTTCTGCGTGCTCGCGGGGGCCCTACACGATATTAGGCAGGTGTACCAGTTTTTTTGGCTCTTCAGTGTATAATTCTTTGTTAACAAGTCACCAACGAATAAGGCAAATATACGAAAAATTACAAATACTCCTAATGCATTTCGATACACAGTGGGTGTCGTTTTTAGACTAACCACTAATCACGCTGACCGAGGATCCCCTTGGGTCGGATACCAAATCTTAACTCTCGGTTGCTCAGCGGAAAACGTACGTCTCTTCACTTCGAACGTCGTAGTCAAAATGAAGCGGTGATTATTTTTTTATGTTAGGACAAATGAGCCCTTCAGAATAAGAAATTATACGTGTAATTATACATATATTAAAATAATTTTTCGCTTATAAATATTTTTTTGTCTGTATAAACAACCATTAAATTCAATAACACTTTCTCGGCATAACTTAAAATTATATTTTTACTCCCCGTTGTACTTTCATCAACTTAAACATAAACAAGAAAATTATCAAATTAAGGAGCATCTCGGAGACAAATGACAGTTTTTATACTAAGATACACATGCGAAACAAAGTATTCATGCTCCTGTATCAACATAATCTTCGGAATTAATTTCCGTCATAAAATTAATTCCATCGCAGTTTTCTGAGATATTCTTTAATACTCCATCAAAGTCGATGTGTTTATCTGGAGCTATTTGCTTGGATGCTTATATTGTTCGAGAACCCGTAAAATTACGCAGATGAGACTTCGCGTGCTGTGCAACCGATTTTTATACAAAGAACGAAATTGCAACAGAGTGGGGGAAAAAAACGCCGGATTAACTCGCATTTTATTTTATTTTTTTTAATATTGTATCGAAAAAGTATTAAGTGAGATTAAAAATATTTTTTCACTACAAAATAATAAAATTTCTTTCCGTTTTTTTTTTAATTTATTTTTATTTATAGTCTCTAAATTCCAGACGTTTCCGTAAAAATGCAGTTAAAATTAATTATAATGACCTCGGTTGTGACGACACATCTGCTATAAAGTTAATAATTGGCTGGTCGGACTGTTGCCTATAGAGTAATGGTTCCCAAAGTGTAGGTTGCTACCCCACTAGGGTTCTCGTTGATGACCTAAGGGGGTCGCGAGAGATTTTTCAAAACTCAAATCTGCTTTTACTCAGCTGAGCTCTCTTACACAATGCAGTTTTATCAAATACTGCTTATGTGTGTGTGTACAATAATTAATATAATACAGTGAAAACTCAATATAACGATACTCTGCAGACCAAGGAAAAATACCATTGTCGAGGGATTATCTGTTTATATGAAGAAACAGCACACACAGTATAACATTAGGCTTTTCCAAACAAGGATTGAATCGTTGTAGAGGGAATCGTCATTATATCGAGTATCGTTGTAGCGACGTTTCATTGTATATCAAAATATGACTTATACAGGGTGAATCAGAGAGAATCATCCGATTTCAAAATTTTATACAGTATTTTACAAAATTAAAAACACAGAATGTGCTAAGTAATATGTAAATATGAAGGGGTAAATGTCTACGTATTAGGAACAATATTTATCAATGGTCGATTTCACGTGAAGAATCATTTTGAGAAATCCGATGATTCTTTTTGAATTGACCTTTATATGAATATCATGGAAAACATACACCTCGATAAACTTCCATCTTGCATAAAGAGAACACCACTGAACAGTAAATTAAAAAGATAATAAATATTTATTTAATATTTCAAAAAAAAATTCAGTACTGTTAAAAGCCAATATCGCTTGATTAAAACCGAGAGAAACAGGCACCCCTAAAAGTACTTTAAGGACAGCACGTTTACTAGCAAAATATCGGGACGCATGGTCACTTTACGTATTGGGGTCTCCGATAAATTTCTTGTCAAAAGGGGGTCTAGTGTCAACAAGTTTCGGAGTCACTGTCATGGTGAATAATGTTAATAAACCTTGCTTATAACGTCGATGAAAAGCAACCACTTTTTATATATCCAGACCGACCTAAAAAAGATTGCAGCGTGGGCAAATGAATGGAGCATGTCTTTTGGCGTTGACAAGTGCACGGTCGCTCATTTTGGTTCGAGCAACCCACGTTTCACTTATAAGTTGAATGGTGTTATTATTCCGGATGCTGCTGGGGTCACTGATCTGGGTGTTCTTATTGATAAGCGGCTTAGGTTTTCTGAACATTGCTCAGCGGTTGTCAAAAAATTGAATGGAATGCTCAGTTTCATTCTCAAAAAGTTCTCTTCGTGTTCTCCTAAAGTAATCCTTTTAGTATTCCGGGTTTAGTTAGTCCTGAACTGAAGTTATGCCGTCGGGTTTTGGAGATCATACTTGCAGAGAGAGGCATTGACATAGTCGAGGGGGTGCAGAGAAGAGCAACACGTGCTCTTGATGGAACACGTGGTTCAAATTATGAAATGAGACAAAATTAACATTTTTGAAAATGTTTACATTGGAAGAACGCTGATGTCGGGGATATATGATTGAGGTGTTTGAGGTTTTCAACGGGATGGAGGCATTCAATTCTAGGTTTTAGTGCCACACAGGGAGTTCTTCTGTAATAGGGTTGTCAATGAATGGAACAGCTTACCGCCTTGGGTCGTGAATTCCAGTTCAATTAACATGTTTAAAAAGAAATACGATAAACTTAGAGGGATAAATCGAGAAGATTTTTATGGGCAGAAAGTATATTTATATTTTATCATAATTATTAGTGTTTTACTACTCTTATTACGTTACTGCATTTCTGATATAGTTTAGATGTATATTCGACATCCATATTTTTTATGGGCATCTTTTTCACCCACCTCGTTAGGCATTTTGTCTGTTGCGGCCTTCGTATTTGTATTTGATAAAACGACAAATTTTCTGTCACTTTTGTTTCCGTTTCAATGACGTTCACAAGAAATTCTTAAGATAATAGAGCTCATCGCATTCAGAGGATTTTCGTGTATTTTATACTTATACCTAAGGATGAATAAAAGATTTATTAAATGTTCGACACTTCGACTGGCTCATGAGCATGACCAATATACAAAACATTCCCATGTTTTCCCCTTTTCTACCGACTTTTTCGTATAAAAATACCCCGTGTTTTCAACGAAGCTTGCTTGAATTCCTTATCTTTAGTAGAATCAGAAATCGAAATAATTAGCATATAGTAACCCATTTATGACCGCTGTTCCGATTAGTGACCGAATTTCACGTTTTTTATACATGATGAATGGTTATTTGAATAGCATATTTCAGAAGTTTAAAAAGAATTGGACATCGATTTAGTATGTTTTAATCAGAAATTAGTGTAATTTTGAGTTCACTACATTTAATGAATGTAAATTAATTAACTTAATTTAATCAAAATAATTAGTGATTATATAGGAGTTTGGAAAACACCTCATGTGTCATATAACAAAAATAATTTGGAAAAAACTTCTTTTTTTTTGAAAAATTTATTTCTGTCCGTGGTCATGAAAAAAAAAATTCCAGATCGAAATTCAAGATAAAGTTTCTGAAAGTTTCATTTTCAAGTCATAAAAAATCAAATCATTTGTAAACAAATTTTACATAGTAACATGACAATCACTACACCTTTAAATTTCCAAAAATGTTTATTTTATACAAAAATTTGCACGAAAATTAATTGTAAAATTTTTTTTAACAAAGCGTTGTGCGAATGCAACGTCAGTTAGAAATTGGGAAATTTATAAATTATGTTATAAAAAAAATTACAATGAATATTCATCTCACATATTATATATCTGCCAACTTTTAATATTTTTCCTATGAAATACATTTTAGCAGACTGGCAAATTTAGCAATTTCACTGACATTTGGCAACACTTTTGGCGAGAATCAGTGATGTCCCGTCCCGTATTAGAGCGGATTCACATCTACAGACACTCACCGTGCCGTGTCAGACACGGCCAACATTCTTTAACATAAAACCAATGAACGTACTGTATTCATATTTATTGCATCGTTCAGGCGTGCACAGGCAAAGTTAAAGAATGATTGCTATGTCTGACACGAAATGGTGGGTGCTTGTACATGTCAATCCACCCTTAAGTATATCGATTTCCCGTATTTTCCTTGATCAAATATGGTCATCCTTGTCGTAAAGAAATAAAAACTCCATGCACTGTATTAGGTGGATTAAATTTTCCGTCAAACAGGGTCTTAAAAACATCACCCTTGGTTGTAACGACACCTTGGTTATAACGACAAAATTTCGCGGAATCTTCGATGTCGTTATAATCGAGTTTGACTGTATTTTATCATCGTAGAAAATTCTCGAAAACCTTTACCAAAGGTTTCTATTTGAAATTTCGAGAGAATATCATTCATACACATTAGAATAGATTATGGGGTATTGAAACGAAAATTTTCACAAACCGCGGTCGTTCTTTCTTTTTTTAAAAATTATAATGGCAACCTTCTTGCCATTTTGCAAGTAATTTTAAATTCTTCCACATACTATTAAGTACATTTTGGAGAAGAACTTACGGTAACAAAGATATTCATTTTTTTCTTCAAGAAACTCAGAATTTCGAATGCGAGGAAGGTAATTATAATTTAGATAAGAGGCTGCTGTACAATAGTGACTATCACAGAGCGTAAAAAGCACTTACGGGAATCACCATCTTGCTAATCTTAAGTTTTCTGCGAACAGATCTTAAAGAAATTTTTGTTGGTTTTATTTTTTTCCCAGAGAAAATTCCATCAACTTCCACGGAAAGAGGACATTTAAGACCATTCGGTTGCTTTCTTAATGAATACAATTAGTTTCATCAGTGATATATCTCAGCAAAACGGATCAAAAGAAATCTTTAGAGAAATTCATTCCAAAGAAAGACTCCGTAAATTAATTAAAACCATTTTTTTTCCGTCTAGAGACTTATTTTTTCAAATGTTACAAAGAAAACATTGCGGATGTTCTTTTTGATTTCGTCTTTCTCTGATGCTGCTATAGAAACTATTCGGAACCAGTTCAATTTTGAAATTGAATAAATGTGTTTTTCTCTTTTTCTATACATACACATACGTAGATAAATAAATAGTATTATATTGAATTACATTTCGGAATTGAATTGAACTAAATATCATCGAAATCAGACTAATTTCCTTGATACAACATACATCCGTGTAACATCAATCACAAATTCAATTTTTGAGTTTGAATCGGAGAAAAAAAGGGTTTTCGTGCTTGGGATGTTCGATTTTGTTAACGATAATGATTGATGATTGATATTTTTTTCCTATACGAGGTATAGTTACAAAAGCGAACTATAAAATAGCATTTCTGTTGAAAAAAACTATAAAATAAGTTAATTCTGTGTTAGAACTACGAGTGTATAAAGTAACGTATTTCTGTTTTATACGACATCGAAAAACTGGATACCTAGCGGAGATGAAGCTAAAGTTCGAAAAGAAAATTCACATGCCTCTACGGGGAATCGAACCACCAACCAGAGTTGATATTTTCAGTCCGGCCGTTAAAGGGGCCCCTGCTCCCGGTCTGAAAAAATATCAACTCTTTTTTCACCAGAAACAATGCAGAACTGATAAGTTCAAACAAAATGTTCCAAAAACCGGCCACGGGCAATGAATTCCGGCTACGCGGCCGGAAATGTTCCGAAGTTTCAATTTTTACTAAAAATATCAGAACCAGAGCAATTAAAATTAATTTAAGCCGCTGTGATGGTCGAGTGGTTGTACTGACGGACTCGCCATGCGAGGATCCGGGTTCGAACCCCACAGTGGTGGTCGGCTGAAGTTGGTTTTCTGTGGTTCCCAACTTCAAGGCACAAATGCGAGCCGATCTCCCCGTTAAAAAGTCTCGCCATAGAGAGCAACAGTCCTACAACGATAAATCATTCAATCATAACACTTCACTCATAGTTAGAAAAACTGGTGGCAGATGGCAGCACTACACATAACAAGCATTACAGAGAAACAAAAAACTTCACGTCAGGTTTCACTACACGTACACGCACATCAACGATTCGTTGGGGGTTCGCGGGGGGGGGGGTGCAGGTGTGGTGTAGCAGAAGTAGGTAGGGCCTCCAAAAAATGGCTCGGGGATCCATGATGTTCAGCCACCTCGTTGGGCAATTTGCCTGTTGTGGCGTTGTATTTGTATAAGCAATGAAGATGGAAGGGAGGAAGAAAAAAAGCAATGATCTCTCTGAATGGGATTCGAACCTACAACCCCTGCGATTCTAGAACCTCTTACGTTAACCACTATACCAATTGCGGTTCTGTGTTCCGCGAAAAGTTAAGTAAATATTGAATTAAACGTAGCCAGGTAATATATGTTGGCACCAACCACCAGTCACTCTTCACCAATGTTAAGCGCCAATTTTAAAGCAACCTTGTTCATGCATTGCGCTGTCGTGAGAAACTATATGTTCTACCAACCAAGACTATGAAGACAGATAGAATATTTCTTTCTTGGAGAGTATACATGCTTAACGGCACTGTGCGATGGTTAGTGGCATCCATCAGATAACTGCATGTGAATGACATCGGGTCCACGAGATGGCGACATATTATGTAGAGAAAGGTGACGAGAGACCGGGGTTCAAGTTCCCATAGGGGCAGAGAAGCATTTTTCTTTCCAAAATATCAACATCTCTACACAGCACCAGTTTCCGTATATCTTGTACTTAATTACTTAAGTACTGCTGAATTAACGGGACGTATTTCTGGTCCACAAAAACGGTGGGTACATTGAACGTGAACTTCAATGTTCTAAAGTTTATGTTGCAATTCCGTTTCTTCAATATAATTGCTTTTACTGTGCATTACAATACTTTAAGAATTCTAAAGCACCATACTTTCCCTATTGTCGAATTTTGGAACTTTTTCTGAGAACCCTACTTCCCATGTTATCAGTAGTCCCCATACGAAAGTATATTCATATTAGCTCAGATAATTTTTTTTATGTTACCATCATGTGTCGAATCAAATATCTATATATAGATAATTTTACGGAAAAACAAATATATTTCCAGTTCAAAGTAAACTTCATTCAATTCATAAAAAATTTATAGTTTATAATCACGAATTGAGAGACAATTTCTTATTCTCTTGAGTAAGCGATGCGAAATAAATAGAATTCGTTATTAGCTATTTATCAATCCAAAGACAAACAGTACTATTTCGATAAAAATATTTTAGTAGTTTCACCTGGAAATATATAGAATACAATTTACAATTCAAACGAGGGAATGTTTTTCGTTGTTGACAGAAGAAATGTTCAAATACAAAAGATTGCGTTTTCCAATCTCTGATAAATTTCTTTTCAACAATTTTTTTTTCAAATGTGTTCTTATATTGATAAGTATTAGCAAAATACAGGTTGAGCATACAGAGGCTTTGTTGGTGATTGGGAACATGCTTACTAATACTAAATTCTAATAGGAATGTCAAAAAAATTCTTGTTGCCCAAAGAAGTTGTATATATTTTAAGTATTATTTTTTGATTTTTAACGACTCGTGAATTTTTAGTCTATGCTCTAATCGTTTTCAATAATGATGTTTTCTCATCGAAAATATTTTTATTAAGTTACTATGAGTTAATATGAAATGGAACTGTTCTATCCAATGTTTTTCTCGCTTGTGATTATTGGATCTGATAATTCAATAAACTTGAATTAAATTAGTATACAAAAGCTCAAGAATGATTTATCTATTAGGAAGTTGAAATTAGTATAAACTAATTTGCATTTGAATTTAAAATGAGTGCAAGTAATTTTATTTGTATTTAGTCTGGGGAAATAAGACTCGAAATAACGAATAAATATTTGCTGTATCAATCGTTTTCAAACGATGGTTGTGTTATTTCTGTTGGAATGAGTTGAAAAAATAATGTTGCCTTTGATAATTAGAGAAATTTTACGCGTTTGCGTATTTTTAGTCATTTAGACAAACATATCTTGAAATAGTTCCAATTTGTTCTTGTTGAAATGAAAAGTTTATTTCGTAATGGAAGTATGGTTACTAACTTAATTGGTAATTACATATTTTTTTCAATTTTTCTCAATAAAAATACGGTAATTTCTTGCCTACAATTCGCACATGCAAATTTCGTAACATAAGAACATATAAATTTATGGTATATATGGTTATCTGAATCTCCACTAATTATATTTTAAAGAAAAGGAAAGAGTTATTGGTCCCGTTTTTATTTCCAAAATTCTGATCCTTCTACGCGCATCTATACACCATATAATAATAATTTCAAAATTTTTTTTGTTAATTGTTGTAGAAAATATTAATTTTCATTAAATCCTCTCTCAGATATATACCTCCAGATAATACGCAGCTATATCTCACATTCGTGATAAAAAAATAATTTTTTCCACTTATAACACTGCTAAACACTCATTTTGTTCTCAAAGATTTTTCATTAATATTAAGGTAATTTTGGGGCTCTGATTTTGAATCTGGCGTTGGTTTTGTCAGGTCGGTTCCACTTTTTAGGATGAAGTGAAAGTTATAAATAAATAAGTGAATCATTGGTAAAAAGATATTTCAATGATTTTAGTCCGGGATTATACTATAAAAGTTTCATAAAATATCTTTTACAAACCTGAAAAAAACAACCAATAAACCTGTAGGTTACATTCGCTCAAATGTAACCGAAACGCTTATTGGTTGCATTTTTCGAGTTTAATAAAAGATCCTTTATCAAACGTTTATAGTGTAATCCCGGCCTTAGAGTGATTTTAGAGCATCGATTTGGAATCTGGCATTGGTTTTGTCAGATTGGCTCTAGTTTTTGAGATAAAGTGAAAGTTAAATTTCAATGGTAATGCGTAAGCATCATACAAACATGAGCAAAGATACGGGGGGCATGGGGCATCCCCCCAGCCTCAAAGGCAGAGCCGAATGATCTAATATATATGCGTATATATGAATTTGCATAATCATCATCATTATCATCATCATGCCCCCCCCCCTCCAAACTGCGAAATGTAAATCAATAATAAAATTAATGTCATTGAATGAAGACCATTGGTGTCTGATAATGATATAAATGTAATAATACAGCAATATTAATAAATAAAAATTGTAAGCAAAACTTCCACGCAAAAATTAGTGGCCGTAGACTATATTGAAATGTTGAGAGTATGCATTATCACAAAAACTAGAGTCAATTCGACAAAACCCGGACACGAGTTTTAAAATCAGCAGCTCCAATATACCAAAAACCGTTAAAATTTACTTGGAAACAATGGTTTTTTTAGCAGTGTAATCATCATTGAATTGTACGCAGGAAATTACGTTAGTTAAGTTCAAACACTATTAATATTTGCATAAAAATATTTAAAACGTTCTCTTTATTTTCAAGAGAAGTCGATAAACGAGATTGTTGAACATATTTTTAACTCCGGGGCATCCATCTACCCAACGTAATTTTCAATTAATGCCGCAGGGAAGCCATTCAAAATGGTTAGCTTTAGAGATTTCTTGGTCTTCTTTCGTGTGTTCCATTAACTCTGTCTCTAAGCCAATCTAGCGATAAGACTCCATCACTAATCATGGAGACGACAACAACGCGCCACGCTAAGTAGAAGAATAAGTATATTACTTTGCGAGGGAAGATAATAGAGAAAAGCTGCGTTAGTAATGGATAAAACAGAACATCAAACACGAGGCTTGATACTCTCAATTGCATCAATGCATCTTGGCAGCCATCAGGCTGTGCTATATCAACTGCGTAATTACTGCTATCTGCCTTTAAGCACTCGCATTCTGTATATCGGTCGGGTGGGAATCCTTCATCAACAAAAATGAACAGAATCAGCCGAGAAACAGCGTCGAGACTCATAACGAACTGATAAAAACACAAAAAAGAGATATACATATACTGTATATATACGGGGAAAAGAAAGGGAAGAGATGAAAGTGAAAGCACACGGACGAGGTAAAAGGCAAACGCTATCTCCAAGAACAAATAAAGCCAAGTATTTGCGCGATGCGTTGCAGTGATTCGGTATTTTATCCGTTCGTGAGGAATCCCTATGTCCACATCAGAGGAGAACCGACCGACGTCATTTGCGGACGTGTTGCAGCAAAAATAAACTCGAATTTTCCGGAGCTGGAGTCAGCAACATCCTACAGGAAAGATGATTCATCGATGCGGTACGGGTACTACGAGGCAAAATCAAATACAAAACGCAATTATGTTATAATAATTTTTTTTTTCAAAGGAGCAAACGAAACAAAAAAAAAAATTACATTGCTTTAAATTACACACATAATGTCTAGATTTTGAAATGCAGTCACAGCGCCGCTTATTACAATCAGAGATAATGTTATCATTCGGGTATTGTTGTCACTATTGCAAAGAACGGAACAGATCTGTATCGTAGCATGGGGAAAAATATTTGTTTTTCGTTATATCGGGTTTTGATCATTGATATTTTTTTTTTCGCAGCATGGGTCATTTTCTGTACACAAGGGCTAATTAGACCAGGAGCTGCAATTTATTGCTGATTCCGAACGGCAGCGTTCGAACATTTTCCTTTCTTTTTATATTCACCGAGAAGTTTGTGCGCTTTTCCCTCGATGCGGGACTCCCTATTGTAGCAATCTTTTTCTGTGGTCATGTCACCGTTTCTGTTGTACCCCGTTGCCAGGAAAGTTTCTGGTTCGTTTTTGTTATAGGGACGGGGGGATAACAGTGCCGTATTAACGCATGGGCACGGCCCGGGGATCTCAAGAGAAGAGGTGCCTCACAAAAAATTAGATCCGGTTGAAATTTTCTAGGATTTACCAAGTAGGGCCTTCGAAAAACCACTTGGCCCGCGAGCCCATGATACTCTTAAGACGGCCCTGGGGGATGATGTTATCAATTTTTTTGTGTCGGAAGTTTTTTTTGCACATTCAGAAGCTAAGGTTTAAACAAACTTATTTTTTTGCATGTAAGTTATTCTTATCACGCTGTAAGAATATGTAGGGGGCTAGAAGGTGTTCTCCTACACCTCCTTGTTTATTAGATTCATTTCGACCCATGCACGTGTGGAACGGAACTTTTTGGATGTAGTTATCATTCGGTTATTGTTATCAGAAACCCCGAGTTCTGATGTGATCACATTAAGCAACGTGGGTTGTACATTTTTTCCCAACCAATTGACAGTTTCGTAATTTCTTCATCGAACTAAAAAGAGGACTGTGTGTGCAGCCAGTTATTCACCTGCTCCTTCACTCCTATACCACCATTTTCGAATCACCGTCCTCGCAACGTCTCTTTAAGCAGTCCAAACAAATGGTAGTCGCAGGTTGATAAATCCGGACTGTAAGGAGGGTGTTCCAGAGCTGAACAACTGACCGCCTTCAGCTTTTCAGTTGTCAATGCGCCACGAATTGTCAATGAGAAAAATAGCGCGAGGGACCTACCTAGCGGACGCTTTTTGGTTCTTCAGGGTCCAGCCCATTCTCAATGATGGATTTCCTTCTTCCCATAGCCAATACTGTACCAATTGTTGATGCTATTTCTGATGTTTCTATATGTGGCCATAATTTCACGAAGGTAACAATGCATTACTTTTTCTCATAATCTTTAGATTTTGAAACATCGTCTAGATACGACTCTGACAGGTGACACGTACGTAAGCATCCTGTCTGATCACCTGCACCCATTCATGTCCATTGTGCATTCCGACGGACTTGGGCAATTTCAGCAGGACAATGCGACACCCTACACGTCCAGAATTGCTACAAAGTGGCTCCAGGAACACTCTTCTGACTTTAGACACTTCCGCTGACCACCTAAATCCCCAGACATGAACATTATTGAACATATCTGGGGTGCCTTGCAACGTGCTGTTCAGAAGAGATCCCCACCCCCTCTTACTCCTACGGATTTATGGACAGCCCTGCAGGATTCATGGTGTCAATTACCTCCAGCACTACTTCAGACATTAGTCGAGTCCATGCCACGTCGTGTTGCGGCACTTCTGCGTGCTCCCGGGGGCCCTACACGATATTAGGCAGGTGCACCAGTTTTTTTGGCTCTTCAGTGTATAATTCTTTGTTAACAAGTCACCAACGAATAAGGCAAATATACGAAAAATTACAAATACTCCTAATGCATTTCGATACACAGTGGGTGTCGTTTTTAGACTAACCACTAATCACGCTGACCGAGGATCCCCTTGGGTCGGATACCAAATCTTAACTCTCGGTTGCTCAGCGGAAAACGTTAGTTTTCCCAACCAATTGCCAGTTTTTCAATCCTTTACACAACTAAAATTAGGACTGTGTGTAGGAGCACGAGTGTAACTGGCTACACACAGTTACACTCGTGCTCCTCCACTCCTGTCCATTGTCGAACCGCTATCCTCGCAAGTCCCTTTTAAGCATTTCAAACAAATGGTAATCGCAGGTTGGTAAATCCGGACTGTAGGGAGGGCGTTTCAGAACCGTTCTATCTTTTCAGTTGTCAATGCAGACATGCATTTTCGTTGAAAAGAGTGACACCCACCCATCAGACACTTTTCGATACTCCAGGGTCAAGGCCACCCTCAATAATAGATTGCATCCTTCCATAGTTAATACCGTACCAACTGATGACGCTGTTTCTGATGTTTTTATGTGAGGCAATAATATCATGAAAGTAACAAATTTTTTGCTGCAGTAACGTGCATTCGTGGTGGAGCCCATTTTCAACCTCATTGCGTCCTGCGCGATGCTAATTGCACGATACAAAAATGTATGTCAATCCTACACTTTTGATTTACAATTACAGTATTTCTTCCCTGAACCTTGCACAGACCGACCTAGGATTGTACGCCTTTTTAGCAATGAATTCTATGCGCTGCACAATGGATAAATGTACCTATTGCTCGCTTGTGCTACTGAGTACATCCAAACCACCTATAACCATCAGAGAGTCACCTACCAACACTTCACTCTTCTAGAAAAAAATTCCGGTTCACATTTGATATCCACCAGCGTAGAAAATAATTGAAATTATTCCATCTAAGGTACAACTCATTGTGCTATGATTGCACAATTCGAAATCGATATCAGGGAAAAATTACTCTCGATATTCGTGTTTCAACAATTAAATCTGTTGTAAATTTAACATCCAAGAAAGATAGCGTAAAAACATTTGCTTCCAGCTATGTCGAGGAAAAAATTATCTTCATTATTTATTAACTTTTTAATATTTTATTCCGTTCACATTTGTGCAATGTTATTTTCCCCTCCAGTGCTATTGCCACTGTTTTTGAATCGATATAAACGATCAAATAATTTGTGTTCAAAATGTATTTCATAATTAAAAACGAAGAAATGGTTATTACGTGTATAAAAATCACACACACATTTTAATCTAGGTATTAAAAATAGATGAGATGAGAGAGATTTCGTTCGGAGTCGTGCTATTTTTTGCACCATGAGATCAATTTCTGGTGAAATGTTTTCTACCATGAAAAATATTACTATTAAGTCCTATTATTCAATGCATGAAACCACTTTCCATTTTTTTTGTCCCTGAAAATGCGATGACATGAAGATTCTGTCAACTGTCATTTTCTATTTCATAGTCTAGCAGCAGAAAATGATATAAAATATGTTTCTACTTATCATTTTCTTTTTAAGAATTGTGATTTGTTGTCTTTATTTTTTTCGTATCTGTCGAAAGCCATGTCACGTTCGACGGTAATGTAAAAAATAACACGTGGAAAACAAATAACGAGAGAAAGAGGAGAATATAAATAAAAACTCTTCTTGTGAATAATGTTGTTGAAATCTCAGATGGGAAAAGAAGCGTATGTTCTGAATGAAAAGTATTGAGGAGTCCTGGTAGTAGGTTTTTCGGATATTCATGTTGTTTGTCAGGAGTTAAGAATGTTTCGTTAAATGTTGTTGTTGTAATATTTAGGGAATGCTCAGAAGTTGCCATGTTTTATGAATGTGTGTTAGTTTCTGCTTGGCGCATTCTCAAAGTGTTCAGTCAGTTAACTTCGATTCCATTTTCTTCCGACACTTTAAAACGTTTGAATCTAAAGAAAAATTGTAATGATGGATGACGGACTATTTCTTTTTCATCAAAACTAGAAGATGTTTATCGTCGAAATAAACGACTATTATTGCTGAACGAACGATGTTGGTTATCTATTCAATAGACACCCGATTAACGGACAAGGTTGAATCAAGGTAATGTAGGATAATCGAAATCGTCGGGTAAATGGGAGAACATAATATCGATAACGCTTTTCAAGTGCACGAACATAAAACTATATATATATATATATAAGTATAAATTTTATAAATAAATGTACAGTATTACGTAGGTACAGCAATTTCTTAAAGTATGTGAATTCTATGAATAACATAAATAAATATACTAGCTTAAGTACTGCATGTAATTCCCGGGGAGTATAATCCTCACATGTAAATTTTTGGTACCACCAAGAAATAAATCTTAAGCAAAGTGAGGGTCTGATGAGTTTTTTTTAGAAAAAATATTAATCTCATTCTACTCGTAGATATTGATACTATAGATATTATATATTCTACTCGTAAACTCTTGAAAAGTATAATACTTTTTCTTATCTACAGAGAGTTCATTCTTTGCCGTTGTCATTTTTCGAGAGTTGCTTAAATTTTACGTGTTTAGAGGTTTATAAAAGTGCACTAAATTGAAAGAGCGAGAGATACGGAGATTTGAAATAAAATTCAAGTAAAAACTATTCAACTTTGCTAAGCAAAATTTTATCTACTTATAGATAACATTCAAATCATGTCAAAATGTATATTTTACCGTTAATTAACCATTTTTTAGCTTCACAAAAAATCCACTCCAATTAATTAAATTTTTGTGTTGATGTATTGTTTCAATTACAAATATGCTAATGGCATCAATTTACATCCGTTTTTGTAAAGAAGAAAAAATTCCGATATGTTTTTAAATGGGGGTGAACCATAGAGCTTTGAATCTTGAGTATTCTTATAATATTCTGTTAACCCTTTGATTGGCAAGCAATGAAAAAGCTTCAGAGGCAAGAAATGAGGTACCTTAAATGCTATTATATGGCAAAGAAAATTATTGTCAATATTTAAAAAAAATATGGGATGTTGCACTTTGGGGTACAGCACAGTGTGTTTATATGATTTACATAGATTTGAATACTATAAAAATTGCATTTATTGTTTGTTAACTTACTATTCTATCATTGTTAAACAACGCACAGCAATATGTGTCCTCCACACTTTTTTGGTATTTCTTTCCAAAAAGCAAAGGTTAAAAATCGTTCTTGCTTGGCTTGTCGAGAAATAGGAGACGCGTGAACCTTTAAGCCATTTTGGTGGTAATTACAGAAACTTCGTGAACAGCTCGCAAGTAAATATCGAATTTTTTTGGAGTTGCTTAGAAGCATCAATGCCAAAATGAGCTCAAAATATAAAATGTATTTTCTGGATTTTATGCTGAGGTGTGTGAACTCAGATAGAAAAGTCATCTCGTCTTCGCCGGTAGAGTGCGTGAAATAAGGAAAATAGGGTCATGTCTTCAGTGGTGTAGATAGTGCTATGCTTTGCCGGTACGCAAGAGGGCCTGGGTTTGTGTTCCGGCGGAGACGACTTTTCTTTCCGAGTTCATCTGAGCATAAATCCAGAAAATATCTGTTTCCTTGATATATTGGGCTGAGAAAAAGCCGTATATATCTCTCTATATAAAATGCCTTTAATTGAAAAGTGTAAGAAACTCACGTTACTTGATAGCAAGGCCGCCAAATAAAGAGTTAAAGTAAAATTTAAAAACGTAATTTCTAACTTTTTAGGAAGTCTTTTATCATCGTTTGTTTTGCAGATTAGATCTTATACTTAAACATAGCTGATTGAATCTTAGAGTTCTTTGAAATATTTTAAAAAAGAAAGAGAAATCTAATATCGTACATATTTCGTATTAGCAGACCTTATACACTTTCAAATATTTTGAACAGACTTTCGTATCCTCCAGGGATAACGCTGGAAGCATCGACTGGAATCGAGACCAACCTATATTCTTGATATCTAGTTTCAAAATACCAAATACAATAGTAATTCCGTCGTCTATAGGATATATTTCAACCCTTTCAGTTTCGGATTTTGACGATGATTGGATGTTTAGATAAGAAAAGCAGGTGTTCTGAACACAAACATTTTTATCAAAAAGACAATGTTCCGGCTTATGACATTCAGTCTCGGAACGTTCCATGCTTAGTTTATTAATAGAAGTATAAAAAGGCAATATGATTGAATTTCTAAAAGTGAAAGAGAATAATATACCAAAACGGAACTCAAAAAATAAGGGGAAACAATAGCATCAGAGGCATATGTTTTTTACAGAAACTTGACATTTTCAAAAATAGTTTTATAAATCGAAGTTGAGTTTACGACATAGAAACTGAAACTAGCTAATATTTATACTAATTACTATTATACAGTACTATTTAATTTTCTGAAAGACACTCTATAACAAAGATAAGTCTCAACAATATTAAATTCTGCCTAGAAATTTATATATTTGATTTGAAACTTCCGTTACAATGGTGCAAGTCTAAGCACGATTGTTGTTACATGGAAATAAGAGGAACGCAAATCCCGTAATGATATTCATTAGAGTTTGTGATATTTTTCCTATCTATTTCAAAATATATCTTGATCACCTCCAGAATAATTTGATATTAGAATGTTTGTGAGCTGATAGAGTTTGGTTTCGAGATTTCTCATTTCTCTCTCGCGTTTCTACGCTGGCTGCTGCAAAGATGTTTTAAGGCATGCAACACTTATTCATGCTATTTAAACTGTGTCTCGGTTTTTCCAAATTCAACAACGAAAAGGAATTGAAAAGGGAAATGCTTGAAATGTGTTCGGAATAGATACTATCAAGTACTGATATCTGAAAAAAAAATCAAAATGAATAATGAGTAATACAGGCTGTCCAAAATTATTTGCACAACAGATACCCCAGCAACCGTTGACTTCAGAAAAATACTTTCAATTACAAAAAGTTTTTAAATGACGTGTAGTTACTTAAAAATCTCAACATTTGTGCGTGCGCGTGTGTGTATGTGTGTGTTTGAGGGGTCGTATTCACAAAGAAATAAAGAAATAAACTTTTATACAACCCCCATATTCTAAAAGATCTAATTATTGAAATGTCGATCGCTCTCTGGAAATTCATTTGCAAAAAAATTCATATTTTTGTATAAAATATTTATCGAGATATTAAGTACATAAAATCACTACGTTTTGGCAACTTATCGCTATGATGGCAGTTTTCATTGGCTTAAAAGTTGTCTTTTTAACACACTGTACACAAGTAGAATGAACTCAACCATTTTATTTTTCATTCACAATCTTTTAGATAATTATTTTGGCAATTACGGAATTTTTAAACTTTGAATTTATTTTACGTTTCGCAATTTATGATCGGCACCCGAAATCATTGCTGAGATAAATGCTGAAAACTTCAAAGTCAAATCTCTCCGTTAATATTAGAGAGCCATTAACATTTTCCGAGACGCATTTACATTTCACTAAATGGAAGTTTTAGCACACGGGGTCTACATAAAAAAGTTAATTTTTTTTATGTATACGACCCCTATGTAAGAAAATTTAAGACATTTTGAGCAACCACGTGCTATTTAAAAACTTTTTGTAATTGAGAGTATGCTTCTAAAGTCTATGATTGCAGAGATATACGCTGTGCAAACAATTTGGACAGCCTGTGTAATATCACACGCGTTACCTAAATTATTATAAATTGTAGTTAACGCAATTTATTATAGTTGCTCAAAACCCTTTGTAGTAAATTTTTGCCACTAAGCCAACTTCAGCTTGATAAATCGGTGAAAAAAGAATTCTGTAGTCTTTTCGGTTATTTACAATCCTTTCAGAGAGATAACGTATTTCTCCCGGAGAGTACTTTGTTGTTTTCACTTACAGCAGTCCTTCAACGGAACGACATCGACCCTCTTCATCGAACGAGGAGTGAAGATCAATGCTGTAAGTTACTGCGAGGACATGTTGCTATTAGCCATCAAAAAGAAACTATTTAGTCCATCCAGATTCTCTGCAAAAAAGTAGTATTCCCGAAGTCTAATTTTTGTACAATAGGATAGTAGCTGATGTCCTTGTTATCGCGATAGGAATCTATTTGGTTTAAAAATAAAGATTTTCATAACCTCCAAAAAGCTCTAAAATATTCTGGAAATTATTCAAAAATGTGACAAATTTGGTTTTTGGTTTTTTCGAAAATGAACCGGGTTCGATTAGGGTGGATCCGATTAATTCCTCAAATTCAATTGCAGTTAAAAAGTTTAGTTCAATTTAATCGACTTTATTAATACGATTGATATTTTAGTCTAAAGTTTGTAAACTAACTTGATTTGTTTGACGAAACCGATTACATGTCTTAGCTATGTATATAAAATGACTTCTGACTGATTCATCATCGCAGAGCCAAAACGGCTGGAATTATAAATATGAAATGCAGTCAGCAGAGTTCCACTTCAGATGTAAAGACTCACTAAGACGGAGTTTATTTTTCGAAATTCTACCCCCTAAAAAGTGATAAGGTGGTCTAAAAGTTACATAGAGAAATTACGACGAGCCGAAACCGCTGAAGCTATAAATACAAAATTTAGTCAGTAATTTTATTTTGTAATGCAAGAGTTCGACTCACTAAGAAGGTATTTTTCAAAATTCAATCCCGTAACGGGGGTTCTAAGGCTCTATGGAGCAATCATTGCTGAGCCGAAATCTCTGAAGCCATGAATATGAAATTTAGTCAGTATTATATTTTATAATGTAGATACCCACTAAGACGGGATTTCTGAAAGTTCATCCCCAAACGGGATGATGAGGGGTTCAAATATTATATGGGGGGAATCATCGCCGAGTAATTTACAGATTCCTGAATCCACGCGAGCGAAAAGCGGCAGGTAACAGCTAGTAATTTATATTCCTATAACGTAACATTTTAGACAGTGACCATATTTAAAAATATATGACTCGATATTTTAATAAAATTTATCGACAATATTTTAGTTAAAAATTTTCAAACATATCATTTTGGATAAAAGTAATGTGGTTTTGGATTGGATGATATGAAATTAAGAAAATATAAATGTTATTTCATAAGTACTCTTTGGCAAAAAATATTATATAGTTAGTATTATATATACTTGGGCGCGGTAGCCCAGGTTGATAAGATTCTCGCCTAAAGTACCGAAAGATGTTTAGAGGTGTCGCGAGTTCGATACCCGGTTCGTCCTTGTTAGAAACTTTCCCCACAGGGATACAAACACACAACAGAAATGGCGACATCCACAACAGAAAAAAATTGCTACAGTAGAGAGTCCCACACCGAGGGGTTAGCGCAGCAACCTCTCGGTGAGTATAAAAAGGGCTGCCGTTTGGAATCGGCAATAAATTGTAGTTCCCGGTTTAATTAGCCCTCGTGTGAAGAAAAATGTTCAATTAAAATTCAATTAATCAGCCGATTACTCGATTAAAATTTTTTGATTAACCAGTTAAAAATTTCATTCTATTCCTAGCCCTGGTTCGGTACAGGATATAGGATTTTCGCGAAGGCCACTGTTGCAGTTGTAGAGCATTAAGTATACAATTTTTTATTTCGTGTCACACATGGGTTTTTCTTGGTGATAATGCCAAATGATCAGCCATCTCTGTGGCTTAAATTCTGAAAGAAATAAAGTTTACAAAGAAACTGATAAAAGATTGTACAATTATTGCTGCACAGGGGGTCTTCACATTTATTCTTGAATCAAACATGGTTCATTTTTGAAAAAAAATTAAGTGTTACACTGTTATACCTCTCGCAGCACTCTTTTCCATTTTTTCAGTCAGTTTTCACCGTAAAAATTCACCAAATTAATTTTTAGTATTTGTATACTGTATAATAAATCATATGAATTTAAATTAACTTTTTTCATTATCGTAATCATGAAATATGAGTTTTTAGAAAGACAAAAATATGATCCAAAATACAACATGGATCTGATGATGAAATGATTATTTTACCTTTAAACGACAAACTTATAAAGAAAAAAATACAAACATTACAGGACAAAAATTTAATGAATATTTTTAATATAAATCATATATTGAAATGGAAAAATATATAAATAATGACACAAATATAATTATTAATACACGCAAAAGTAACAATAATGGAGGTATAGGAACGTATTTATATTAATGAAATGCGTAATTATTCTACATTACACTTGTAGAAAAGGAAAATTAAATGTTTTTAGTTCTGTCAGTTCCTTTGCTGCTAGTTTATTGCATTAGAAATATGAAATCCATTATGTGAGTATTGCTATATCTGTCCTGATGGATAATGAAATATTTTCTCACCTCTTCTCTTAAAAAAAATTTATTTCAAATTTACTTGATAGGAGTTTTTGTTTGACACAGACACACACATTGGGAACTATAACTTTTTTCCCAACAAATTTAACTTGGAGAACCAAATGCGGATAAAAGTGAGTGTAGCTGTGATTTTTGTGGGAGAAAGGTAAGAACTAAAATTTATAAAATATGAAATATATAAAAAAAAAGGGAAAAATTCTACATCAAAGAAAGAGTTAAACATTAGTAAATGTAAAAATTCCAAGGTATTACTGGGGACAAATTCAAGTTTTATAATGTTTCAATATACACGATGTTACACCATTTGTGAAAAAAATATCTCAATAACTTTATTCACATTGCTTAGTATGATTGAGCACTTGGTATGATTTATAAAGGGACTGAATATACATTATAATTACTAAGATAAAAATATAACAACTGTAAGGTTATGTATTTCTAATCTGTTGCATTCAAAAACATAATCTAGAATGCAATACTGTTAGAACTATTTCAGACGTTTCACGATTCACTATGCTCAAAGTATAACAGTTTCTCCTATTTAAACAACTTTAGAATATTTCGAATATAATACTCCCGTAAGAAACTTCTCATTTGGGAAAAATATACTTCTGAAAAACAATAATGACACATCAGGTTCCATTTATTTGTATGAAAGCTAGACTTGAGGAATGCTACCTTTTTTTTGGCAAAGAAGCTGAATTAACTTAATCGTTGCATCGCTGCATATTAGCTGTATAGCTTTCTCTTTTTCTGAGATGCTGGGATGGAAAATAAATATTTGAAGACAATTTGTGTAAAAAAATATATTTTCAAAGATTTATAGTCAGTGTTAAGATGTGACTAGAGAAACGACAATTTTTTCTACAAAATCGGAGAAACAGCCTTTAAATTACTTACACATGTAGGCTAGTTATTACGTGTATTGCATACTTAGTCTAACTTGTTGAAAATCTAAAAAAAAATAATGCATCAGATGAACCATAAATACATTCTCTGAATCATCACTACATTCTCCATTAGACCCCAAGGAAAAAATTTCATATTTTTACCATCTAAACATCGCATATTTATCACAAGAAAATTCAACTGAGATTAATGAAAAGTGAAATGTTAAAGTATACAAATCAGCATGAATGAAGGAACGCCAGAACTTTTCCACTGGGCTCCTCCCGTTGACGAGCTCTCTTCTAGCCCAGCTTCTTGTATATGTACAAATTAGCAGAATCTTCGCCGATGTAAAGAAAATTCAGTATTTCGAAATCTTTCAAAAAAAAAAAACCTTACTTTTTTAGGGAAGAAAACTGATTTTCGCCTTCTTTTCTGTCTAAATAATCAAGGATGGTTCATTTTTTGTGAATAATGACAGCAACGTGATTGTTGTCATTCAGATGTGAAAGAAATATTTAAAAAAAAACACAAACAAAAACAAATACTGAAATTTTGTCTTGCCCCATTAGAACCCACTTTCCCGTTATGTGCAGGAAATTAGAGTAGTTACTTTTTATAATTTGGGTTAGTTTTCTTTCGAAATTCAGAGTAAACTCATATTAAATGTTAGCTTTCTTTCACATATATTCCTACTACGAAGTAAACATTTCATACCTCAAAACAACATCAAATAATAGTATCGTGTTTCTGGGCCTATCCGCCGAAGTGCTCCGATTTTATAAACATAATTTTAGAGACACTTGCGGGGCTTACACTGATGCCTATTCTTTTTTTTCCTAAACTTACTAAGAAATTGATTCAGCAACCTGTTTGTAGAATAAAAAGAAAACAGTAACTGCATGGAGGATAAGTTTCATGAATTATTAGAAATGTGTGACGCTTTTTGTTTTACTGTGGCACTTACGAGAAGAAAAGTATTTTTAACTTCAGAACAAAACGTTGATAAAAAAACCTCCAATACAATTTCGAAACTATTCCTTCAAACTGAACAAAGGCTGAGCTTCTACTGTAGTAAGTCCGGAGTTGTTTCCGTTGTATATTGATTGTTTTTGTTTTGATGTTATAAATCTTCCGACATTTCCATTTCAAAGCAACGTGAAAATTCAATGAATCAGACTCTGTTTAAAGTAATACTTTCTCTTTTTCCACCGTCTATATCTCAAGCCGATATTTATTTATTTGCATTCGATTTAACTCTTATTTTGGTCCTGTAAGTAAGCGATTATATATTCATTAGAGAATTATCATAATTCTTACTAATTCGAATTTTATTCCTGAAACATGAATTTAGTAATTTGTTGCGATTAGCGACAACAAGTATAACGCGGATTTTCAATTGAAAATTCTGTTTATTAGTCGAGTGATTTCCCTTTTGTGTTACGTCGATGTTTGAATTTCTTTGTTTTCCTTCTCTCTCTCTCTCTCGTATCCTTTCCATTAATTTTTCATATAAGAGAGAAATCTGTATTATACATTAGCTGAAAACATGCTTTGAATCATTTATCTTTACATTTCGGCTATTGTATTTTATTTCGTATATGCAACATGCTTGAAACAGAAATTGCATTTCGTTGAATATGTAATAGACATTTTTGGTGCTGAATTTTTTTAAGAGATACATAAATTTTGAATGCAAAAAATAAATATTCAAATACCTCTCGAGATAAAATAAGAGAGAACTGAATTATTCATGAGTATTTTTAGTTAGAGGATCGACACTGTATATTCTTCTAGGATCCCAATGATTACAAGTCAACAAATTCTAAGTAGTAAACGTTACGTTACTAGCAAAATTATTTGCTAGAAAACTAAAAACAAATGACTTAGCTACAGATATTGCGTTTTCACTGTTTAAGTAGATACTAGATTATTTTTACGTCCCCCCTTATAGTTAATTAATATTTGTTTATTTATTTATTTAAAGTTTAAGACTTTTTTCCAGAAATCTTGGAGATGAATATTTTACATAATTTGCATTTGATCCTATTAGTTTAGAGCAATCCAAAAAGTTTGTTCTGAAATGAAATAGTATAAAGAAACTTGATTCGAATTTCAACTATTAAAATCCTGAGTAATTAAGTTTTAAGATGTAATTCGTATTACATCTTAGAAGTTTATTCATTTTTTTTTTGTAAGATGAAACTGAATGTACGTGTTGTTTTTCTTTCCATTAAAGCAACTGATTACTTTCAAATGACAATCTTCTTTTAAATTTTTGAAAATGGTTTTATAAATTTATTTTAAAGAGTTTTCCACATAAAATCCAAAATTGTTTTACTCTTTATGCATGCAATACGGAAAAGCGAAGTTAAATCATTTGGAACACTGGTTCAAAGACAGCAAACAATTTTCAAATGCGTTTGTTTTTGAAAATTCATTTCTTCGTTAATTTAATTCATGCGAAACTAATTTTCTCAAAAACTATGCAAGGAAATCTCGTGAAATTTTTCAACAGCATTTCAGATATCAACTATGCATTAAACTAAGATCTTGGTCCTATGTTTGGGATTTGACATTTTACAGCTGTTGGAAAATAAATTATTGAATTTTTTTTGTCAAATTCATGTATTATTTAACGAAAACAGAATATTTTGTGCACCTTAAAACTTTTAATTCATTGCGCAAATAACAACTATAGCAACATACAGTACATACACCCTTCGGATATATATGCTTTATTTTTCAGTGTACAATTTCTGCCGTAACTACTGTGAATAAGCTAATTTTGAGAACATAATATAAAATATCCCAAAAAAGTCAAATACGGGGTGTTCGAGAAGTACTACGGATTTAAAAATTAATAACAACTCAACTTATTTGCATAAAAGGGTGCAGTTTGCACCAAAATACTTATGATGTCAAGTTTTTTTTTAAAAGTAAATAATTAAAAAAATTCCACACAGAAAAACCACAGATGGCACTGCATTACATAAAAAACCAACATAACACATGGGAAATGCGACACAACCAGTGAATAATTAATATTTATTAAGATTTACGTTACATGCTTTGCAGCAGCGCCCTCTTTGAGCTAGAGCTATATTTAAACGATTGAAAGGGTACTCATATTGAAATGTTGTAGTTTCATGCAACGCAAATTGTAATAAATATTAGTTATGCGCTGTTTGTGGCGCATTTCATTTCTTATATCGTGTTTTAATGATGCAGCGCCACCTATAGTGAAATTTTCAACATTTTACTGTTTATAAAAAAAAAAAAAACTCGACACCCCTTGATAAGTATTTTTGTGTCATCCGCATCTTTTCATGTCAATTAGTTGATTTTTTATTAATTTTTAAAATAGGTTCAAAACTTCTCGTTCACCCTGTATTCAGAAATTTCACTAGATTTTACTTATTTTAGTAGTATATAAATGATCACACATATCTGGGCCCCGTGGGCATGATCATGATCATGTATATACTACTTATTTTATACAGTATTATGATTGAAACCATACAGTTTTGTAAAAACCGCGCTGTTTAAAAGAAAAAAATGCCCCGCATGTGCAGCTTCCTTTTAAGGGGTCTCCTACTTTTTTTTAACATGATAAAAACTTTCTTATGTGTGTAGAAATATTATTTATATCCATTGATTTATTTAAAGTGTTTACCACATATATATAATTGTATATGCTATACTACGTATGTGTGTGCTAGTACAAAATTTTACATATCTCCAATACTTTAGTTTATACAAATTTTTAAAGATATGCATTAAAAACAGTTTGCACGCGTGATAAAATTCCATGAAATTAATATAAATAAGAAATGATTCGAAATAAAGACAACTTATCAGTGTTCATTAAATTACGAAAAATATTAAGATTTTATCGACTCAATTTCATTCAAAATTAAATTTTAAAATTTAAAAATTTTGAAATTTCTTTCATAACGAAAGTATTTATAAATGGATCTCAAATCATTTTTGTCATTTTGTGAACCGAACATTTTCCATATTTTCAATCAAGTTTTATTCAATTACGTACTATTTTATCATGCGTGCAAGCTGTTTTTAATGAGGTTTTTTTTTTGAAAATGTGTATAAACTTCACAAAATAATTAATGGAGACATTAAAATAAGTAATGGAGATATGAGAAAAATTTTGTACTGGCACAATAACATACACAGGGTGTTCTGTTAATGGACCGACAAACTCAGAGTTGTTAGTAGACATCAAGAGGAACAAAACTTGCATTGGGATATGATGTCGCAAACCACGTGAGAGGGTGAAAATCACGAAAAACGCATGCAGGTTGCGATGTCACGCTGGAACGACAAAAAGTACAATAATAACTACAAAAATACTTATTTGATTAATTATTACAAGAATTGTTGGAAGTGGGGCCGCTGAGGAGACGAAAGGTGGATGTCAGTTGATCACTGAATACGTTTGTGGGTTCGCTCACCATATCTGACGTAAGCAGCGTCGCGAAACGCATGCGCTGGTGTAGGATCACGCGCTGCGGACGATGGAAATTAGCGCTATTGCGGTAATAAGCACGTGTAGCAGTTAGTTTTCTGTTTCAATGAGTATCGTGATGGCTAACTACACGAAAGAGGAATACGCTGATATGAATCTGATTTAAGGTCGAGCAGTGGGCGCTTAGCACAGCGGATGTACGATTTCCGCGGGGTGCGTAATCACCTCGATGTTATTTATCCAAGGAAGTGGATTGGACGCGAGGACCCGTTGCTTGGCTTGGGTCACCTTACATCACTCGTTTATGCGACACCTGTGGGCACACCGGAGGATCTCATAGCGCAGATTGTCGTCGCTGCGGCAGACATCAAAGGAATACGTGGTATCGTCGAGCGCGTCCTGGAATCGTTTTTACGTCGTTGTAGACTACGCAATGACGTCAGTGGCCGCCACTTCCAACAACTCTTGTAATAATTAATCAAATAAATCGTTTTGTAGTTATTCTTGTACTTTTTGTCGTTCCAGCGTGACGTCGAAACCTGCATGCGATTTTCGCGATTTTCACCCTCTCAACATGGTTTGCGACAGCATGTTCCATTGCAATTTTTGTTCCTCTTGATGTCTACTAACAACCCTCTGAGTTTGCCGGTCCATTAACGGAACACCCTGTTTGTGGTGAAAATTTTAAATAAATCAATGGATATAAATAATATTTTTAATAATGTTTTCTACATATGAAAGTTTTAACATTTTAAGGCCGGGATTACACGATAAACGTTTGATAAAATTCCTTTTATGAAACTGAAAATAAAGTTTTATAAAATGACTTTTATCAAAATTTTATACTGTAATCCCGGCCTTAGAAGATACGGAATGTTCAAATCATGAAAATGACAATTTTTTTTTATCACACAAAAGAAATTGTAAAATTTGCGTAAAATATTTTTTAACAAACCACATTAAAAGCTGGTTTTTGTTGGGTATTTGTCTACTTCAATTTTTATTATTAAAATATCATGGTTGTCTACAGGAAATAATATCTTCATTTCTAGTTTTCTCCGTGTTTGTTTTACGTCACAAAGTGGTATTCAAAATGTCCCTTGCGAACCAAATTTACTCAAAATTTTACACGCTTGTTTCTATACCTATCTTGTATCTATTTTAGATGACTAAACATTCATTTCGAATCCATAAATATTTGCTGCTAAATATATGAATTAACAGTCAAAAAGACCCAAAAAGTTGTCGTTTCTTACGATTATTTTTGGCATATTTTTCCTCGCATACCGTTAGACACACCCTAAAATGCATGCTTATAAATGTTTGTGTATGTCTTTGAAAGCATTAAAAAAAATATGTATGGTTTTCACCGAAATAGGAAAAGCAGGTGACAAATGTAGCTCATTCCAGTTTTGCAATTTTTTAATTGCAAAACGACACACACAAATACATGAATAGAAATAATTTGTAACATGAAAACAAAACATACACTATGCAGCTTTTAAGCTTTTAAGGATATATATATATATATATATTGTGTGTAACACTGTAAATACATTTCAGACTTTTTTCCTTTTTTTTAAATTCAAAACTTTTTTTGAACATTTATTCTGTATTTTCAATGAATGTTTCGAAATTTGAGATAGAATTTGCAAATGTAAAAGTTTCTTCCTTGAGATGTTTATTAATTTTTACGTTAGACGATTTTTTTCTGAATTTGTTACAAATGGCTGGTCCCAGTTAATTTAGTTTTCTAGATATTTATATATTTTTTTGGTGTCAAATAAAAGAAACATACATAACATACATATTTGGAGTTCTAATGTTATTATTTACAAGAATAGAATAAAATGTTGATATTTTACCATGAAAATTATCAATTTATCCACATAGACTTGCCTCAGTTCAAGTGTTGAAACTTCTGAATTAAGTAGGTTTCAATTATTAAATGTTAAAAAGTTTTATACGATTATAAATGTTATTTAAATTTTTTATGTTATCGTGATAAGCATTCCCCACACTGTTATTGCGTAAGTAATTCTTGTTTGAATCCATGCATGGAAGACTGTCTTAAGGAGTTCCTGACTCTTATGATGTTTCGCAATCTGTATAAAACTGCTATTTGTTTTCTAATTTTACTACATTGTTTGTGTGACGATTGTATTTAGGATCGTCTTGTATAATAATTTCTATGCATGGGCATATATAATTTATGCATATTCTCTTATTCTTTCTATATGATTGGAGGAACAGCTTTTGGAGCACAAATGTGTTATTTTATTGATACTGGGGTTTCAGATTTTATAGCTCTAGTGTTTAGACATACGAATTTAGTTTTTTCAATGTTTGGGAGCAATTAGTTTTTTCTTAGCCACATGTTACTCTGTTTAAGGCCATCTTCAACCTTAGAAATCAAATGGGAAATATTATTATCTTCGACATATATAACAGTATCATCTGCAAGACACAATTCCTTTGTATCTACAACACAAACACACAATTCATTAAACATAATTTTTTAAATGTTCTTTTCAGTCTCTTTTAATGTTTTTTTCAGTCTCTTTTAATGTTTTTTTCAGTCTCTTTTAATGTTTTTTTCAGTCTTTTTTAATGTTTTTTTATAGTCTTTTTACATAAGTTTTCGGTGAATTATTCATTAAACAATGAATGAATGAACGCCAAAACTTTGCAACTGCACTTATCACGTTGCCAAGATCTCTTCCAGCCCAGCTTCGTGGCAGAGTCCGGAATACTTTATTTTGTGACAAAAAAAACATGCAAAATTTTTACAACATATTTTCCCCGGACAATTGGGTACTGTCGCGATTAACAAATTCTGTGGTGATTTCAGACCAGATGGGATTAGACGGTGGAGAAAAGTTTCTGGGTTTCGTTAAGACGGATGAATGTACACATATTAAGATGGAGGTATATTTTAGAAGGAATTGATGGTTGGCCTCATGCCATCTCATCTGTTATCTTACACTTGCCATATTATATACACAGGATACAAAAAAAACGAAATGAGAATCTTATTGTGAAATATAAAATATCCATCGGAGCGAGCCATCTCGCTTAACACCTTATCGGTGAGCAAATGGGTTTGATAACTTGCGGACCAGAAGCCAGCATCAGTTTTATTGCGTTGAGTTCACTCGCTCCGGTGGTATAGAATACTATAGTAAATAGAAGTATTGTGTGGGTTAATATATACAATTAGGGATCATCCGTGCCATCTCGCTTAGCACCCTATTCGGTGAGCAACATGAATACGACAATATGAGTACGCACGTGTGTTGTGGACACGAAATGCATGAAAAACTTGAATAGAAGAAAGAGGGGAAAAATACACATATACATAATACAGTAAAGACCACGTTAACATCCATATTTTTAAGGGCATCTTTTTATCAGCCACCTCGCTGGGCATTTTGCCTGTTGTGGCGTTGTATTTGTATTTGTTACGTTTTCACCCTAATAAGTCGTCACTCCGGTTAAGTCGTCATTTTTCTTCAGGCCCTTCCACCTCTCATAGACAGCAATGTTATTAAACCCTCGTTTACTCGTGGCTAATTTCGGTTAACTCGTCACTATGAAAATGTTTGAGAAAGAGGAACAGACTATTTTTTATGGCTCCCACCAAAAAAAAGAGCTTGTTAACAGCATCGCTATATGCTTAAAAAAAGTTACCATAAAACCCTACATACCCAAACGGAACAGTTTAAGTAACGAAAGTTACGCTGGAAAGTTCATTTGCCGACTAAGGTTTTTTGAAACATTAGGGGCTGTTCGAGCTAGATCTCATTTCTGCATGGGGCCTATTAATTTACGGCGTCAAATTTAAACAAAATATCTTTGTTAAAAAAATCAGACATTATTTCCCAAAATGAGGTCTTCTGTTTACTTTTCCCTACCCAGGGTCCCCCACCTCAAGTCAAAAGTGTTCGAGATCCTGTGTTCGAGATTATCTTGTAGTTGTATCATAAACTACTGATGAAGAATTAAAACTCTAAAATTTTAAATTTCATGTATATGTAAAATTAATGTTCAATAGTTTTGTTGTGAAGAAAAGCTGCATATTCTAACAGTTGCTGCTAGTCTAAATGAAAAATTACTAGTATAAATCAAAGTGTACCACTACATTTTATCGCAATAAGCTAAGTAATAAGAGATCAAAAAATGTAAAAAATTGCTGTCATTTTTTTTCTTTTGAAATGTATAAATTTTATTAGTATTGTTATTTTGATTCATACTTTAATAAATGTCACATTACTTCAAATGTATACGATTTTCACAAGATTGCACATTAAAACTGATGGCACCCAGCTTAAGTCGTCATAATTTTTCGCTAACATGAGGTGACGACTTATCGAGGTTTTACTGATTATAACTGTCATGCCGAGTCGTCTCGCCCCATACACCTATTTTGGTCAGCAATGTGGGATTAGTTTAAATGGGGGATTGTCTGTGGAGAGAGCCTTAGATATGGATAAGCTTCGGTCTTGTTGTTTTGGTTGACTCGCTCTGGCTTGTTGTATTTATTAAAGAAAAAAAATGAAGATATATGTAAAATAAAAACTATATGTAATGTGGTTATTATGAAACCGTGCGTGTCTTGCCGTCTAGCACCCCCACAAGAGTAACTGAATGGAGGACACTTGCGGTTATCAAATTTACATCATTGTTACGGGAATGTCATAAAAATTCTTGTTCGGGTCCCCTTAGTACATGCTATATCTTGTACATGTAGTGGTTATGTATTAGTAGTGGCAGTCATGTGGATATGATTTGTGTTGTTTTTTCATCTATTTCTGTTTTTCTCTTATTTTTGCAAAACTTGAATTATTTTATAAATCTGGTGGACAGATTTTTGTTTTTAGCTGGTGTGTATATATCTGACAAGGCTTGTAATCCTTACTGTTTTTGTTTTTGATTATTTGAGTGAACCATTATTTTTTATTGTTTTCGGAATATTTGTACATGTGTAGATGCTTTGTAAGTCTCCATTCTGTGGCATAGTGAACTGGAGTACCCACCTTACCGCAGGCGCATTTGTCTGTTCGGCAGCGTTTCCGTTCGTGTAGATATATGGGGAATAGGCCGTGTCCTGTTATAGTGACCTCCCTATTCCAGTTTAGTGTGTTGTATGTGACTCGAGGGACAATTTCGTGCACTTTCCTAGCTGTTGTTCCTTGGTCACAAATTTGCTGCCATTTCGGGAGGGTTGCTTGTTCTTATTTAAGTTGCCGCTTCATGAGCGTTAATGGGAAAGACTTCGGCTAGAGAGTCTGCTCTCTCCTTTCAATACACGTACTATTGTTTCTATTTGTTGGACCTAGAAGTGCTTGAAGGGAGGAGCGGCTATCAGTTATTATTAAAACTCGTTCTTGTGTTCCCGTTGCGTATTGTGTAGCTGCTTCTATTGCTAACAATTTTGCTTGAAAGTTACTATTGTTTTTATCTAGCGCCTCTTGCCACGTTTGTTTAACTCGTCATTATCGTTTATTGTTTGTGTATACACAATAGGCTGCCCGATGCCTTCATAGGTTTTTGAGCCATCTGTGTATATGTAAGTGTTTGCTATTTTTATACGTGACATTATTCATTAAACATAAAAATTTTCCAAATAATTTGATTAGACTCACCGAAATTCATTTATTGTGTGTGTGTTTATGCTATTTATATAAAAACGCATTAGCTAAAAACATTAAAGAAATTCAATCTTATTATTTTGAACGTCCCTTGTCGCCTTAAAAGGTAGGAAACTTCTCGAATGCTTTCACGGGAGAAAAATAAATCGGATTCCAAAAAACAAAGCGTTGCGAAAAAAAGGAAATATTGTACAACATGTAGTCAGCAAAATGCCACCGACGAAACAACGCCTACGTGTCAGGTCGTTTTGAAGTCCATTTGGCCATCGTGGTCGGATTAAAGCTTCCGCTTGGTGATTTAGTTGAGCCAATGACTCGGCATAACGGCACCGGAGACAGCTCATAATATGGCTACGTTGACAGCAATTTGGAAGGAACTATAGTACTCTATAGTTCACAAGGGCTTTCATTCCAGCAAACGTGCTATCCTAAAAGTAGGCATTTAGATTCTCCTGAAATATATATACAATCCTCGTTATTCTCATAATTCGTCAGTTGATGCGTGATTTTCGGAGTATAAAAGGATAATATCAAGGAAAGAGCAACAAGTTTTAGAGCAATTTAAACCTCAAATTTTGAACATTCATGCTTCCATAAAAGTCTTTAATTTTTTTTTTCCTTTCAGATTCTGTATGGGGCGCTGAATAGCTACACAAATATTTAGTCTCCCGTTGCAAATAAAAACACGCGTACAAAATTCTCAACCACCTCGTTGGGCATTTTGCCTGTTGTGGCGTTGTATTTGTATTAGTATTATAAAAGAAATAAAAATAAAATATCCTCAACAAACTTATGATTATTATTTTATTTGATATTTATTTTCACTATTGAGACCATATATGACTCTCGTAGTCATGTGCATCTGTAAAAACAAGTTCAAGTGACTAGATAAGAGCTGGGAATTCTAATTTCTACAGTGAAACCTCGTTACATCGATACTCTGCGGACCAAAAAAAATTTCCTTGTAGACGGATGATCGTTATATCGAAAACCAATGATGCTATCAAATTTTACTGCTACCAAAATTTTTGTTTTGTTGACATCTTTTCTGAATCAGCGTTGTTAGTATCACTAGAAAATGAGTTTTAAATATTTATCCACTGCGAAATTGTAATTGATTGGATGATTAATAAAGTTAAGTTAGGCCAGGATTACACTATAAAAGTTTTGTAAAAGCCATTTGATAAAATTTGAAAATTTCCACCAATAAGATCACCGGTTGCATTTACTAGAATGTAACCGATGCGTTTATTGGTTGAATTTTTCAAGTTTTATAAAAGATCTTTTATCAAACTTTTGTAGTGTAACCCCGGCCTTAGATACATTGCCCCTGTAAAGTTATTTACCACATTGCACTTTCGTGTTTTACGCAGAAAAAAGCAATATCAACAAGTTTGTCGACACTTGGTGATCAGGTGGTGCAAAATGATTTTATTAGAAACGATTGTAAAAAATAACATAAAAAAAGAATGGAAACAAGCTGCGAAGTTGACATTGAATTCAAGACAATTTTGAGCGAACTATAAAAGGATATCGTTGTAGAGCTTGCAAAATTCCTTGAAAAATATCGCTATAGAGGGATTTATTGTAGTAAGGATATCTATCTATATATTGATACGAGAAAAACATTAGACCATAGGCAATTGCAAACAAGATTTGAAAAAATATCGTTGTAGAGGGATTTATCGTTACATCGAGTATCGTTGTAGCATTGTAGCAAGGTTTCACTGTACTTAGAACATTTCATGTTTTAATGTTGTAGACTTGGCTGACAATATCCGTATTTCCCGATACATTCCCGTATTTTCACGTAATTTTAACCATCCCGACATTTTTGTGAGAGGGTCCTTTTTCCCACGTAATTTTCAACGAAGCCAACTTGAATTTTCATTCTTTACCGAAATCAAGGATTAAAATAATCTTCCCAACCCCTAAATTGTATTATAATAAATGCGACAGTATAAATAATAATATTCATCTCATATTTGTCATGTTACACGTTTTATTTCGTAGAACTAATATTAATTCACTGCAATTTGTAGTAGTGCTTCATTTACCGCCATTCGCGATTTTCCAATGATTTTATCAATAGTTGGCAACTTTGCTTACTTTTCGCATGGTTTCTGGCGCTAACATGAGATGTCTCGAACTTATCCGTATTGGAAACCCAATATCCCGTATTTTTCTTGAGGAAATATGGTCAGACTAGTATAAATATAAAATTCAAATTCAAGTCGAGCTGTTGACAGCTTTATTAAATTTGGCCGTAATTATCACTGCGCATATAATCTTAATTATTTTGTTTTGCTTCACATGTCTAATCTAGGGTTTCCAACGTGAAAGCTCGCGCGGAACCCTTGATGAACACGAGGCTATTCCGCGAAACCCCCTTAACAAATTTTGAATATTTCTTCAATAAACAGGGTGTTCCAAAAGTCCACATTCACTCTACGGAACAAGAATCCTCACTTGTAGTAGATAAAAAGTATCTAAAAATATATTTGTGAGTAACTCAGTATGTGATCGTATGACTCATATTTTACGGGACAGAATTATTTTTTCATATTATTCAGCTATTTCATCGTTTTAGTAAAAATGTTGATTTTGTCAAGCTTGCTGAAAAACTCACTTTTAAATTTTTAAATCACGAATTCGTTATTTTAACATGAGCTATAGGCTAGATCAGTGATTCCCAACGTGGGCGTTAACGTCCCCTGGGGGGCGGTAGAAGCTACAGGTATAACGTCCCCTGGGGGGCGGTAGAAGCTACAGGTATAGGATCCTATGGGCTGGATTGTGTTGGGGGGCGATGGGAGAAGCGATGGGGTTGGGTAACTGGGCTAGATCAATGAAAATGCCCGTTTTGTTTTTCTCATTTGGTCATCCTAGTTATACGCATAGCTTCAGGCACGAAAAACATGCTCATTTAATCATTTTTTGCCCACCACTTTCATTTTCTGCACAATAGGACCAATTAGACCATTACTTATACAGTTCACAGCCGATTTCGAACGGCTTTTTTATGTTTCTCATACAAATACAAATACAAATACAAATACAAATACAAATACAACGCCACAACAGGCAAACTGCCCAACGAGGTGGCTGATAAAAAGATGCCCATAAAAATATGGATGTCATATGTTTCAAAAATACAGCAACCCCATTAAAAATGCAATTAACACAAATTATAAACAATATATACACATGATAAAATATTATACAATGCCCATAAAGAATACTTATGGTTGTCTTATTCTAAGAATGGATAGCTTCTCGATTTACCCCAACACGTTTATCGTATTTCTTTTTAAACGTGTCAATTGTGTTACAATTTACTACCTCCGGGGGTAAGCTATTCCATTTATTAACAACCCTATTAGAGAAAAATTCCCTGCGACACCATAACCTTGCATTGTCCCTCACCAATCGATACTGGTGTCCCCTTGTAAAAGCGGTTGATTGGCGGTGTACTAAAAGTTCATGGTCCATCCTATCCATCCCATTGAAAATTTTGAACACTTCGATCATATCTCCTCGACACCTGCGTTCATCCAATGTAAACATATTCAAAAAATGAAGTCTCTCTTCATAACTCAAGCCCTGTGTGCCAATAAGGACACGCGTAGCTCTTCTCTGCACCCCTTCAATCAAGTCTATGTCCCTCTGTAGGTATGGTCTCCAAAACCTTACCGCATACTCCAGTCCAGGACGAACTAAGCCTCGAAAAAGCGGAAGAATGACTTTAGGAGAACGCGAAGAGACCTTTTTGAAAATGAGACCAAGCATTCTATTCGCTTTTTTGACAACCGCTGAACAATGTTCAGAAAACTTAAGTCGCTCGTCAATGAGAATTCCCAAATCGGTGACTCTAGTTGCATCCGGGATAGTGACACCATTCAACTCGTAAGAGAACCGTGGGTTGTTCGAACCAAAATGAGCGACCATGCACTTATCTACGCTAAACGTCATGCTCCATTCATTTGCCCATGCTGCAATCTTGTCTAAGTTGGTCTGGAGCAACTCCCTATCGCTTTCATTCCCGATTACCCCCATTAGCTTCACATCATCTGCGAATTTGCTAGTAATTCCATCGATACCCTGATCGAGTTTGTCGATAAAAAGTGAAAAAAGTATGGGGCCAAGGACACTTCCCTGAGGAACTCCACTTGTGACGTCTGTCCAACCAGAGAATTCCCCGTTCACCATAACTCGTTGCGACCTATCTCTTAACCACGATTCTATCCAATTCAGCAAGTTGCCCCCTATTCCAACTTGCTGAATGAAGAGGTTCGTACACCAAACGTTTGCTGTGCAGACTTTCCTCAATAGCAACGTGCTGTTTGATCATCATGACGCTATTTCTGTAATAGTTCTTGTATCAGAATGAGCAATGGCAAGGACAAAAGAGGGTATCGAACACACGATACCTCTGAGCATCTTGTTGCACAGTTTGCGAGTATCTTATCGACCTGGGCTACCCTATTCCACTGCTATGTAAGTGGTATTACACAAATATCCACGTTTTTTTAATCATGACACCTAATACACAGTATCACTGATTCATCGTTCAAGTATTCTCATTATAATTCACGAGATGAAGAAACTGTCAAGAAAATAGGGAAAAAAATGTTTGATGAAATGGTCTTAAAAATGATAAATGAATAATAATAGTAACAAAATACAAAAAAAAATTACTACTCACTGTACTTGGTCAGTCGGGTAAATGTGAGTTTTTGCATACACCATTCTCATCTGAAATGAAGAATGAGTGGTCGTCGAGAGAGAATTCGCCCCTTCCCGGTCCAGTGTGCCAAACCAACACTATCTGTAGTAAATAAGAAGATTAAATTATTCAGATTTTTCAGCATAAACTGGAATCGTGATCTCAGAAGAGCGAAAAATTCCAACTTGAGCAAGACCATAAACCCTGAAGTGAAAGGACGATCAATTTTTAGCAACTGACCATGTATAGGTTTTCTTTCCTGGAACATGCTAAATGTTTGCTTGTCACGTGATGTTACATGACCTGCACTGATTGGACATTGAGAGTGATTATGTGTTACTGTTGCGCGGAATCTTGGAATTTTTGGTGGATTCACCCACATACAATGACGGTCACTCGTGGGAACTCGTATTTCCCTTTTACACTTCCCTATTACGCTTTTCTTTCGACATTAAACAAAAGAATAATTGATAGGAAAAAAATGCAGTTAAATGTCAATACCTTTCTGGAGTTCTTCTCATGTTTCAAATGATCCGAGTCTCTTACAGATGAGGACGGGAGCAAAAAAGGAGACGACACGACATTTATGAGTAGCAAAAATTTAATTACTTGCCTTTTTTACTTCAACTTGAACTCCGAATGTTTGGAAAATTATCACTTCTACAATATACATTGAATCTATAGGATTTCAAAAATGTGTCGCTGTAATAGTTTTCTATTGCGTATTGTCATCTCGAAAGCCTTAAATTTGGATGATCGATTAATCAACAGATTATTGACAGAGATACGGTATCAAGGACGCTACTCGATACTTGATCACCCGAGCTAAGCATGCATTTTGGCGCCCCTTTCACTTTCAATGTTGAAGGAGAAGTTAAAAAGTGAAATTCACTCCCCCTCTGGACCGGCTCCTGGGTCAACAGCCCCCCCTAGTTGAAACCCCTAGCTTTCTGACCTCCAATTGCGCCCCTGCCCACCATAGTCTAAAAAAATTCCCCTTCAAAGCACTGAACAGGCAATCAGCAATGTCGACAAATAACCGCAATGCCCTTGGAAAGGTTGGCGATGCCCCTAAGAGCATGGTTTGAGAAGCATTGATGTCCAGTATTTCGGTTCTTTTCTTTTAGACAACTTTGAAAGAGCTGGGCTCGATGCATAGAAAACGAAAAAAAAATTGAAAAAGTAAAAATTTCCTTTTTTTCTTTCAAATCTTCAGGAGAATAATATAAGAATACTTAAGATTTAAGCAACGATGACGTAATGCGAATTACATGTTATTTAAGTAATTTATATGAATTTTTATGGGCATCTTTTTATCAGCCACCTCGTTGGGCATTTTGCCTGTTGTGGCGTTGTATTTGTATTTGTATAATATGATTTTGAAAAGTTTGTTCTTTTGGGTAATTTTTCTCGTGAATCCAATTATATGCAATTGAAACCATTGCATGTTTGTGATGTTTTCTTTGAAGTACGATTTTCACCCTTATAAGACGTTTTGACGTAGCCTCTGGAACGTCGTATGACTGTCTTAATGACTTGTGCGTACGAGTAGGAAGAAAGAAAGGAGTAACACACAAATATATTGTTTGTCTCCTACTGGTCGATTATCCGAATAAATTGTCTGAATTTTTTTATAGTACATATTCTGAACAAAAATCAAATAAAAAATTGCTTCAGGTAACAAGGATATTTTAAAGCTATCAGATTTCCGTGATTTTTAGGGGTTCCATCACTTTGATTCCATGGAACCCCACCAAAAAAAAAAATTCTCGCGGAACACCAGTTGGAAAACCCTGGTTCAACTTATTTATTGAAAATTTTATTATAAAGTTGTAAAGGTATGAACAAGTTATAACTTCTAAAATAACATGTAATTTTTTTGCTTATGGCTTGTGTGTATATGGAGCCGTGTTTTATGGTCTGAAAAATAATAGAGCCCGTGGCAGGGTCCGATTTTAGAGAATTCGAAGTTAGTAGTTGTGAACGGAACTGTCTTGAGGCTTTGAAAAGATTGGGCGGTTTTTTTTTTATTATAGCCGTTGGTGAAAGGAAACATTTCACAGTCTCTTTCAGAAGTTCAGATAAAGCAATTCGTTTCGGTTCTGTGCAATTGCCTTCAGCAACCGAATATTTTAAGCATAATATCGGAAGAAGGATTCATTTGCAATTCTACATATGTGATGACTTCAGAAAAGCGAGGAATGCATTTACCAAAACGTTTCTTGTTTTTCTTCTAATGCTAAAAAGGTGAAACTTCGATTTATCGTATAGTAAGTGTCTTACAATGGTGAAGGAAAAGTTTCAGATTCTTTCAGAGACGATCTTCTTCCATTCCATTTCTAGTTTAAAGAAATTGACGTTTATATTAATTGTATATAGCCAATACTTTTTCATTTGAATATGTTATTTCTCCAAACAATTTTAAATTACTTGAGCCTAAATCATTGGAAACTTTTAGGTTCACCTGATGTACAGGGTGTTCGTAAATTGTTTAGAAAAAATTGGAGGGAGTGATAGTACCCACAAGACGAACAATATTTACGATGCAACCTAATTATGATCGCAATGCATTCAAGGTGCCAAAAAAAGCACAAAGTAAATTTTCCACGTTGAAGTTTCAATAGTGTAAAAAAAAAGGAGACATAATGAAATCATAAGTTTCACAATCCCATGCAGATCAGCGGAGAAGACTCAAAGGAGATGCTCAAAGTGGCATCCCAGGGTGCCGTTGCACAGTTCATATAGGCCAGCGTTTCTCAACCTGTGGTCCGTGACGATGTTAGGATCAAAATAGTTTATTAGTTATGAAAATTTTCTGCAATTACAATTTTAGTGAAGATAACAGATTAAAATTATCTTCATTGAAAAAAACGAGACGATTGTATAAAAAAGTTGGTCTAACAAATATTACAGGAACGTTCCGTAAATTAAGGGGTATGTATGTAGTCACGCTGCTCACATATAAATGGATATAGCCTCACCTAAAGGGCAGGCGGATGACTGAGAGTGACCGCATACAGTGAGGGTAGCAATTTCCCAGCTCCATCCTTCCACCTATGCAAATAATACAATTTTTTCGGGGAACAGGGAGAGAGATCAACACCTCCGCCCCCTCTCTGTATCTGCCTGTGGGCTTACAGTGGTCTGTCGAAATCTTTCAGAGATTTTAATGGTCCTTGGGTATGAAAAAGATTGAGGAACGCTGATATAGGCACACTTTGCACAAAGACTGACGCATTCTCTCGCTGCCGGTACGTTCCAAATTTGGGGGAAAACAAGTGGCTTTCGACCCCAGGTTCCTTGTAAATATTGCTCGTCTTGATCGGTACCATCATCTCTCCAATTTTTTCTAAACAGTTCACGATCACCCTTTTGTATTTAGAAGACACATTGTAATTGCGCAGTTGTAGCTTGACTCGACTCAACGAAATTAATCCATTCCTGAAAGTTAATAAACTTGTTAAGTGTCTCGGACAAAACTTTCTGCATGTAAAAGAATGAAGATCACATAAATGTAGTTCCAAGCTCCCAAAATATTAAATATGAATGGTCGCGATACGGTCACTCTATGCATCATGTATGTCTTGTAAGTGTTACTTGCAGTACACAGACTTCGACATCACTGACGGCATTGACTCAATCACAATACCCAGGATATCATATGCAAAACTATGCATTTTTATCGAATATGTTTTGCTCATAACTTGGATTACTTGCTAACCGAGACACTCGTACATCGAGGCAACAATGAATTCTGTTGAAAGAAGATTTGAATTGCTAGAATGAGAAAAGTGTTCAACGCACACAGACACTCTCAGTAAGCAATCTTCAGTTTTAAGGATGTTTTCTTAGGATTATTTTTTGCTCTTGAAAAACACCTGTGTGTGCTTGGGTTTAGCTCTTTTTATAATCTTATGAAGGTCCCGAATTCAAAGCATGAAACACTCCATAACCCTTTGATACACAAAAATTCACTTTTGGTAATTTTCAAGTTGTTTTTGCATTTTTGATACTCAAAAATATATTAAAAATATAAGTTCGTCAGCAAATATTTATCAATTTTCAAATTTTTTTGTCAAATTTTGTAGCTTTATAAGTAAAGAAGTAAGTCACCGCATTCAACATATTTTTCAGCCAAGATGATGCAAAATATATTTATATTCACGATTATATATTATAGGATTTTTTTCCCACAGTTTTACCGCTAAATTTTATGTAATACATGGCACTTTCCCCAGAGGTATACTTTCTCCTGGAATTCATTTTGAAAACACAAAGTTCAAGTTTGAGTGCTACCCCTTATGGAAGCCTAAAGTTCATATTCACCATATTTCTAATTGGAAACACACAAAATCCTTCAAGTCAAGACTTAACTCCCTAAGGATAAAAAGTATATATCTACAGTGAGAAAAAAACAACCACCAAGTTTGTGGCACCAGGGTCTGAAAAAGATAAACTTATAAAGTTCACTCAAATTCATTAAATCTCATTGAAATCCATGCGTATAAAGTTATATTGAGCCCATTGACTTCGAGCCGACCCCACCTAATTATTTGCTATCATCTCCATAATACTTACCTATAAAAACTGTAGAAATATTGAGTTTGTGAGCCCCCTCCCCTCCAATATATATATTTGAGCTCTCCTATTTTTCCAATAACTTCACGCCAATGCGCTATAGTGCGTATTTGTAATCGGCAGTCGTTTTGTCGATCACTATTATTCGAAATGCTTCGTTTGGACAGGTGAAAGATTGATTCACAAAATGGCAAATTATCATTTGTCTTCCAGACTGTTGAATTGGCATGTTGAAGCATGATTATGACGGCAATGCGTGGCGTTTGAAATGAATGTGTAGTGCGTTCTTGTCCGCATAGATGGCGCACCCCACCCTTCTTGAGCGTAATTGTAAAAAAATTAATTCGACTTATACCACCGATATGTAAACACGTCTTCCTTCTCGTTATACTTCTTTCTCAATATACAGGGTGTCCTGTAAGTGCTAATGTGCTCCTTGTCTCTTCAACCGTCCGTCGTAAAGGTATGATTCAAATTTAAAAATTTTCAAAAGTCGTTCAAAAATTTCCCTGTACCAGTTTTAAGAGTGAAAATGCAGTGTGTCACAAAATAATAAATCTAAATTTTTAAACGGTATCCTCTGTTTTAACTTCCAATTAGAGAATTTCCCAGTCTCTCCTGAGGCTAACAAAACAATTCCAAGTTTCTGAGTGCATAGTATCAGCTGAGATATTCGATTCGAATTCAGAAATCTGAGAAAAGTTCTGAAAGGGGACAGCATAAATGAAGAAAACGAGCGTTTCCGTTCATTTAATTGTTCTTTCGTGAATTTTCCCCATTTTTTGAATTCGAATATCTCAGAGAATATTACGATTAAAAACGTGTATAATGTGTAATTTTTTGTTAGCCCAAAGAGAGACAGGGCAGCACCTTTTTAATTGAGAGTTAGAGAATAGGAGGACCATATAACAATTTAGATTTTATATTTCTTACACACTGTATTTTCACTCTCAAAACTGGTACAGGGTAATTTTCGAACGCCTTTTGAGAGTTTTCCGAATTGAAAGTATACCTCTACGACGGACGGTTGATAACATAAAGGCCGTTTTAGCACTTACAGGACACCCTGTATATTAATAAATTGTTGAGTTTTCAATTTGTTTTATCTTGTGACTGCAAGCGTCGGGTTAAATAAAAGTGGACTGAATAAGGACTCCATGGTAATTTTGTTAGATGATTTTGGTTGGACTGTAGTAATGAAAAAAAAAACTTAACCTGTTGTTTTTTTGATAGGTTAGAAAGCAGGCGCAGTGTCGCATTTTTAATATAAGGCACATTAATTTGCAATTTTTCTTAGCCAATTTCAAGAAATTTTCGTCAATAAAAACAGTCAACTTCCATTTCATTTGGCTGATTTTTGTCTGACACACACAGGCCAATGGCCTATTGACCTGTATTATATAACTTTAAAAAAAACAAGCAAAAAATCTTGATTGCCATAACCTTTTTATCGAGTTTTCCGCTCGGAAAATCCATAAACCCCCAACTTTTGCTTTATGTCCAACTTTTTTGCGACTGTATTTGTATTAAACAACTTTATACAGGAAACGGCGAGGTTGCTGCCGTGGCGCCAAATCTTTAGGTTTGCCGTATGGCCGTAGGTGCCAGGTCGGACAGCCCATGTTTTATAACACAAAAATATTTTTATTTACATTTTCAAACACAAAAATAGAAAACCGAAATATTTATTTCTCTAAAGATAGCGAATGTTTACCGAATTCATACGCATTATTACTTTTTGTTCTCAATGATTATTCCATACATTCCATGAAAATTACGGGAAAATGTCGGTATCCTCCTCTTCTTAATGCACTAAAACTAAAATAAAAGCAGGAAAGGTATTTTTGCTTCAAAAATGGAAAGTACCAAGAAAGAATGCTTGTTCGGCCTAAGAAAAAGTTGTCAATTTTTTTGCTTTTTATATTTATCAACAAAGCAGCTGTGTTAGTGTTGTTTTTTTTTTTTTTCGTAATGGTTCCAACAATATATTTCCTGTGTTCCATTGCTATCTCCGTTTGCAAGGCTGTTCCGGTCTTTTGGGGATACTTTCGTTCACCGTAAAGGGGATGATGGTATTTTGTTGCTAATGTTTCCGCTGTTATTTTTTTCCCCCCATTCAATACTAGCGCATACGAAGTTTATGCTTTGGACATCTCACTGAATTTATTTCTCCTTATGTATTACATTTGTCATACATTATGTCTTTACCGCTGGCAAAAAAAAAGTAAATAAATATAATACCTCAGAAATTTTTTTTTACCAGTTTAGCTCATTGCGAATTCTTTTCCAACGTGAAGTTTTCTATCTTGCAAATTAGAGATGAATATTCATCTATTCCGTTCCAACGTTGAATAATCAAGTCATATTTCACTTTTAAGATGCTATAGCAATTAGCGATTCATCTTGGAATCTTTTCTTATAAAACCCCTCGGGCATAACAGCTGTTTGTTTCTCGTGAAACAATGTATTTATCTCACACGTGAGATTCACTTTCTACTACTAGAATGTAGCAATATTCTTTTGTGGATAGTATTTTTTTTAATGTGCTTTTGATAGCAAATATCTGCTGTTATATAAAAATCCGGTGTACCGAGTGGTGGTGCCGCTGTGGTGGTCGAGTGGTTATAGTGCCGGACTCGTGATGCGAGGATCCGGGTTCGAACCCCACAGTGGTGGTCGGCTGAAGTTGGTTTTCTGTGGTTCCCAACTTCAAGGCGCAAATGCGAGCCGATCTCCCCGTTAAAAAGTCTCGCCACAGAGAGCAACAGTCCTACAACGGTAAATCATTCAACCATAACACTTCACTCATAGTTAATAAAACTGGGGGCAGATGACAGCACTACACATAACAAGCATTACACAGAAACAAAACTTTACGTCAGGTTGCACTACACGTACACGCACATTCCCGCATGCACCGATTCGTTGGGGGGTTCCGCGGGGCGGGGGGGGGGGTGCATGTGTGGTGTAGCAGTAGTAGGTAGGGGCTCGGGGATCCATGATGTTCTTAGGGCGGCCGCCTCGTTGGGCAATTTGCCTGTTGTGGCGTTGTATTTGTATATTTGTATTCACAAAGTGAGACCAAAAGGATTCTAAAAATAAGATATGGAAAATTATCAGCAAAAGTGAAAAATCTAGCTCCAAGTTAGTTTTTAGTTGGGGAAAATAAAACATGCCAATAAAAGAATGTCAATTAATGAAATTTGCGTTTAACTGTATTGTACTACAAGAATTATTTCATAACATTTGAATAAAAACTCGTTGAGATATTGGTGATTAAACTCTCGATTTCCGCCACTTCTTCATGTTCGTCTCTTTCAGTCATTTTTCATTTTCTTCTCAATGAAGCGTCTTTTCAGTCTTCTTCATTCAGACTCGGTCGTACAGACATAGTGTAGACAGATTTTCCGATTCCGGCAGTCTGTGCGCTACGGATTTGTTTAAAAAAACCTGAAAATTGACATTTTCAGGTTTTTTCAACCAATTCGTAGAATGCAGACTGTCGGAATCGGAGAATCTTCAGGAGCCATACTGTGATAGATTGTCTGATTCTGAAAGTCAGCGTCGTACGTGTTCGTACCCCTAGGTATTTTAGCTGGTAAAAAGTGTGTAGGAAATTCAAGATTTCGACAACCGATAAATCGACGGATTTTTATTTAAGTAATATGGAATGAATTTCTTTTAGTACATTGAAAAAAAAAGACAAAAATTTTACTATTCAACATGTTTTCTTACCTGGGCGATGAATTCAAATTTTCACGGTTTCATAGTAAAATAAACATTGCTCACAAAAAGTGGCTTTTAGAAAACAACAGGGAAACTGTCCAAGACAGCCTTTCCTGTATAAATTGTGAAACCTTTGCTATGGTTTTTAGTCTTTACAGAATGATATCTTTTTGACATAAAAACACGTAAAAGTACATACTGAACTGAAAAATGCTGAAAAATAAATTTCCCCAAAAAAATCGTACTTTTTTGCATGAAGCGATTCATAACATAGTCATATGACCTCCAATTATATCAATATACATAAATTCCAAAAACACAAGCTAAATTTACAGCATTTGCTGATCATTTTGTGATTGACATTGAAAATAGAAACCGGTTATTTGGCAAATTTCTTTATTTACTTGCCAAATGAAATATTTCATTCTGATTTAGTGCAGTCTATCAATAGTGTAACTTTGATTGAAATGTATATTTTTTGCACAGATTCGAGTTTTTCGAGGGCATCAAGTGATTTATAGTTATCAGATCTCGGTAGGGGATGTCCGCTTTGAGAACACAATCATTATCAGATTCAATCTTGAGAACTAATGTTAAAAGAACTGCATAATTCTTGTAGAAAAAAATCCACAAAAATTCACAAGAGAAATCCGATACCCTAGGTAAATAGATCTTCCGTGTTTTAACTCAATATTCAGAGCCAAAAAGAACATCTCGATGACTAGATGCACACATGTGGCAACTGACATTTTGCTGATTTTTCAGGAGAGTATTTTCGAAGTTTGGGGTTTCACAAAAATACATTCTCATACCCCATCAGTGAATGGTGTAACTCAGCTTTCCTGTCAGCTTATCACTTACCACATTTGTGCATTTCAATATCTGGAACTATGGCTTTCAACTACTTTACACTTACTCCATTTTTGCAAAAATATCATTTTTCACATTTGTGCACACTGAACCATCCATCTATTAATCTTCTATGATTCAACTCCATAGAAACATATTTTAAAAATAAAATAGCTAAAACAAAAAGGGGGTGTGAGTTGGTGAGCATATTTTTAATTGAAACAATACATCGACACAACGATTTAGTTAATTAGGGTAAGGGGGGTTTTAATTAGCTATAAAATGGTGAAATGTACTGTTTGCCTTTAATTCACTGTATAAACAGATAAAATATTACTCAATAAAGTTGAATAGTTATTTCAAAATTGAATTATTGAATTTTATTTCCAATTTTCTCAATTTGGTATCCGTCGATTTTTTTAAATCTCTGAATTTTAGCAGCTCTCGAATGACACCGACAAGGAATTGACTCGTTCTAGATATAAAAAAGCATTGCACTCATATAGCCGCATTTTGTACGGAAATGGCACTAAAAGATGTACTTTTTAAAGTGCCAAAGAAATTAAAATAAGAAATTGGTGTAGTGTTTTTTTTTATCTGCATTTACCATGTATACTCAAGTATACACAGAACCAGAGGGTTAAGGAAGCATATTGAATTTTAAATTTTACTTTTAAAACATCGTGCCTAAGATTGACTAAGACAGCGTTTCTGAACCTATACGGTCCGCGGACCAGAGTAGGTCTGCAATGATGGCATGGGTGGTCTGCCGGCAGACTTGATAAAATTATCCACCCGTTGTTATTGATATTAGTAATATCCATGTGGGTTCAAAAACATTATACTTTCATACATGGGTTCACCACACATCATCAAGAAATTGAGATATTAAATACGGGATATTACTAAGTTTCGCCAAAAATTGCAATTTATTGCTTCAAATGCGATTTACTAATTGGTGCTAAAATTGCTGAAGTGTGTGGAATAAAGGACTTCTACGAAAATCGCAGTTAACGAAAATGTACAGTATTTGACGAAAGAAATATTTAAGTGATGTGATGACCATATTTCTATGAGAAAAATAAAATTCAGTAAACTGGGATTTTAAATAATAAGGGTGGATTCTTATCTACAGACACTCACTGTGTCGTGTCAAACACGGCAGACATTCTTTAACATAAAACGAATGAGCGTATTCATATCTATCGTATCATTTCTGCGCCTGCGCAGCCAGGTTAAAGAATGGTTGCCGTGTCCGTAGATGTAATCCACCCTTATCCGTCAAATATGGGAAATCACCAATTGTCACCATAACATTCTCAGAAGTATTTCCAATCGCCAATCGTAATTAAAATTCCAAAAAAATTAAGGACAAAACGTTAAACCTTACAAATATATATATGAGATAAAAATTATAATTTTTTCCATAATTATCATTATGTGATTTATATTATAAAAATGCTGCGTGTGTGTGCGTGTCGTTTAATCGTTGAAAAAACGGGACAAATATGAGTAAAAAAAATCGGAACAACTAAAATTACAGGTATGTCTCGTAATACGGGACACGAGTTGTCCGTCAAATTTCTTCAGCCGTTTTACTAGACCTTGTCTTCAGAAAGGTTAAGAAACACTGGACTAAAACATCCACGGGAAGTGAGTTATCCTTATTTTCCGGGATAGACCACTGACATCTAGTTCGTTCAGATCGGAAGACTGAAAAATTTTAACACATCAAAAGTGGCATTCAATAAGACGGAATATTATTGATTATAACTTTTTTTCCTTGTGTGCTTCGACGAAAACCTTTGCTTCACGAATTATTCTACAGTGACATGTCTTTTTTGATGAAAGGAACCGAAGCATTTCCTTGATTTTCTAAAGAAGTTACAAGAGGAAAAGAAAATAATATATATATATATATATATATAAACTTTATTTTTTCCTCCTTTTACTTTGAGCAGGCTTAAAGGAAATGGGAAACATTGGAAACAAGAAAATATAAAGAAGATTCCAAAAAAAAAGTAGGTGAGAAAGATAAAAAGAAAATGGCGAACGAACGCGCTTAACTCTGGAAAATCTTGTGTGGTGTTTTCTGGAATGCGATGAAAACTCCAGAAAAAAAAAGGAAAAGAAAAAAAGGAAGAGGAAGAGAAATGAAATCACGAAGAAAAATCTGTAGCTCGGGAAATGAAATACGACTTGAATCTGGGAAATAGATGATGACTTCGGGAGAATGGCATAAAGTTCAAATTGATGTAAGGCACAACGTGAAATTTAAGACAAGGTTGGTGGAGGAAGGCTCTCTCTCTCTCTCTTGAAAAATGTTATATTCCCCGCATGCAGGTGTTACTAGGCTTACGAGTTGGTTGGCCCGTTAAACTATATTATAAAAAAGTATTTTCGAGATCACTAAAGGGTAACTTTTAAAAAGCACTTTAATGGAAAAACCTCAACATTTATCAAAATATAATTGTGTTTTTGCCTTTTTGTTCTAATAATTTATCTTTTACACGAATCTTTGTAGAAAATGTTCACCTGTAAAATTATGAAATCATACTACAGTGGGACCTTTCCTAACGGACACTCCCCGTTAATGGACACCTCCCGTTAGCGGACACTTTTCGGATTCCCGGTCCCGTAGAATAGGGCTTTAATGTATCTCAAATCCCGTTAGTGAACAGTAAAACATCAGGTAAACTCTATTTTTTTTTTCCAAACTATTATTTATTAATACTTGGCCATAAACCGAGAATTTACTATATTTAGCAGAGATTATGTAGAACGTTAATTAATTACTTAATTAACTCAACATAACTATGATCCAGGATGGTGAATTCGAATGGCATTGTTGGTTTTGTTTAGTGATACGTGTGAAGAAAGCCAACATTTACAAGACTGAAATGTTGTTATGAAAATGTTTTTATCTTTTTCGTTCACACTTATTTTAATTTAATTTTTATTGCGAAATATATGTAGTGCACGTATCATGTACGGGTAAAAATAATTATTTGGTTTAATTAAGCGAGAAGAAAAATTACATTTTTCCATATTTATCAAGCTTTCCAAGTTTATTTCTGAATTATAAAATCATATTACAGTGGGACCTTTCCTAACGGACACTCCCCGTTAATGGACACCTCCCGTTAGCGGACACTTTTCGGATTCCCGGTCTCGTAGAATAGGGCTTTAATGTATCTCAATCCCCGTTAGCGGACAGTAAAATCAGGTAAACTCTATATTTTATGCATAATCGCCGGTAAAAGTGATAAATGTAATAAAATTTAATCAAAATTTTTTTATCGAGACGATTGGTGATTATTCGTAATCACAGGTTTATCACTTTTACATTATGACTAATACACTTCATCACTCAAATTTTTGGGAAATAATTTTGACCGAAGCCAAACGCCGTATAAAAGAAGTTTCACTACATACCCCACATTAGCGGACACTCCCCGTTAGCGGGCAAAATTTTTGGTCCAATGGGTGTCCTTTATCGAGATATTATACTGTATCCTATTATTTTTTTCGTTTTAAACAAAAGCATCGCAGTTGTTTCACCCATTTGTATGAGTTCAAATTCACCCATTTTGTATGAGTAAGAAAATTTATGTCCACAAATAATACATTATGGTCCAATAGTGGTACTAAAAAAATTAAAAGTAGGCTAGCTTTTTAGGCATATTTCACGCAGGGCTATATAGTAAGGGCTGTTTCATCTCTTCGATGTTGCGCTTGCCGCCTTGACTAAGTGGGCGTGGTCTCGGAGATGTGTGACATCACGACCCTGCTAGTCTTTTATAGCAGAAAACTTCGGCATGCGATTGAGAGAGGTTTCTCTTTTGTGCTGTTGTTTTAGAGTCCCGGGTATTGCGCACATGTATTTTCATAACATTTTATCTACCGTAAGTTAAGAAATGGACTAAATCCAAACAATAGTCGGTGAGTTATAATGTCTTTTGATGTTAGCATCGCTTCCCGCAGGGAATCGGAAGTGTTTGGAAGTTGTGGGTTATCGTCTTGATCTTCACATAGGAAATTTGGATTACTGTATCAATTTACTTGGGTGCTCAGACCCATACTATAAATTTATCACAGCACGCCCGACTCCACCGCCACTGGATTTCCATGTTTTTACGCTGCAGTTATATTGGTAATAACGAAGTCTCCAAGTCTTCTAAAAGCTACACCTAATTCAAATGAAAACAAAAGGATAATCAAAAAATAGAGAAAGTTCAAAAGATAATTGAGATAATCTTCGTTGTGGTTTTTAATTAAACCAATAAAAGTTATTCAACTCAAATTGACCCCGAGAAAAATATTCTTAGTGAAAGTTACCTCTAAGCATATACGAAATTTCTTATTTCAAATGTTCAAATGGTTGAACGAAGCAAGCCACAAATACTAATGGCAATAATCAAAAAAATAATTTCGGAAAGAATTCAGTACAGCGATTATGCAAACTACCGTAGTTAACAAGGTAGCAAAGCCGGTTCTAGCAGCACCTCCTGGAGATAGAAGGCCTCCGCAGTCTGCTTGAGACGCCAGTAAGTAGTTAATTTTCCCTCAGAATATTCAGGGGAAAAAAATCCCTGCTTCTCCCAGTATCATCGTTGTGAGGAAAATAAATGGACTCGGGCTCAGAATTGGCGATTTCTATGCCCCACATTCAATCACTATGTGGTATTTGTAAGCCAATCGGAAAGATTCTACGCCAAAATAAGAAGAAACGAAATATAATGCGGTGTGTTTCAAAATGTGGCAAACTTGCTAGGTAGTCTCAATGACGTTCATGACAAACAGTGCAGAGGCTTTCTATCTCTAGGAGGTACTGGTTCTAGCTTTCTGTGTTTTTGTCTTCAAACCACGAGGTTCTGAAGAAGGTTCGCCATTGTAAGTGCACAAACCAGTGAAAAAAGTTTTGAAATCTATTGTCGGAAGCAATTCTACGTGTCTGAAATATAAGTGTTGCAGTATTCAAAAAACGATATGATATTGTTACTGTCAGGGCCGTAACTAGAGGAGAGCGGGGGAGTTCACTGTTGCTTCGTTCAAAATCACAGGGTGCATTAAAACGGCCCCTGGTGACAGAGTAAATTTTTGTTTCTAGTTGTGGCCCAGGTTGCTACGTAGACCAATGGTGCTCAACCTTTAGGAGAATGTAGGCCGCTTCATTGATTCGAATACGTGTTGCGGGTCAATTAAGGGATTCTTAAATAACCCACGGATCCCTTAAGTGATCTGTGAATGTGCCGTGGGTTACTAAAATGATCTGAAAATGTGCCGAGAGCCACTTAAGTAATTTATAAATGTGCCGTGGGTTGCTTAAGTCATCTGGAAATACGTCAAGGGATCAAACGTACTCAATAAGGGATCTGTAAATATGCCGCGAATCACTTAATAGGAATATGCCGCGGGACCCTGAAATGATCCGAAAATGTGCTGCAGGCCACTTAAGTGTTCTGCAACTGTGCCGCGGTTCACTTAAGTTATCTGAGAATGTACCACTTAGCTGATTTTACAAAAATAGGTTTGAGGTCGAGGAGCACATGAGATGACTTCGATAGTTACATTTGTTTTGTGGGCCATGGGTTGAGCACGTTTGGCGTAGACCCATATTTTTCAAATATTTAATCATTTTTTTGTAATTCATGGTAAGTTCATTAATATTATTATTTTTTTGGGAGGGGGGGGGAGAATTGCTTACTACTTAAATAGAATCCGTCCTTCATCGTGTTCCATTGTTATAATTATATTCCCGTTTCCTAAGTTCGCATACGTTGTTGTGATTCGTTTTTCGATCCCATTCTCACATTCGGTTGCAATAGGAATAAATAAATTCAAGATGTGTTGAAGAATCCTTGATGGGATACCAATAAAATTCATTCCCGGAGAAGTTTCGTAGATATTCACGAATGAGATCGGAGAGAAAGTTCAATATTCTATCCCTCCTTTGAAGGATAAAACGACTCTTGAGAAGTTCGTACCTTATTTCCAAATCGAAAGTTAAAAATAAACATGCATTTTAATGCACTACTTCACTTCGAATGATATCTTCTCTCAAAGTATTCCGTCTGGAGTTTGGAGATTTCATAGAAATTCGTTTAAAGTTTGATACGTTTTTTTTTTTTTGCCACGACCACACCAGTTATTTTGTGGGGTTTTTTCCTTCCTAAAGTATTTTCGTCTCTGTAAAATCAGATTACTTTCCTTTTTAACCCCGGATCTCTTTTCACAGATTTTCACGCTTAATTTAAGGGTGTCCAAATATAATATATTTGTACGCGGAATGATGCGGAATAAGTTCGACTCGAGGGATATCCCATAAGTCATTTCTTTGCTCGGTTTCCTATCTGGTTCGCTTTTTTTTTATGAAAGCAGATTCTTTGCTATACATTATGAATTTTTCAGTCACCCATGTAGAGGTCAATGCAGTCGTTTCTTAGATGGAAGATGCCATACATCTTCTATTCGTTGACATCACCTCCCAAACCTCAAATGGAAATGCGCGAGATTGAATTACTACTACTGCTAAAGAAGTTTCTGAGTTGATGGAGCATTCATCTTCTCTAGAGGAACAGGAAAAGATGTAATTTCAGCCATTCTTATTTATTTTATTTTTCGCTCTTCACGCTCTGGAAATGTGTTTGCAGGCAAATGCTATAAATTTGCTGCTTCTCGCAATTCAAACGAGATAGTGGTTGAAGTTCACGAATTTGTTATGCGTTTTTATCGTTTTAGTGAACGTTTAGGGAAGAGTAAAAATTTGCGTTTATATACAGAACGCCACAATGACGGGCTTTTATACAGGATGTAAGTGCTGTAAGTGCTAGCACGGCCTTTATCTCATCAACCGTCCGTTGTAGAGGTATAATTCCGATTAAAAAATCCTCAAAAGCCGTTCAAAAATTAGCCTGGAGTAGTTGTTTTGAGAGTGGAAATAGTGTTACAAAATAAAAAAAAATCTAAATTTTTATACGGTCCCTATGCGCTCTAGCTTCCAGTTAGAAAGTTGTTGTCCTGTCTCTACTGATGCCAACAAAAAGAATTGCATGTTTCTAAGTGCAACCAGAGATATTCGAATTCGGAAAACGGAGGAAATTTGGGAATGAACAGCGTTATATATATATAAATGTGGGTAAAACGGTTTTTCCGTTTTACTGCAAGCACCGCGTGATTTCATGTCCTTAAACCAAAAACCCAATGGCAGACAACGGAAAAGCTTAACCTATCCTCGCTTGTAAAGTGAGCAGACAGTCCTTTGTACTCAAGGAAACAGTTTTTTTCTGGATATTATGAAGTGAACCGATGCGAACTCGGAAAGAGAGGTCATTTGGTCTACGACAAGAATCGAACCCAGGCTTCTAAGCCAACCGGTGCCTGGGTTCCGGTCCCAGCCGAGACCAGATGACTTAAATTTTCGAGTTCACTTTGGCATAATATCCAGAATATATCTGTTTCCTTGATATCTTGGGCTGAGGAAAAAGTCGTGTATCGCTCTCTAGAGTCCCACATAAGGGCCACTTGTTGAAGTGAAGGGAGGTACTAATGCCTCTACTTCAATGCGTCACGCCACAGTGCGTGAAATAATTAAGGCAGGGTCGTATCTCTCCTGTGGTATAGATGGTAGCATGCTTGTCCGGTTTGCGAGAGGGCCTGGGTTTGAGCCCCGGCAGAGACCAGATAATTTTTCTTTCCGAATTCACCTCTGCAAAAAAAAATATCTGTTTTTCTTGATAACTTGGGCTGAGAAAAAAAACCGTCATTCTTTTGTCCTCCTGAGTTTAATTGCCCCGTTCTACCCTCACTCATTTACATTTCCCGAAGAGTACAGCGCCGGAGTTATTACTAGGCAATTAGTCAATTATATAGTTTCCTCTCATATCAATGATGTAGCCCTTTCAATCTCTGTTAGCTGGGGACATCCCCTTTAACTATGCCTTAGACCGGGATTGCACTATAAAAGTTTTACAAAAGTTCATTTATAAAGCTTGAAAAATGCAACCAAGTTCATCGGCTACATTCGAGAGAACGTAACCAATAGGCTCATTGGTGTTTTTTTCGAGTTTTGTGTAAAAGAAACCTTTTATCGTGTAATCTCAGCCTACACATCCTTTCACAATAACTAAAATACAGACAAAAAGCTACTGATACCTTTTTAACAGGGCAAAAGAGCAGCACTTTTATGTCATCTGGTGCAAACCATATTCTATAATCGCATCTAATTTCTAATTATTTGCCTATCTGCTTGTCACATAACTGTATACCGGGTTTTATAGCAAAGTCAGAGCTCTTTCTAGGAGTATGATTGTTTCTGTTTAGTGAGGTTACGTTTTTATTTCAAGTCAGAATAAGTCTGACTTTGCAAGAAAATTTAAGATTATCTCATACTAATTTTGATTTTAAAAAAAATTCATATTTCTTCTGAAATGCATTCCCGTGATCCCGATCTATGACACACAAAAGACTCAGGAAAACTAGTTTTTGTCAAATTATACACAATTTAAAGTTCTTTCTCACCTTCATTGAAATATTTTTTTAAAATGTATCTTCGTTTAGCAATACTAATTTCCATTCGATAATAATTTCCAGACATTGTAGTATTAAATGTTTTTTCTATAAAAAGGAGGTTTGATTTGCACCTCATTTCTCTCAATTAGCATTTTCAATGCCTAATTAAGAAATTTGCATTTTGTTTTTAGACTGGCTTAGTTCTGGTTTTAGTTAGCAATTGGTCCATTTCTCTTACTTTCATGGGAAAGATGAAAGATTTGATTAAGGTGTCAGAAGATGGGATTTTTTTATTAATATTATGCAGTGTCATAATTTTTTAAAGACATTTTATTGATATAATTATCTGTACCTTAGACATATGTCAATGTCTCTGGCTTATACGCCATGGTCATCTATCACTGCCGAAGACTGAACGTTAGCGACAATCTCAAACGTTTGAACGGAGATAACAATAGATTTGACGGGATTTAAAGGTAGGCCTGATTGAACCGAAAACTCGCGTGCTTATAACTCGACCGAAAGGCAAATTAATGTTGCAATAACATCCGCGCACGTGCATATCTGGGAATTACCAACCCCTATCACTTGACGACTCGCCATTTTAATCTAACGATCGTATTTGAAGCTGTTAGAAGTTTAGGTTGGAAGCGCATTCGGACACTTACGTTGATGGAATTTAATAATGAGTGTCTGCTTCGTCAACAACTTCCATTGCTACTCTTTACATGCTTGTCGGAAATTGAAACTGGGCCTTCATTACAATTCATTCAATTCATCACTGACTGAACAGTTTTGTGCCGGTAATACCGCTTTTGAGAAACTGCTTATGGTCATTAGAGTGCATAGCTACTCTGCTGCATTTCTCACGGGATTATTGCGATAATTGAATCATTTGTCTCATTGTGAAAACATTGTGTTACATAAACACCTGGACTAATATGACACATCACCGATTAGCAATTCTCTAAAAGAATTAAAGTGACACTTTTATCATAATCTATGCCAACATTTGTCAATAAAGAATATTGATTTCATACATTTGATACATTGAAATGACATTACAATTCATTATACTATTATGATCTCTACTGTAATGGCTGTAATATGTGATTTCGCTATTAATACCACATATGAGAATTTGATACATTTATACTGTATTTTAGCTGTCTCATTATACTCACATGCTACCTCATACTGTAACAATCACGAATATCCGGCCGGATGGCCAATTAGTTAACACAACAGCCCTCGGGTTCAGAGAATCGAGATTCGGTTTCCGGTATGGGATATACATGATCGTTTTGAATCGAAATGGAAGGGCATGTTCCGGCCTAGAAAATCCTCTTAGGCGAAGTGATTTCAGCCTCGCAATACAACAAACAATCATGATTCTTAATTGAATAAATATTTTTCAATTTAATCATGTTGTCCACTGGTGGCAAAACTGTAAATTCACGTCAGATCAAATCACAAAACGTTTTACCAAATTAAATATTTTTTAAATACTGTAATACAAATATTTCGTATTCGCAGTGTGCTTCAGTCGTATTTCTTGAGAGCTGTAGGAAAATATTTCTTATATATGATATATGAATGACATGGGCATGACATTCTACTTGTGTCAAGCTGTCTTATACTTTCAATCCAGTTTGACTGAAGTTCAACCTGTTGATGACCAATATCGATAAGGTTTTGACGTCGCTGCTGAACTGCATAGAATACCGTTATCATTTTCAGAGCTATATCACGGATGCACATTTATTTTATTGTTATTTTGGCCTGTGATTATTGAAGAAGTATTAAGACACATTATTAATGTGTTCAGGACGGGAAAGTCATGTGTAACAATCTCCTTTGATTTTATGATCATGTGACTGAGGCTTTGGGCAGAGACTTTGACGTTGTCTATATTCATTTCCAAATTCATTTCCAAAGGCATTCTTTCGGGTTCAACATGGTAAAACTCCCGAAGCGTTTGCGTATAATTGGCATTGGAGGCAACTTGTTGAATTGGATATAATATTGGTTAGAGAATGTGAATATATTCACAGCGGGTTATGGTGAAGAGGAAATTTTCTGATTCTACAGATGTCACAAGCTTCCTTGAATACCTCAAGGAAGTGCACTTTGTTCCGTACTCTTCTCTCTTTATATCGATAAACTTGATCAGGAATTTGATGGGATCGCCTCATATTCACAGATGACGTTGATCTCAGTAAGATCTATCTACGGATACCCATTTTATCTTTTTTTGTTGAGATTATTTTCAAAATACTTCTATATACAGTGGAACTTCGGTTAACGAACAATTTTTAAAATGAGCAAAAATTTTGAACAAATTTTGACTCGGTTAACGAGCGCTATGTTTCGCATTGCGACCAAACATTTCGCGTTTTATTTATTCATTTTCACGTTATCACAACAGAGCTGATGCTTTTTCGCTGTCGTCCACACGACAGCAAAAAATTTTAATTTTCTGCTTGGAGAAAACTACGGAGTTGATTGCCGTATTGAACGTGACTTTGAAGGGCTAGCTCATGAATAGGGTCCACCACTTTTTTTATTTTATTTATTTTTTATTTATTTATAAAACAAAGCTACAGGTTTAAACCCAATTACAGCTTGCAGTAAAAATAAAAATTTGCACAGAATAGAAAAAAACGACATGATAAAGTACACAAAAGACAAATAAAAAGTAACAAAGAATTACGCAAAATACAAAAATTCTATACAAAGATATATACAACGCAATCACAGCAAAAATCTTCTAAAGTCGGTAACAGACGAATGAAAAATATCCAGATGTTGAGGAAGCGCATTATAAAATTCGGAAAATCTGTTTACTGCACAGAAATTACCAATATTCGTATTATATGATTTGATGGCAAATAAACAATTAGATCTTGTATTGTGACACTTAATATTGAAACAGATTTCATTAAGAATTGGTATACAATCAATTTGGTTAGTCAACAGTTTCTTGAAAAAGATAACGAGCAAGTACTCTCTGCGTTTTTGTAAGCTACTGACATTGAAACTGTTTCGTAGATGAGTGGCAGATAGAATATTGTTACAAGGACCATATTTTTTGAAATATAAATACCTTAGAAAATTGTTTTGAATAATTTCAAGACTCAAAATATGGCAAGCGTGAAATGGGTTCCAGATAATTGAAGCATATTCAAGTTTAGATCTTATAAGCGTATTAAAAAGGGATATTAATGTATTACTATCCTTGAAATCTCTCGACATTCTTTTAAGCAAACCAAGTTTTTTATATGACACAGAGCAAAGATTTTTAATGTGATCAGCAAAGTTAAAATTGGTACTATAAATAACTCCCAAATCGGTCGCAGAGGTTCTTCTAAGCAATTGGCTATTATTAATGTTATACGTGAAAAAAATTGGATTCTTTTTGTGAGTGAATGAAAGAACAAAACATTTATCAATATTGAGATTAAGTCTATTAAGTAAACACCATTCGCGAAGTAAAGACAGCTCATTTTGAAGGCTATAACATACATCAATACAATCAATACTTTTAAAAATCTTCAAATCATCAGCAAAGAGTAGACAATTTTTGAAAAGTGCGGATAAATCATTGATAAAAATGGTAAATAACAACGGGCCTCGCACAGATCCCTGAGGGACACCAGAACTAGCAACAAAACCTTGGCTTAAATTGGATTTATAGGAAACATACAACATTCTGTTGGATAAGTAGGAAATGAACCAATTCACTAAGTCAGAGTTAAAACCGATTTTACTAATTTTGCTGATAAGAATTCCATGATCGATATGATCAAAAGCTTTTGAAAAATCAGTATATATTACATCAAGTTGTCGTTTTTTGTCGTTACTTGTCGATGAGAGCGTGTCCTTAGGGGAAGAACATGAAACTAGGGGTTCATAAGGACGGCTTCAAGAACTAGTTGGGAGAACATGGTTGGGAGTTGACCGTAGATGGATCGTCTTTTCACGCAACAGCAAGAGTTTATGGACGGTATCTCGTCTGACGACGAGAGAAGTAAGGAGAAGTCCCCTCCCCCCCCCCCCACACTCTCTCTCACCCACTTTTCAAATAAGATTAAAGAAATGTATAGAATGTGTGTGGTAATCTTTGCGAAATTTTGTGAAAAGGCGGAACCAATCAAATAAAGCTGTAGCAAAGTGAACAATAAATTTGTCCAACGACAATTCAATTTCTCATTTACGAGAAATTCTAAAAAGGAGGCAAAGCAATTGTCATTGAATAGGTTCTTTTTCAAAGACACAAAAAGAATAAGTTTGCAAACAACCGAGAGTCCGTAAATCGTCCGAAACAATATAGTTCCCCCCTCTCTTGACTCGTTTAGAGTAAGTTAATTTATACACACACACACACACACACATTATCGTATCATATGTTTATTTATGGCGTTATTTATAATATATATATTTTATTGTAATATTTATTATATTAGTATTGTGTTGTATTATTGATTGAATGCCGTTTCTGTCAGTCATTTTTATGTAAAAGAATAATTGTAGAACGAATTATCCGAGTTTACATTATTTCATATAGGTAAGTTTGATTCGATATACGAGCGATTGGGATAACGAGCACGTTCGTGGAACGAATTAAACTCGTTAACCGAAGCTCCACTGTATTAAGAATTGTCGCTGAAAAAATTCACTTGAATGGTCTTGAAAGATTTTCTTTCTCTATGCGTCTATATTTTTGTTTCTCTATGAAAAAACATTTTAAAAGGAAGGCCTGCCCATACACTTATGCTTTGAAGTAGAAAAACTTGAGGAAAAACAGTCATAGAACTGAATTTAATTTTTTTTTACTGCTATGGGGGGAACGCCTAAATAAAAACATCGGGACCAGCTTCGAAAGCACCAATAAGATATTGTAGAATTTAAAACCTACAAATAACTATAAAATATCACACGTGTTTCCAGATAGGAAAATTTTTTCTTTTTCACGCTTCGAACGTATTTTGGCAAGGAGCTTACGAATCCTCTTTGGAGAGAGACAAAACAATTTTTTGTTATCGATATATTTCAGACGAACGGGTCTATTGGAATCCCAACATTAGACACATAACAGTTTCTTGGAGACGAAATGCGAAGTGTAAAAGATATAGTTCTTATAAGAAGAAAGTGGGTGCTAGAAGAGTGAGACAATCCTCGCAAATTCTCAGAAAATAGGAAATGCCCAGCAATCCCCGCAGCGACAGGTCAATTTAGAACCCGGGTCCCCGTTGAGAGTAAGGAATCTCCGTAGCGAAGGAGGTCTGATCTCAAAAGAAAGACAATACTATAAGGTGGTCTCACATTTCCCAAAAAATAAAACGAAATTGTTTTCGTTATGAAATACCAGAAGAAATGAAAAGACGTTAGAATGTGAAAGAATGTGAAAAAAAACGTAAAAAACTAAATTTAAGGTGAAAAAGACACTATTACTTCGAGACGAAAAAAAAATTATTTTTTTTCAAAATCAAATTTGCTTTGTCTTCGTAAGAGACAAATAACTATTAAAAATATCATTAAGTTATCTGACTCCCTTTCTTAGCACTTTTCTATAAAATGATACTGGAGCGAACTTTAATAACATTTTTTTGATCATTTGATCATTGTTGTCACATCACTCTCATTTTCTGCACAAGAGGGTAAATTGGATCGGGACGGACCCGCAATTTTTTGCTGATTCCAGCAGCGTTCGATATGTTACCTTTTGTATGCTCACCGAGAGATTGGTGCGCTAACTCCTCGGTGTGGAACGACTCCCTGTGGTAATGTGGTAACAATCGTTTTCTGTAGTCATGTTGTCAATGTTTCTGTTGTAAGCCCACGTCGGGAAAGAACGAAATGGGTATCGAACCAGCACCTCCTAGAGATAGAAAGCCTCTGCACTGTTTGCCACAAACGTCATTCAGACTACCTAGCAAGTTTGCCACATTTTGAAACACAGCATCTTATTTCGTTTCTTCTTATTTTGACGTAGAATCTTCATGATTGGCTCACAAATACCGCATAGTCATTGGATGTGGGGCATAGAAATCGCCAATTCTGAGCCCGATCATTTCTTTTCCTCACAACGATGATACTGGCACAAGCAGAGAATTTTTTTCTCTGAATATTCTGAGGGAAAATGGACTACTTACTTACGTCACAAGCTGAGTGCGGAAGCCTTCTATCTCTAGGAGGTGCTGACCGAACTCGTGATACCTCTAAATATCCTTTGGTAATTTAGGCTATTGTTCTTATTCTTTGGATTCCCACGGCCGGTCATATACACGACTAATGGGAGATAAATGCAGAAAAATGATATAACGAGACTCTCACAGCGCATTGGACTGGAGTCGCGGCCCACAGTGAGAAACATTGCTTTAGGTGAGGGGGGGGGACATATCTTAGGCGCCAGGCCACCATGGGTTCTAAAACATTGTTATTGGCACCTAAAATTTTCTTTCTTAGCTATCTATGCCTTGTGTAGTTACTAAATTTCTGGCTGAGAGCAGCACAAAATGTTTGGAATTTATAGCAGCATACTCCTGCCAACATGAACAGGCTAACTGCTCTGAAAAGTCAAAAGATGCATTATTTTCGAGTCGGGTAAAGAGAATTTTGGTGCCTGGATTTTTTTGTGATTCGTCTAGCCCTGGCTTAAGGCGAGTATCTTTCCCACCTGGGCTACCACACCTCACATTTTTTTCTTTTGGTAGAAAGTGTCTCAAACCGGTGAAAACCAGGCCTGGGCAAATAAAAACATATATAGGTGTTTGAAAATAACTTTCAAGAGCCAAAAAAAATTTACCCGAAGAAAAATGTCCAAAATAATGCTTCTTTTGACTTTTTAGGTCATAGTGACCCTCTTTCATGTTGTCAGATATGCTGCTATAAATACTAAACATTTTGTGCTGCTCTGAGAATGTAAATTTGAAACTACACAAAGAAAATTTCAGATGTCAATACCAATTTCTTAGTCGCCATGGTAACCTGGTGCCTTGGATTTGTTCGGCCCTGGTGAGAACAATAATAAATGTAGAACTATTTATGCCATTTTTTGTGAAAAAATCATATTTATATCATACTTATATTAAGCAAAATTCATGTTATATTCGAAACACGATTGCAAACATTTCTATGAATGAAATGTTTCGTTGTTTTCACAACACATTCGGCTAGCTAGTGATGATGCAAGTTATGAACCAAAATGTAAAGGATTGTATGGCATGCTCATAAGTTACACTTAAATCTGTTATACAAGCACAAATACAAGGCCACAACAGACAAAATGTCCAACGAGGTGACTGAGAAAAGGGTGCCCGTAACAAATATAGATTTCATATATTTCTAAAATGCAGCAACCCCCAATTAAAAATGCAATGCAATTATAAAAACGAAAAACTATATATACATGATAAATTGTTATACAATACCTATGTTAATGTACATATGAATTTTTTGAAATCTCATTTAACATATCGTGTATAAAACAATGTAATTAGAAATTCTTAGCTTTTCCGTATGTGATAGACCTTAGATCTCGGTACAAAACCTTAGTAATATATGACAAAATATCATAGTAAAATTTCGTAATGATGCAATCAATAGATTTTTAGACATTACGTTTCAAACTCAAGAGAGTAAAATGTCAAAAATAGCATTCTTCGTAAAAACACGTGAAAAGTTTTCATTCACAAATTACTTGAAGCAAAAACGCAACACAAAAGTGAGTAAAATTTCAGTTCTAAGCGTCATATAAATAAAACAAGGACTGTTTTGGAATTATAAAAAATAGGGCTTTCATAAAAAAATGAAAATTAAAATGAAATCGATATTCTCTTTTAAAATGACGTTTCGAACGCAGTCGCGAATACCTAAAAAGCCATAATTTAACCATCGCGAAAGAACTTCGAAACATTTTTTTTTCTAACTGTTATACGGCTAATTCATCATACTCATTAATCAGTTAATCAAAACTAATTATTTTAATTATCTATCACCGATATCGGATAAAGCTTTGAAATGATAAATGAGTGAAAAACGACCGCTAGATAATTATTACTTTTATACATTAGAATCATTCCAATGGGGAATATTATCAAAAAAATATTTCGATTATTTTTTTTCAAATAATTTCTTTTTTGAGTATCATTAAGTAATGAAAGATTTGTTATTATACGAATGTAATTAATGTTACTGAATCCTCTTAGATTAATGATAGGATCAGGTATGAATATGCATTAATTGACCAAAATGAAAGCTACTCGTTGTGTGGCTAGAATGAATTCCCAGCCTCGTATTTTCTCGAATATCTCTTTTTGTTTCATCGATATTTTGATAATTAATATCGAAATACATTTTTTAGAAGGGTTAAATATAGTTTTTTGGAATAACTAAAAGCGTATTTAGTTATTTCTCTGCTCAGGAATAAGAAATTGGCTGTTAGTCTCTATTTTTTCAACGTTAGTGGGATTTGCTATTACCAGGAAATTAAGTTCAACAGTGATACGAGTTTAGCCCGAACGTTCAGGAAAAATGTCATAAATGCTTTTTCTCAGCAATTGTGAGTTTTGGCCTGTGGTAGGTCCGACCCTCCATGTACGGTCCAGTCAAGTGCACACGAGCTCTAAGGAAAGATTGAGATATTTGGTTTTCGTAGTCTAGTCTCTAGTGCACTCACCCGGAATCTGACAGGACGTGGGTTTGTTGCCTCCAAGGGCAGTTGAACTTTCTCTCCTCTTTTCTAAATTTATCTCCGCTTCGGCCAGTTGTTAAAAATCTGCAAATGCTTCTTGGCCTATTTTCATTTTTTTGTTATTGTAAAAATGTCTTTTTTTTGGTTTTTTCCTGTCTTAAATGCCTATTTCGACATTTTATTCTGTTTATCCGTGAATTTTAGAGGTCATATTTTGTAAAAAAATATAGTTTATATACGGACAACACTTCTTTGCGAATAAGTGCACATAGTCATTCTTAATTTCAACTTTACCTATTTTTAGCTTTAATTAATTGTAATTAATTTTGACTTCAGCTTTAATTAATTTTGACTTCAGCTTTAATCAATTTTAATTTCAGTTTTAATTAATTTAATTTCAGTTTTAATTAATTTTAATTTCAGTGTAATTAATTTTTACTTTAATTAACTTAAAAATTTTAGCTTTATGTAATTTTAATTTCAATTTACTTCAATTTTAGCTTTAATTTTAGGTGGTTGTGTATTTTGCATGTCAGGTAATTACGTATCTATCATTAGATTAAATTCACCTCTGACATAACCTTAAGGGGCTGCAAACACTTGTTTAGCATGACAATATCAACAGCCCAGTTCAAAAACGCAAGAACTCAAAATATCAATCTTTTGAGAAATCTGCATTTAAAGATTATCTGTATTTTAAAGATTCACGTGTCTGTTGTATGAGAGTCTTCTCTGATCAAATTATAGTAGAGGCCGTATAAGCCGAGTTGAAATTTGTTGCTCTTTTGTAGTATGTAGAGGCATTTTTCATCGCTCTCATGGCGTGCATAACTCAAAAATGCAATTTTCTGAGTTGTTGCCTTTTTGAACTGAGCCATCGATATCAGCTTAGCTCGGCTAAAAAATATTGCGTTTATTATAAACTATTACTGAAATAGTAGGCGAAGTAAGTGCAGCCAATTTTTCAGCCAGTTTTCCAACCCTTAATACAGTGTAGTTTCCAGTTATTTTTCGTTATTTTCCATTAATTATAAATGCCTTTATTTTGTACTTATTTTAAGCTTTTTTAGTGTCATTTTACTTGCCTATTTTCAAAATTTCGATGTTTAAACTTCTGGGCTCTAGAAATGAATAAAAAACAAGGTTTTATGAACAAGCACGTCTTTCCAAAATCAGTACAAACATGAAAAATAGAGTAAGACACGTAACAACTTCTTTAGAACAAAATGTTTCCCAGTAGTCTGTAATCTTATCAGAAAATAAAGTAAACTTTTTTTTTTTTCAAGTACCTCTTCAGGGAAGATAGTGTCAGTTCTTTGGGGTATATCCGTTTTTTGTGTTAACTGGAAAAGAAACATCAATCAGAGCTACTCTAGAACCTGTACTTTTTTTGTTGGGACTGCAATCAATATATAGCGTGCTGCAAGTGCCAAAGCTTAAAAGAACGATGGATAATCTTACTTCTCTTGCTGTCAAGATTCCCGTAACCACTCGATACCTTTATTTTCCACACAAACGATAAGGTTGGCACTCTAAGATTAAGCGATTGCTTTACAGACACTTCGGGGAAATTCTTATTATAGCCTCCAGTGGGAAACTCCATATCGTTGCCCATCTTAGATATTGCAGATCTCTTGTTAAAAGTTCAGTATGTCATAGTAAATGTATTTATAAAAATATAATCTCTGCTCTACGTAGAAAACTATGTTATTCCCATATTTGCGATTTCTCTTACACAAACTTAACACACAGATGAAGTCAATCAAATATCAGATCATCAAGTCAATTATTAAACTTAATTTCTAAAAATGCAATGTAGGTACCAAAAACTGAAACACGAAACAACCGTTTCAAGGCTAATATAGCCCCTTCTTCAGTTGAAAATGGTCTGATATAGCACAGACCACTCGCTAAAAACCGCTCGCTTTCTACTGAAGAAGGGAATGTATTAACCTTGAAATTTGTTTTTGTGTTGTTCCAATTTATTTTTTATTTTGTGTCATCATTGTGTCATCTGCACTGAGCTCAAAAGGTATTTACTTTAATTTCTATATTTCAGCAACAATTCTACTATCATCGCACAAACCTTTGTTCCGATAACTTCAAAGATGAATTCATATGTAAGTTGAGGAATGCTTAGCATTTTTTCATTATATTTTTCACAAAATTTTGTTACCATTTGTAACTCCCAACTCTGCTTATACGGTCCTATTGTAATTAAATCTGAGTTAATTCGCATTCGATTTCATACAAAGTTAATCTTTAAATTGCAGAATAATTCTCAAAATATAGAATTTTCAGTTGTTGCCTTTTGAACTGGACCATCGCTATCAACAGGCCTATATCTCAGTTTTTACATTAGGTGACCAAAAGAATGATGTTACTTTACACTCTTAATGAGCAAGAGGATTCTAAAATTATCTCATGTCTCTGATGAGATAATATGAGTAGATAACATAACAAATAAAGCTTCTACTGCGAAAACGTTCTTTGCTAAATTTGAAGAGTATTACTCTTCAACAGTGAAAGATAAGGTGTCAGAAATAGTGCACTTTTCTTTTACCAGTTGAACTATCAAACAATGAATTATAACTCTAACCAATTTTAAAACAAAAAAAGGAATAAGTAATCTTTTCTGCAAAGGCTAGAACATACGTAGTGAACACTTCGTTCAAATTCATTTCAACTCTTCTCAAACAAATTTCCTGAGGTTATGAACTTTCAGGTTTGTTTCACAGAAGATGGAAAACTTGGAATCATCGCAAAGTTATTCTGGACTTTTACAAAATTCCACGCGCGCGCGATTAATTCAAGAAAGACTTCTGCATAAATAATTCCAAAGGAGACCCCATGATGCAAACAACGAAAGATGTATGAAATATTCCTTTACTCTAAGATTCATCTTAGAATTCATTTGGAGTTCAGATTTTCCATCTAGGAAACAAGAACAAATGGTTTCCTACTCATTTTGCTTAGCTACAGAAACACGCAAGTTTTCAGTTTAATGAAGGATTCACTAAAGCACGTGAACAGTAGCGTCTTACATGCAATAAAATACTTTGTGAGGTAAACCGTTGTACGAAATCAGGAGTCCTTCATCTTTCTGATATTGCACCGTTCGTGAAAAGTTGGCAGGTATTTAATCCCAGGAGCTATATTCACGCAAATGAAAAAGCAAACGCAATCACAAAATATTTAACCAATATTAGTTTTTCACATTTAATGCATATTGTAAGATTTTTAGACAATTTTTTTAACGTTGATTTCCATTGTTATTGACCGATTCTTATTGAGAAAATGGAATGCTAGATAGCCATAATGGGAAATCAAAGTAAGAAAAAAAGTTAAAATGTAACTTTTTAAAATTAATGTTTAAAAATTGAGAAAATATATGTTTTTTAGGTAAAATATAGTAAAACCCCTGTTTTGCAGACACTCGCGGATAAAAATAATTCGTCCGTTAAAGACAGGTCACCGTATCACAGGGGGTTTCTGTTGAAACTGTAAAATACAGTATACCTACAATAACTTAAATGGTTCTTTATTTGAAAATGAACGAAATTCTCGCAATATAAGATGCGTTTAAGTCATGAAGTTTCTTAATTATTGCACAGATACTCAATAAAAATAATAAAAGAAACATTATGCAAAGTTTGTTAAGTGAATTTACATCTTTTGGGAAAAACTAATCAATCGATGTTCGGTGGGTTTGCTCAGAATTCCAACTCCTTCAAAATGTATTTTAAGCTGAGAGAGATTAAATCCAAAGCCTTCCCGTCATTTTGTGTACAGTAAAATGTATTTAATCCGTCCGATACTTTTAAAAAATGCCCGAATAGTGTTAGATGTTGCTTTCTTGCTGCTCACATTCTACTTTCTACGAGTACATATCGTCTCCTTTTTCAAAGGACTAACATTGCTGATATTTTGATAATATCGCATAATTCCGTGGTATGATCTTCAATTCCCACATTATCATCTATAGGAGCATTCTAAACTGACACCAGAGTTTCCTATTATTAGCAAACCAAAATTTCATTCAAAAGCAGCCAAAAGTGTATCGAATATTGGAATGTTTGTTTCCAAAATTGTAACTATTTGTTTCTACACTGGGGTTTTAGTCCAATGGAACGTATGAGAAAATGATGTCCGTGACCGTATCTGATGGTGACTGTTAAGCAGGGATTCGAAATGCATTATTAAATAGGCTCTTTGCCGGAAAATTTTTATTTGGCAGTAAAACAGGGATGACCGCATCTGAGGGGTGGCTCGTTAAGAAAGGTTTTACTGTACATCTTTTCTGTCTTAAAAACGCTTTTGAAGTCGGCCTGAATTACATGTAGATGATTGATCGTATTAAATACCCTTTCGGGAATTGTAAACTCACATGTTTGAGTATTTACATTCGTTTACATAATTCAGTATGTTTTGAGTGTAAAATAGTTTCTTCAAAAAATGGGAGGAAGCTGAAAATAATGAGAGTAGCAATGACCTTCGTTTCAATCCCTCAACTATCATGTGGTAATTTTCTATGAATTCCAAATAAAAGGATTTTAAAAAATTGTGCACCACCAAACTGTAATTCAAATCATAATATTTTCGTTTTTCCAACATCTTATACATAAAAACATTTGATTAAAAAATGCAATCTACTTCATTCTTTGCATACAATGGCATGAAGTCTCAATTTCTATGCTTGTAACTCACAGAGAGATAATAATATTTATGCTGGATGCAATCGTAATGGGTATGCAAATTTTTCAAGAAACATATTCCGAAATTTCAGTTTTTTTCCATCTTATGTTTTTTTTAAAGCTGAAAGACTAATTTCCAGACCAAAAAAGAGGATTAGTTTTGCGTGATGGTTGAGAAACAATTCCCTGTAAGTCCGTAGGGAATCAGCATTGTTGAAATGAAAGACCAATTCAGAGGAAAATATTTTCTTTTGGTCTGCTAAAAAGCAAGCGTTACATAAAACTCACAACATTAAGTGATTGGATTCACTACAGAAGAAAGCAAATTTTGCACACAGTTTTATTCAAACTATTCAAAAAAATATACTTTATATACGTGATGATCACGTTATTTATTTAAATATGCATCACATTTGTATTTTCTGGGAAAAATATTCGTGTATGATATCTGTTTTGCTTCAAAAAACTTCAAATACAAATACAAAGTCCACCCTCCCTAGGTCACATCACTGAAATTGCCCAACGAGGGGCTTAAAAAGCCCTTAAATTATTAATAACATTTGGATATCTTGATTAACTTTTGATTTATTTCTTACCATCCCAATTTATGAAATTTTAATGAATTTTTTGGTTAAATCCTACAATCCTTTCGATCCTACTGGCTCCGGCCGTAAACTTGGATTTTTACTGAATTTTTTCAAGTTTCCGGACTCTTGGTGGAGTTTTGTATTTATCGCCGTATTACGTCGGTGTAACGTCACCTCACCTTGTATTTTTTGAAGTTACGTCACCGCAAATGGTGTATAAAAATGCGGTTGACGACTCGCTCTTCCCACATTCACCTTTTTACTTTTAATGCATATACCTGTTATCTGTTTTAAGTTATATAATTTTTTAAACCATATTCTGCTAACCAGTTTTTTCTGAAGTTATGTTTTCAATGAATTTTAATCGTTCAATTTATATATCTATATATATGTACCAAGAACTGGAGTAATAGTAATTTATTGAGTCAGACAATATTAAAATGTTATCCACATGCTGTTCTAAATACTGATAACTTCTAATGCCTCATTCATGGTGGTACAGTATCAGCTAAAAATACTTTTCTTTTGGTCTGCCAAAGCAAGCCTCATTACATAAAACTCTCCTCATTAAGTTATTGGATTTCACATTGGACACACAATTTGTAGCATTTATTCAATTTGTTTTTAATATTCCTATACGACATCCAATTTTATTTAAATTTTACCTGGATCATTTTTTAAGTGCAAACACCACGTGCCCCCGGCCACAACAGTCAAAACGCAAACGAGGAAGCTTAAAAATCCTTAAATTTTTAATAATATTTGTATATTTTGATTGATTAACTTTTGATTTATTTCTTATCGTCCCAATTTATGAAATTTATATGATTATTCTGGTTAAATATTTCCTCAAATCAATCATACTGTCACCAAGATAGGTAAACAGACAGATATTTGAATGCCAAGTATGGGTTAAAGGACGATATATCAATTTCTCTGGTTTAATCATTAACTGGGTTCGCAGCAGATATAATTTGGTCCACTGGATATATTGAATGTTGAAAGTCGGTGTTCACGCACTGTGTTATTTAAGTTCCGGAGTTTGCGGCCAGCAAAGAGAAAATCGAATGAATTCATTTGGAGAGAAGGCTTCTCACTCATTAGTGACCAAACTTCAGTGTATTGCACGTAGCATTTTAACCGGGCGTATTTCGAGCGCTAACTATTCAAAGACACGAAGAGCAACTTTCAAACTTTCCTGTGCTTGTTTGCAACTAGCGTGGAAATCCATGGAAGCAATTAGTCACCATCTCGATAGTGTCAAGCAGTGAACGCATCAGTTGGCAAGTTCGGAGCCACGAGACTGCAGTTCAACTCGACTCAAAAATTTTCCATAGGTTTATATCAATTTGTTTCTGGAACGACCGACATATCTCGCTCCCGGCGACAAAATGCGGAAAACAAAAGAGAGTAAAAAGCATAGATTATGATACGAAACGGATGTGCTAAAATTTTTAAGATATAAATAAAATAAAAATCATGCTTTTATCGCATTAGGATCATTAACACATAGCAAGCGGGTGACTAAGTCCAACTGAAATTTAAGGATTCTCATACCTTTTAACATGGTGAAAAAACTATGTGTTTTAATAGAAATACCATTAAAATAAGTACTATTTAACCATTAATTTATTTCAAACTTTTTACACATGTTTTTGATTGTATATGCTATCCTATGCCAGTATAAAGTTATATATATTTGATATTTAATTTTTTTGTAAATTTCAAAAAAAACATTAAAATCAACTTGCACATGATAAAATACCATGACATCAATATAATTGAATAAAACTCTTGATTCAAAATATATAACGGACACTGTTCAGTTCATGGGATGAAACAAGAGTTTGAGAGATTACATTGACTCAATCTCATCTAAAATTAAGTTTGAAATTTAATTTTTTTTTAAATTTAAAATTTAATTTTAAATAAGATTGAATCAATGAAAATAACCTTTTGCTTCATTTCATGGACTGAATGGTCTCCTTTATATATTAGCCACCTTATTTATGTAAGTCAATGGTGGTAAGTCAATGGGAAGAATTTAGTACGAAGCTGTCCTCTGTTTTGCACGACGTCATACCCTTTGTTCGAAAAAAGCGTGTTTGTACATCACACCCTCTATGGTTCACGGATAGCGTGCGGAACCTTTATCTTGAAAAGAAAAGAGCATTCAGAGAGTATAAAAGTGGACGTGGTGACCTATCATTGTTTACTGATAAAAGAAGACTGTTGAAGAAAGCGATAAGGGATAGTAAAAAGGAAGTTGAATCTAGGTTGGCAGATAACATTGGCTCTGACCCAAAATCATTTTTTCGATACGTCAATAATGGATGTAAGGGGACAGTTGGTCCCCTCTCGATAGGAGGCTCTAAGGTAGAGAACAATGTAGGCATGTGTAGTGCTTTCAATGACTTTTTCTTTGCGTCGGTTTTTAATGGAGATAATGATATTCGATATACGGGTGTTGCATGGGGTAATAGAACCCTCAACGATATTCAAGTAGAAGACGTGGAGGTCCTAAATCTTCTAAGAAATGTATGTGCAAGCAAAGCGCCAGGACCAGATGATATCTATCCCAGGGTTCTCAGGGAAGGTGCTAATGAATTGTTGGGGCCAGTCGCACAGATATACAGGAGTAGTGTTGCTGAGGGTATCGTCCCGAGAGATTGGAAACTGGCTAACGTTGTTCCGATATTTAAGAAGGGTAGTAGAGAAGTGGTGTCTAATTATCGTCCAGTGAGTTTGACGAGCTCCCTCTCGAAAATTTTGGAAATTATCATCAAAAGGCAGTTTGTGAAGTGGATAGACGAGAATAATGTATTGTCGGATAATCAGCATGGGTTCAGGAAGGGGAAGTCATGTGTAACTAACCTCCTTTGCTTCTATGATTACGTGACTAAGGCTTTGGGTAAGAGCAAAAATGTCGACGTTGTTTACCTTGATTTCCAGAAGGCATTCGATCGGGTACAACATGGCAAACTCTTGAAGCGTTTACACGAGATTGGAATAGGGGGCAACTTGCTGAATTGGATAGAATCGTGGTTAAGAGATAGGTCGCAACGAGTTATGGTGAACGGGGAATTCGCTGGTTGGACAGACGTCACAAGTGGAGTTCCTCAGGGAAGTGTCCTTGGCCCCATACTTTTTTCACTTTTTATCGACAAACTCGATCAGGGTATCGATGGAATTACTAGCAAATTCGCAGATGATGTGAAGCTAATGGGGGTAATCGGGAATGAAAGCGATAGGGAGTTGCTCCAGACCAACTTAAACAAGATTGCAGCATGGGCAAATGAATGGAGCATGACGTTTAGCGTAGATAAGTGCATGGTCGCTCATTTTGGTTCGAACAACCCACGGTTCTCTTACGAGTTGAATGGTGTCACTATCCCGGATGCAACTAGAGTCACCGATTTGGGAATTCTCATTGACGAGCGACTTAAGTTTTCTGAACATTGTTCAGCGGTTGTCAAAAAAGCGAATAGAATGCTTGGTCTCATTTTCAGAAAGGTCTCTTCGCGTTCTCCTAAAGTCATTCTTCCGCTTTTTCGAGGCTTAGTTCGTCCTGGACTGGAGTATGCGGTAAGGTTTTGGAGACCATACCTACAGAGGGACATAGACTTGATTGAAGGGGTGCAGAGAAGAGCTACGCGTGTCCTTATTGGCACACAGGGCTTGAGTTATGAAGAGAGACTTCATTTTTTGAATATGTTTACATTGGATGAACGCAGGTGTCGAGGAGATATGATCGAAGTGTTCAAAATTTTCAATGGGATGGATAGGATGGACCATGAACTTTTAGTACACCGCCAATCAACCGCTTTTACAAGGGGACACCAGTATCGATTGGTGAGGGACAATGCAAGGTTATGGTGTCGCAGGGAATTTTTCTCTAATAGGGTTGTTAATAAATGGAATAGCTTACCCCCGGAGGTAGTAAATTGTAACACAATTGACACGTTTAAAAAGAAATACGATAAACGTGTTGGGGTAAATCGAGAAGCTATCCATTCTTAGAATAAGACAACCATAAGTATTCTTTATGGGCATTGTATAATATTTTATCATGTGTATATATTGTTTATAATTTGTGTTAATTGCATTTTTAATGGGGTTGCTGTATTTTTGAAACATATGACATCCATATTTTTATGGGCATCTTTTTATCAGCCACCTCGTTGGGCATTTTGCCTGTTGTGGCGTTGTATTTGTATTTGTATTTGTATAATTTTTTAATGAATTTTTATTCAATTACATTGATGTATCATCTGCAAAGCTATCTGTTCCAGCCTCTGCCACGAAGCTGGGTTGTAAGAGAACTCGGCAACGGGATAAGTCCAGTGGCAAAGTTCTGGCGTTCATTCATTCATGTGCAAAGCTATTTTTAATGCATTTTTTTGAAAATTTACAAAAAATTAAGTATCAGAGATATGTGATATTTTTTACTATAGCATAGGATAACACATACAATCAAAAACATGAGTAAAAAATTTGAAATAAATCAATGGTCAAATAGTATTTTTAATGATATTTGTATTAGAGCATAGTTTTTCACCATGTTAGAAGGTGAGACCCATTAAAACTCGTTTGTCAGCTGCAGAAAAGTGCTGATTGCAGACGTCTTTGTCTCTCATTGGAACGGGGGGAAAATAGTGTTTAGATTAGACCTTCTTAACCGTCCCTTAACTAATAAAGTTAGTGGAGAAAATATAGTACAGAGTATGATATAAACAACAATCTGAGGGGAGAAAAAAAGTAAAAAAGACATGAGGGTGTGTGTTGTTTTGTTGCGGTATGAAATCACCTTGCCCTGAACATGGTTGCAATATCACACCAGTGTTGCACTTAAAAGAAACTATAAAACACTTTTACCATTGCAGCTAAAATTTGCCCGCATAAGAAATGTTAATAAACAGACCCAAACATTCATTTTTTGGAATTTCAAGATGTTTTTGCATTTTTGATGCTCAAAAAACACATTAAAAACATAAAAAAAATGGCATTCTTATTTTTTTACAAATTTTCATTTTTTTTAAAAATTTCTTTTTGTGAAAAAATAATTCTCTTCGTTAAAAAACTTTCAGCCAATACGATGCAGGGTATATTCATCTCTTCACATACAATTTTTGTAGAGTTTTATTGCTAAATTGATGTAATAAATCACACCTTTCCCGGATGTACTTTCTCCGGTCTTCTTCTCTGGAAGCGGTCTTAAAAAACCCTGAAAGCTGAACTTTGAGTGCTTCCATTCTGATGAAAGCCCCCAAAGTTAATATTCACCATATTCTAACTCAAAACTTACACAATCCTTTAGGTCAGAGCTCAACTCCCTGACGTAAAAAAAAATTCTGCAGTGAGATAAAGCAACCCCACCCCCATTTGTGCATGCAGGGGCTGAAAGAGTTAAAAAGAAAAAATAATAATTCATTAATTTATATATTGCCTATAAATTAATTAAATTAATTAATTGATTTGGACCGATATCTTTACTAGGAACATTTGTGTTAGGCACACATATATATATATGTGTATCTCAGGTCTTAACTTGTGAAAAGTATCATTAAAAACCATTTAAAACCAAAAAAAAAAATGGGTAAAGAGGTTGAAGATACACCCGTGGACAAAAAATTAGGAATACTCTGCTACTCGCCACTAATATCGTGTGGATCCTCCTCTGGCTTTGATGACAGCAGATAGTGTTCTAAGCATGGGCTCTACAAGTTGCTGAAACCATTGAGGAGGAATATTAGCCCATGCTAACGAAATGGCAGCTCTTAATTCCTCAGAATAGAAAAGGTGATGTTTCGGAGCTTTTTTAAACAGACCTTTTAACCTCGTCCCACGAATGCTCAATTGGGTAGAGATCGGATGACTGAGTGTGCCATATTGAAGCAATTGAAACTCTGAATCATGTAGAGAGAAAGAAACGACGTCACTCTCCGCTGTTCATACGAAGTACGAAAGCCTGGATAACCAAGCGGAGATCGAGATGTATAGTTCGGAAAGAAAATTAACATTCCTCTATGGAGAATCGAACCACCAATCTCTCATTGTCCGGGCGAGTGTTCTAACCATTGGCTAGAACAACGGGGGCTAACGTCGTAAGAGCTATTACCTGAGCTAGGCTGTCCATGCGCAGTCCCGTTCAGCATTCATACATATGCTCTAAGGCAGCGGTTCTCAACCTTTTTGACTCGCGGAGCCGCGTAGGCCAATTTTTTAATTATTCATCAAAGTTACCGATTTATTTTTACTATTTAAAAATATTTATAATTATTTTTTTTAATTTTACTGTTTTTTTTCTATTTTCCTCGAGCCCCTGGAGAGTGCCCAAGGACTCCGCGGAGCACCGGTTGAGAACCGCTGGTCTAATATACGTAATCAATCGTATGATTATCATTTTATAGATCACGAATGCTAGCTGTTATTTTTTGGCAGAAATAACCACGGCCTCGTCAGTCTTAATGGGAGATTTTCACATCCATACTTGTAACGGGCATCTTTATCCAAGATTGTCTACAACAGCAATATTGCGAATCCAAGAGTTAAGTTTATTAGCATTTTCATAACAAAATAATGTGAAAATAAATTAACCGATATTTGACATCATCAAATTTTTCTATAATTTGGTTCAACTGTAATAAATTTTATTCAAATAATAACTTTTGCAACATAGTTTTTTTTCTAAAAAGTAGATAAAAATATCCCTATAATATGAATCAATTCAGAGATTAATGTTTCAAATCAACAGCAGAGGACGTTAGTAAAAATGTTTCTTCTCTGGCACACGCCCATTAACAATTTTTTTGAGATCGCGATCTTCCGATTTCTTAACCAAATTGCACATAATTTTTACACATGATTACTGATGACTAGAGCACGGATTGTATGCAAATGCATATGTGCATATGAATTCGCATATTTTGGCCTTTTTTGGCATTAATGCATATGAATGCATAAAATCAAAGAATTTTCAGTATAAGTGCTTTTTCATATAATTTTTTAAATAAATATTGTTCATAATATTTTCATAACATCGGCTTTTTTTCCCCGCAGGTGAAAATTTGGTGAATTAATACATATTTATAAAGTATTTTATGAATATTAACCGTTTTATTGTAATGGCTATTTCTTTAGATATTATCAGTGTTAAATTTTTTTTAGAAATAGTGCCGAAATTCTTTTGTTACTGGTATTTTCGTTATTGAGCAACTTCCACAAACTGAAAATTAAAAACTGCCTGAATAAAAAATATGTAGAAGTTATTTGCATTTGCGGTATATATATATATGAGGGGATATTTTTTTTTTGTAAATGAATACATAATACACGAAGAAATAGGAAAAGATGCATTTTAAAAACATCTTTTTTTGCGTGGTAATTTTTTTATCCATATTTTCTCATTTTTTGCACATATTTCGGAAATTTTGACTTTTTAAGATTTTTAGTGCATATTATGGGGTGTCTAATGTATATTTTGGCATTTTCAGTGCATATTTTGGCATTTTCAGTGCATATTTTGGCATTTTAAGTGATTAAGTGCACATTTTGGTATTTTAAGTGCACTATTTGTATTTTAAGTGCACTATTTGTATTTTAAGTGCACTATTTGTATTTTAAGTGCACTATTTGTATTTTAAGTGCATATTTTTGCATTATTAAGTGCATATTTTTGCATTATTAAGTGCATATTTTTGCATTATTAAGTGCATATTTTTGCATTATTAAGTGCATATTTTTGCATTATTAAGTGCATATTTTTGCATTATTAAGTGCATATTTTTGCATTATTAAGTGCATATTTGCATATTTTTAGAGCGTATTTTGCCCCTTTTTTAGTGCATATAATCCGGGCTCTACTGATTACTTAAACATTTCTGAAGTTTCGGATTCCCCCCCCCCCGCCTTCCTCTATACCCTACAACAGCGATTATCAACCTTTTCTGACTCACGGAGCCCTTTTCAGTGTATAATTTCTATGGCTGAGCCCTGTTTAACTCGGGCAGCCCTTTTTAGTATATTATTTATATGGCGGTATCCTTTAGGCCTCTTTTTTTTGTTTGTTTATCAAATTTACTGATTTATTTTATTATCTTCGTGTGGCCGCGGAGCCCCTGGGAAGCTCTAAGGAAAGAAAACGTCGGTCCTCTGTAGTTAAATGGTTAGAACACTCGCCCGGACAGTGAGAGATTGGTGGTTCGATTCTTCACAGAGGAATGTGAATTTTCTTTCCGAACTATACATCTCGATCTCCGTTTGGTTATCCAGGCTTTCGTACTTCGTCTGTGAATCATGTTCCTCAAACAAATCTGAGATAATTCCAGTCCCGTCGGAGGGTGTATCTTACTGCTGGAAATAGTCTTCATCAGCAAATCTGATTTATTACGTCATCGCACATGCTGCACGGACGAGTCGAAGTTTGAGTGAGGGGTGTTCCAATTTTTGGCCACTGAATTTATATACAGGGTGGGAAAAAAGCCTGTAGAAACTTTAAAAATATGTAAAAACCGGAAAAATAACCGAAATAAAAAACAGTTTGCAGGGTTAGCATCGCTAGGTCACGGGACTTTTTTAAGGCAGGAAAAAATAACTAAAAAACAGCCGATAGGTAGCGCTAGTAAGAGCGATTTCGGTGGAAATATGCAAATGAGAAGGTTAAAATATGCAACTTGCGCTCCTAATCCACAATCAGTTCACCGTTGTAAACCGCGTATGTGGACCTGCTGCACTCTGCCGTTGCTGGATTTGTGACTCGCCTGCAATGTGTTATCTCCTGTGGTGGTGGTCATGTGGAACACATACTGCTGTAATAAACGATTTGGTGGCATTCTGTTCGTTATTTGCGTATCTTTTCTTTGACTTGTGTACGTCAGCACGCTCTATTGGCTGTTTTTGAGATATTTTTTTCTTATCTTAAAAAAATTCCCGTAACCTAGCGATGCTAACCCTGCAAACCGTTTTTTATTTTGGTCAATTTTCCGGTTTTTATGTATTTTTAACTTTCTACGGACTTTTTGCCGACCCTGTATATAATGTCGATTTATATTAGTTCCGTTAATCCGTCAATGGGATCCGATTTTCCCATAATTTATTTTTTGCAACATCAGCCCATGACACAAGCAAGTAGTGATTAAATTCTTATATGGGGAAATATTCCAGAAAATGCATTATTCATTGATATTAAACATCACTACTGGTGAATATGGTCCACCTCCTTTTTCATTCCCAAATTTTGCAATTCTCTCTATAAAAAAAAATATTAACATATAATCAATTGTAGTGAGAAATAGACAATCGAAGGACCGTGTTTTAGAAATACGCCCAAGTACGAGTGAATTGAGCCTCTAAGCAAATCGCCACCAATCCTCTCAATCTTCCGGTGCCTGCAGCTTTGGGGCGCTTACCTGGTTGATACGACGGACAGCGAAATTCAATATCCCGAGTTCCTGGGCTCATTAAGATCAATGTTACAAATCACCGAACATATCATCCCTGGTTCACGTCGAGTCGAGCAAATTACTAATAGATGTTTGACGAGGGGTCACCGAGTGGTTTCAATCTATTAATAGTGAAGCTTTCCAACTGTTGACCCTCAGAACAATACGTACACGAGTTTATGTCATGAGGGAACATATCAAACTAGTTATCATGATCATGAAACTATTAAGAAGGAAGTCTGAAAGGACAATGCAACATTTACCCGGTGCTCAGATGGCAAAATGTTACAAGTCACCTTTTTTGAAAATTTCACGATGGTGAATTTGTAAATATTACAGGCTGTGTCCGAAATTGTTTGCACAGCAGATATCTCTGTAACCGTTGATTTTCGAAATATACTTTCAATTACAAAAAGTTTTCCAATGCCGTTAAAGAAATTAACATTCTATACAGTTCCCGAGTGCCCAAAAAACCGAATTAGAAAGTTGTTACCCTGTCTCTTTTGAGGCCAACAAAAAAATTGAATGTTTTTAAGTTTAATACTAATTGAGATATTTGAATTCGAAAAACGGAGGAAATTTGAAAGTGTTAAATGCGAGTAAAACGGTTGCTCTACATTAAGAGCTGTTTCTTTTCAAATTTTCTCTCCGAATTCAAATATGTTAGTAAATATTGCACTTAGAAACATGGCATTTTTTTTTTGTGTGTGCCTCAAAAGAGACAGAGTAACAACTTTCTAATTCGAACTTCCTCGTTTTTGAGCACACGGGGACTGTATAAAAAGTTAGATTCTCTATGTTTTCATGTACACGATCCCCTTTACAAGAGGGATACCAGAATCGATTGATAAGGAACAATTCTAGATTACGGTGTCGAAGGGAAATTCTCAAATAAAGTTGTTAATAAATGGAATAGCTTACTCCCGGGGGTATTAAATTCTAACACAATTGACACGTTTAAAAAGACATACTATAAACATGTTGGTGTAAATCGAGAAGCTATCCATACTTAGAATAAGACAACCATATATACATTTTATGGGCCACACGGGGACTAAAAAAAAGGTAATTTATTTTTTTATGTATACGATTCGTTAAAAAAAAAAATTATTTTAAGTAATTGCATGTCATTTGACAACTTTTTACAATCAAATGCGTGTTTCTAAAGTCAACGGTTGCAGAGTATCTGCTGTGCAAACAAATTTGGGACAGGCTGTATTGTATTTTTGTCTAACATCCATTAGTAAATATGTTAACGAATGATTGCCCCCATGTATTTTGCAATTTATTTTATGGGGAACCTTTCTTTTACTCGCCAGTCAACTTACTCATGTACCAAAAATTACGTCAATTTTGTTGCGCTTTCAAAACAAGAATGCAGTTTAACTGTTCATATCAACGCGTCTAAATTCTGATAGGATAGTATTGGATACAGTCAACAAAAAATATCTTGGTTTATATGAACTGGTCTCGGTTTACATACACGCAAAACGGACTAAATCCTGGGGGAAATATATGCCCAAAGTCTGCAGCCACATGTGGTGATCTTCTATTCATTTACTTTTTCAGCAGAAGAGAATTGGTTAGAAAATTAGACTTGTTTAAATAAAGTTCCAACCCTCAAATTTCACTTCTCGTATCCCCCAGCCCGTAGATCAGTATTTCGTTTCAAACTTCATGAAGCTTTAAACCATAGAAATTTTCCAAGAACGTTTTCATAATAATATTTGACGCAGTCAATGTTGACAGCTCGAGATATTATTTCAATATCCGACATTGTATAGTTCTTGTTGCCGAAGCTTGTAGCTAGTGATTTACAGAACCGTAAATTTGGCTTGGTGTATATTGTTGCCAGATTATGTTGCTGGCAGAGATTTTTAAGGCTTTGACACTGAGATAAAATATTATATTAACAAAATCAGACATGGCCCTCTCTGGCATCGTTTTCATTTCATTTACATTTCATCTATTCCATTTTTGTGGTTATTTTTTTTTCCAGTGTTTTATAATGTCCATTATTTTTACATTATATAGGAACAGTTGTAAAAGTTCACATTAAAAATTTTCGGGGTCCCAGGAACGGATTAATTCATTTTACATTGATTCCTATGGGAAACATTACTTCGGTTTGCGAACAATTCAGTTTATGAATGGTAATCTGAAACGAATTAAGTTCGTAAACCGAGGGTCGATTACAGTCGGACCTCGGTAATTGCGGTTTTCGTATTCGCGGTCTCATTCCCAGCATTTATGGAAAACACTGTTGAGAGAGGTACTAATTCTCGTATCGGAACAAAATATAAGTTGCACGGGCTATACATACACTGGTGTAAGAAATTAAGAGAATTTGCAGACTTGGTCGATTATCTCTAGAACTACTGTACCGATTTTAATGAAATTTGATATGTACATACATTGATACAAAACAAAACAAATAACCATTCAATATAATTGTGATACACGCGCATGATCGTGCGTAACACTCGTTGGAGTCGGAAGGTATGAAACAGCGGTTGCAGAATAAACAAAAAAAATGGGTTAATAGGGGACATGGTCCCCTCTTACAGATATACAGGTCTCGCAGCGTGATTTCATACTTGAAATGAGGCAGTTTATCATTTCCTGTGGCAATTGGTCCCACTCGTTCAGCAACGCTGTTTTTATTCCCTGAATGGTTCCTGGAGGGGGGTTGCGAGTTGCAATTGCCCTCCCCAGAGCGTCCCAGACATGCTCTATAGGGTTAAGGTCTGGAGATCTGGCTGGCAAATACATCCGGCGAATATCCTCACTTTCTAGAAAATCGTCGAGCAGAAGAGCTCTATGTGCCTCGCGTTATCGTCCATTAAAATGAACTCAGGGCCAAATGCACCCCTGAAAAGGCGAACATAGGGCTCCAAGACCTCATCCCTATATACCTCACACCAGTCACAGTGCCTCTTTCAAAGACATGGAGAGGTGTGCGGCCATCCAACATGATGCCTGCCCAGACCATTAAACCTCCTCCGCCATAATGGTCGATTTCGCGGACATTGGTGGGTAGGTAGCGGGTCCCTGGTTCTCTCAATATGAACGTACGGCAAGAATCGGTGCTTAGGCTGAACCGGGACTCATCAGTGAAGAGAACGGTCGCCCATTGATCCATACTCCAATCTCTATGCTCTCTGCACTATGATAAACGGATTCTCCTGTCCGTAGAAGTGAGCGGGAAGCAAACAGCAGGTCTTCTTGCAAACAACCCTCTCTCATGAAGTCTTTTGGAAACAGTTTCCCTTGATACACGGGTTCCTGTGGCTGCATACAAGTCACGAGAGAGCTGAGAAGCTGCAGCACTCCTGTTACGCCTCGCTATAATCGACAAATGGCGATCTTCTCTGGCCGTCATGGCTCTTGGACGACCTTGCCCAGGCTTTCTCTCGATGGATCCGGTATCCTGGAACTGTTTCCATAAGTTACACGCGACGCTGGGCGTTAAATTGAACTCTCTACAAATCTGGACTTGGCATTGTCCTGCTTCTAGCCTCCCCACAATTCGCCACCTCATTCCATCATCTAAACGTTGGTGGTTACTCATTTTTACTGTTACAATTTGAAATTAACCGATTGCTGCAAAATAACACCAAGAAATTCGCCGAGGTGTGCTAGCGAACGAAATGCGTCTTAACTTACGCGCGCTTATAAAGCCTGTTTCGCTACTGGCTCCGCCTACACACACGCGTGTACGCTTACGTATTTGACGTACAAGATTTGCATTTTCGTCTAGAAGCAGTGGTTTTACATTTAGTTCAGTTCTTTTCATGAAATTCGATAAAATATGCGAATTCTCTTAATTTATTTCACCAGTGTATATATGCAAGCGTTTAAAAAAATCTCTTAAAGTTTTTACTGATATGCTTCTGAAAATATTTATAGAAGATTTGTTTGAATGCTTATAAAAAAGTGAAAAACTTGCAAAATAATTTGAAATATTGACAAAGGTTAGCTTCATTGCTTCGGTTTCCCGTTAATACGGTATCAATGAGAGTCTACAGTCAAATATATCAAGGAATAAGAACTTAAAATTTGATCAGCCGTTGCTGTCACTACACCCAGTGGTATCGAAGCCAGGGGTGCTGTGGGTGCTCTAGCACCCACAGCACCCACTGCTCTAGCACCCACTGGAATCTGGGAAGCCGGTCCGAGCACCAGAATTAATTAAGCGAAATCAAAATTTCTCCCACATGAAGCTGAAGACGAGCACCTACAGATTCGAAACACTTCCGAAGCCCCTGGCTATACCTGCGACAATATAGCCCTGAATCCACGTGTCTCTCATGTAGGAAGTACTGTTTTTCTGTGGGTGCGATGAAAAAAAAGGTATGTTGCATAACTTGCGCACTATAAGACGTCATTATTTAATCTTCAAATACGTGACGTATTGATGAAAGGAATAAGTCACATCTCTTAGTATTTTGTGTGAACAACGGAAAAGCTCGAACTACAAAAACACTTTTTCTGGATTGTTAATGGAGAACTGTTCCACTGATGTAGAGATAAAAAAAAGAAATTAGAAAATTAATTAGTAACAATTTAGAAATCCACAGGAGAGGGATTAATCGAGCTTATTGCTTCTGAAACCGAAGCGATACCATATGAAGATGATCAAGATTGAGAATCAGAAGATGATCAAGATTGAGAATCAGAAGATGATCAAGATTGAGAATCAGAAGACAAGTTCATTATGAGCAACATAGCAAAGGCTTCACAAATCGCTCATCTGAGGTACGTTTTACACATGTAGAAAAATTGATAAAGGAAGCCTCGTTACAATTCTCCAACAAAATTAACTGGAATTTAGAAGAAACGACACTAACAGACATTATGTTGTTCTTTCCTTGAATCACTGAACCCCCTACACTTCTTCCACACAAAGCAGATACTGTAAAAATGAGATGTCCAAAGAACAATTTTGGGTTATTCGTGGATTTTCCGTATTCACGGTCACCCCTGGAACGTAACCCCCGCGAATACGGAGGGACGACTTGTGGTTCAATAAAATACCACTGACAATCATCCTTGAAACTCGTTTTCACTATTTATGGTCGAACACTGTATAAAATAGAACATATAAATAAGAAGTGATCGAAAGTGTTGGAAATAATGTTAAAAAAATATATAATAAAAAAGCATCTGAAAAACGTGATATCGTTAAACAGGAATAAATAAAAGAAACTTTGTCCAAGGAGTATATATCAGAAATAAAAAAAATAAATAAATAAAGTCCTTCTGTCGGAATTTATCCCTACAGGGATCTTGTGAAAATACTTCATGAAAGTTTCATGAAAAATCTGCTCAGACGGTGTAAACCACTGCTTGGGCATCATATCGATACGTTGATGTGAGCTAACGATACAGATTTCGTGTTTCGGAATCCGATTTTGTCCAAATATTTTTCATTCGTTCTGGTAAATCTGTCTCTACAAACAGTGGTAGTGATTTCATTACCGACGTTCAAACAATAAGACTAAAAAGCGAGCGAGACGTCAATTCCTTACCGGATATGACTCGAGTATTACATTTTAGATTCTCGTCGAGAAAATTGAAAAGTAAAGCGCAAAATATTTTTTAAGGTATTAGAAATTCGGATAAAACAATACCTGCTTTTCCGTTGATATAAGCCGATTAAATTCTATTCGCTTTCTATAAAAATAAAAAAATTTTCTACCCAACCGTCTTTAGTTAATCTACTTTGTATAAGTAAAAATGAATTATTAATAAACTATTTCCTTCGTCTTTTTAGCTTTAAAATAAAAGGAATTCTTATCTTTTATTTAAGGAAAATGAAGAAATTTTCATTGTTTATCTAAATTCAAAACACATTCCATTTGTTTTTATTTTCAAATAACATTGTCTTTCAAAACTCGTGGCTTTAGTTCCTTGCGTATGTAATAGACGGGGATTATTGTTATGGTTTATAAAAATTTACTATGCGATTCGATGTATTCGGGTGATAACGAGGTATATTTGAGAATGAACTCGATAATCATACAGTAGAACATCCCCTAACGGACACTTTTCTGGTCTCCGGTTGCGTGTAATAGGGCTTTAATGTATTTCACTTCCCGTTAGCGGACACTCTCGACAGCGGACAGTAAAACTCTGATTTACTAATTTTCGGTCATAAACCCAGAATTTATTATATTCCACTAAGATTATGTTTAATCCCCCAAGCTTGTGTTAGTAAGAATGGTCCAGGATGTGAATTCGGGTGGTAATGTGGGTTTGTTTGTTTGTTGGTACGTGTGAAAAGAAAGCCACATTCACAAGACTGATAATGTTGTTTTGAATGTTCTTATCTTGACACACACACTTATTTTCATTTAATTTAATTTCTCGAAATATACGTGTTGTGCAAGTATCGTGTACGGGCAAAAATAATAAATTGGTTAAATGAAGTTAAATGGAGAAAAGAAATGTTATACATTTTTCCATATTTATCAGACTTTCCAACTTTATTTGGGAATTAAGCATAGTCGCCGGTGAAAGTGATAAATGTAGTGAAATTTAATCAAACTTTCTTTATCGAGACGATTTTTAATTATTGCATAACCACTGGTGTATCACTTTTACAGTCATTTTACCATTAAAATATATTGGAACCGATCGCAACCACAGTCAAACGTCGTATAAATGTGAAAGTCATACACGGGATCCCACTGTATATCCTACTTCCCCTTTAGTGGACAAAATTTTCGGTCCCATGGATGTCCATTATCCATATGTCTTGCTGTACTCTGCATTGCATTTGTTTTTCTTTTGCTTCTTTGTGGCACAACTTTTATCTTGTATTTTGTATGTTCAAATATGCATGTTTTTGGTATTTACGAATAAAAATCATTTACATGATTAGTGATATATGTACATATATTAATTGTTATTTACCACAGAAGTTTACGAAACACTAACAAGGTTATAAAGCGAAAAATTTTGAGAAATTTCATAGTTTCCAATCAACCTTCATTTTGTTTTTGATAACCGACCAAACTGGAATATAGGAACATATTTTTCCGAAGAATGAGTTCTGGTGCTATTATCTTGTATATCCGAAGCATATGAAACTTAGAATGGCTTGTAGGTTAGTTTATGAGGTGTGTTGTGTATGTCCTCTCCTTCATTTTCAGAGATTTCAGAATTCAAATATGCAAGTGAATATCGCACTTAAAAACGTGGAATTATTTTTGTTGTCAGGGAAGACAGAGCAACAACTTTCTAATTGAGTTTTATAGGACAGGGTGACCAAATAAAAAGGTGTTTTTGGTGGCCCAGGTCAAGTAACCTGAAGTATCAAAGGATGTTTAGAGGTGTCGCGAGTTCGATATCCGGTTCGTTCTTGTCAGAAGCTTTCCTGACACGGGGGCATAATAGAAACAACAGAAACGGCGACATGACCACACAAAAACATTACTACCGCAGGGAGTCCCCACATTGAAGGGTTAGCGCACCAACCCCTCTGTGAGTATAAAAAGGCCGTCGTTAGGAATCGGCAATACATTGTAGGTCCCGGTCTAATTAGCCCTCGTGTGCAGAAAATGAACGTGGTGTGACAAAAATGATCTAAATAATCAAAAATGTATATTTTAATAACTATTACCCTTTTCAATAATGAATGACGTATATCTGAAGTCTAAATTATTTGGATATTTTTTTTCTAGTTGGAAATATACTTCTAGGATCATCGGTTCACAAGCTATTCTAGGATAAAGGGACGTTCATATGCACCCTGTACATATCAGCCATTTTCTACCATATCGGGGTGGGGACCAGACCCCCATGCCCCCCCCCCGTCTTCCTCTAATGCCTTGATTTTAAATCTTATTTGATTGTAACCAAACACGATGACTTTCATCAGAGACTCACTGTTGTGTTATACAGGAGTGCGTACCTAACAGCTGCACCACAATTTACTTGCGAACCGTTCATCCTAGAGGAATACTTCCAATTAGAAAGAGTTCTAATTTCTGAATTTCTAAAGTTCTAAAATCAAAAGTAACGTTTTGACCTCAGATACGTCATTTCTACAAATACAACGCCACAACAGGCAAAATGCCCAACGAGGTGGCTGAGAAAAAGATGCCCATAACAAATATGGATGTCATATACTTATTTCAAAAATACAGCAACCCAATTAAAAACACAGTCAAAAAATTACAAACAATATATACACATTATAAAATACTATACAATGTCCATAATGTATTTATGGTTGTCTTATTCTAAGTATGGATAGCTTCTCGTTTTACCCCAACATATTTATCGCATTTCTTTTTAAACGTGTCATTGCATGATGCTGTATAGTTATTAAAATAAAAAAAATAACTTTTCATACAGACACCCTGTGCTCAAAAAGCCAATTAAAAAGTAATTGCCCTGTCTCTCTTGAGGCCAACAGAAGCAATTCTACATTTCTAAATGCAATATTCGCTGAGATATTTGAACTCAAGAAATGGAGAAAACAACATTTATAGGGGGAAATCATTTTCCGTTAACATTTATGCTTTATGCCAACGTTTTTCCCCATTTTTGAATTCAAATATCCTCCTCAGAAAATATTCCACTTGGAAATGTTGAATTTTTTTTCTTTGCCCTCGGAAGATACAGGGCAATAACTTTCTAATTGGTTTTTGAGGACAGGGTGTCCGTATAAAAAGTTTTTATTTTATTTTAATAACTATACAACCCCTTGCAATATGAATGACGTATCTGAGTTCCAAACATTTTATTTGGAAATTTCTTTTCTAATTAGAAGTAAGACTCCAGGATCAACGGTTCGCTAGTAGATTGCGGTGCCAGCTGTTATCGCTGTGCACCCTGTATATATCTATATATAAACTGAAGAGCCAAAAAAACTGGTTTTCTAAGTGCACTTTGTAAAAACCTTTTTAAACATAAACGAAGTTGATGATTTTTAAAAAGCATTCGCTACAAAAAGAAAAACACTTAATTTAAAAGTTATTCAGTACATCAGGTAACACTTAATATATAAACTGAAGAGCCAAAAAAACTGGTACAGGCATGCGTATGCAAAAAAAAGAGATATGGAACCAATCAGAGTATGGCGCTGCGGTCGGCAACGCCTATATAACACAACAAGTGTCTGGCCTAGTTGTTAGATCGGTTACTGCTGCTACAATGGCAGGTTATCGAGATTTAAGTGAGTTTGAACGTGGTGTTATAGTCGGCGCACGAGAGATGGGACATAGCATCTCCGAGGTAGCGATGAAATTTGGATTTTCACGTACGACCATTTCACGAGTGTACCGTGAATATCTGGAATCTGGTAAAAAATTAAATCTACGGCATCGCTGCGGCCGGAAAAAGATCATGCAAGAACGGGACCAATGACGACTAACGAGAATCACTAAACGTGACAGACGTGCAACCCTTCCGCAAATTGCTGCAGATTTCAATGCTGCGCCATCAACAAGTGTCAGCCTGCGAACCATTCAACGAAACATCATCGATATGGGCTTTCGGAGCCGAAGGCCCACTCGTGTACCCTTGATGACTGCACGACACAAAACCTTACGCCTCGCCTGGGCACGACAACACCGACATTGGACTGTTGAGGACTAGAAATACGTTGCCTGTTCTGACGAGTCTCGGTTCCAATTGCTTCGAGCTGATGGACGTGTACGGGTATGGAGACAACCTCATGAATCCATGGACCCTACATGTCAACAGGGGACTGTTCAAGCTGGTGGAGGCTCTGTGATGGTATGGGGCGTGTGCATTTGGCGTGATATGGGACCCCTGATACGTCTAGATACGACTCTGACAGGTACGTAAGCATCCTGTCTGATCACCTGCACCCATTCATGTCTATTGTGCATTCCGACGGACTTGGACAATTTCAGCAGGACAATGCGACACCCCACACGTCCAGAATTGCTACAAAGTGGCTCCAGGAACACTCTTCTGACTTTAGACACTTCTGCTGGCCACCTTAGTCCCCAGACATGAACATTATTGAACATATCTGGGATGCCTTGCAACGTGCTGTTCAGAAGAGATGTCCACCCCCTCTTACTCCTACGGATTTATGGACAGCCCTGCAGGATTCATGGGGTCAATTACCTCCAACACTACTTCAGACATTAGTCGAGTCCATGCCACGTCGTGTTGCAGCACTTCTGCGTGCTCGCGAGGGCCCTACACGATATTTGGCAGAGCTATCATTTTTTTTTTGGCTCTTCAGTGTATATAACAACATATTCTGACTGACTGACTGATTCATCATCGCCGGGCCGAAACCGCTTAAGCTATGAATATGAAATTTGGTCAATAGTTTTATTTCATGACTTAAAGATACATTAAGAAAGGTTTTTTTCGAAATTCGATGACTAAGGGGGTCAAAGTTAACTTTTTTGAAATTTAGTCAGAAGTTTTTTGATTTTATGATGTAAAGGCTCACTAAGGAAGGACTTTTCATGTTTTAATCTCTAAGGAGGTCATAAGGGGTCCTAAGGTTTTATAGAGAGATCACGCCGAGCCGGAACCGCTGATGCTATAATTATGAGATTTGGTCAGAATTTTTATACTGTAATGTTGCGACTAACTGAGGAGGTATTTTTCAAAATTTAACCCCTTAAAGGGTAGTTCAAAGTTTATGTGAAACAATCATCGCTAAGCCGAAATCGCTGAAGCCATAAATATGAAATTTAGGCAGTATTATATGTTATAGTGTAGATACCCACTCTAAGACAGGATTTCTGAAAATTCATTCCCCAAGCATGTCATGAGGAGTTCATATGGGGGAATCATCGTCGAGTAGTTCTCAGATCAGATTACCAAATCGATCCGAACAAAGCCGCGGGTGACAGCTATTACAATATAAAAACATTAATTCCACAATTAGATGTGCAGAAACGCTTCCCGTAGTTCATTATAAGCGCTTTCATTTATAATAATGTAATGACGATTCAGTGTTTTCTGCAATAAAAATGCATTTGATTGCTTCCGGATGTCATCTATTCATAATAAGCAATTTAATTTTTGTAACAGACAGCTTCCGTGGCTTCATTGAATCATTTCTATTGGAATCTCCATTCATTCAACAGTCATCAGTTCACAGAGCTTTTCTAAACCAGAGTGTTTTCTTTCATACAATAAATTAAGAGATTCCTTTGTGTAAAATGAGCTCATCAAATCATGCTGTCTCGCTATGCCTATCGCATCGATTGTTATTCAGAAATATTCTTAATGATTTTCACACCAATTGATAGAAGCAATAATTCAAAATAGTATATGATTTGTATCGTTAATACTATACATATTATAATACTTGTTGGTATAGATTCAGCAAGGATTTTCTTTCCGCTACTGACGTGGCAATACTCGTCTGATAGAATGCATCCACAGTTCTATTTATATCAGTGTTTGAACATAAGGAGAAGCTGCAGCCGTCACATTGCTTGATTACTTTGCATTGTGTGACCACAGCAAATACTCGTTAGTTTTACCTTTTCTCTCTAATGATCATTTCCAGAAGCCTTCTCGTTATTTGTACCCCGTAGCGTTCGAAATGCACAAAGCAAAGAGCTGCTTGCTCTTTGAAAACATATCCTTTTCTGTTGATGCTGTTATACAGTATGTGCGTACAGCGTGGCGAATGTGCTAAGGATGTTACTTTTATACATACATATATCATTTGATTTTCGTCAGCAATATCTATCCCGTTTTAGGATGTCATAGTGAAAAGAATAAGGTGACAATGTTCAGCTAAGCCTGAATTTCAAAAATATTTACATAAATCTTCTAGGTATATCTTACACGTTCTTAAAGTGAGCGTCACCAAAGACGTATTTAACCTCAACTTGCTGTATGGTTAGATCAATACAGGCTGTACCAAACTGTTTGCACAGCAGATATCTCTGCAAACGTTGAATTTAGAGAAATATCCTTTCATTTGCAAAAATTTTCAAATTTCACGTTGTTACTTAGAATTTCGAAATATTTTAATGTGGTCGCGCGCGTATACATAAAAACAAAATATATTAACTAACTTTTTATAGAGTCCCCGTGTGCTAAAACTTCCAATTATGAAATGTAGATCCTGCACTGAAAAGTAATTTGCAAAAAATTTCATATTTTAAAATGCATCATTTATCGCGCGCGATATATTAAATATATAAAATCAATGTTTTGGCAACTTATCACTGCGTTGGCAAATTTTTATTCGCACAAAAGTCGCCATTTTTAAAGATAATACACAAATAGACGAGCTCAACCATTACCTTTTTTTATTCACACAATAAATTAATAAAAATTACATTTTTTAAGAATTACAGAATTTTTACAACTTTGAATTTAATTCACGTTTCGCAATTTGTGAATCACACCCCCAACCATTGGCAATATATGCTGAACATTTCAAGGTCAAATATCTCCGTTAATATTGCATTTAAAAATATGCAATTATTTGTAAATGACTCCTTATAGCCGCATTTGCATTTCCCTAACTATAATTTTTAGTGCACAGGGTCTACATAATAAAGTTGATTTTTCTATTTTTTATGCATAGACCCCTTGGGATATTCATGGTATTTTGAGTAACCGCAAGTCATTTAGAAACTTTTTGTAATTAAACTATTTTCTGAAAGTCAACGGTTGCAGATATATCCGCTGTGCAAAAAATTTGAGACACTGCTCAGTGCGTAATTTAATCCTCCGCACTTCAATAAATGCATATAATTTAGCTTTTTGCACTGCAACGGATAGTTATGGCAAGCGTGCCAAGTGATGATCAACCGCGCCAGAAGCGTCTTCGGCAATCATCGGGTTAATTACAGACATGAATGTTCTATACTCAAAATAAAAATGATGGCATTATATAGTCGTTATGTCTTAGAATCACAAAAATTCTGTCAGCAACATGTAACAAATGCTTAATTAATTATGTCTTTTCTATCTAAAGCCCTCAGAATTAAATTTTATTTAAAAAAATTCTGAAATTTCAACTTTTATGAGTACAGATATGGTTATAATGTTGCTCAAGAGACATTTCGAAAGATAATTTAGTTTAACATTCATTATCTGAAGCTCTATCATGTAATTAGTAATTTTTCCATTCAAGATGTTAAGATATATTATCTGTTAATATTTGAGAATCGCTAAGTTTCTTGTATAAATATTTTTTCCTCATTATCTATTATTATTTACGCTTCATTATTCAACTTGAATTGTGGCATAACGTGGGATGTGGCCTATATTCATGAAGTTGAAATTTAAGAAAAAAAAATGTAAAAAATATACGAGTATTTCGCTGTCATCGTTATCTAGAGGTTCCAAGGGACGAAAGCTGAAAAGCCGCAAGACAGTTAAATTACTTAGTGAAAATTTATCTTCAATTTATGATTCATTAGGGTTCGACGGAAAAATGTAGACATGATTAATGGGATTTAGTAACGATGGGGTTCTTAAACAGCACCTTGGTAGAAAAATTATGCGAGGAACGCTTGTGTGCCTGATTGTTTACATTTACTTTCTTCTTGAGTTATGGACATCAATAATTCAAACGCATTTGAAGCATTTTGCCCGGCTTCTGTTGCGTCTTGTGTCTCCTTTGGTAACGTTAAACCCCCGGCGTCGAAATCTTAGCTTGCGAGCATCACGTCTTACGGAAATGAGCCATAACTCAACGGTCAGACATATAAGCAAAAAGAAAAACCATTATTGTGACTAGACTGAAAAGAAGCTTTAAGATCGTCATTAGCATTAGAATGCGATAACGGCTCGAAATCGTAGACAAAGGAAATCCGGGATATCTCACCTGAAAAAGAATTGCTTGGATTGACTGTTTTGTAAAGTTAAACAGAGCCTTTGTTTGAACTCATTTACATTGAACAAATTATTCCCGTGCATTAAATTCACGCTTAGCGCTTTAGTATTTTACCGAAACGTCTAAGTGCGAATGATGCGGTGAATGCACACTTTGGGGCAAGGATGCTCAATGTTTTGGAGAGTGCGGGCCACTTCATTGGTTTGAAAATGTGTCGCGGGTGACTTAAGTGACCTGGAAATATGCCACGAGCTGCTTAAGGGCGGTATTCACCGACATGGTTTAAAATATAGTTACGATTTTTTGATAAAGATCGACACGAATTTGTTAAATTCGGGTTTTTAACCAATCTATATTGTTCTCTTATCCAACAATTGTGACCAGTTTAAACCCATGTCGGTGAATACGGTCCTAAGTGATCTGGAAATAAGATCACTTAGTGGATTCACTTAAGTGCTCTTGAAATAAGCAGTGGATCACTTGAGTGATCAGGAACAGCATGCAAGGTTACTCAAGTGATTTTTAAGTGTGTCGCGGGTCACTTAAATGATATAAAGTGTGTATAACGACTTGATAATTTCTTCTAGAGCTTTACAAAAACGGAATAATTTCTTCTAGGGCTGTACCAAAATTGTATAATATCTTCAAGAGGCATATATAAATGACAAACACTGATGCAATCAGTTCAAGTGAACTTTTTCAAGTTGTTTCGTGGCTGAATAGAAATCTCAGATAAACCGGATTGCCCCCCACCCATAGGCGGAGATAGACTTGAAAGTTTGGGGGGGGGGGCGCACGGTCATTATTGTTGGGGGCACGATGATGATGCTGTCAATTCATATATACACATATACATTAGATTAGACGACTCCACCTTTGACGCTAGGTATCCCCCATGCTTCCCCCGTATCTCCGCACATGATTGACCTGTGGGAAATAGTTTTTGCACCATCATAAAGAGTGTACTGTATTCCAATGTTATAAAGGGTACATTCCAAGAGGAAGGAAATTCCAACTTTGGAAGGTGAATAGAATTATATTTCGTCGTTCGTAAATTACTTTATCCAGTTACATTTCCTGTAACGATTTGAAATATTATCATTATTATTCGCGGCGATGAAAATCCTGGAATTTCTCCCCGCAATCGGGAAAATGTTATTTGTGCGGTAGAAATTAGATAACGACAATAAATTACAACATGGTAATCATTAGCTGTGTCCGGTTTTCTCTGAGAACAAATGATTCAAGAGGGAGGGAGAGAGAGAGAGCTATAAGATAAGAACCTGGAAAAGTGGGAGAGAAGAACCTCAACGTTTTCCTGGCAGAGTATTTGTCCTGTGAAGGACGCGACGATCAATTGCTGATGATTACATTAGGGGGAAGGACTCAAGAGTCGTAGATATGGCCTAAAGCGGAAAGATAATTTGTTGACGTACATAGGCAACTGATAAAAGTAAATGCTTGTCTCTTGATCAAGAGGAGAAATATTATCTTTAAGGGACAAATATATGAAAAACATATTCTTTTTTTTCCCGGAGGCACAACACGCTCCTAACACTATGAAAATTCACGCACCCATTCTTCAGCGCTCTTCCAGTTCGTGACCAAAAATTACTCAATTTTTTTATATACTATAACTGGTAACTTAAATAACATATTCGAGAAGTTTCAAAATTTTTGACATTAATTTAGTGTGTTTTTTTGTCATTTATTTAAATTTCCGATCGATTAACTTTTTAATTAACATAGATTAACCAATTTGATTTAAATGATATAGTAGTTATGATTTTGGGGAAACTTGTGTGTCATATGTCAAAAAAGTTTACGAAATAACTTTTTCTATTACCCATTTTTAAAAATATTATTTTGGTTCATGGTCACTCAATATTTATTTGAATTTAAATTTCAAATTCCATAAATTCAAAAAAATTACTTTTATCACCCATGCACTGTATTTATGAATGAATCTCAAATCTGTTTCTTCATTAGACGAACTGAACTGTTTCCTTTATTTTGAATCGATTTTTATTCAATAACAATTATGTCATGTCAACTTATCACGCGCAAAAGACGTTAATAATACATTTTTTTTAAATTTCAAAAAAAACTATAAATATTACAGATATGTAACATTTTGTACCGGCATAGGATAGTCTATACCAGTGGTTCTCAACCTGGAGCCATATGGATCCCTTGCGGTCCTGAGATATTCTAGGGGGGCACGAGAGAAAATCAGAAGAAAGGTGAACCACGACAGGTGGTGAAGGGAAGAGAATAGCTTTAAAAGTGAAACATGGTTGAAAAATATTACTACTTTCAAAATCCATCAATTCCATCCATAGAACCAGCGCCATCTTAACATTTGGGTCTATGTGGGCATGACCCGAGTCTTCATTCATGTCTATAATGGAGGGAGGGGAGACTGCACTATATGGGATCTGGTACTATGATTTTCATATGTAAGCTGCTACTTCCAACTAAATACGGAGGGCCCCAGAACAACGGTTGATGTGTTTGGAGGGTCGATTTATCGTGCAGGTTCGTTAGATCGTCCCGTATTTTACACAGACCGTTTTTTACCATATAATTTGACTCCTGGGAGAGATGATAATCTACCTTTTGAATCCGTGCCTAGCCAAAATTCCAGAGATTGATCTGAGATTTATTAAAATTTCATTTATAATAAATTTAGTTTCGACTAGACTAAATTCAGTAAGTAGAAAGTATCTCACTCCTGGATGAGGGTAAAGGAGGCTCCGGATATGGCAGGGGGGCCACAAAAAAAATGTGATCCATAGGGGACCATGAGTTGAAAAAAGTTAAGAAACACTGGTCTATACAATCGAAAATATGTGTACTAAATTTTAAATAAATGAATAGCTAATTAATATTTTAAATCATATTTTTCTACTAGAACAGTTTTTCACCGTGTTAAAAAAGTACGAGAAATTTCAACAGAATTTTTTTTAATCCTTTCATCGTCAATCCGTTTATGTATAGAGGTTTTAACAATAAAAAAAATAATAATAAGGTGAAACAAAATTTTTCAACCTATCCAGTTTTTCCTCGACGAAGGAAAAGAATCGATTTTAAAATTTGATGGGAGCTATTTCCTGCGTTTGCCTATTACAGAGACTGATAAAAGTCTGTCCGTTACCAAGCCAGTAATTTGAAATCTCGTAGCGTTTCCTCTAATGTGGTTGCGCCTAAGGCGGCAAGGAGATGTTAAAATCACGTGGAAACTGAATGCGCCGATTCCGCTGTTCCACATAAAATAAATTTATGATTTCCACTTATCTAAAAGTGAATTTACTTCATGTTAGTGGCAGAACAAATATGCGCTTTGTGATTAATGCGCCAAGAGAGCTTTCTCAGGACATACTGTGTATGTGCGTGTATGTTAATAAAGATAGCGGGATATGGGAATAAACGTTTATCTTGAGCGCGGCAATTTTTGGCAAGACACAACCATCTGGGGAATTGTATTTTATAGATAGAATTTATGGACTGTGTGGAATGCTTTTGATTCCAGGTCCTTTCTTTATGATTTCAAGAAATTGAAACAAAATTTGTGTTGGTTCGGACCTTCTTAGATTAATAAAGTTAAAGCATTTTTGATATATTTTGTCTATTGGTTTTACCTCATAAATGTTTATGTTCATAATTTATTTCATTACTTCATAATTCATTTACCTCATAAATATCTATTTAGAATTACACAACATAAAATAAAATTTGGTTGATTTTCAATTATTTATCAACACTAAGCACCTATACAACAGTACTGACTTGAAATTACCCACCTCTGACTTGGATGGCTTCTCGATTGACAACAAACCACCGGGCAAATTAAATTGTGTGTTAATAAATGAAAGGAGCTTGGGTAATAAGAAAGATTTTTTAGAAACTATGATAGTTGTGGAGGACTTGGATCTTATAGCCATTACAGAATCTTGGGCCAACGATGGGGATGAATCTTTCTTATACATCTCAGGATACGATACTTTTTTGAAAAATAGATCTGATAGGAAAGGGGGTGGAGTGTTGATATACGTGAAATCCTGTTTGAAGGCTAGAGAGTGTAACGTGCAGAGAAGTGATATTGAAACCATATGGGTTGAACTTGAGAGCAAAAGACGTCATAAGCTTATTGTTGGGGTTTGTTACAATCCACCGAATAGGGATCAAAACTACATTGCCAAAATGCATGATGGAATTTCCTACATGTGTAAGCGAAAGAGGGTTCTCATACTAGGGGATTTCAATTACCCGGGTATTGATTGGGAGAACCTTTCATCTGGAAATCAGTATGAAAGAGACTTTCTTAAGTTGGTCCCCAAAAAGTTTTTGTATCAGCATGTATCAGAAGCCACTAGGGGTATTGCTATTTTGGATTTAGTTCTTACTAGTTCTGAGAATCTAGTTGAACATGTTTCGGTGGGAGAAGAGTTTTCTTCCAGTGATCATCGTATCGTCAGATTTCACTGTAACTTTTCCTCGGGTAAGGTTGATAACAAAAGACTGGTTCCTTGTTTTCGGAGAACTAACTTTGATGTTTTGAGAAGAAGGTTAGCGGAAGTTTTCAGAGACCGGTTGGAATCAGTAGGGGTGGTAAATCAATGGGAAGAATTTAGTACGAAGCTGTCCTCCGTTTTGCACGACGTCATACCCTTTGTTCGAAAAAAGCGTGTTTGTACATCACACCCTCTATGGTTCACGGATAGCGTGCGGAACCTTTATCTTGAAAAGAAAAGAGCATTCAGAGAGTATAAAAGTGGACGTGGTGACCTATCATTGTTTACTGATAAAAGAAGACTGTTGAAGAAAGCGATAAGGGATAGTAAAAAGGAAGTTGAATCTAGGTTGGCAGATAACATTGGCTCTGACCCAAAATAATTTTTTCGATACGTCAATAATGGATGTAAGGGGACAGTTGGCCCCCTCTCGATAGGAGGCTCTAAGGTAGAGAGCAATGTAGGCATGTGTAGTGCTTTCAATGACTTTTTCGCGTCGGTTTTTAATGGAGATAATGATATTCGATATACGGGTGTTGCATGGGGTAATAAAACCCTCAACGATATTCAAGTAGAAGACGTGGAGGTCCTAAATCTTTTAAGAAATGTATGTGCAAGCAAAGCACCAGGACCAGATGATATCTATCCCAGGGTTCTCAGGGAAGGTGCTAATGAATTGTTGGGGCCAGTCGCACAGATATACAGGAGTAGTGTTGCTGAGGGTATCGTCCCGAGAGATTGGAAACTGGCTAACGTTGTTCCGATATTTAAGAAGGGTAGTAGAGAAGTGGTGTCTAATTATCGTCCAGTGAGTTTGACGAGCTCCCTCTCGAAAATTTTGGAAATTATCATCAAAAGGCAGTTTGTGAAGTGGATAGACGAGAATAATGTATTGTCGGATAATCAGCATGGGTTCAGGAAGGGGAAGTCATGTGTAACTAACCTCCTTTGCTTCTATGATTACGTGACTAAGGCTTTGGGTAAGAGCAAAAATGTCGACGTTGTTTATCTTGATTTCCAGAAGGCATTCGATCGGGTCCAACATGGCAAACTCTTGAAGCATTTACACGAGATTGGAATAGGGGGCAACTTGCTGAATTGGATAGAATCGTGGTTAAGAGATAGGTCGCAACGAGTTATGGTGAACGGGGAATTATCTGGTTGGACAAACGTCACAAGTGGAGTTCCTCAGGGAAGTGTCCTTGGCCCCATACTTTTTTCACTTTTTATCGACAAACTCAATCAGGGTATCGATGGAATTACTAGCATATTCGCAGATGATGTGAAGCTAATGGGGGTAATCGGGAATCAAAACGATAGGGAGTTGCTCCAGACCAACTTAAACAAGATTGCAGCATGGGCAAATGAATGGAGCATGACGTTTAGCGTAGATAAGTGCATGGTCGCTCATTTTGGTTCGAACAACCCACGGTTCTCTTACGAGTTGAATGGTGTCACTATCCCGGATGCAACTAGAGTCACCGATTTGGGAATTCTCATTGACGAGCGACTTAAGTTTTCTAAACATTGTTCAGCGGTTGTCAAAAAAGCGAATAGAATGCTTGGTCTCATTTTCAAAAAGGTCTCTTCGCGTTCTCCTAAAGTCATTCTTCCGCTTTTTCGAGGATTAGTTCGTCCTGGACTGGAGTATGCTGTAAGGTTTTGGAGACCATACCTACAGAGGGACATAGACTTGATTGAAGGGGTGCAGAGAAGACCTACGCGTGTCCTTATTGGCACACAGGGCTTGAGTTATGAAGAGAGACTTCATTTTTTGAATATGTTTACATTGGATGAACGCAGGTGTCGAGGAGATATGATCGAAGTGTTCAAAATTTTCAATGGGATGGATAGGATGGACCATGAACTTTTAGTACACCGCCAATCAACTGCTTTTACAAGGGGACACCAGTATCGATTGGTGAGGGACAATGCAAGGTTATGGTGTCGCAGGGAATTTTTCTCTAATAGGGTTGTTAATAAATGGAATAGCTTACCCCCGGAGGTAGTAAATTGTAACACAATTGACACGTTTAAAAAGAAATACGATAAACATGTTGGGGTAAATCGAGAAGCTATCCATTCTTAGAATAAGACAACCATAAGTATTCTTTATGGGCATTGTATAATATTTTATGATGTGTATATATTGTTTATAATTTGTGTTAATTGCATTTTTAATGGCGTTGCTGTATTTTTGAAACATATGACATCCATATTTTTATGGGCATCTGTTTATCAACCACCTCGTTGGGCATTTTGCCTGTTGTGGCGTTGTATTTGTATTTGTATTTGTATAACAGATATATCCGTAACCGTTGACTTCAGAAACATACTAATAATTACAAAAAGTTTTTAAATGACATGCAGTTACTTGAAAATTGTTCAAAATAGTTTGAGAGGTCGTATATATTAAAAAAAATTAACTTTTTATAGTCCCTGCCTGCTAAAACTTGCAATTATTCAAATGCAGATCTTCTGAAAAGTCATTTGCAAAAAAAATTATATTTTTAAGTGAAATATATTTATTGAGATAATAAATATATAATATTTTTAGTATTTTGGGAACTTATCACTGTGTTGGCAAGTTTTCATAAACAAAATGAACTGAACAATTTTATTTTTTATTCAAAATAAATAACAATTACATTTTTGAACATTATTCTGGCAAATTACAAAATGTCTGCAACTTCGAATTTAATTTACGTTTCACAATTTTTGAGCCGTACCCTTAATCATTGGCGATAAATGCTGAAAATTTAAAGTAAAATATTTCCGTTAATATTGCTTTTAAAAATATGTAATTTTTGTGAATGACTTCCCATAGCCGCATTTACATTTCACTATTGAGAATTTTTAACACCCAGGGTTTATATAAATAGTTTATTTTTTTTTAATGTATACTACCCCTTGAGAAACTTAAGATATTTTGAGTAAACACACGTCACATAGGAAAACTTTTTGTAATAAAGTATGTTTCTAAAGTCACCGGTGGCTGGGATATCCACTGTGCAAACAATGTGGCGCAGTCTGCAGAAACCACTGCAAGTATTTGTGGTTTTATAAGTGGTCTATCCCAGAGAGTTGGAAATTAAATAAAACTTGATAACGCGGCTCATTATATATGTATACGCGTAAATTAAACCACACGTAGACGATTATCGATGATTATTTATACATGCGAACACGTGGAACTATAATCAACGGTTATGTGTGGTTGCATAGATCAGTTAAAATGTCTTGATAATGGTGATAGAGAGAAATTTGGCATTTTATATATTTTCATATATTTTATCTTCAAAATGCGATGAATAAATGCAGATTCCATAACATGAAAACTCAAGTACCATGTGCGTATTGGTTGTAGACGCATTTCACATGACTTTGTAAGTGCCAGTACAGCTTAACTGCTGATGCTTGTTCTGTGGCAAGTTGAGATATCTAAGCACTCAATTCTTGAGCGGATGATTCATGCAATACTTTAAATCACAGTTCCAGTTTACAAAACAGTTCGACTAAAGACCGGGAGGGGGAAATTGTTTGGGAAATGGTTCGCTAACGTGTTCATATGTTGAGAAATGGATGTCTATTGATCCCAATCACGCAAAACGTTTGAATATATGTGCACGAGACCATAGATCTCATAATATTGACTGAAAGATGAGTATTATATATATATAAGAGAGTTTATATTTACTGTAATATTCTACTAGTTGCCCTTATACTTTGAAGTAGAGAGTTTTATGATTTCGATTATCTGATCAGTACTTGTTTTCGCAAATGCTTAGGAAAAAAATCCTGATTCGAGTTTCGATGAAAAAACGAATGCAGTAACAAACCTTGTATTACCTTGGCAGCTGAAATCTTTCTTTAGGCCATAGAATGTAGAAACCTGTGGTTAATAGAATGAGCAAAATCTAAAACACGAATTTTGAAAAAAATATACTGCATGCATTTAAACATTACAACCGTAAATTAAGGGGGTTGGTGCGCGAAAAGTTTCCAAAAAACGCATTTTTGAATTTTTCAACTTTCAAATACTATAAATTTTTCTACGTCTAACTGTGTACAAGTTTTTGTTCTACCCTGTACTAGAAATATTTGTAAAATATTTTAATATAAACTGCTGGCAGGCATTATATATGATAATGTTTTCCACTAAAATGCTCTTTTCTTAAAACTAAGTGTTTTGTTAGATAAGGAACATTTTTTTGAACAGCCCTCACTCAAATATCTTGAAACTTTCGTGTCTCTCAACACATTATGGTGTTACACACTTTAACAATATGATTTTTTATTAAAAAATTATTTTAAAAACAATTAATGGCGCAAAATATGGGTACATTTTGGTGATTTTTGAAAAATTTATAACAATTAAAATCATAAATGCTCGTGTTAATCTGTATAAATATATTATAGTATATTATAGTATATATCTCATAGTATTTGAGAAGAAAAAATTGAGCGCCTAAAGTGAATAGAAAATTTGTAAATGTTCTTTAAATGAAGATTTTTCCCATAGGAAAGCTCGGGAAGCCAAAATCGTGCACCACGGTAAAAAAGTTAACATCTTATACCTAGAAAACATTCCCAAGCTTCAAACAGTCCAAATTTTCAATGCCGTTTTATTATCAAGTATTGTATTTAAGGTATCCGACCGAATGGAAAATGTCGTTTTGGAACAAAACATTGATTTTTTTACTTTTTTTTATTCTTTATGAAAATCCTGTACGTTTTAATTCCATAACATGCCTTGTTTTGTTTATATGATGCTTAGAATCAAAGTTACGCCCACTTTAGTGTTGCATTTTTACACACATGTAATTCGTGAATAAAAATTTTAAATGTGTTTCACGAAGAATGTTATTTTTGGCATTTTACTGGAGTTTGAAATATGATTTCTAAACATATATTCATTTTACATCACTACGAAATTTTAATATAATGTTTTGCTATATATTGTTGAGGTTATGAATCAAAATCTAAGGTCTATTACATATATTTGTCTAATTACAGTGTTGCATAGCTAATATGTGTAGAATGAAATTTAAAAGAATTCACACGAACATCAGCAGATTTGAGTGTAACTTATGAGTGTAATATACAATCCTTTAAATTTGTGTTCATAACCTGCACCATCACTAGCTAAATGTGCCATAAAAATAACAAAGCATTCCATTCATCGAATTGTTTTGCAATCGTGTTTCAAATATTGCATGAATTTAGCTTCAAATTTGACAAAGATTACTTTTTCATAGACAATGACCTAGGTAGACCAAAATTTATTATTGTTTTCACCATTTTGGGATACTTAATCAAAAAATGTTATTAAAAACCACTCCAGTATCATTTTATTCAAAAGTGTTCTCGAATGTAGTCGGATACCTCAAATTTAATTAGTATCTACAAAAACAATAGTCATTTATGCAGCCTAAAAATAACGGTTCGTAATGACTTCTTAACTACGAAGTCAAATTAGAGAAAACATTACGCTCTAAAAAAGCAAGAAAGAAGAGTAACAAATAAATCTACATGCTAGGTGGTACCAACGTTTTTTTACGAATGACATATATTTTGAGCAAAAACTTTCCATGTTAAGAAATAGTTTGTCATTTCGAGAGATGTCTCATAACATTCCGTGTATAAAGAGCACAGCATTTACAAACATGAAATTTTCAAATACTACACGGTGAAAAGCATACCAGAAGTCGTTTGTCATATCAGTATTCCAGCATTAAATTCAAATATTTTTTTTCTCCGCAAATCACCGAGAATATCTTTTTAAGGTCGTTTCTGAAGCAGTAACGAAGAAGGATATTTTGAAAAGATGTAAGTCACCGCTGGGATTCAAAGTAATGATCATAGAAAATGTTGAAGTACTCTCTTCACAACGCTATGTAACATATGCTAACAAGGCCATCAAAAGTCAAAATGATCAGCTGAGAAGTGATCTCGGCTTTAAGGACTTAGTATGACAAAAAAAAAGAGAAGACATTGAAGATTCATGGTTTTCTTCCATCGCTTAGTAAGAAATATTCAAATAACTGGATGTTGGACAACCTTAGAGAGAGCACGATGGCTACATTTCAAGTTCCTCGTCCAAAAAAGAGGAGAAATGAGTGAAACTTATTGAATTGCAAATGCATTGCAGAAATATCATCAAGATTACCACACAAAAATTCACTTTTTAGACATTTTTACTCAAAGTACATGATGTTTTAAAAATAAAGTTAGCCTAGACTAATATATAAAAAAGTTTTAGTAAGATTTGTTTTGTTTCCCCATTTAAGAATCATTATTTTATATAAGGGGTTAAACACAAATACAACGCCACAACAAGCAAAATGCTCAACGAGGAGGCTGAAAAAAAGATGCTCATAGCAAATACGGATGTCATATACAGGGAGAACAAAAAGTTCGTAGAGACTTTAAAAATGAATAAAAACCGGAAAAATAACCGAAATAAAAACGGTTTGCAGGGGTTAGCATCGCTATGTCACGGGGAATTTTTTTAAGAAACGGAAAAAAACCCTCCAAAAACAGCCGATAGACGGCACTGGCAAGAGCGATTTCGATTTCTGTAGAAATATGCAAATGAGACAGTTATAAGAACTTGCGCTCTAATTACACAACCAGTTCACCGTTGTAAACAATGCATGTGGACCTCCGCACTCTGCCGTTGCTTGATTTGTGACTCGCCTGCAATGTGTTATCCCCTGTGGTGGTGGTCATGTGGAACACATACTGCTGTAATAAACGATATGGAGGCATTCTGTTCGTTATTTGCGTATCTTTTCTTTGACTTGTGTACGTCAGCGCCACTTATCGGCTGTTTTTTCAGTTATATTTTCCCTGTACTGAAAAAATTCCCGTGACCTAGAGAGATGCTAACCCTACAAACCGTTTTTTATTTCGGTTATTTTTCCGGTTTTTATGAATTTTTACAGTTTTTACGTACCTTTTGCCCACCCTGTATTTTTAAAATACAGAAACCCAATTGAAAAAGTGCAATTATAAAAATCATATCTTTTACTATGGTGAAAACTTTGCTCTAATAGAAATACCATTAAAAATACTGTTTAACTATTAGTTTTTTTTCAAATTTTTTTCACATGCTCTTGATTGCATGTGCTATCCTATGCCATTATAAAGTTTCACATATCTCTGATTTTAATTTTTTTGTAAATTAAAAAAAATGCATTAAAAACAGCTTGCGCGCATGATAAAATACCATGACATCAATGTAATTGAATAAAAATGAATTCAAAATGCATAAAAAAAACTGTTCAATTCATTTAATTAAAATTAAATTTTGAATTTTAAATTTGAAAAAAAATTGAATTTAAAATAATTTAATTATAAATTAGATTGATCTAATATATATGAAAGCTCAAACTTTTTCTTCATCTCATCACCAAACCAGTTTCCTTTATTTTGAATTGATTTTAATTCAGTTACATTGATGTCATGGTATTTTATCATGCGCACAAGCTGCGTTTTTTCTGAAAATTTACAAAAAATCAAGTATTAGAGATATGTAAAACGATATACCAGCATAAGATAGCACATACAATCAAAACTATGTATAAAATATTTGAAATAAATCAATGGTTAAATAGTATAATCAATGATATTCCTATTAGAGCATAGTTTTTAACCATGTTTAAAGATATGAGACCCCTTAGAAGAAAGAGAGGGATAAATGCCACAAAGTAACTTCAAATTATTCAAGCTGTGCTAATAGAACTATTACAAATACAACGCCACAACAGGCAAAATGCCCAACGAGGTGGCGAATCGTCTGTTGTGGCAACAAGAATACCTCGACAGTCATTGTTTCTGTAAGAGTGGGTATACGCAATAGACGATAATGAGAAATGAAGATAAATACCGTGATTATTTCTTACTCGTTTTGTTTAACGTAATTCTTAACGCATCTAAACATTATAAACGTTACCGTTCTTGATTTTTGTTACATAAATTCATGACAGAGATGAAGCATGATGATAAGAAACTTAACAAGCAATTAAGCAGTTTATTAATGATTTCAAGAGGTAATTACGGTGTAAAATTAAATTAATGGCATCGAGAATAAGAAGAGTAACCAAGGAAACAAATCATTTTTCGTGAAGAACAACTCATTTTTCCGTAATAAGTATCCCCGGTATCGAGACTGTAAAGGAGAGAATTTGGCCTTTTATTCTTTCGACAGGGTAATGAAAAATTTAGCTCTGATAACCGTTAAATAGAACGTGGTAAAAAGTTTCGGTAGGGGAAATTACACTACTAAATATAGTTCATTGAATTTTGATAATTCTGGAACATTTTTGATGGAAATCAAAAATTATTTTTGGTGATTTCTCGAGAATTTATTTCATATCATTTACATGGTCGTTTTGCTTGATAATAAAGTAATAAAAATAAACTACATCTTATATGAAGGCTTTTATAGAGACCCCAAATCTGTCTGCTTCATTTAAATTCTGAATACCTTCAGAACTTTACGTAACCCGACATTGCATACAACGAGCGTTAGAAAATAGACATTGCACAAAATGCAACTTGAGACAAACTTCTCGCATTGCGTGCGCTTGTACGTACAGGGTGACTACTTAATTAACCTTGTCGTATTTTACTGGTGAACCATAGATCCTATAGGAATATTTCCAATTTAAAAAGGTACGAATATAAATACAAACACAAAGGCCACAACAGGCAAATTGCCCAACGAGGTGGCTGAAAAAAAGATGCCCATAAAAAATATAGATGTCAAATACAATAGTAAAGAGCAAATTTATTAGAAATCTTCTAATACTCAAGTATTCAAATAACAAGTTGAGCCCAGATACTCCATTCATGCTGCAAGGGGTTGTATAGTTATTAAAATAAAAAAATTAGCTTTTTATATGGACACCCTGTCCTCAAAAACCCAATTAGAATGTTATTTCCGTGTCTCTTCTGAGGCCAACAAGAAAACTGCCACTATTCAAAGTGCGATATTCGCAGAGATATTTGAATTAAAAAATCGGATGAAATTTGGTAAAGAACAGCAAAAGTTTCATATTTTTTATATATGTTGATATTTCTTTAATTTTAAAATTTTTAAAACATAGTTACAAAACATTTTAGAGAAACAAAACAAAATTAGAGAAAAAAGTTATGTCCGTTAGTTTGTGCTGTTTTTTCACAATTTTTTCTTCGATTTTGAACTCAAATATTTTTGCGGATATCGAACTTGATTAGTATTTTTTGGCCTCAGGAGAAACAGGGCAACAACTTTCTAATTTGGTGTTTGAGGACCGGGTGTCCGTACAAAAAGTTATTTTTTTACTTTGATAAACCTTTGCAACATGAATGACGTATCTGAGTTTTACACGCTATTCGGACATTTTTTTTCCTATTTGGAGGTATGTCTATAGAGACAACGGTTCACCAGTGAAATGCGACAAGGGGAATTAAGTAATCACACTGTATATAAATAATATTTTGTTTTATCGCTATCACTTGACCTATGCCATAGACATACTGCTGCTGAGTCAAGATATTTTGTATGTAAGCTCTTTTACAATCTTTTAGAAATTGCTGGCATTTACCAAGAAATGCGTAAGCTATGGAGAAGTGTAGAAAAAATGTCTAACAAGAAAAAAAAACGTTAGATAAGATAGAGCAGTATTCAAGGGTTCATTCCGGGTAACTCGATGACAAAACGTCGTGAGTGATGGATGAGCTAAACATAATAAGTTTCGCGTATCAACAATGGACACTGCCTCCACTGCGTTTATGAAAAAAATATATACACATACATATAAATATTCCATCGCTATCCTAACCGTTTTTGACAGGTTTGGTGATAAAAGGAATATTCTAACCAAAAAAGACTGCCTCAAATAATAAATTGTCTAAAAATCATAAATTAAAACGATTGAAATCGATCGTTTTGAATACAGATAGAGACATATGACCGGTCAAAATTCTAGAACGAACATTTATTGATTCAATAGCAGTTCCATCTCAATTTCGAGTCTAAAGGACAAAGGAAACTGTAATATTGATATTGACCTGATATTGTTTAAAAATTATTGTTTATTATTAGAGCCCGGAAGTTTAGGTATTAAAACTCATCCAAACAGGCAGGCAAAAAGGCACTAAAAATGCTTAAAATAAACGCTAAAAAGGGCATTTATAATTAACGGAAGAAAGGAAAAATAACTGAAAGCTAAGATATTAAATGTCCGAAAATTGGATAAAAATTGGTCGCACTTACTCCGTCTTCTGTTTCAATTATAGTTTATAATAACCACAAAAATAAAGTGTTTATAGTCCCTCAGGATTAAGCCGAGTCCAGGGGGGCCTTCATTACCAGAAGCGTTGCCCGTAGAGAAAATAATTGCGAGGCTCCTTTGCGCTATGAATCACTCATTCATTTGTTGCATTATTTGGAAAATTCTTCATAATTTTTATAGTTGATACTATGTTTTAATCATACGATATTGTGAAAAGTTAACTCATTTTTTTCCATTTATATTACCATATATGCAGGACTCTTTCAGGATCACGATGTGGTCGCACCTGTCACAGACCCCCCTAGGGTGACTCTGGTCAATTCAATCCGTACTAAATACAATTCATCGGTACTAAATGTACCTATAATAACTCGGCATGGTTGTTTGCAGTGCATTTGTGGAGTAAAACATAATATGCGTACATGCGTAATCCCCTCGATGTTACTTACCCAAGGAGGTGGATTGAACGTTTTAACTTCCACGTTCACCGGATCTCAATCCGTGTGGCTTTTTCCTATGGGCTTTTTCCTATTTTAAATCACTTGTTTATGCGACACCTGTGGACACACCGGAGGATATCATAGCACGGATTGTCGTCGCTGCGGCAGACATCAAAAGCATACCTACTATCTTCGAGCGTGTCCGGGAATCTTTTTTACGTCGTTGTAGACTGTGCAATGACGTCAAGGCCGCCACTTCCAACAACTCTTGCAATAATCAATCAAATAAGTATTTTTGTAGTTATCATTGTATTTTTTTGTCGTTCCAGTGTGAAGTCGAAACCTGCATGCGTTTTTCCGATTTTCACCCTCTCAACGTGGTTTGCGACAGCATGTTCCATTGCAATTTTTGTTTCTCTTGCTGCCTACTAACAACCATCTGAGTTTGTCGGTCCAATAACAGAACACCCTGTATATTCCTTTTGGGACACTCCGAGGTAAACGGTCGAATTACCAATTTTTAAAAAAAATTACATAAAAAAATCCCGCATTGTATATCAAAGAAATCAGAAAACCTCCCATCTCGTTAATTTCATCCTCTGTTAAATCTCTACCATCTTCTAAAGTAATCAATCGATCATATAGACTTTCATTATGAACATTATCTTTATTGAAAACTTGTAACTTTTTTATTTAAACTATCATTTCCATCTAATAAAATGTAGCCATCATCGTTTTCTAATTTCACTTTTTGTTATTCCTCTCGTATGATACCGAAGCACCCATTTTTTATTTCGAATTTAGATTTTTGAAGATATATCTGTACGTATGGTCTCCAAAACCTTACAGCATACTCCAGTTCAGGACGAACTAAGCCTCTGTAAAGCGAAAGAATGACTTTGGGAGAATGCGAAGAGACCTATTTGAACATCTAACCAAGCATTCTATTCAATTTTTTGACCACCGCTGAATAATGTTCAGAAAACCTAAGCCGCTCGTCAATGAGAATTCCCAAATCGGTGACCCTAGTTGCATCTGGGATAGTGACACCATTCAACTGGTAAGAGAACCGTGGGTTGCTCGAACCAAATTGAGCGACCATGCACTTATCAACGCTAAACGTCATGCTCCATTCATTTGCCATGCTGCAATCCTGTTTAAGTTGCTCTGGAGCAACTCCCTATCGATTTGATTCCCGATTGCCCCCATTAGCTTCACGTCATCCGCGAATTTGATAACAATCCCATCGATACCGTGATCGAGTTTATCGATAAAAAGTGAAAAAGTATGGGGCCAAGGACACTTCCTTGAGGAACTCCACTTGTGACATCTGTCCAACCAGAGAATTCCCCGTTTACCATAACTCGTTGCGACCTATCTCTTAACCACGATTCTTTCCAATTCAGCAAGTTGCCACCTATCCCAATCTCGTTTAAACGCTTCAAGAGCTTACCATGTTGCACCTGGTCGAATGCCTTCTGGAAATCAAGGTAAAAAACAACTACATTCTTGCAATTACCCAAAGCCTTCGTCACGTGATTATAGAAGCAAAAGAGGTTAGTTACACATGACTTCCCCTTCCTGAAACCATGCTGATTATCCGCCAATATATTATTCTCGTCTATCCACTTCACAAACTGCCTTTTGATGATAATCTTCAAAATTTTCGAGATGGAGCTCGCCAAACTCACTTGACGATAATTGGACGCAGCTTCTCTAGATATCATCTGGTCCTGTTGCTTTGCTTTCACGTACATTTCTTAGAATATTTAGGACCTCCACGTTTTCCACTCGAATATCGTTGAGCATTTTATCACCTCATTCAACACCCATACATTGAATATCATTATCTCCATTAAAAACCGAATGATACATTGCAAATTTATAATGAATAATAAGGAACACAGTTGCTTATTAGTAAAGAATATCAACAAACTAAAACGGGAAAACTAAATATTAGAAAAACACACACACACACACACACACACACTCAGTTTTACGGAAATGGGGGGAGGTTTAAAAAAAACAAAACAAATGTCAAAACAAAACTTTCGCATAATTTTTAGTATTTTTGGCAACAGCAAGGAGTGCAATTATATAAAATACACATTGCAGATAAGCACAAATAACAAAAATCAATATAATGTTCCCATGCGCAAGATCAAATAAATTTCATTTAACTGATTGAGGAGCATAGTGCCAATCAAAAGAAACTCTCGATGTTACTGATTGAAAAAAGATATTGCTTCATGTGTTTATTGAAAGGTAATAAATTAGTAATATTAAGGATATCAGTTGGTGAAGAGTTGCAAAATTTCGGGATGAGGTAAGTAAAATGCTTCTTCAGAAGAGTTTTGTGGATAAGTGGTTGAGAGCATATATTCTTCAATCTATTTGAGAAACGGGAACTATTCAAAGGTAAAGAAAATTGTCGTTTTAAAATAATTATAGTAGATTTGTAGAAATAAAGCTGACGTAGGGGAAGGGTTCCAAGACTGTGAAAAAGTTGTTTTGAAGGAGTCAAATAGTCACTTCTGATGAGTCTTATTGCTCTTTTTTGGAGTTTCATTATTGGTGTAAGATTTGAAACGAAGTCGCCACCCCAGATAGTCAAACCATATAATAGAGGGAAATGGAATAATGAGTAATAAAGTATTAATTGAACGAGTGATCTATATATGGTTTAAGGTAATATAGTTTGTAAATTACATAACGAAGTTTATTTTGCAAATATTTTACACGAGTTTTCTATCTGAGGTTATAAGAAGGATAGAAGGATTTATCGTAGTAACGGATATCGTTGTATCGAGAGAAGTTTAACAATAGACTATACGCAATTCCAAACAAGATTTGAAGAAATATCGTTGTAGAGGGATTTATCGTTATATCGAGCATCGTTGTTTCAAGGTTTCGCTGTATTTTACACATTAGAGTTGATCCCAAAGAACACCTCAATCTACAAAGCAGGCTTTCTCTTCACATTCTCGATATAATTTTATATAAACTATTCTCTTTCTCTCCCTTATATTCATTCATCATTAAAAAATAAAATAAAATAAAAAATACTTTCGACTCTCTCTCAAGAACAACTTCTCTAGATAGCAATTGAGTTTGTTCTAACAACGTGTTTTTAGTTTTTCTTATCTGTTTGGTCATTTTTTATCGAAGATTTAGAGTAAAGCTCTTTCGTCGGGGCATGGGGATACGTACTAGAAACCTAATGAATGTTTGCGCAATGTCTCAGCGCTTTATAAAGCTCAGATATTTCATAAGCGATGGTGCAATGTGACCTCGATAATCTATCAAAAAATAAGAAAAGGAGCGTGACTCGAGAGCAATGACAAGACAAGGTTGCCCGACAAGAGCAGAATTTATTTTCAATTTTTTTTTATAAATTTAAAAAAAAACATCTTCAATCTTCATTTCCTTGACAGCCATAGCAAAAAAAAATTGCGTAAATAAATTACTCAAAAAAAAAAACCGTGTGCAATCGAGTTCGGTTATAACTTACCCTCTAGGTGATTCGAGAAGTACATGTTGTTATAACCGACGTGTACGTTATAAGCGAGGTCATTAAATTAGCTTACGTAGCAATAGCAGATATGCATGAAATACATTATACAGATTGTCGTGGACCAAATACAAATACAACGCCACAACAGGGAAATTGCCCCACGAGGTGGCTGAAAGCTTATAATTACTGCAAATAAGCGTATGCAGCACATAATTGAAATGTAATACAGTATGAATAAATTTTTTGATTAATATCCGAAAGTCGTGAAAATTCATTAGAAAACGAGATATACAACAACATGCAGGCATTTTTGGAAATTTTAATATTTTTCAATTTATGCTAAGAGTTGACTGTATTGTACAATTTATTCAAAACAAAAACATAGAGAAAGAGATTATATATATATATATATATATATATATATAATCTCTTGAAGTTGATCCTAGAGGCATACTTCCAATTACAAAAGTATTCAAATAACGTTTAGAAAGTTCTGATACGGCATTCATATTGCAAGAAGTTGTGTAGTTATTAAAATGGAAATGTTAACTTTTTATACGGTCACACTATGCTCAAAAATTCAAGAAGACAGTTTTCTTGCACTGTCTCATCTACTTTACCACGCACCAACTCCTTCATATATCGCCATACGGAAATTTCCAACTAGAGGAGTTGGATGGGAAATAAAAGCTCCATCCGTGGTCGCTCCAAACTCGGTAGGTAAAGAACTTGCTTTTAACGTCTCATGTCCGGATTCGAACCCATGGACCTTGACGGTAACTTTCAGAGTGGAAGACGAGCATCTTACCACGGCGCCACTCGGGTTTCCCTGCTTCAACTGGTGCCAATTTAAAAAAGTGGAAGTTTCTAAGTGTAATATAAACGGATTCAAATTCGAAATTGAGGCAAATTCAGAAAAAACAGCATTAAATGCGGGTATAATGATTTTTCCGCATTTAATGCTGTTTAAACTTTCCTCTATCTTTCGAGTATGAATATCTCAGTGGATATTGTATTTAGAAACTTGAAATTTTTTTAGTTGGCATCAGGAGAGACAGGGCAACAACTCTCTAATTCGGTTTTTGAGTACAAAGTGCCCGTATAAAAAGTGAACATTTTTATTGTAATAACCCCTTGTAACATGAATGCCGTATCTGAAGTCTACGCGTTATTTGAATACTTTTTCTAATAGAAAATATGTCTCAAGGATCAACGGTTCGCCAGTAAAATTGTCATACAATATGTTACCTATGCACCATGTATATTCACGTCACCAATAAATAATACACTTGAATTAGCATAGCTTTTCAACAGTAGTGAGTTGATTTACGACTATCACATTCCTTCCATAAAGTGATCACAAACTAACAAAAACAAGCCACCTCTTTGGGCATTTTGCCTGTTGTGGCTTTGTATTTGTATAAGTAAAAATTCAATAATTCGAAAAAACATAGATTATACAGTTTGCACAAAAGGACAGGATTTTATTGGATGTCAACAATTATATTGTCGAAATAGTTGCATTTATTGCTGACAGGTAGCGCTGAAGTTAAAAATAAGTTTAAGTGCCGTTGATGAGAAATGTAATTATTTAGGCAATATAATTCCTCTTTTGTTGAAAAAATTTAGGTCTTTTTTGTGAGAAAACCCCGAGATATATCAACCGCATACAAAAAATGTTGTACAAAAAAAATCAGATTTTTGCAATATGCAATTATATCCGAATTATTTTTTTGGTTAAGACCATTCTTTTAGTATCTTATATCCACAGTGTATGTTTTAAGCAGATTATGTTATAACAGAAATAAAAATATGTAGACGTGAATGGGCCAAATTTCAAGCACTACACAACTGCATGTTGTATGCACGTTATATGTTATATCCGGGGTATGCCATAAATGTATTCGACTGTATATCGCGCACACCCTTAGGAACTCAAAAATCAAATATTGAAATTACTTTTCTTTAAATTATTGAGAGTAAAGAAAATTAATATTTATTTCTGAGTCTCAAAACACAAAATTAATATTACAATATTATTTCTAGCTGCCATTGCAATTTATAAAAAATATTTCTTATATTCTGAAATGTTTTTTTTACGAAATTTTAATTCTATTAGTATGGAACGGAAGATATATAAAAACTTTCTTCGGACAAATCACGTGGAAAATTAAGAACTCGTTGGAAAAATTTTGAAAAGAGATAAAATTTCAAGATGAATATGTATAAAGAAATGGCTCGAGGATAATCTGTTTGAACAGCGAATATTCTGCTTTTCTGATATAATTTGGTTTTTTTTTCGTGAGAATTTAAACGGAATTTTGAAGTTCTTTCATGATTGTTTGTTGAACTAAGAAAGAGAAATGAAATGAGAAGAGAACTGACAGATAATGAACGAAATTCTTGTGTTTCTTGAGAACTGATCTTTAAGTAAACACGAGAAAACTTTTGTTAAAGACATCGCAATCAACTGTGAAATGATATTTTGATAGAATTTTCACAAATTTAAATTCATGTTTGGTTTATAGCATTTTTCAGTAGCCATTTGACAGTTCTGACGCCAAGACTAAATCGTATCATTTCTATTCAGTAGATATAAGAATCGTATCGAATTGAATTTTGATTTTGATTTGAAATCTCATTAATCTCTCGAATGAGATTTTGCAAGTGGCACATTTTAGTAAAAAACTTGTGCGCTTGTTTTTGCCGCGTTTCTTCTCAACAATACAATTTTAGTGAACTACATTTAGTAATTATAATGTATGCAATCATCTGATGAACCATGCCAAGTACCCAATTATACCAAGCGCTGTGAAAAAAGTTGTTAATATTTTTCACGAATGGTGAAACATCGTGTACCTTAAAACAAAAATGTTCGTGTATCTCGGAACAGTATAAAACTTTTAATTTTCCTAGTTTACCTTGAAATACTCAACTCTTACACCAAATTTTTAACTGTTTCTCTTTTGCTTTTAAATACAATTTATGTTGTAAATTTTATTTATTTCTTTCCTTATAAAATCTTCAGCTACATCCATTTCTTCTTCTCCATTCACCTTCAGTTATTTCCTGAGAAATTTGTTGAAAAAAATAAAGTATACAGTGTGGGATGCGTCCAACAAAACTTTTCACCAAGTGAATTTCCGTAAGAGGAGAGGAGAGAAAATATTTTATCGTTCACATCAGTGGCAGATACAGCAAATGTTGACATCACGGGTGTTCTACCTCTGATCAAGGCCGTCATTTCAACTTTTTCCAGGGCGGAGCAAAGAACACGTACTCAATGTATGTGTGTATATATATATATATGTACCATTTTTAGTGTATTTTCAAAAGCCGGGGGGGGGGTATTGTCCCCCCTCCTTTTCCTTTGATAAATGACAGCAAAAACCTAGCATCAAAAAACTGACAGAACTGAAGATTTTTAAAAGCATTTTATTTTCCTTTCTACAAGTATACCGTAGAATAATTATGTATTTCATGTGTATAATGGTGTTGCTTAGTTCGTTCTGGACTGGAGAACTGGAGAAACCGCGAGACATCCAGACTCTGTCACACGAAGCAACGTAAGGTGCCCGAGTGGCGCAGTGGTAAAGATGCTCGTCTTCCATTAAGAAGGTTACCATCAAAGTCCATAAGTTCAAATCCGGGCATAGAACATTAGAAGCAAGTTCTTTACCTACCGATCCTAGGGCGACCACCGATGGATGGAGCCTTCGTTTCCCACCCAACTCCACTGGTTGGAAATTGCCATATGGCGATATATGACCGGAGTTGGTGGTGCGGTGTAGTGGTATGAATTCAATCCAGTTCTGTTTCCTTTCCTCTCTCCTTACCATCACGAAGCCTTATTGTAACCGCATGAACTGAAGTTGTTTTTTAAAAATCTCCTCTATAGCTTAGTGGTCAGAGCACTCGTCCGGCAATCGAGGGACCCGGGTTCGACTCCCGGTAGAGGCAGAGATGAGTTTTTTATAGTGATGGACTCGCGATGCGAGGATCCGGGTTCGAACCCCACAGTGGAGGTCGGCTGAAGTTGGTTTTCTGTGGTTCCCAACTTCAAGGCGCAAATGCGAGCCGATCTCCCCGTTAAAAAGTCTCGCCACAGAGAGCAACAGTCCTACAACGATAAATCATTCAATCATAACACTTCACTCATAGTTATAAAAACTGGTGGCAGATGGCAGCACTACACATAACAAGCATTACAGAGAAACAAAAAACTTCACGTCAGGTTTCACTACACGTACACGCACATTCCCGCATGTACCGATTCGTTGGGGGTTCCCCGGGGGGGGGTGTAGCAGTAATAGGTAGGGCCTCCAAAAAATGGCTCGGGGATCCATGATGTTCTTAAGTCAACCACCTCGTTGGGCAATTTGCCTGTTGCGGCGTTGTATTTGTATTTGTAAGCACTTCGCCTCCCCCCCTCCCCGGGGGGGATGACCAAAGTATATCTGGCAAAACCAAAATTTATTGATACGTCAAAGATCATACATAGTGCAAGTTAATTTAAAATTATTCAAATAGAAGAATCAAATTAATCAAGTTAAAGTCAAAGTGGCACGTGCACCGATAATAAACAATCATAGAAAGTTGTATAAAATCATATCGCGAAAGGCGCAATCATAAGTTTGATTGATCAAGGATTGTATGACAGAGAAAGGCAAAGCACTCCATTGCGCTCGGACAGTCCAATACACCCAGTCTAATTCACTTTTGATCACTGTGATCACTGTTGAAGATCTTTAAAATTTCTCCGGGACTTCATTAGATTTGGGATTCATTCTGATCCTCGCTTGCAAACAGTGCTACCAGTGCACTGTCAGGGTGAAGACGCGGTGATCTCCTTAATGGAGGCGCTAGTACCGGAGTTAGAGAAGCTGGAGAAGACAGATCCTTCATCTTCTCAGGATGTTCCTCAAGGAATTTCACCATTTTCCTTATCTTTTCTTTTGATTCCTCTCGACGTATTATGCCAAGCATCTATGGTCTGTGAAGATGGGCAGCCGCCGAACGGAAGTGAAAGGGTCGTTTCTGGGCAGCATGTGGTGTAGTGCAGGGGCGTGCCAGGCTCAAGACAAGAGCATTTATCTCTGGCAATCGCTTTAAAGCGATGTAATGTTGCCGGGAAAGGTCCATGGCCGGTGACAAATAAGATGAGCTCGCGTGACCAGCCCCTGCTCCTAGTACCTTTATAACTTCATGAGTTGATCTTCCTGTGACGCCTCCGGCATATCCCAATCCATTTGCCAATTTGCAACCATGTCCATCATTGGGGTGATTTGGCGTCAGAAGCTGGATATAAGAGTTCGTTGCAAAAGACTCCGATTAACTCTCGCTTCTTTGGCCACCGCATCCGCTAGCTTCTCTCCCCACTGGCCGTTGTGGGCCTTTACCCAGAAGATGCGTATTGATGGGTGAGATACAAGTATACTCCTGATCCTTCTGGCCATTGCGTTTTTAGAGAGCGGGTTTAGAATGGCCTGGATACTCGAACGGCTATCCGATCTTATTACAGTCTGCGTCCTTTTTGTAGCTGCATCCAGAGCTGCTGTACATATAGCGAGCAGCTTGATGTACTGAGTTATTTTCTTTTAGTTTAGCAGCCCATGATCCACGGTCTCAGTTCCCACGCTTTTTACACATGCAGATCCTGTATCTGATTCCAGTATAGAGCTATCAGTGTAGTATACGACGGATTTCTCCTCAGTTGTATCATCCTCCGAAGAGTCTAGAAGTACTTGATTAACTGCAGAGATTCTACAGGATGCGAGGTCTAGCCTATAGTTTTCTGCTCGAAGGCGTCCGGGAATAATTCTCCCCCTAGCAATGGACATGACTTGTGAATCTTTAGAAGACGCGTGACTCTTGTCAGGAATTATATCTTGACCGGGTGAGATAATGGCGGAAGTCCCAGGATCACCTGAAGAGCGTTCGTAGGTGTAGTTCTGTACTCACCAGAGATATATATGGAGGAAAAGTCTTTGTATTGAATCGCGCCAGGCGCATCTTCTGGAGAACACCTGATGCCTTTCTCCTCTGTTCTTTGATGTGATCTTCCCAGATAAGTTGCTTGTCGATAGACACTTAACACCGAAAGGCATCTAAATAACATAGCGCGTTTCTGAATGGTTTTTCCTTGGAACCAGAGTGGGAGCCCTCTTCTTTGATATCCACAAGAATTTTGTCTTAGCCATAGGAGAGAGTGAGCTTATGCATGTGCAGCCAATTTGACACTGTTTTAAGGGCTTACTCTGCTAGATCACCTGATTCCTTGACAGTAGGGGCAGATGCAATCACCAAAAGGTCATCAGCATAAGTGTGAACTTTGGCATTTGAGGGCCACTTAATTTTCAACAGCTCATCCAGAACAAAATTCCATAGCAAGGGGCCGGAACATCATCACTGAGGAGCACCTTTCTGAAGTTCTTTCTTAGCTTTTTCTGCTTCCGTGATCAACACCGCTCCGCGGTAGTTAAAAAGGTCCGATAAGATGACCTTGAGATCTTGTGTTATGGGCGCTGTTGCTAGACGATGGCATATAGACGAGTATCTGAGGTTATCGAACGCTCCTTCTATATCCAGGGACATGATGGCTACGTCATTTCCTCGATCTCTTTGCGTCTTGCCCTCTTCCATCGTGTTTGCAAGCGCCATTTCCCCTGAACGACCTTGCCGGAATCCATACTGGTTGGCATGCGAGAACCTTGCCTCTCCCTTTAAAGCATGGCTCGTTGTACCAAAATTTTTTCCAGTACCTTCCCGAAGCTAGAGAGCAAAGAGATAGGATGGTAATGTTTCGTCCTGGACTGCAGTATGCAGAGTTCTCAAACTGTGCACCGAGGCGCCCTGGTGCTCAACCAGCATTTCTCAGGAGCATCGCGATGTAGCAGTCCGATAAAGGTTTTTCGAAGGGATTTTTATAACTCTTGCTCTGTGGAGCCACGGATAATCGTTGATTACGGTAAGGGGTGCTGCGGGTGTAAAACAGGTTTGAGAACCCCTGCCGTAAGGTTTTGGAGACCATACCGATGGTGGAACATAGACTTGGTTGAAGGGGTGCGGAGAAGAGCTACGCGTGTCCTTATTGGCACACGGTGCTTGAGTTATGAAGAGAGATTTCATTTTTTGAATATGTTTACATTGGAAGAACGCAGGTGCCGGTGGAATATGATCAAAGTTCTCAAAATTTCCAGCGAGATGGATAGGATGAACCATGAATTATTAATACGCCGTCAATCGACTGCTTTGACAAAGGGATCTCAGTATCGATTGGTAAGGGACAATTCTATGCTGTGGTGTCACAGGGAATTTTTCTCAAATGGGGTTGTTAATAAATGGAATAGCTTACCCCCGGGGGCAGTAAATTCTAACACAATTGACGCGTCTAAAAAGAAATACGATAAACATGTTGGGGTAAATCGAGAAGCTATCCATACTTAGAATAAAACAACCATAAATATATTTTATGTGTGCATTGTATTATATTTTATCATGTACATATAGTTTTTAGTTTTTATAACTGCATTTTTAATTGAGTTGCTGTATTTTAGAAATATATGACATCCGTATTTCTTATGGGCATATTTTTCTCAGCCACCCCGTTGGACATTTTGCCTGTTGTGACCGTGTATTTGTGTAAATACGTCCCTACCTCCATTGTTGTTATTCTTATGTGTACATATTAATAATAATAATCTTATTTATTAATAATCATATTTGTGTCATTATTTTGGTTTTTATTTTAGTTCAATTTATATTTAAAAATACGCATTATATTATTTTTCCAGTAATATTTGTATTTTTCTGTCTTTCTAATTTTACCCTGTTTCAAGGTACAACACAGCAGCCTTCAACTTCAAGATATAAGACCCCTTTAGTGTACCTTGGAACATTTTCGCATTTTCAAAAATCTATATTTTATTATTACAATAAGAAAAAAAAGGTAATTTAAAATTTATATGATGTTTCATACAGTATGCAGATGCTAAAAAAGGATTTATTGAAATTTTACGGTAAAAATTGACTGAGAAAGAAACTTCGAAAAAAAATGTGCCAAAGTATAAGTTTCCCCTACACTCAAAAATTCGCTAACGCATTATTTTCAGTTCAGAAAATATATGAAGGTAAAAAAAAGTCATTATATCCTTACTGGAAAGTCTGGGTAAATATCCTTCTAATCCCGTTTCACTATATTCGATGAACTTTATTCTTGAAATAGATTCTGTCCAGACAAATTCAACGCTCTCACAACCAACTCAATCAAACGGTGGTGAGCTACTGCGAGACTACCTGATTTTATCGTATCTTAAATTAAAAAAGCTGAAGTAATATCACTCTACAATATTATATAACGAAAAGTCGATATTTTGTCTGTGATATCACCGAATATATAGAGACATCTTACTCTACTTATTAATCATCTTCTAAGAAGTAATGCGAGATTCAGTTAGTTATCCTTTGAGAATTGGTTGCGCAAATAATGTTTGTGTGTGTTACGAAACTTTCAAGAACAAATTTTTCTCTAACAATGGATATCATTTTTCCTTATAAACATCTTATATAAAGACACTCTTATGAATGCCCATAATTCATCGGAAGAGAACTATTATGTATCTATTTCATTTCAAGACTTCATCATCTCCATCGTAGAATGGTTGCTCGAATTTAATCCAATAAATGTGTTAGAGATGAAATAGTCTCGGCATTTAGAGATATATTTACCCAGTAATTTGAGTTCGGCTATTTAGACTCAAACTGTTTCCAATCAACGAAAAGAATGGAGTACTCAACTCGCTTAAATAGAGAGAAGATCTTTTCAAATGTATTATATAATGTTGCATTGTCACGGGACATAATGATAATATGCATGGTATGTAGATTTTTGCAAGAATTTCAGGAATTTTCGGTCGGGATATTTCATAAAATCCGAGTCCTTGGAGAAGTTAGTTAAATTTATCACACGTGAATGTTGTAGCAGGAGATGCTGGAAAGACCACAAATTATATCTTTATTTATTTGCTAAGCAGCATTTATAGAACTTTATGGAATTATCCATTATATAATCAAATAAGATATGATGTAAATATTGATGAACGTCGTTTATTGAATTATACGTGTTTTCTCTTTTTCCATAAAATTTATATGATTGCACAATAGAAATGTACTGTATGTTGGAATAGTTCATATTAATTCTTTGAACTTTTTGAACAGACGCAGGAACCAAACACATTCAGTATTTTGTACCACATTGTACTAGAATTCTTTGGTTCTGGTATGTTACTCATATGTACGAAGTACGAAAAACTATTTCTTTCTAAGAATTTTTCTGATATGTAACTTTGAAAATACAATTTCAGAAAACAATCGTAGTGCTTACGAAATGCAAATATAAAATCACAGACCACAGTAGGCAAATTTGCCAACAAGGTGGTTGGGGAAAAAACAATTAAAAGGTAAAAAAATAAAGAAAAAAATAAGTAAAATCAATATAAAAATGTGACGGTCAAGGCCGACAGTATTCATGAATATAGGTGGCGCGCCCGAGATTCGCTCTCGTGGCGGTCGTGTTCGAGAGTGGTTCGAACGAAGTTGTTGTGATGTCGCCCACGCGGTGTATATGTTGTCGTAAGCCGGATTTTTTCCCCCCCAGATGTAAATTTTCAGTCCCTTGAAAATAAAAATATAGTAGTTTCAACCCTACGAGGCTACAAAAACTAAATAATATTGGGAAAAGCCCCACAGAAATATGATTATCGTAATCTAAATACAGCAACCAAATATCGATAGCTTCTCGATTACTCACCCAACTTACATTTCCTCTTGAAGGTATCTATCATGGAGGAATTCACAACAACCCAGATGTTGTGATTGTTGTGAATTCATTGTTTCATGCACACATTTACTAACTTATTAGAAAATAACTTCCTGCGATACATCAACTTGGAATTATCCCTAACTAACCGAAACTTGTGTGCCCGAGTCAAAGCAGTTGAATGACCGCGTAGCATTTCATGATCCATCATACCAATCCCATTAAATGCTTCGATCATATCTCCACGACTCCTACGTTGTTCCAAAGAAAGCATAAGCAATGAATCAAGTCTCTCTTCATAGCTCAAGCCATGCATACCCACTAGTGTTCTATAATGGCTCTTCTCTTTACACCTCTTCAACCAAGTCTATATATTTCTGAAGATAGAGTCTCCAAAACCGCACGGCATACTCTAGGCCAGGACAAACTAATCTTTGAAAAAGCAATAAGATGACTCTGGGAGAACGCGAAGAGATCTTTTTTAAGAATAAAACCCCATCGAATATTCTATTTGTTTTTTTTACCACCGCGGAACAATGTTCATAAAACCTAAGCCACTCGTCAATGTGAATTCCCAAATCAGCTCGTAAGTGAACCGTGGATTGTTCGAACAAAAATGAGCGACCGTACATTTGTCCATGCTGAAGTCATGTTTCATTCATTTCCCCACGCTGCAATCTTATTTAAGTTGGTCTGGAACAACTCCCTATCGGTTTGATTCCCGAATATAGTTATTAATTTAATGTCATGTGTGAAAATTTTCTAACGATTCCATCGATTCTCTGATCGAGTGAATCGATAAAGAGAGAGAAGAGTATGCAACCGAAGACACTTCCGTGAGGGACTCCACTTGTGACACCTGTGCAATCAGAAAATTCATCGTTCACCTCAACCCGCTGTGTTTTATCCTGCAACCATGATTTTATCCACTTCAACAAGTTGTCCCTATATAATCCCAATTTCATGTAAAAACGCTTCAAGAGTTCATCATGTCGGACCCAATCTGAAGGTTTTTGGAAATCAAGATAGACAACGCTGACGTTTTTGTTATTGCACAGTTTTAGTCACGTGATCATACAAGCAAAGGAGGTCGGTTGCACATGGCTTTTCCTACCTGAACCCATGCTGATTTTGTACCATTCTTGCGCTTGTTAAATGCGAATTTGGCTATTACAAATCCTTCAAGCACCCGTCAAAATATTCGTAAAGTTGCATTTTATATTCTCCAAATAGCTTCGTAGGAAAAGAATGATGAAGTGTAGACTTTGAATTCGCTCTTTTTTAACGAGTGAGTCTATCTCTCTTTAAAATTTGAAATATATTTAGAAAAGTTCTGAAAGTGAACTTTTATGAGTTACTTTCTCAAAGAATAAAAATGATTTCATTTCGTTTTCGAGTACGGAAGCATTTAGGATGAAATTTCTTTGGAAATAAGAAACGAATAAAAATCCTATCTCCACCATTCAGAAAACGATTCCATTTCCCACCTCACATTCCGTTTTCCATTTCCGACTGACAGTAATGCTTCAACATTTTCCAATACTCTTCTTCTCCGACCGATTCGTTCCTGTCTCCAGGACAAACATACGTCAATACTTACAGTTTCAGAAGTCATCGAGTGCAGGAAAAACGTTGTTAAGGCCGAAAGAGATCCTTTCCAGAGTATAGTGGAAACGATTTGTAACAAGAGACATTTTCATTTTCGTCGGACACATCCACATCCATACCACGCGCGTATTTCTTGATCACCAAACGACTCGGAATTCCACAACTTTATGAGGTTGTTGAAACACGAGCAAGTTTTTCCGGCGAAAAGCAGTGGGTAGATATCAAATAGCGGAAAAGGGTAAATTTGAAAAATCGACTTGAACCTTACGATACATACTGAGATCTGATATGCTCTAGGAAATCGTCTGATCCAATTTTTTTCCCGTTTCTTATCTCAACGTAAATATACTCTTTTAAAAATTTTCATTTCTGGCTTGTCATATTTCTATCGATTTTGTTGGAGTGCTAGAGAAAGATTGAAAATACCTAAAATGGAGTCGAATGATCAATGAACCATTCATTCTGACGAACTTCTTTCAGTATCTAAGTATGCATCATTTGTTGAATCCACCGCCAAAATAAGCTTTCGCCCTTATATATTATGCATTTATGTATACCATATAAATGGGTATGTTACCATGCATTTTATGTATACCATATGTGCTAGTATAATATGTATATTTCAAAATGTATGTTTCTCATTTTTAAAAACTATGAATAATAATGTGCAAAACCTTTCTCAGCTGCAATGCCCAACATATTTGTATGTTCTTCTTGAATAAGTTATTCAATTTTTTTCCGATATTTTCAAAATTTCAAGTATTTTTATTTATGTTTGGAATTTGATTTTATCCCTAAAAGGAATTTTATTACTTCATCTGGTGAAAGAGATGATATAAATTATTTCTGTTATTTCAGAAATGTTTTCAATACAGAAATTGTAATGTGGTTTTCTCCGTATGTAAAAGATATACCCATTTCTTTGATGCATTTTTTTTATTCCATGTGAATACATATAGTCCAATCTATGTCAATGCACAATTAGTTTAACCTACATAAACACACAATATCTGCCCAAAACACAAATACCGTAGCACGTAGTTGTTCTCCTTGAGAAAATCATGATGGAAGCACATTTTTAGTGTAATTTTTAATCTACGTCCAACATGAATCAGGTTCGACTATGCCTAATATACTGTGCGAGGCGTAATTATATGATGCCATGAATATTCACGGAAAAAAACGGAAAGACTATTTCCACAATAATGAAACTTCAGTACATGTATCGGTTGCGTTGTTTGCAATTGTGAGTGAAATTACAAGGACATCCGAGAAATAGCTTTTGATATTTTTATACGGGGTGATTCAAAACTCTTCTAGGGCAGGTACAAAACACAAAAACAAAACAAAATCAAAAACATTTTCGTTTTCTTTTTTTGTGCATAACTGTAGATAGTAAGAATTTTTACCGCTTGTTGTAAAATATACCGTGTACACGTACTGTCCTCGTGTAAAGTATCGCTAAATACAGTTTTTCCATCCATTATTGGCTTGTCATTTCTGCATCTTCGCTTATCCTCCAGCTGATCAGGTTGGAGTTCCCAGTCATACATTCCTATGCGATTCTTTTTTGTTTTTGTATTTTCTACCTCCCCTAAAAGTTTGTACGTTGAGTTTTGAATCATCCTGTATATTTGTGAATTCCAGTAAGCAATTAAAAGGACAGAAATGTAAGACATTTTCGTTTTCCACCATTTTGCAGTAGTCTAGCCCTGCGTTACTTTATCTAAATCACTTTTTTACATAATTGAATAACAAACCAATAGAAATATTTCCTTTTTTACAACTACCTCGTCAGTAGAAAAAATGTCACGGGGTACACAGCTGCATGAAAATTGTCCATTGCATGGCACCGGCGTTTCTAAAACGTATATAGCAAATAAAATTGGACGTTCTCGATGTGCAAATGTTTAAACCGTGAAATATATAGCTTCGTAAAAAAAGCGATCTGGGTGCACCCCGTGCTTGTCTGCCCGATCAAAGTGCAATGTTTGTGCTCTAGCAAGAAGGAGCAAAATGTCATACAGAAATATAAAATCTGCCTTATAACTATAGTGCTCACAGTGAACAGTTTCAAGAGTTTTAAGTTCTGCAAATAACATCAAATTCATGAAAAAATGAAGAAAACCTCCATTAACTTTGAAGCACAAACAGGATCGTTTGACTCTCGCAAAACGTACCATGTCTTGGACTCATCCGTGGTTATTCTGTTATGTTCTCTGTTAAAAAGAAATTCAATCTTGATGGGCCAGATGGTTTCCATTCATATTGGCATGATTTGAGGTCTGCATCGCAGCAATTAATGAACCGTCAAATGGGTGGTTGTTCAATGATGGTTTGGGGAGCATTTTCTGCCCAAGGAGAGACTGATGCAGTTATACCATCAAGGATGAACTCTTGCAGGAGCTATGCAGAACATTTCCATGGGCAACTTGGTATATATACTAATTCTTTGAACTTTCTCTAAAAGTTCTTTGTGGCGAAGATTGCATATTCACAAGATGATGCGTCGATTCATATGTCAGGTCACACAAACAACTGGTTCAAGCAAGGATACGTCAATGTTTTTTTTTCATGGTGGGCCGTTCCTCTGACCTCAACCCCATGGAAAACTTGTGGGGCATCCTTTGCAGATTAGTATACGCAGGTAGGAGGCAATTTTCTTCCATCGAGCATCTAAAGACTGCCATTTCACAGACTTGGAATTATGTCTCTTGTGACGGTCTCATTGATTTGGTTGAATCCATGCCAAATCGCATTTTTGCTTTGGTTAGCAACAGGGGTGGTTGTACAAAGTATTTATTTTGATTTTGGTGAATTTATATGTAACTTGTTTGAAATTTATAGATTAATAATTTTAATATTAATTGTTATTGGCCGAAAAAAGCAGCTGCAACCATGGAGAGATATATGGGCACGGTGTGTGTAGCCAAGGTCGATAAAATACTCGTCTAAAGTACCAAAGGGTGTTTAGAGGTGTCGCGAGTTCGATACCCGGTTCGTCCTTGTCAGAAAATTTCCTGCCACTGGAGTACAGCAGAAATGACGGCATGACCACAGCAAAATATTGATACCGTAGGGAGTACCACATCGAGGGGTTAGCCCACCGACCTCTCGGGGTATATAAAAAAAGTCTGCCGCTCGAAATTGGCAATAAATTGTAAGTAACGGTCTAATTAGCCTTCGTGTGCACCTCAGAGTGAACAGTAGGAAGGGTGTGCACCTGCTTCAACTGGCATGGAACAACTTTAAAGTGAACAGAAATGCTTTTTTTAGAGAGATATAGATGGATTTTTTCTCAGCCAGAGATATCAAGGAAACAGTTATTTTCCGGATATTATGCTGAGGTGAGCTCGGAAAGAAAAGTCATCACGTCTCCGCCGGGACTCGAACCCAGGCCCTCTTTCATACCGGGCAAGCATGCTACTTCACTACATTCAGCGCCTCACGACACAGTGCGTGAAATTAGGAAGGCAGATTCATGTGTCTCCAGTGGTGTAGATGGTATCATGCTTGCCCGGTATGCAAGAGGGCCTGGGTTCGAGTCCCGGCGGAGACGTGATGGCTTTTCTTTCCGAGCTCACCTCAGCATAATATCCGGAAAATAACTGTTTCCTTGATGCTTTTTTTTCCCCCGAGCAACCGAGAGTTAGGATTTGGTATCCAACCCAAGTGGGAGTCTCGGTCAGCGGGATTTGTGGTTATGTACTTTGCCTCTGAAGACGACACCTACTTTGGGTCGAAATGCAATAAGATTTTTGTATTTTCCGTATATTTGTATTGTTGGTTGATGATTTCTGAGTAGGTATTTTTAGTTTACGGTGTGCATTTTCAGCTGATTTTCATGTCTCTATCGAATGACATACATTCTAATATTTTCAAAACTTTAAATCTATGTCAATTTCAGGAGGAAAGAATATGCTTTTCTGTAATTTTCTTGTGACATACCAAACCCGTCTACTTGGTCATCGAACACTATATTATTTGAGTAGGATTCTTAATTTGACATTTTTAATAATGTAATATTTCATAACCCCGACATAATTGAGCAGAACGTTTTTCAGATTTAAAGAGATGATCATATAAAAAATTATGTAACAAAACAACTTCGAACTAGATCGCATAACGCATCCTCGATATAATAACTACCGAAAAATTCACTTTTCTTCAAATTTATGAATTATATTAAATTATCAGCAAACAAATAGTAATTTCGAAAACTTCTACACGTTTTTGAGCACGAAAACATGGGATGAAAAAAATGCTGAAGGGACCAAAAAAAAGTGAAAGAAGCAGTTTAAGCGTGAATTTCGGAGTTGTTTTTGCCATTTCGTCTCGAGCTCTGCCATCTGCCACCGAAATCACTAAAGTGAAAAAAAGAAAATTTATATATTGTAAAAATGGAAGTGAATTTGCGACCTCCATCTGTGATCCGAAGTTTTTCTTTTTAATCTCATTAAAAAAATATTGATTCTCTGTGCTTATTTCTTTTCTTTCCTATAATGTCTTCACACAAAGTGATTTAAAAGAGAAACTAAGACACCGTATTAAATTAAATACAGACTTTCAAAGATGATTGAATTCGTGCAAAAAAACTGAGAATGTTTTTCTAGGATTTTTTTCCTCTTCCAGACATTCTCAAGAGTTGAGTTTTGTTAAAATTGAAGTTCCGATTCCGAATGAATTACGCAGTGCTATCGACTCAAAGACCATTCTCGGACTAAGTAAAGTTAATGTTCTCAGCAGTTACATATTTTTTAAAGGTTCTCGATGTCACATCCCTCGAATTATCAGTTTCTGAACACCATAAAATGGGACAAATTTTCGTCATCAAGATGTTAACTTCGGAAATAGAGGGCACTGATATATGTTTGGGCTTGTCTCTGTCTGCGACGGATGTTGACACTACAACAACAGAAATTTCAATAGTATAAGACTGGTTGTGCAATCTTCTTCTTACACAAGGCTTTATGTAACTAAGTCATCCCCTGTATAAAATGAAAAACACAAAAATGTAGCAGGACATAAACATGAAGTTTGTACACTAAACTATTTTCTGTATGCCTTTGATAGTTATTAATAAGGCTGGTCCATTTAATCGATTGATCGGGTCGGTAAACCGATCAGTTGTTAATTGCAGTTAAAGTTGAGTTAATCAACTCGATCAATCCGATTAAAATCCGATTAACATTTTTATTAAGAGCTTGTGAATCAACTTCATTTGTTTGAAAAACAGATTAGATGTATTACAAATTATGTTCCCATACATAACATTTTGGATAAGTTACCATATTTAAAAACATTTGAATCGATATTTTAATCAAATACTTCGATAAGTCCATTCAACGAAGACTAATGATTTCAGTTTCAAATTGAGTTTTAATGGGAGTTTTAGAAGACAAGACCAAAATTCCAAAATTTATTGTCTCTACTATGAAGAGTAGTTTTTCGTATTCTTGGAAGTATTCATCAGCTCCTCTCCTCGCAAGTATTATTTGGGAGAAGTTTCTCTCTCTCTCTCTCTCTCTCTCTCTCTCTCTCTCTCTCTCTCTCTGGAGGAAAACGAGCAACAGTATGATGGGAAGTGAGTAACCTAAAGTAATTGATTAAAAAAAACGACAAAATCCGAGTGAAAAAGTCACAGGTTGTGACAAAATTATGTGCAGCATATACAATTACTTCAAACGGGCAGCCATAATATAAATTCAAATACAAGGCCACATAAGGCCACAACGGGCAAAATAGCCAAGAAGGTGGCTGAAAAAAAGATGTCCATAACAAATATGAATATGCCATATATTTCTGAAACAGCAACCCAATTAAAAGTGCAATTAAAGTATAAAAAACTACTATTCCCCACTACCGCCATTAGCTTCACGTCATCTGTGAATTTGGTAATAGTCCCATCGATACCCTGACCGAGTTTATTGATAAAAAAGGGAAAAAAGTATGTTGCCAAAAAGATACTTCCTTGAGGGACTCTACTTGTGACGCCTGTCCAATCAGTAAGTTCCCCGTTCACCATAACCCGTCTTGACCCACGATTCCATCGATTTCAACAAATTGCCCCCAATCCCAGTCTCGTGTAAACGCTTCAAGAGTTTACCACGTTGGATCCGATGGAATGCCTTCTGGAAATCGAGATATACAACGTCGAGATTTTTGTCCTTAACCAAATCCTTAATCACGTGATCATAGAAGCAAAGATGGTTGGTTACCCGAAAGTCTGTGATTAAATTTTTTAATGTATTACGTATTACGTAATGTATTACTTTTTTAATGTATTAGGTGTATGAAATGGATAAAATACATTTTATAACATCTATTAATATTATAATGATTACAAAAATATTCGATTAAATAAAAATGTTTCATTAGCAAGTAAAAATTGTAATCGATTCCCAACCCTAGTTATTAATGATAACAGAGCCATAGAGCTGCCGTAAAAAATCTGTACATAAGTGACGAGTTGCAACACCTCACATCCCACTACTGGAATGTCATAGATTGCGTTACCTGTTTTTTGGACATACTAAGCGTTTGAGAAAAGCAAGTGGGATATATTTATTACCTATAGTGGGAGCGATGGTTTGTTTCTTCATCGAAAGTAACGCTGATTGGATGAAGCATGGGAATACGTATGTATTATTTCCATCCAGATGACCTAAAGCTAAGATATGGTGGAGCAACATTTATTTAGTGGTGTATGTACATGGGCATGACGAAACTCGAAGATTATTATTTCGTCACCTTATGTCAAAGAAACAAATATAATTTATGAGGAATAACTTTGTTATAGATTCCCATATAAATAGATATCCTCAGAGTCGCCCTTAGGGGTGTGCGACAGGGATGCCCCCCCCCCCACATCCTGGAGCAGGGCCTCTGGGCTGGGATCTTTTGCGGCCCTCGGTCAGACTTTTCACGGACCCTTCTATAGTTAATTTATAAAGTGAAAAAGCAAAAAATTATAAGATTTGTCCTGGGCCCCAGGACTAGAGCCCTGTCATCCCTAACCTTGTGGGGGCTATGACGACAGGTTCGGTCGCAAAAAACCCCATGTTTTGGAGGGAGGACGCATTTACGGTAACAATATTTTTTTTTTCATAAGTTCTGAATTTTCATCAATTCTGTAAATCTGCATTTTCATTATAAAGAAATAATTCTGGAACTCTCAACTTTTTCATCTAGGGAAAAAAATCTGTAATTATTTCTTTCATAAATGCGGAATTTCCACTATGTCTGTGGAATTGTTTTTTAATAATGACTAAATTTTCATCAATTCTGCAATTCTGAACTTTCTGCAATTCTGAACTTTATTCAATTCCGGGATTCTGGATTTTCATCAATTCTGAAACTATTTCTATCAGGTATTCTGAATTTTCATCAATTCTGAGAAACTGTATTTCATTTATTTTGAATTTTCAATCAATTTTGAAACTCTCTATTTCAGTATAGTTTCAATTTAAAAGCCGTTAGAAAATTATCCTGTACCAGTTTTCAGAGTGTAACAAAACTAAAAAGGTCTAAATTGTTATACGGTCCCCTTGTCCTCTAACTTTCAGTTAAAGAGTTGTTGCCCTGTCTCTCCTGAGGCCAAAAAAAATCCAAGTTTATAAGTGCAATATTCACTGAGACAATCCAATTCAAAAATCGGAAAAAAGTTGGGTAAGGATAGACATCATAAATAAGAGAAAGGAGCGTTGTCCGTTAGTTTTTTGCTGTTCTTTCATAACTTTTCTCCGATTTTTAATTCAGATATCTTAGCGAATATTGCACTTAAGAACACTGAATTTTTTCTGTTCACCTTGGGCGATACAGGGCAATAACAGGGAAGTTAGAGGACAAGGGGACCATATGAATATTTAGATTTTTTTGAATTTGACAGTCTGTATTTTCACTCTCAAAACTGGTACAGGATAATTTTTAAACGCCCTTTGAGCATTTTTTGAATTGGAATCATAGCTCTACGACGACCGGATGATGAGATAAAGGCCGCATCAGCACTTACAAGATATCCTGTACGTTCTGACGAGAAACGGTCTGTCAAAAAATGCAAGTTATATCGACCTAATCACGTATAATCGACTAAGAAATGTGAATTTGTAAATTCAGCCATAATTTATGTGAATTTAAAAACATCTTCCGGGCACCCCCCACCCAATAAATCATTCACATTCAAGCAAAACTCTCACCAAATTTTGATAGCAATGTCTATTATAATCTCCGCGGACTTCAGCAAACATTCACCATTAGCGTGACGTTCTCAAGATATACGACCGCAATTAGTGACCTTTAGAGGTATTATGAAAAGAATTATGCCACTTCGCGCGAGTTTTTCGTTCACTTTAATGATCGAAGACATGCCGCGAAAAATTTGATTGATGAGATATCATTGTACTGACATCGTTTTATGGACAAGACATCGTAATGAAGGCCACTAAGATTGGATGCCAATAATCTACTCCCTGCAGGATAAAAAAAAGAACGCAGACTTCTCACAGTTGTCATAAAGTAAATTTACAGCGTATTCAGAATAGCCATAATAGGGAATTTACCTTATTAAATGAGGATCAGTTCATCACACACACATTATGATAAGCTTCAATTATTACCTTTTTTTCCGTGTTGTTGAGCTAAAATATTGACGATAGATTAATCATGGATCACCTTTGAGCATAACAGATTACGTAAATTGTGGTAAACATTCTTTGAGTGGATTTATACGTATTTTAGTTAGATAAAACTAACGATACTTTCACTTCTGCTTTGAAAATTTAAATATCGGATTTTATGAGATTGAGTAAAAAAATTTGATAACAAAATAATATTATACATTATAATGGATACATTTTAAAAATTAACAAATCAACCAAATGACATAAAAAAATGCGGTTGGAAATGAAATACTTATCATTGCCTATAGCGGTGATTTCCAACGTGGGGGCCACGTCCTACAAGGGGGAAATTTGATTTTGGGGGTAATTTGATTTTGAAGTTCAGCAATTTGAGATCGAATTTTTCTATTGAGGCTTGTATGTGGGGAACCCACCATTTTTTTATATCAGTTCAAATTTATATTTTTTCACCGATAGGCACGATTGTGCAAATCATTAAAGGTTCAGTTCAGTTCAGTTATATTTTTTCAACAATTTTTTGACGAACTCTTTCTTTTTTCGTGTTATCTTTGGAAGGGGTTTCATTTATGAAGTTTTTCTACTTTTTCTCCCCTCTATATCATTGATCGGTGCTTGCAAGTACTGTTTCCGACCCAGAATAAGACTAATTTTGGTGCTAGTGAAAATATAGTAAATATTATTTTAATTTGTAAATTTTATTCTTGAGTATATTTTAATCATATCTGTTCATTTCGTAACCATGAAAATTGCGTTCAAAAAATTTAATATATAATTTTAAAAAAAATTCAAAAGAGTAATGCATCACTTCATTTTTTGCGAATATGTGTCTTAATTGATCATAAGTTCATTTTTGAGAAAATGATTAAAAACATTTGAAAAATTATTTAGTGATTTGATTGTTAGATGACCGGAGTCACACATTGCTTTTATGAAAATTTCTTTTGTTGATTTTTTAAAATGCATTAGTACTTGCTGGGGTCAAAATGATCCCGCGACGCCAGCTACGCAAAAATTTCCACAACGCTAGTTAAGGGTTAGCATAGTTTGCTATGTATACTAGAAATGAAAGTAACATCAATAGAGACAATGGCTTTACAGTAGTATCAGTATTCTTATATAGGATGGATGGATACCGAACAACGTCCATCGTTAAAAATGTAATAAAATGGGTTTTTTCCCTTTAATTTTCTTTTTCATCGTTACGTATTAAGGGAACGGCGGACAAACCATATTCTGGACTTTAATTCTCGGAATTTCTCGGAAAAAAGTCATAAAAACGGAAAAAAAATGGTACAAGATGTGTCATTATATGCAAGGTCTTTGCATTTCGTTGACGTTATAAGCAAGGTTAATTAGCATTATTCTCTATGACAATCTGTTTAACCACAAATTTATGTCGTTACAGCCGAGATGTCATTACAACAGAGACCGCTATAACCGATTTTGACTGTATTCAGTGTGGGGCATGTATTTTGCCCAATACATCTTCTAAAGAATATTGTTCTCCGTATTCGCTACATAATCCCATCATAGCAATTACTCGCTTGTTTACCTTGTGTATTTGTGTAAGTAGAGACGAGACTTCATGGATGCTCAATTTTTAATAACATTCTTTATCCTTATATGAAACGCTTTGTGATTATGAAGAAAACAAAGTGATGCAGCATCTGGGGCTGAGGAAAATGAGATTCCGCTTTCTTCCTTCATTTTATTCATTTTTTACCATATGTTATAGATGGTGACATTTTTCTAAGTAACACGGTTTATAAAAGCTCAGAATGTTTCATGCATGTTAATAATTGAACAAAGGTTTACCAAGCATCACAAGCGGTTCCGAATTGACAAAAATATCATAAGAGATAATAGAGGAATGCGATATTTCTCTAGAGAAATAACTCGCGGGACACACAATTACTGGAGTAGGTTATGAAGTAAAACTATTTTTTTATATACGAGAATTTGCCATTAAATATTTATTTGATGCTTAACGGTATAAATAATAAAGCAAGAATAAAAGTGAATTTCAGTATAAAAAAATGATACACATCATAGATTTAAAAGATTTTTTTAAGTTATAATCGGGATAATTAAAAAAAATTTACAACCATTTGGCCTTTGATGTACTTTTACGTCGGTAGAAATTAGGGGAAAAAATCTTTGCAAATTTGCGCTCAATTGTCTTCTCCTGTAACGAGTACTTTCACTGGTGTTTGAAAAATCAATCCAATTCAAATTCATAAGTATTCTGTTGTTAAGCCTTCATCATATATAATTCAACAAACTACGTGAAATCTTTGGTGGAAGCGCCGGGTAAAGAAACCTAGAATTACGGAAAGCTCAATAACGAGAAGCCGCAGACTACAAGGGTTAAATCCTGAGTTAGGATTACTGCCTGCCCCGTCTAGAAGAGTCCAGTATCCGATGCCTACACCGCCTGAAATCAAGAAAGATGAGCCGTTTACTGCAACTGTTCCTTGTGCATATATTCCATTTTTTTCCCGTACATAAAGCCTCGAGACCATTGCACGTTTTCTAGAACTGATGGACAAAATCCTCAAAGGTGGTTGGAGGACTACGAAAGAATTTCCAGCTACAACCGTTGGGATGATTCAATACTCTTAGCAAATGTTGTTTTCTATTTGACAGACACGGCTAGACAATGGTTTGAAAATAACGAAGACATCTTTACCAGTTGGGCAATTATCCAACAGATCTTCAAAGAAACATTCGGACAACCAGAAGGCATCAAGCGACGAGCTGAAGATTTGCTGAGAACCAGGATGCAGCATCCGTGTGAGAATTTCGACTCCTATATTCAAGATGTCCTGCCATTATGCCGACAAGTGAATCCATCAATGGCAGATGGCCAGAAAATTTCACATCTCATGAAAGACATCGCAGAGGATTTCTACGAAGTTTTGTTGAACAAGGAAGCCACTACAGATCGAGACTATGAGGAGACGTCGTATAATCAAGCCACAGATTGACAGGCTACCAAACGTAACTGCCGTATCTTCTACAAACGTTGAGCGTTTGTCAACATTGATCCGACGAATTGTCAAAGAAGAAATTCAACGAGTGATTCCTTAGATAGCTTCGTTTGCTCAGACGAAGAAAGTGGACTTCAACGAGAATGTGCAACCATTCGAATTCTTAGTATTCCCGCAGTGTAGCTATAATCTTATTCTGCGTTGGGACTTCTTCAACGCCACCGATGCAATAATTGATTGTGGCATTGGTGAAATCCAAATCGATGCAGCTTCTTACTGCAATCCTGAATCTGGAAAGGATGCGATTCACCTGTACGCTGCCAAAGGCCACATGATTCCTGGAAATTCTGTTCGGAAAATCTCTGTGGTGAGCAAATGTGGAGAACTTTGTGGAAATGTCATGGTTACTGGAAAAAAATAGATTTAACTTGAAGAAGAACTGAGCGTGCCAGCATCCATCATCGTTGGGGACTTCTGGGATCGGTTTGCGGGGGTGTGGCTGGGGGCCCCTTCGGCCGTCGCTCGGGTTCGTGGGCCCATCCTGGGCTTGTCTGAGATGGGGGGAAGCTGCTGCTACTGAGGTGTTACAACCTAAAAGACCAGGCTTCGCGCTTGCAGCTAGGACTTAGACAGAGAGTCGGGGGTGTCGGGAAGGGGTACTTGCTGGTGGTTCACTGGCGGGCGCCCCGGCCCTGCACTTCTGGCCCTCCCCAGTACGATCCAACCCACACGGGTAAAGGGCTTACATCCCAGAAGGGACAGAGCCCGGGTCATGTCTGGTTTGACGGAACATCCATCAATGTGCTTCAAGATGGTTGAGGTGACGTATGGGCATCAAACATTTCCTCCCAGTCTAAACTCATACCCCAGGGGAGTTCTTTAGTTGACCTCACGGCACTCGAAGACTGTCAGTTGTGCTATCTATTTAGTGATACTGGATCAGCAAAAGATAGAGAAAAACACAAAGTCGCAATAAGACGTAAAACTAGAGAAACTGGAGCAGTTCTTTTATCCTCATCTTGATGATGAAGAACGTGCAAAGCTTTTGGAATTGCTGCAAAAGTTCATCGACATTTTTTATTTTCAAAAGAAGTCGGTGAAGATTGCAAATAGTGTGAAGCACAAGGTAAACACCGGTGACGCTCTTCCTGTAAAACAGAAGCCTTATAGAGTGTCGCTTGCTGAAAGGAATATAATACAAAACGAAGTCGATAAACTGCTGAAACTGGACATAATTGAACCATCCGAGAGTCCTTGGTCTTCACCAGTTGTATTAGTGAAGAAAAAAGTTAGAACATGGCGCTTTTAAGTTGATTACCGTCGCCTAAATAAGATAAATAGGAAGGATGTATATCCACTGCCACGTATTGATGGCGCATTGAACAATCTCACTGAGGCAAGCATCTATTCCTCTATGGACCTCAAATCTGGTTACTGGCAAATACAAGTGGACGAGCAAGATAAAGAAAAGACAACATTCATTACACGCGATGGTCTTTACCAGTTTAAGGTGATGCGTTTTGGGCTCTGCAATGCACCTGCTACATTTGGGAGAATGATGGACAGTTTACTAAAAGGATTGAAATGGCATATTTGTTTATGCTACTTGAATGGCGTAATAGTTTATGGAACAACTTTTGTAGAATATCTTTCACGACCGAGACTGGTGTTACAATGTATACAAAGAGCTGGATTAACTTTGAACCATAAGAAATGCTGTTTCGGACAGAAGAAACTCAAGATTCTAGGTCACTTAGTAGATAAAGAAGGCATTCATCCAGATCCAGCAAAAGTAGAAGCCATCGAAAGATTTCCAATCACGGAAAACATTTCCGATGTGAAGGGATTCTTAGGAATTTGCTCCTATTTCTGACGCTTCATTTTGGGTTTCTATGGCATAGCCGCACCATTGCATCGGTTGTTGAAGAAAGATGCAAAATTCGCATGAAAAGAGGAGCAACAACCGGCATTTAACCATCTGAAATCATGTCTCACGAAACACCCAATCCTTGGCTACTTCAAGCCTAAAGCAGAAATCCATATACATACGGATGCCAGTGGATACGGTGTGGGTGCAGTTCTTATACAGATCCAATATTGGAACGAAAAACCGATTGCATACGCTTCACGATCACTTTTGAAGACGGATAAAAATTGCTCAACAACCGAAAAGGAGTGCTTGCTGTCATATGGGCCATAAACAGGTTTCGGCCATATTTCTTCGGATGCCCTTTCATGGTTATAACCGACCATGTGTTTGTGCTGACTCGCAAATCAAAAGGATCCGTCGGAGAGATTGGCAAGATGGGCATTACGCCAACAACAATACGACATAACCATGGCCCCCATCCTGTTGCGGGGCCCTAGGCTGGAATCTCTTGCGGGCCCCTCGGTCAGACTCTTAACGGGCCCCTTCTGTAGTTAATTTACAGCGTGAAAAAGCAAAAAAATGATGATAACCGTCCCGGGCTCCAGGGCTAGAGCCCTGTCAGCCCCCCCCCCATGTGGGGGCCATGGACATAACGGTGGTTTTTAAAAGTGGGAAGAGACATAACGATGCTGACTGCCTTTCCAGACACCCTTTCCTTGAACCTGAATCAAAAGAAATGGCTGAAGACATACCATCTCTCAATGCCATCTCGAACTTTAAAGACGAGCAATTGAAGGACTCTCAGTTGCAAAATATCCGAAAGGAGCTAGAAGAAACTTGTGGCTACCTAAACTTTCAGATGCTAGATGGGATTTTGCATAAAAGAACTACGATCCTTTGGGAAAACCATGACTCTTGGTCTTGCCTAAACATCTCCAGATGGATATACTAAAAGCCTTCATGACGCACCTGCAGCTGGTCATTTATGTTTGGCAAAGACGTATGACAAAGTACGCAGAAAGTTCTACTAACCGAGACTATATAGAACTGTACGCCGTTATGTGTTTCATGGCAAGGAATGCCAAAGACGAAAAGCCTCCTTGCAGATATGCTATCTATGTATGTTACGCAGAACAAAAAGATTGGGACTGTATTTTGTCATATGTCACGTTTGCGTATAGTTCGGCAAAACAGGAAACGACTGGCTTTAGTCCATTCTTCCTTGTTCATGGACATGATGTAGAGACTCCACTGGATGCCATATTACCGGATAATCCCAACCATGCCTCTAGTGACTATGTAGTCAAATTAATAAGAAATACAGAGGCAGCTCGAGAACTTACAAGACTAGTAAAACTTTCAGGCTCAGGCGAAAGATAAGAGCCGTTACGACGAGGCTTATCGTGATGTACAGTACAAGAAAGGTGATCTCGTCTGGATTTTCACACCATTTCGCAAAGTCGGTTTGTCCAAGAAGCTTCTGAAGCGCTACTTTGGACCATATTGTGTTTGTTTTGAAGAAACTGTCAGAGGTCACATATGAAGTGAAACCATGTGACGAAAAGTCCCGGAGGAAGCTGCAGTTAAAGGATATCATTCATGTATTACGGGTCATTTACATCATGCCCCAAAAGAGCAACAAGAAGATCTACATCCAGAGGAGACAAGCATCACACAAAAGAATGCGAGCCAACATCCAGATATTCGTAATCTTCCTGGACCTGTGACAAGGAGTCGGACAAGCAGTTGCAGCGAGCCGCTGAAACTCTTGAGAGGAAAGAAATGCAACGAAAGACAACACCGGCAGATATAACGTAGTGGTAGTGTACGTGTAATTCATCCTGTGATCCTGGTACGGACAAAAAATGTATTTTTCAAAGTGCATCTTTTCTAGAACGTTCTCTCAACATTTTGGTTTATAATTCTTTATATTATACGGCAAAATATAGTATTAAAATTTTGTAAAGATACAATTGACAGATTTTAAAAAGCATGTTTCAAACTCAAGTAAAATGTCAAAAATAGCATTCTCCTTAAAACGCGTTTAAAGTTTTATTCACAGATTACTTAATGTTAAAACGCAACACCTAACGTGGACGCAACTTCGGTTCTAAGCGTCTTATAAACAAAACAAGACCTAGAGATAGACGTCTTTTCTCAGCCCACTATATCAAGGAAACAGATATTTTCTGCATTTTATGCCGAGGTGAACTCGGAAAGAAAAGTCATTTGGTCTTCGCCGGGATTAGAACCCAGGCCCTCTTGCATTCCGGGCAAGCATGCTTTCCGGGAATGCAAGAGGACCTGGGTTCAGGTGATTTCTTCACCAGAGGGCTTTTCTTTTCGAGTTCACCTCGGCATAAAATCTCGAAAATATCTTTTTCCTTGAAAACAAGATTTGTTTAAGAATCACAAGAAATAGAGGCTTCATAAAAAAGAAAACAAAGAAACTCGATATATTCTTTCAATATAACATTTTAAACGTAGTCGTAGAATACCTTAATAAGAAAAAAACATGCAAATAAAGACATTGAATAAAACAATTGGTAAAACATAAATCTTGTGATATTTTTCGAGGTAAAAATTATTACCAGGCAAAATATGACGACTTTGCCACCGTTATGCAACCACGTTGCATACTTGCTACATACACACCGGACTTCAGATGAATAACTTCAAATTGTCTCGAAACCTTCGGTGCAAAGATTTAACATGCTCATATCGCGGCACCATAACAACACTAGATATATTGCCGGGTGCCATTGAGCATCATTAATATACATTGGTGATTATAATTAAAGTTCCCGTACTCTAAGTAGTTTTTCTCAAAAACTGCTTATTCGAATACAGCCAAATTTATTGGATATCTTAATGTATCCACATGGGAAAGAGATTTATGAAAAAAGAAAAATAGTTTAGTTAAATTTTTGACCACCAGGTGAAAACATGAAACTTTTTTATTGAATTTTCCTTTTTCCCATGAACCATATAGCGTATATACCAAGTTTCAAAGGAATAATTCCTCCAAAACGGGCGCTGTATAGGTCTGAGCAGTGTCAGTATGCTGAAGCTACTCAGACCCACCGACTATTCTATCCTTCTGCCAGCGCCCGTTCTGGTACACGTATTCCATCGAAACTTGATATATACGCTATATGGACCATGGGAAAATGTAAAATGCAATAAAAAGCGCCACTTTTCAACCTGGTGGTCAAAAATTGAACTATTTTTTTATTTCATAAATCTCTCTCCCATGGTCTCATTAAGATATCTTAAAAATTTGGCTGTACTCGGATAAGCTGTTTTTGAGAAAAACTACTCGGAGTGTAGGAACTTTAATAACAATCACCCTGTATAATATGTTGAGGTAACTACTCCCATAAATAAATATTCTCAGTTTTCACATTTTAATACTTCGATTCTAAAAAATCCTATTATAGAACTGCAAATGATCTTGAAGTATAAGGTAGTATATGACATACACACACGCAGTTATATAGTTCACAATTTGTTATAATTTGTTTTTGTCATCTCCAACATTTACATAAATGCGTGTGTAATTTATGCGTGCCCGAAACTACTACATCTACTTAAACTACGTTAACAACGTGGATATCTAACGCAGACAGTAGCTATTCATAAATTTGATCTCCATCCCTGAGCTCAGAACTTGCCACAGTTTAAGTTATCAGCTAACGTCCGTGTGTGCAGTACAAATTGTACTTAAATTGAAGGTCTCAGAGGTCTTTGACGGAATGCACTCGGTTTAGACATATCTTTGGAATGACCAAATGACCTCAGTATTTGCATGTCACTAGAAATTACGTTCGAACGCGATCATCATCGTTACCATTATCAGTTGAGTAGCGTTACAAACCTTATTAGCAATTCATCCAGGAGTAAAATGGCTTACAAATCCATTTCGTTCCTCCACCGTTTTCTCTCAAACACATTCTCTCTGCATGATGAAACTACTAGCAATGCAATAGTGTTATTGCGAAGGAAACAAGCATGTCAAAGTCACTCGATAATACTAAGCTCAAGTCTCCGAGACAAGCGAACAAAATGGCATGCAATACATTTTACACAGTTGAAATTACCTTAATTGACAATATGGTTGACACACAGAATTGTAGTACCTTTCAGAATAATTAGGCCCTTTTAAGATAGGTGACTTCTCTTCCTAGGTAACTTCTCAAATGGAATAGTATGTGGATGCGCACGAGTTCTATGAATGCACTGGCATGAAAATAAACTTTGCAACGACAACTGGAATTTAATTGTGGTAGATATCGAGTGTTATTCCGTTTTAGAGTACCGAGTGAATATCCGGCAAGCGAAATTTTTTGAATCCTGATACATTATTCAACTAGACACATACAAATATCGTTCGAACAAGTTGACGTTATTTGACAGTTTTCGAATATCCTGCTGAAATGTTTGTCATACTCACAAGTTTAGAGAGAATATCTCAAAGCAGAAAAGTCATTTTGCACATCTCAATTCTTATGCTCTAGGGTCGAATTAAACTTGAAAAGCATTTCCTCGTACAACCCTACTGCTCTATAAAAGTAAAAAAATAAATAAAATTAATGCTAAATATATGTTTCTGATCGATTGGGGAGTGCATTAAAATATTTCATTCGTTCCGTTCAATTTCTTTGAAGCTTTCTCTTGCAAAAATTATAAAAAAAAAGCTAACGTAATAAATAAAAATATTGAAACATGAAAGTCTCGATTAAAATCATTCAGAGGATAAAGTACGTGTGTATCTCCATTTCTATTAAATTTCAAGCTTTTCGGAATGTGAAGAGTGAATTAATATGATAAACTGTCTGGTTGAAAGTACCATTTTTTCGTTCGTTGCTGTATTGCGTCTAATAAATTTTTGATAATGAGTATTTTTGGTATAAAATACAAAAGCAACATCCAAGAAAATTAGAGCAGGCTGTGTCATAGACACGGCCGCAAGTTTTGACGTGAATACGTTCTTGTGCCTTTAATCCTGTGAGGGGTGCTAAACTATACTAAACGAACCAAACACCACCAGGCTCTGTCGCACTAGCCTGGCTTGGTACCCTGGAAAAACTCCAGCTGGCAGTCCGGGTGGGTAAGAGAGGGAGCATGATGAGTAGAAGAAAGAAAGAAAAAGAGCATAATAGAAACTAATAATGAAAATAATAACAAAAATAAGAAGAAAGTAATAATAAACAATAAGAAGAAATAATAATGTTGGGCTAGCTGTGAGCTCTTGGTCTGTTTTCTTGCGCAGCTAGTGGGCTTTTAGCTTCTTTTTCCTTTCCGCCGTGTGGTATAAGCGGATCATGGGCTCTGCCACTTTTCACATTTTCTAGATTTTCTATTCAAGTGGGTTGTCAGCTTCGGGTTCACTGATCCGGCGGCAGATGGTTCGTTATCTTCTGATTCCGACGAGGTTGGTATCTCCGTGTATCGGTGCCTGGTGGATAGTCTCATTTATTTATTTTATTTTTTTTATAATACAAAGCTACAGGTTTAAACCCAATTACAGCTTGCAGTAAAAATACAAATTTGCACAGAATAGAAAAAACGACAACATGATAAAGTACACAAAAGACAAATAAAAAGTAACAAAAATTACGCAAAATACAAAAATTCTATACAAGGATATATACAACGCAATCACAGCAAAAATCTTCTAAAGTCGGTAACAGACGAATGAAAAATATCCAGATGTTGAGGAAGCGCATTATAAAATTCGGAAAATCTGTATACAGTGTATACAGCACAGTAATTACCAATATTAGTATTATATGATTTGATGGCAAATAAACAATTAGATCTTGTACTGTGACACTTAATATTGAAACAGATTTCGTTAAGAATGGGTATGCAATCAATTTGGTTAGTCAACAGTTTTTTGAAAAAAATAAGTAAGTACTCTGCGTTTTTGTAAGCTATTGACATTGAAACTGTTTCGTAGATGAGTGGCAGATAGAATATTGTTATAAGGACCATGTTTTTTGAAATAATTTTCCAGATAATTGAAGCATATTCAAGTTTAGACCTTATAAGCGTATTAAAAAGGGATATTAACGTATTACTATCCTTGAAATCTCTCAACATTCTTTTAAGCAAACCAAGTTTTTTATATGACACAGAGCAAAGATTTTTAATACGATCAGCAAAGTTAAAATTGGTTCTATAAATAACTCCCAAATCGGTCGCAGAGGTTCTTCTAAGCAATTGGCTATTATTAATGTTATACGTAAAAAAGATTGGATTCTTTTTGTGAGTAAATGAAAGAACAAAACATTTATCAATATTGAGATTAAGTCTATTAAGTAAACACCATTCGTGAAGTAAAGACAACTCATTTTGAAGGCTATAACATACATCAATACAATCAATACTTTTAAAAATCTTCAAATCATCAGCAAAGAGTAGACAATTTTTGAAAAGTGTGGATAGATCATTGGTAAAAATGATAAATAACAACGGGCCTAGCACAGATCCCGTGAGGGACACCAGAACCAGCAACAAAACCTCGGCTTAAATTGGATTTATAGGAAACATACAACATTCTGTTGGATAAGTAGGAAATGAACCATTTCACTAAGTCAGAGTTAAAACCGATTTTACTAATTTTGCTGATAAAAATTCCATGATCGATATGATCAAAAGCTTTTGAAAAATCAGTATATATTACATCAAGTTGTCGTTTGTTATGTATGGCGTCGATAATACAGGCATTAAGACTCAGGAGATTAGTGACAGTAGACCATTGACAAAACCATGTTGATTCGCGGAAATACAGGACTTGATCTGATTGAAAATTTTTTTGTGTAGTATCGATTCGAAGATTTTAGCGAACGGAGATAAAATAACAACAGGTCTATAGTTCTCGATACAAGATTTGTCACCTTTTTTGAAGATGGGAACAACTTTTGCTCTCTTCCACTCGGCAGGAAAATTTTTGGTACTAATTGATAAATTGAAAATAATTAGCAACGGAAAAACAAAATTTATAGCACAAGCTTTAACTATATAAGAAGGAACACAATCCATACCTAGAGAAGAGCCTTTAAGTTTCTTTATACTATGAACAATATCATCCACAGAAACATTATCAATGGTAACATTAGAAGAACTAGGAAAAGCCGTATCGGAGATAGAGATATCATTTGTAGTACTGGAGATGTAGCTAGACTTGAAAAAATTCTCAAATGCAGTTACAATATCAGAAGTAGTCGACAAAAAAGTATTATTACATTTCATATTTAAAGGAACATTTCTATTTTCTATAGTGCAGAAAGACCAAAATTTTTTAGGGTAATTTTTCAGTGATGATTCAATATGAAAAATATATTTTTATATTCAATCATAACTTCAGATTTAATTCTGGCTCTGTAAAGTTTGGAATACCTGTCTTTTCTAAAAACCGTATACCTATCATCAATGAATTCCCTATTCATGATGTCAGGATGAACCCAAGTCTCAGTCAAACAAATAATATCGTGACTCGTCGGGTGCCTTAGCGGTGCCGGTTGTTTTTTCGTCTGTTCGGCTTCCCGACTTTCTGGGCCCATATGCCTGGCTTTTTCAGAGTTGTTCCCCAGGAATGCAACAACATCTGCCAATTTTCCCGTCAGCTCTGGTGTGTTCAGAATATTATTTGTCCAGGCTGCAGTCCTCCTCTCATCTGGAAATGTAAGTGTGCCGTGTGTGGGCAAGCTGTTTCGTAGTGCATTTTAGTGGTTGCACCCGCACCTGTCTGACGGTAACATTAACCTTTCGCAAATTAGCGGCAAAGGAGACATGCGCTGTAACTAACATGATGTATCCATTCCCCATTTATTCATCTTTTTTCTGACCCTCGGTAGTATCTCGTAAGCGGGCCACGAGTCTGGTGCCCAGACCAGAAGAGTTAATAAAACCAAAAGAGCATTACTAGATTTGTCTTAAAAATGCATATCAGACGACACTATTACCTTGTATTTGCGTTGCGAACGTCTCGAAATATAGCTTAAAATAATTCCGTTTCGAAAGTGGGCTGCGAGCCTAGTGTCCAGACCGGAAGATATCAAAACCAGAGTAGTAGGGAATCGGCAATAAATTGTAGGTCCCGGTCTAATTAGCCCTCGTGTGCAGAAAATGACCGTGGTGCGACAAAAATTATCAATGATCAACCTTTTTAAACCCAAGGGCCAGAAAACTGTCTGAAACATTTCTACGTACCACGATTGATAGTGCGAATTTAAGACCCGTATTTTACGGGACATTCATGTATTTCTGGTTAGACCGACTTTTTTATACAATGTCTTGCTCTTTCATACAAGCTCATTTTAATGTTATCTTCACTAAAATTATGAATGCAGAAAATTTTCATAACTTTATAAACTACTTTATGATAATTAGGACTTATAAATATGAATATTCATCGCACATATTCGTCACACTTTTTTTCTACTTGTTTTTGGAAAACTGCATTTCAACTGCAATTTCCAGAGTTGCCTCTCAGTTACCTACCATTGGTGTATTTTCAACAATAACTGGTGATTTTGCCGGCTTATAGCAGCGTATTTTTTGCCGTATTCGAGATCACAATTCTTTGTATTTTTCCTTAATAAAATGTAATCACCAGATATTTTAAGGTTTTTTTTCGGGAAATGCATTTTTTTTTCTGTGATTCTCAACTATCCTTAATTGCAGTAACTCCAGCGGTAATTCGCAATTGGTGACAATTAACGATATCCCGTATATACGATATAGCAATTCTCCGTATTTTTGTTGATAAAATATCACCTAAAGTATGAGAGAGAGAGAGAGAGAGTCTGGTTTTTTATTTCATCCCAAGTAGATGTAACTAATATCAGTTTCACAATCGATAATTTTTTATCCAATTAGAATAAAATTATTTAAAGTCTGCCGGTCGACCACATGTACCATCGTTATGGACCACCTCTGCTCCGCGGACCATAGGTTGAGAAACGCTGGTCTAGAAAATGTGTCGCTATTTATTTAGTTTCATCAAATAATCTAAAATAGTTTGTTCAAAATCAAACCAATTAACGTTTGTAGAATTAAAACATATATAAGTTAATTAGCAATGCACTTGATTGAAAGTATTAATTAATGAAATGGGACATTGTTTGTTCACAATGCCGTCGTAAGGAAAACGTTCTAAAACTTTACTCTTGAGAGAGTATTCAAATTTTTGTTAGATAATTTCGCTATGCATGGTTAAAAATATTGCACACAGGTGTGTTTATTTCATTCCATATTTTTGTGTGTTAAAAACTTCTTGACTGCTGTTTTGATTTCTAATTCATTCAAAAATACTCAGTCTCAATTAATTAAACAATTAATTGTACAGTGGATAATTCCGCAACTGTGGACTTAAGAAACATACTTTTAATTACAGAAAGTTTTTAAAAAGACGTTCGGTTATTCAGCGAGGTGACGTTGGAAACAAATGACATTATTTCGTGGTCTTACTATATATTATGTTCCCGGGATATTGTTAGACTGTTGAACTAAAAGAGGGTACTATTTTTGAATCAAACTCTTTGCGTGGAATTTATATGGGTTGTCCCAAATTGTTTGCACAGCAGATATCGCTGATACCATTGACTTTAAAAACACTTTCAGTTACAAAAAATTTTCAAATGACGTGCAGTTACATAAAATTTCAAAATTTGTTCCAGAGGTTTTTTGTATACATGAAAATATAAAGAAATTAACTTTTTATACAGTCCCCGTGTGTGATAAAAGTTCCAATTATTGAAATGTAGATCCCGTAGAAAAGTGATTTGTGCAAAAATTTCCTATTTTGAAATACCTTAAACCGGAGTCATTTTGTGACTAATGGAGTGACTTTGTCACAAGACATAAATTTTTCTTATTTCGAATCTCGCGCCGTGATCCTGAAGCCGAACAGAAAACGGGCAACGTGATAGGCTGGTGACATGCGTGCTGTCACCTACCTGTAGGCTCCGGCGAACTCTCCACGCTTTGACAGTGACATTATCGAGGGTGTTATGTGAGCTTACAGTTAGCTGGCGCTTTTGTATTCACCAGAAACTTGAATTGCGCAGCTAAATACAGAAGACAATGGCATTTGACAGGTAATTATTCTTGAGCATATATATGTATATATTATCTCGAACATATTGCAAAATGATATTAATTGGACGAGTCTTATAATAGCTGTTAATAATTGTGCCAAAGATCATAGCGGAGTGACATTGTGACAACGTCTATTTGTCACAAAGGGAAGAAAGAAACTAAATGTTCCACGGGAAAAGTATTGGTTCATCGAACGTTCTTATTAGCGAAAACACCAACCGTGCCAAGCCATCCACGTCCTGAGGACGGGGTTCGAGTGGGAACTCGGTTTCGAAAAAGGCCCCTCAAACAGAAATGACTAGTGCTGAAAAAAGTGCAACTGTGTTTTCTCTTCCAGGTTCGGATTCCAGTGTAGACTTGCCTGAAGTGTTTTCCGATGGCTAGGATTCCCACCCAGACTCTCCACGCACGGAAACAGAATATGATCGAGGAGATTATGTAGTTGTTAACTTTGAAGGACAGCTTTTCCCAGAAAAAGTGATAGAGAACAGACCAGACGGAGTAATAGTCAGCGCGATGGAAAAGAGTGCGTACAATTGGAAGTGATCCTCGAAAACCAGGCGTAATTTTGTATTCCAAAAAAGCCGTTTTGTTTCGTATTGATCCTCCGAGAAAATTGAATAACAAGAAACTCTATAAAGTTGTTCAACTCGACCAATTTTAGATCTAAACGTATTTTAGCTTGAATGCTGCTTCATTTCAAACTGTAAAAATAGTTTAGCATAAAGAGTAGACTGGCACGAAGTCTACTTTTCGACTTTATTACATTTGTTCTACCCATGCACTTCAAATACAAAAACTGCTTGTCACAAACTCAGTCCATGATGCGGGGTGAATTTGGGACAAATTTTGATGTTGGTTGTTCAAAAATGGTTGAGGCAACTAGTTATATATATACAGTTGTTTTGTAGATGAAGGATTTGTAAACAAAACCACAGGCTATTAAGGGCAGAGGAATGAAAATGTTTGCTTAACAGCAAGGAAAATCCTGTCGAAAAGTGATCATGGTTTACGATACTGTACAATATCTATCGAGAGATATTAAATACACAAAATCATTCTTTTGTCAACTTATCATTGTGTTGGCAAGTTTTCATTTGTCCGAAATTGCCCTTTTTACAAAGGGCAAAGGGCAAAGGGGACTGTACAAAAATAGAATGAAGTCAATCACATTTTATTTTTATATTCACAATAAATTACAATTACATTATTGACAATTATTTTCACAATTACAGAATTTTTACAATTTTGAATTTAATTTACGCTTCGCAATTTGTGAACCACACACTCAATCATTGGCAGTAAATGCTGAAGACGTCAAAGTCAAAATATCTCCGTTGATATTGCATTTATAAGTATGCAATTTTTTATAAATGACTTTAATGACGTTTTAGCACACAGAGTCTACATAAAAAATTAATTTATCTATTTTTTTATGTATATGACATCTTGGGAGATTTAAGGCAGTTTGAGTAATCGCAATTTCATTTGAAATTTTTTTGTGATTGAAAGTACGTTTCTAAAATTAACAGTTGCTGATATAATACATCCATAACAAACAATTTCGGACAGCCTGCATAGTGGGCATTAGTGCAATAATCGATGTATTTAAACTGATAAATTTTAATATTCAAATATGGAAAGAAGTTGCAGTTATACAAAAGCGAATATTTTGTATTTATTTCACCAACCTCTCTCTGTCTATATTTATATCTCTTTCTTCTTATAGTATGTATGAGCTTGATTTAAGAAAGAAATTACATTTTTCTTACGTATAAAATACGCATTCCATTAAATCTGTAGAAAACTAAAAAGAATGAGAATCCGTTGTTACTTGAGAAACCTTCTCGAAAATTTCAGTAAATAGTAGAGAAACAATCAAACATATCATTAAGGGTTCTATTTTATGTACTTTCAATTTTCCAAAATCTAAGAGCTCATAAAGAAATCTCAAGTGAAAGCATTAGCTTCGCGATATTTTTCGTTTTCTTTCTTGATTTAAAATCGTGAAAATGCATTAAGTAATGATTGAGTTCCCATCAAAAATAGCGCTCGGAAAATAAACAATACTTGAGTATCGATTAGTGCTTAAGTCATTTGAAATTTTTCGCATAATTCAATAATGACTTTCTTGCTAATCAAATAGCAGAAATGAAACTGATCGTGCAAACAGAAAGTTCACCTGAATATATGCTTAGCATAAACCGTATATTATTTTGTGCATTGTCATCGATCCATGAACACTCATAGTGTTTATGTTACGGTAAATGTTATAAATCGGCAAATTGTACATATTTGCTGATTATTATACATACTTACCAATCGCCTTGGTAAGTTTTATAAATTTATCACACTTTTACCGGTGAATACGCATAATACCCAAGCGGTGTTGGTAAATTTCACAAATACTGAAAACATTGTCGCTTTTAGTGGCGATTACGCATAATAGCCAAGTGTCGTTGGTAAATTTGATAAATACTTAAAATTTATCAAACAATCAACAACAAATCAAGTTATTTGAACTTCGTTACTACAGATGTATTTCATGGTTCAAGGTTACATAAATCGCATTTTCTCTATTGTTTTGCGTGTGCCATGTTGTTGAACCGATTTTATTCCTTACAGCGGCATTGACTCGACTAACTTTAAGCCTTTTATTTCGGCATTTCCGAGATACCTCACCTCTTTAAAAACTCAAGTTTTTCATCAAAGTTTGATAACAGAAGAAGAGAAACTGTGTTTTATTCTTTGCCTTCGGGGTAGTAAAGGAAAATGCTTACAGTATAAGTAATAGAAAGAATATTTCTCTCTTCCTTGGTTCTTTTTATTATTCTTGGAGTTGGGGGAAAAGCTCTATGACTTACACAAAATCTAAAAAAAATATTCATTTGTTAATAAGTTGTGGCATTGTGCAGAGAGTTTAATGATTTGTACTATGGCAGTTATGTGGCAAAATGCGGATCAGGGAAATTTTAAAAATCGCTTAAGAGTTAAATCCGCGAGACGTTTTTAATTGTTAAAATACCCAACGACAGACTGAGTGCAGTTTTAAGAATTCTAATCCTTTTTATTTGGTAGTGTTGCTCCCAAAAAAGTAACTTGGTTTTCTTATAGTTTTCAAATAAAGGCATTACATATTTTGAGATCATTTCTGCATTTATGCTTCTAAGAATTTTCTAAACATTCGATTTTTACTTGTGAGCTTTCATGTGTGTTCATGAAGTTTCTAAAATTACCAGCTGCATGGCTCAAAGGTACACGTCTTCAACGTTCTTGTCAAGCCAAAAAAAATTGATTTTTAACCCTTGCATTTTGCAGGGAAATACCGTGTGTGGAGGAGACATATTGCTATGCATTCTTCAGCAATGATAGAAAAGTAAGTTGGTAAACACTAAATCGTATTTTTAAATTATTCAAATGTATATAAATCATATAAATACAGTGCGTTTCTTGAAGTGTAACATCTCATATTGGTTTTCAAATTGACAATATTTTTTTTGTCATGCAATATCATTCAGAGTAAATCATTTTCTTGACCCTTTCTAAGGCTGAGTGTACTTTTCTTACTTACTTCTTTTTATACGTCTTGAATACTCCTTTGAGATACATATACTTTCGCCAGGTTTTTGTCCGTTGTTCTTTGTCGATAGTCAATTTCTTTATCCACGTACTCGTATAGGAGAGAATATCTGGTTATTTCTTTTCCACCATTTTGGCGTTTTCCCTACTTCTTTGTGGGTTTTTTGGGCGTTAGTGTTAGCGAACAGTCTAGACTGTTTCCCAGGTATTCTCAATAATTTTTATGGTTTTGATTGGGGCGCAATTCATTTAGTGTTAGTGAATAGATATTTAGCTAATAATAATAAGTATGAATTATACTTTATACCTTAACACTTTTTAATTGTGTGCTGTATATTTTTATACATGAATATATATTTCTTCTTTGTGATTATGTGTGTTAAGCATTTTAATTTACTTAATTTTTTCGTATAATCTTTTACATATATTTTGCATTGTAATGACTTTTAGTATATTTTGATTTATCGTTAACGCTTCAAAAATTATCCTAATTTTTAAGTATAGTTATATATTATTTCTCTCACCTTAGATTTATCATTATTACACTGGTGAAATAAATTAAGAGAATTTGCATATTTTATCGAATTTCATGAAAAGAACTGAACTGAATGTAAAACCACTGCTCCTAGACAAAAATGCAAATCTTGTACGTCAAATACGAAGCCTACACGTGTGTGTAAGTGGAGCCAGTAGAGAAACAGGCTTTATAAGCGCGTGTAAGTTAAGACGCATTTCGTTCGCTAGCACACCTCGGCGAATTTCTTGGTGTTATTTTGCAGCAATCGGTTAATTTCAAATTGTAACAGTAAAAATGAGTCACCACCAACGTTTAGATGATGGAATGAGGTGGCGAATTGTGGGGAGGCTAGAAGCAGGCCAATCTCAAGTCCAGATTTGTAGAGAGTTCAATTTAACGCCCAGCGTCGTGTGTAACTTATGGAAACAGTTCCAGGATACCGGATCCATCGAGAGAAAGCCTGGGCCAAGAGCCACGACGGCCAGAGAAGATCGCCATTTGTCGATTATAGCGAGGCGTAACAGGAGTGCTACAGCTTCTCAGCTCTCTCGTGACTTGTATGCAGCCACAGGAACCCGTGTATCAAGGGTGACTGTTTCCAAAAGACTTCATGAGAGAGGTTGTTTGCAAGAAGACCTGCTGTTTGCGTCCCGCTCACTTCTACGGACAGGAGAATCCGTTTATCATGGTGCAGAGAGCATAGAGATTGGAGTATGGATCAATGCGCGACCGTTCTCTTCACTGATGAGTCCCGGTTCAGCCGACACCGATTCTCGCCGTACGTTCATATGGAGAGAACCAGGGACCCGCTACCTACCCTCCAATGTCAGACAGGAGAATCCGTTTATCATGGTGCATAGAGATTGGAGTATGGATCAATGGGCGACCGTTCTCTTCGCTGATGAGTCCCGGTTCAGCCGACACCGATTCTCGCCGTACGTTCATATGGAGTGAACCAGGGACCCGCTACCTACCCTCCAATGTCCGCGAAATCGACCATTATGGCGGAAGAGGTTTAATGGTCTGGACAGGCATCATGTTGGATGGCCGCACACCTCTCCATGTCTTTGAAAGAGGCACTGTGACTGGTGTGAGGTATAAGGATGAGGTCTTGGAGCCCTATGGTCGCCTTTTGAGGGGTGCAGTTGGCCCTGAGTTCATTTTAATGGACGATAACGCGAGGCCACATAGAGCTCTTCTGCTCGACGATTTTCTAGAGAGTGAGGATATTCGCCGGATGGATTCGCCAGCCAGATCTCCAGACCTTAACCCTATAGAGCATATCTGGGACGCTCTGGGGAGGGCAATTGCAACTCGCAACCCCCCTCCGGGAACCATGCAGGGAAATAAAACAGCGTTGCTGAACGACTGGGACCAATTGCCACAGAAAATGATAAACCGCCTTATTTCAAGTACGAAATCACGCTGCGAGACCTGTATATCTGTAAGAGGGGACCATACCCCCTATTAACCCATCTATTAACCCATTTTTTTGTTTATTCTGAAACCGCTGTTTCATACCTTCTGACTCCAACGAGTGTTTACGCACGATCATGCATGTGTGTATTACAATTATTGAATAGTTATTTGTTTTGTATTGTATCAATGTATGTACATATCAAATTTCATTAAAATCGGTACAGTAGTTCTAGAGATAATCGACCAAGTCTGCAAATTCTCTTAATTTCTTACACCAGTGTATTAGCATGCCTCGACCTCGATTAATGTTGTGTAAGGCTTGTGGTGGGAAGTTTCCCTGCTCTAGGGGGGATAGTAACTGGTAGTTTCCATATAAGGGTTGTTTCGAAAGGGGAAGGTCGGAGCTCGAGGTCGAAGCGAAGAGGTCGAGTTTCTCCACGGATGACAACAGTTTAGAGGGGAAGTGGTTGGTTGAGGATGAGGTAGAGGGTGTTAGTGATAAGGGTGTAATTATCGGGAATTCTGTGGTTAGGGGAACTGGGAAACAGGATGTGTAGGGATTTTCGGAGTTTCGAGTACTGTTGTCTTCCTGGGGGATGGGGGGATTAGCAACGTTCGCGATATTTTTAATAGGCGAAAAGTCATTGGGTGGGAACTAATTCGCTATGAGCGAATATTAGCGAGTCTCTGTCAGAGTACCGGAACTTACTATTATCTGTTTGGGTGGGGGGTTTACATGTGGCAGTGATTCCAGTACTGTCAAGGGGTAGTATGGCATTTAGGAGTAGGATCCAGCATTTCAATTCATGCATGAAAGACATTTACTCCTCTCTCGAGGTCATGTTTTCAGAGCTTCCTGGTTTCACTGATAGGTGGCTTTGTTGGGATGCGATTCCCCAGAACAAGAGGAGGGGTCTGGGATGTTTACGATAGCCTTAGGACAGATTTTTTTTTACTCCCAGACCGGATAGACGGGAATGTGGGTTAGATAATGATAATGATATCAACATTGACGGGAACTACTCACCTCTGACTTGAATGGCGTTTCGATATAAAATTAATCTCAGGGTAAATTAAAATATATACTAACTAACGCCAGGAACTATGATAGCTGTGGAAGGCCTGGACCTGTAGCCATTATAGAATCTTGGGCAAACGATGGGGGATGAATCGTTATAACACATCTCAAGATACGATACTTTTTCAAAAATAGATTTGATAGGAAAGGTGGGTGGAATCTTGATTTACGTGAAATCATGCTTGAAGGCTAGAAAGTGTAACGTACAGAGAAGAGATATTGAAACTACATGGGTTGAGCTTGAAAACAGAAAGCACCATAAGCTTATTGTACGAGTTTGCTATAACAGACCGAATCGGGATCCAAACCAAATTCCCAAACTTCATAAAGAAATTTCATTCACGTGTAAATGTACGAGGGTAGTAATATTAGTTTTAATTATCTGGGCATCGATTGGGAGAACCTCTCTGCTAGGGATCAATACGAGAAAGATGTTCTGAAGTTGGTTGTTCATAATTTTTTGTATCAGAGGGTAGCCTATTAGAATCTACTGGGGGCACTTCTATATTTTGCATTTCATTCTCAATAGTTCCGAGGTTCTTGTTCAACATGTTTCGGTTGGAGAGAATATTTCTTCTAGTAATCATCGAGTTATTAACTTTTTTGTAGCTTCTTCGCGGATAAACCGAACAATAAAAGAATGGTTTCATATTTAACTTCGAACTCTTGAAGGAAAGGTTAAGGTTAATTTTCAAAGACGGGTTGGTATCAGTGGGTGTGTTACGTCGATGGGAAGAATTCAGAACAAAACTCTCCTCTGTTTTGCGTGATGTCATACCCTTTGTTTGTAAAAAGCGGGTTTGTTCATCCTAAACCCTCTGATTCACATATAACGTACGTCATCTGTATCTTGAAAAGAGACGGTCATTCAGAGAAAACAAAAGTGAAAGAGGTGACCTGTCATCATTTACTAAAAAGAAGGGCACTGAAGACGGTGATTAGGAAAAGGAAGTTGCATATAGGCTAGCAGACAACATTGGTGATGATCTAAAATCATTATTCAGGTATGTCAACAATGGATGTAAGGGGACAGTTGGCCCCACTCTCAATAGAAGGATGTAGGGTAGAGACATGTGTAGTGCTTTCAATGAATTTTTCACGTCAGTTTTTAACAGATAATGTGATATCCAAAGTACGGATGTGCCATGGGATGACAAAGTCCTCAACGATATTCAGGTGGAAGATGTGGAACTACTAAAACTTCTAAAAATATATATTTATTTATTTACAATTACCGCAGAAGGCATGAAATGCACTTAATAGGTCACAATGGGTTACGGTCGAATGGGAATTCTCTGATTGGACAAGAGTCACAAGTGGAGCTGTTCAAGGAAATGCCCTTGGCCCCATACTTTTTTTACTTTTTATGGATAAACTCGATCAGGGATGGGATTGCTAGCAAATTCGCAGATGACGTGAATCTAATGGGGTAGCCGGGAATCAAAGCGATAGAGAGTTGCTCCAGACCAACTTAAATAGGATTGGAGCATGACGTTTAGCTTTGAAAAATGCATGGTCACTCATTTTGGTTCGAACTACCCACGTTTCTCTTACGAGTTAAATGGTGTGACTATATCCCGGATGCAACTAGGGTCAACGAGGGTATTCTCATTGACGAGCGGCTTAAGTTTTCCTGAATATTGTTCAGTGGTGACCAAAAAATAGAATAGAATGTTCGGTTTCATTCTCAAAAATGTGTCTTTCCGTTCTCCTAAAGTCATTTTTCTTCTTTTCTGAGGCTTAGTTCGTTCTGCACTGGGGTATGCCGTAAGGTTATAGAGAACATACTTACAGCTACAGAGGACATAGACTTGTTTGAGGGGATGCAGATCAGAGCTACGGGTTCTCGTGTTGGTACACAAGGTTTGAGCTGTGAAGAAGGACTTGATCTCTTGAATATGTTTACATTGGATGAACGCAGGTGTCGGGGAGGGGATATTATCGAAGTGTCTAAAATTTTCAATGGGATGGATAGGATGAACCATGAGTTCGTAATACACCGGCAATGAACCGCTTCGACAAGGGGACACCAGAGAAACATTTCCAATAAGAGAGACAATTCCAGGTTGGGGTATAGCAGGGAGTTTTCCTCTAATAGGGTTGTCAATAAATGGAATAGCTTACCTTCCGTGGTCGTTAATTCTAACACAACTGACAAGTTTAAAAAGAAGTAAGATTGACATAGTGTGATAAATCGAGAAGCTATCCACACTTAGTTAAGACGATGATTTTTTTTATGGGCAGTGTATACCGAAACATTTTTAACATTATTTAATTTTTTGAGTGATATATGTTTTTGTATTGGATATTTTTGTTATATTTGACATCCATATTTTTATGGCAATTTTTTTCAACCACCTCGTTGGGCAATGTGCCTGTCCTAGCCCTTGTATTTGTATATCACGCCCCATACTAGTTTGGGATTTCCATAATATGGATCCGATATATTCATTGAAATAAAACTTGTTTCATTTACTATTATTCTCAAAACAATAACACATCACAAAAAATAATAAGTTGGAACAAAAAAATGTGACATGAAAGGGTTAATATAACCGAATTTTTTTCCTCTGGATATTTTAATGCTTGCTGATTAAATGGGTTGATATTTGTCAAATTATAATTCACATTGTTCCGGTATACGTAATGCTTGGTACACTAAAATTGTAGCATCTCAGCGTAATTTTCTATCAAGCCCAACCCAAGGTCTTCAGTAATAATAATAATAATAACAAACCCATTTCATACAAGACGTACTCAATTTAAATGAGAGAGTGAGTGAGCGAGAGAGAAATATTTTCTGTAGAGTCATACCCAAGAGACTGATATCTATAACAGCATCGACGTGATAAATTATTGAAAATTTTGATACACACCCTGCATGGTAATAATTTTCAATTATATGCACGAAGTGTCATAAAATTATGTATTCGTTTGGAGGATAATTTTTTTGTTTACATTATATAACGATGATTTATAGGTAATTTTACGCACATTTGTTTATGTTACTCATTTATGGTTAGCAAACGGAAAATATTATAAGTAACAGAAATATCTGGAGGAAAAAATTACGAAAAAAAAAAGAGTATGTTTCTCCGAAGAGATAACGAAAAAATATTTTCACCGAAAATGATGTTGCAAGTTTACGATGAAAAAGAGGCATTTTGCCAGAAGCTACGAGGAAAGAGCTCATACAGATATATATGTGGCCGCTGTTATATCTACCGCATATAAACCATTTTTAGGTACTACTATCATAATTCCTCATCATAAAAAAAAAAACCCAGAAAGAAAATGTGCCATATACATCAGTGTTTACAGAAATCTTTGATTTTTCACGTGAGTCCAAAATTCACCTTAGAGATATCGGAATATTCTTGAAGATTTTCTCCGATGCAAAACCTTGAGGATAACTAAAGAATATTCAGTGAACATGGATTCCACCATGCACTTAAGATTCCAAACCGAAAATGGAAGAGAAGCAAACAAAAAAATTCGATATTACACTTGATAGATTGTTGGATGGAAGCCGCGATATTCCTTTTGAAATTTGGGAACTGGAATGAATGTTCTCCAAACAAAAAAAAAGGAAAAAACTAAAGACTATCTTTCTTTTCAGGGAAGAGAGAAACACCATTATTCGCATATGTCCTAAATCCACGCCACATCTAATGCTTCACAAATAATAAGAGTACGTTTTACTTTCTCGCCTTCAATACTATACCATGAAAGAAGAAACGAAAGCGAATACCGACGTTTTTTTTTGGAAAACTGAAAAACAAACAAAACCAACAAAAATATAAATACACCAGCAAAATAATTTTCTATGCATTTGCCACCTAAAAAACTTTTTTACCTGGTCCAGACGTATTGTCCGTGACGAATCCGTACCGTGTCAAAGGAGCGAGCGTTCCGTGATGCAGTGTCCAAGAGATTTTGCTATTCTGTAGACTTGTATATGATCTGTGGGGTGCGGGGGTAGACAACTTAATTTGTCACTGAGGAATATACTGCTCAAAATTGTCATATTCATGGGTTTGTTGTGAAATATTTATAAAGTGGTTATTAAAATCATTAGTTAGTACGTGAAAATAAGTTTGCGAAGGTTGTGTGTGATTTTTCTATCAGATCCAAGTATTGTGATAATTAGCTCCCAACGTTCACAGATGATGTAGGACAATTCGAAAATTGAGTTGGATAATAATTTTTTTTTGTCACTCTAATTTTTGTTTTAGATATGTTGCGACGTTTTTGTAAGCATTCGGGATTATATATACAACGGGTTGTATATATTTATGTCAAATGGGTATTTTTTTTCAAAAGGTTTTTGTTTTTGATCTTTGTCAAGTCAACTACGTCAGAGGTAATCCAAGGTTGATTTTTTATTATTATTCGGTTTAATCTGCATGTATGATGTATGATTGTTAATTGTGGTTTCAAGTTCAAGCGTGAACATTCATCAAAAACCAATCTTGTATTTTCATTTGTAAAAACAAAATTGTGTAACTACTTTGAAGATAGATTGTGATTCTTGTCAAATCAGTTTTTTAAGCGTTTCCTATCAGTATTAGCAGTTTTGGGATTGATCAAAGAAAATTCAAGTTTGCAAGAAAGTGGATAATATGATCGCGGATAATATTTTCTTTCATCACCCCTAGCTCAAGTGAACCCATAGGATCCTATATATGTTAAATCCGTAGCTTCTATCGCCCCCCCCCCCCGGAACATTTCATCGCCCACCAAGGGCCAATATTGCCCACTTTGGAAAACTGGTATATACAAAGATTCCACCTGAACTATACTACACTCTCTGTATCGCTGTAAATAAATTACACTTTGGTAATCTGTAGTGATCAACTTCCCCCATTCTCAAAAACTCAAACCTCAGACAAAACAATAATATCAATACAATCAATAGATTCATTCAATAGCACCATCAGTTGATCAAAATTTGTTCTTATGCTACAAATGGTGAACTGAACAATGTTAATAATATAATAATGTATATAATCATGGTCATACATAACGTAGGTATGAAGAAAATTATTGAATATTCCTCCACAGTGCCAAGGTCAGAGAATTTTATATTAGAAGACATTCCAAAAGGAAATGTAGATTTATATGAAATAGAGGCCAGCACCCCCTGGAGGAAACATGAACTTTTACACCGAATTTAATAATTAAAATATTAACATGCAGAAAAACGTAGCACAAGTTTACAATTTTGATTAAAAATTTAATTAACTTTAAATTATATAATGTGATATTCGCAGATCACAGGTATATACATGCGGAACACAAGATCACATAATTATACAAGCGGAAAATTGTATACGAATGAGCATAATTTGGAAATTTGTATATGAAATTTCAAATATTGAAAAAAATATATATTTGATAAAACCTAAGTAAAATCGGGAAAACTCCAGAGTGCACATTTCAGTTAGCGAAATGTTAAATAGTGTGATTTAAATCATCAATGTGATTGATTTTGTACACTCTGTTGTCCTCCGATTTTCTCAGATATATTTTTTCCATTTCATGACCAGCAAAAGTTGAAATAATTTTCCGATTTGAATTTTTTAGTTGTCTAAAGTGCTCGTATATATATATAAGGTGCAACATGCTCATTAAAAAAACGGTGCTCTGTCTGAGGCGATCATTGAGTTGTGATGCACGATATTTCACTTAGCGGGGTGGCGTTAAATAATATAGCACGTTTTTCCTTTGATTCCTTTGATTTTCCATTGCACGATAATGAGCTTGATCTTATCCTTCCTGGTCGTAGTAACACGAGTCCGGTTAGTATTGATATCAGCCTCCAAATCGAGAAGATCCAGTTTCTGTAGAATATATGTTATGTCCTCATTCTCTGATTCAGGGAGGCCAAGAATCTCGATGTTAGTACGTCGCGAATATTGTTGCAGATCAGCGATATCAACCTGGAGATGACGGATATGTGATCTCATTGTGGCATTCTCAGTCTAAGAAGGATTGTTTATTTGATATTCGATTATTTCGGATCGTTGTTGCTCCACCTCAATGATATTGGTTCTTGTGATTGAGCTGATAGCGTCTGCGACGTTAGGCTCGTGAGTGACTTTACGTGATTTTCGAAGGTTGTAGATATGAACGAAAAAATTTTTGCCGATTCAGGTTACAGAGAGCAAACAATTTCGTTCACTGAGTCCGGAATATTGATATTGCAGTGTGGTAGTTCTAAGCTGTAATAAAATCAGCTACATTGGGAGTACCTGCAATTACTGACACATTTCCAGTAGTTTGTAAATTGGTCTCATATTCTGATGTCGAAGGAGATGTCAGTGAGTTCGCATTCTGATGAAATGAAACACACAAAGTATATCCAGCTGTCTATACGTGTTTTAGTAAAACTACGGAAACTTTTTTCACTGCATCCGGCACAGAAAAAATGGAAGTATTCTTTTTACAGATAGAAACATGCTAACTTATCGTCCACGTTTCTGATGAGTTCTCTGGACCGAAAGCATTTGGGTCAGTCATTTGCAGAGTTCATGTTGATTATCTTCAAACATTAAGTACGTTTTTGTTTTATTAGTAACTTAAATATTAAAAATTATATTAAAAGGAAATTATACGCGAAGTGAAAAAAATTATAATAGTACAATAGGATATTACGCAGAAAGACACTCGCGTGTCAACACCTCCCTCGCGTTACCAAATTCTTCTAAAGCAACCATACACATAAGATTCCAAACCGAAAATGGAAGAGAAGCAAAAAAAAAAAAAAAAATTCGATATTACACTTGATAGATTGTTGGATGGAAGCCGTGATATTCCTTCGGAAATTTGGGAACTAGAATGAATGTTCTCCAAAAAATAAAAGGAAAAACTACAGACTATCTTTCTTTTGAGGGAGGAGAGAGCACCATTATTCGCATATATCCTAAATCCACGCCATCTAATGCTTCACAAATAATGAGGGTTTGTTTTTCTTTCTCTCTTTCAATACTATACAATGGAAGAAGAAACGAAAGCGAATCCCGAAGTATTTTTCTGGAAACCGGGAAAAACAAACAAAACCAACAAAAAAAAAATATACCAGCAAAATAATTTTCTATGCGTTTGCCACATAAAAAGAAAGAAAATCACCAAGTTCCATGCATTCTCTTCCATCCAGCCGTGGAAAATTGAATTTCTTTGCCTAGTACTTCCAACTTGCTGTTTTTTTTTTTTTACCCAAGGACTTTTTCTTCTTAGTCCAAGAATTTCTCTTCTCTTCCACCAATGCACAGTCTCTGTGTATTTGTATGTATATATATCTACAGAAAAGAGAGAGAGAAATTCAAATGAAATAAATATTTCTTCCACATTTTCGCCTTTTTTTCTTTCAAATGACTCGCTTTAGTCGCGGAGTCCGTCATCTGCTGGAGAACTCTCTTTTCAGTTCCATTGAGGTATGAAATTTTAGTACCGAAGCAAAATGCTGTAAATTTTCAATCTCATCCATCTGTCATACTTTTACAAAAGAATAATATAATAACAAAAAGAAAACGAGTAATAACATTTTGCTTTTGTAGACTATTCAAATATGGATATTAAAAGATTTTTGAATTTTTGTAGACTTATTTCCTTGGTATTTACGAACAGTGTGTATTTTATTTTACAAAACATTGTGGAACTTCATATATATTTAAACAAAAATTCTGAAACATTCAATAATATTTAATATGAAATTGAATGAGTATGAACACAAGCACTCAATATCCGAATATGAAATTCGTGTAGAAAAATATTTCTTGTTGACTATTTGTCTAAAATAAAGAGATACGTTCTAGGGAAATATTCTCAACAAAAGATAGGGTTCTTCAGTATTCAACATGGGTTTCGAAATTGATTATCTGAGGTTAATTTATTTGATTTATAAAATTTGTCATTTAATTTTAAATTTTAAATACATGAATGGTCATTGCATCAAGAAAAGACAATACAGGATACACATTTTGCTTTTGTATACCATTCAAATATGGCTATTATTAGATTTTTGAGTCTTTGTAGACTTAAGTACTTCCGAACTTTGTAGACTTCCGTATTTTATTTTACAAAAAATTGTAGAACTTGATCAAAAATTTAAAACATTCAATAATTTAGGTAGAATACTCAATATATGAATATGAACTTTTGTATGGAAAAATAGTTCTTGTTGACTATTTCTCTCTAGAAAATGAAGAGGTAATTTTTTTAATTTTTTTATTTTATTTTAGAGACAAAACATCAGAAAAACATAGTAAGACAGAAAGAGAACTACGAAACAAACACTATTTGACCCAAAGAGATATAATCCTTCCATCGGTCATAAGCAGTAACACAATGTGACAATTTCCTCGGCAACCTTGAGAAAGTGTACAAAAACAATAATACTCGATAATAAATACACAATAAACAGGAATACTCAATATCCAAATTAACTTTTTTTGAAAAATATTACTTAAATTTTTAAATGTTACCCCTCTCTCTCTCTCTCTCAAATTACAGCCATTAGTTAATTATCAAGTAAAATGAACGATGAAATGATCCGTTATTTCAAATAGACAATTATAGTTTTTTAAACATATTAAGTGAAAGAGTTGTCTATTGATACCATTAAACTCGTTGCATAACCTTCGAGCAAAAAGCATAAAGGTTCTTTTGTAAATTGTTTTCTTGGCTAGCTAAATATTTTTAATAAAAGATGAGGTTTTTTTAGTATCGAAAACGTGGTTTCAATAATAATCATCTAAGTTTAATTTGATGTTAATGTAATTTGTCATTTAATTTTTAATTTTTAGGATATGAATGAACTGTAATAGCAAGAGAAGACAAATACATGATGAACATTTTACTTTTCTAGACCATTCAAACATGGATAATAAAAGAATTTTGAGTCTTTTGTTGACGTTTTTTAAGGATTTTGGAACAATATGTATCTTATTTTACAAAAAATTGCGGAACTTAAACTAAAAATCTGGAACAGTTAATAATGTAGGTAGATACCTGTCTCTTGTCCACTCAATACTTGTATATGAAATAGTTTCTGTGTAGAAAAATAGTTCTTGTTGACTATTTGTCTAGAATGAAGAGGTATATCCTCGTGAGATTATTTTTCAATGATACATGAGGTTTTTTAATATCAAAAATGTGATTTCAATGATCATCTGAGATTTGCTTGATGTTAATATAATTTGTCATTTAATTTTGAATTTTAAGGATATAAATGAACAGTAGTGGCATCAACAAAAGGCAAATACGGGATGTTTCCAAAGTGAAGGTGAACCTTATGTTCATATACGTATTTTATGAAATACAGTAAAAGTCCGTTATAACGGTAGTTTACAATTACGAGGAAAATTGTCATAACGAAGTTCTCGTTATAAGCGAAGATCTACTTTGTCAGGTTATATAATTGTAGAAAATTGATGCTATATCTACATTAAAACTATTTTAAATCGCTTTGTTCTAATAATGATAAATGAACAGAACTCTAGACATGAAATTGATTTTCGGTCTCACAGGTGTTAATTCTCCAAGACATTTGTTCATAGAGTTTTGTATCACCAAAGTGATTTATTCAACCAATTGAACAATTAAATTTCTTAGTTATGATATCACTGCTCACTTACATACAGGCCCGTAATACCTACCATCTAAAAATGGTATATATATATATATATACATACATTGAGTACATGTGTTTTGCCCCCCCCCCCTGGAAAAAGTTGAAATGACGGCCCTGCTTACATAGCGTGATGGACTCGTCAATATTTTTGAGCTAATCGAAAAAAATGTGTTTGTTGTTTCAGTGGAAAATGACCTCAAACCCAAGTTCGGGTTCCAGAGTCTCTTAGTCAGGGGAGGAGACAAAAGTCGAATAAAATTATTACATATGATGGAAAAAATCAAAAATAAGAAGATGGAGTTGAAAATTTTGACTTCTGTGTCAATTCGTTGTTAGAAATGCCTTAGAGTAATTTTTTAGTTTTTAGGAAGAGCATGTGTCATGATAGGAGTCACCATGTTTAATCCTTGAAGAGAAAGAAGGACAAACTAGCATTTATGAGAATTCTTGTGACGTTATACCGAATGTTTCCTAATTTTTAGTTCTCTATAACCGAATATTTTTTTATCTTCAACATTAGCTATATAAAACTGTAATCCCTTGTAAATTCCTCATAACTAGATTCTCATTATAAGCCGTACTCGTTATAACAGACTTTTGCCGTATGTCAGGGCTGGAAAAATTCCATGTGCCGGGTCGCCAGGGCAACTAAAAAATTGGTATTGATGCCTAAAATTTTCTTTGTGTAGTTACTAAATTACACGCTGAGAGCGGCACAAAATTTATAATTCATAGCAGCATGCCTGTCAACATGAAAGGGGGTCACTATTCCCTGAAAAATAAAAAGAAGCATTATTTTGGACCTTTCTCTTCAGGTAGAGAAATTTTTGGTCCTTAAAAATTGTTCTGGTGCCCAAATTTTTTTCCGATTTCTCCAGAGCTGCTGTGCGTCACCTTTTCAAATGTATTCAATTTTACATTGTGAACTGTAATCACCAGCTATTAATTATTTGACCCACAAAAACATGACATTTAAATATTATTCTATTGTGAAAACACTAAAAAAACAAGTATTCCGCAGCTTCTCTTGGCTTTGGTCTATTGTTGTCAATTTTTCAGGAATTGAAATATCTGAAGAAAGTAAGAACGTCACCTTATAAATAACATCTAAAATCTTTCTGATATGCTTCCATGACAGAATAATAATACATACTTATTTTTTAGAAGCATACACAAGATAAAGCCGTGCGCTACTAGGGATGGTGTAGAAAAGCAGAAAAATATGGTCGTAACCTCGTGTTTCCGTATCAACGATTCATCTATTGAAAATGTAAAGAATACAAAGAAATAAATATCTATACATATATACTGTATACCCTTCTTTTTTCTTCAAGCTTTATGACCTTAGGCTGCGGTGAAGTGGACTGACGTGTAAGAATTCTATGAAATTCCTATTTTTACAGCTTTGGCGATATTCTTTTATATCCCAGACATACTCAACGAGATGGATAACTGAATGTCAAGCAGGTGAAAATAAAGCAAAAATAAAAGAAATAGGGGAGGGGGTTAGCATTGAGCACCCCCCTACACTCCAAAACCATCTTAAAGCTTCCAGCAATTCATGCATTTCAAATACTTCCAAAATCTAGAAGGCATTTCATCGATTCCGGCAGTCGAATTTATTCAGCTGGCATACGTCGGATCAACGTGAAAAACTATCGAAAATAAAGCAGGGGACGTAGAAATCAAAGGGAAAAAAAAGGATTTTTAAGGCTTCCGTGTCCTCTTTTTTTTCTTTTTTTTGCATTTACAGATTTGTCGAAAAAATAACAGCAACATCAACAAAGCATTAATTTTTCTCCCCGTACAAAACTAAGTCACTGGTTGTCCGGCAAAAAGGTTTCCAACAAGAACTTAATTGCATTCCAGGAACAGGTTTTTATCACTTTTACTCTCTCTTTTTCGGGGCAGTGGATTCTCTAACTGTGTCTAAAATTTAATTATGTCTTAGCGAAAAAGTAGAAAACGGGATGGAATCACATAGAAACAAGATACCAAACAAAATAGAAACAAAAAACGTATAAAACTCCAAGTCGTTATTTGTAAATAAGTAAACGAATGTTACTTGTGGGCCTCGGCGTAACTATTACTACCCATACTGTTTGTAAATCGTTGAAGTTCTACTGGACGTATTTTTAGACATTATCAGAATAAGTTTCTGCTTAACATTGCGGGTTTTCATCAAATCGAATGATTGGTAGGACCCTGTCTAATTAGCCCTCGTGTGCAGAAAATAACCGTGGTGCGACAAAAACGATCAAATGATCAAATCGTCTGTATGATATATTTGTTACGGTAAATGTGATAAATCCGGTTATTATGCATAAACGCCGAGCATTTTGGAAAGTTTGATAAATTTCCCTACATTGATCACTTTTTTTACCGGCGATTATGCATAGTAGTCAAGCGTCGTTGGTCAATTTGATATATTTCCCTAAATTAATCACTTTTACTGGCGATTATGAATAATACCGAAGCGTCACATCGTTGGTAAACATGATACGTCGTATGATACAAATACAAATACAAATACAACGCCACAACAGGCAAATTGCCCAACGAGGTGGCTGACTTAAGAACATTATGGATCCCCGAGCCATTTTTTGGAGGCCCTACCTACTACTGCTACACCACACATGATACGATACACTATACATGATAATTCATACATGTATTATATTATATTATCATTATATCGAGGTCCGATTATATTCATCACGCTTACTAGACTCATTTGGAATTTTTTTCATATTTACCAAATTAGCCAATTGCACTAGGTATTATGCATAATCACAGATAAAGGTGATAAATTGCAAGTATTTATCTCTGTTACCAACGACACTTGGTTATTACGCATAACCTCCGGTAAAAGTGACACATTCATCAAACTCACCAAGACGTTTGGTAAGTATGCGTAATAACCGATTTATCACATTTTCCGTAACATATTAACGTTATCTACTAATTATTTAGCGATAAATCACCAAAAACTTTTACCATGATCAAAAACACTTAGTCAAACAAAGCAAAATAAATGTGGAAATACTCTACGAATTCCTTGGTGCGTTAGCGTCTTGGGGTCCCAGTATTTGGATATCGTTCATGATTGATTTGATTAATTATTCTTTTATAAATTTTGAGTGGTTATGCAATATGAAGTAGGTACCATATTGCACTACATCGTCATATGTTTTCTTTCCAAAATCTCGTAAGAGTTCTTTTGGTTTCGGATCGTTTCAGACCATGGCTAGGAGGATCATAAAATAACTTTGCTGATATACGAGCCCCTAGCGGCCGCAAAAATCAACGAATGCGAATAAAATTCGATACATAGCTGTTTCTTAAAGTATGCGCTCGAGAATGAAGAGGAAAAACCTAGCTCTCAAGGTTACTGTCGCAGCAACAAAATTTCTAAAAAGAAAATTCAAATGACAACACTTTTTTCACGCATTGCCAAGTGATTCGCGTAGTGAAAAAAATTGTTGTAGTAGACAGGGCAGCAAGTTTTGACGTAAACGCGTTTTTCGTGCCTTGAATCGCGTGGTAGGTATTGGCATAATGAAATTATGTCAAATTTCAAAAACACAGCCGATGATAATGAGAAAATGAAATTGTCATTATTATCGGTTTTGTCTTTGTAATAGTTAACAAATGATACCAATGTCGTAAATTTTCATTGAGTTATAGCGGGAAACAATTTGTTACGAATCAGGGCAGCTAGCCTGGTGCCGAGACGACAAGAGATATTGAAACCATAGTGTTACCATTGAATGCACCTTTGCAATGTGCATCTGACGATACCATTGACTTGCGATGGGTTCCTGAGATATGGGCGTTTAACGAATTTCATCACGCAACTGTTTGCGAATTCTCCCAGTATCGTCAGATTATTTAAAAGACGTCAAAAACAATGAATGACGTTGGAACGGTACATGTAGCACCATAAACGTCGACGCAGCATTCAGCCAAAGAGAGATCTCACCAAAATGGCGGTGCGCTAATCTCTCGATGAGGAACTTCCGGCGGTAATGTAATCCGCATTGGTTGTTTCCACGTTTCCTCCAGCGTTCATCCATGCTACAGGTACCGTTCTAACGCCATTCGTTGTTTTTTACTGCGCCGATCACCTTGTGGGTCCTGCCAACTTTGTGGGTGATAGAGCATTGAAACATTTATTCTGTGGAAGAGAATGAGTGGCTATACAATTAATACGTTTAGCCTCAACAGCCTACGTGTTCATCGTAAGAACACGTGGTAACTATTTGTAGTCTACAGTTTGGCAAGTCTATCAATTCGGACGTATTTGCGAAATTCGAGTAGATACACACGCCATAGCTAAACAGTGCCCTCTACAGGTGGTAAAAAACGCATCGCGAATTGTTTATTTTGTGCTATAAGTTGGTTTCTCTCTCTTTATGAATAAAGAACTTCAATTAATGCTTTTAATAAGGAATTTGCTGTCGTTCTTGTGTTATAGCTTTATACGGATACCGTTTCAACGCCATTCGTGGTTTTTTACCACCCAATTGTCAATACATAACGTTCAATACATTACGTTCACTTGTCAATACATAAAAAGTGAGTGGTGCCATTTTAAGTTTTCGGAGTTTTTTTCTGTAATTGTTAACTTCAGCCAGGCTTTTGTTTCTCTTCTCATTGTTGAGCGCATACCCTGAAACACATGTACAGTGAAACCTCGCTACAACGATACTCGATATAACGATAAATCCCCCCTACAACGATAATTTTTTTTTTCGAATTTTGTTTGGAATCGCCCGTAGTCTAATGTTAGACTACTCCCAACACAATGATATTCTTTACTACGATAAATCCCTCTATAACGATTCTTTTTTTTAGATTTTTTTCGAAACCGCTACAACGATAATTTTTAATAGTTTGCTCAAAATCGTTTTGAATTTAATTTTAACTTCGTCGCTTGTTTTCGTTCCACTGAATTCGTCTCACGACATCGGTATTTTGCACCACAGGATCACCGAAAACGCTAAGGAGATAAATGGTGTTAATACTTTCTGTGTATGACACCAAAGTGCAACGCGATAAACAGCTTAACGGAGGTAATGCAGCTGACTGAATTTTATGAATCAATTAATCAACTGAAATTTTTTGCGGCCAATAAATACATAAAAGTGCATACATATAGTACTAACAATGCTGATTTAGAAATGGTGATAACAGCATAAATTTGATGGCATGTTATAATGTCGTCTTTCGATATAAGGATAATGTTTCTAAAATAACCTCTACAAAGATATTTTTATTTTCTTGGTCCGCGGGGTGTCGTTATATTGAGGTTTCGCTGTATCTCAAATTTCATTTGCATCCGTTGGTTTTTGCGGCCACTAGGGGTTCGTATACCAGCAACGTTATTTTATTACCACCCTGTATTAATGAAAATACGTAGATAACTGTTCAAGTGAATCTTCCAGCGTTGCTGGACACTGATGAACTAAAACGATCACAGCGCAAAATATTCACAGTATAATAACAACGGCCCTTTTGTTTGAGACGCGACACACTGACCTCTTAGCTCACACTAATCTTAAGAAATGTTATTCAAAAAAGAATAACCCTCTTCTAGTGAAATAATTTAACAAAATAACGACGAAGCAAGCTTGTTACTAATAATGACAATCTATTTTTCGAACAATAACTCGGGCAGACAAGAAGTTTGAAAGAGTACTCAATATAAATTTGATATAACAACGTGTATGCGAGATGCTAATCATTAATTGAACATAAACATGGTGAATGAATAGCTTTCTCTACGAATATATTCTTCAAGCAGGCGCAAAGAAACTTCACTCACTATATCTATGCAAATTGGTTTTTAGAAAATTGAACAATACTATATCACGTTAGCTCTCGAGCTTATGTTTCCGACAGCTTGCATATATGCTCGTCCTTTATTTTAAAAGCATATATCCATTAGTGGCTGTTTTCGCTTCAATCTTAAAATGGGAAGTGTCCGCTAAAATGATTTAGAAACGTGATGGAACATACAATTGAATTATTCGAATAAAGGTGTCGAGAAGGTAAGTCAAAAAAGATTGGATTTAGCTTTTTTTTTTACACCCGTAAAAGCATTACTATAGCATTATCTGTCTTTTATTGATCGTAAATAATATGTCTCGAAGACAATGTCTTTTTTTTCACTTTGAAATAAAAATATCAAAGAATTAAATAAGTATATATTATTTTGTCTATTAAAATTTTGAAGTTGGGACTGTTTATATGAGTTTGATATACCGTAAGCTGGGGTGACTCGGGTACAGATTTTGGGCATTTTTTGTATTATCTCTCTTATGAATTAACATTTTTTACTAAAAATTGCACCAGAAGAAAGAAAAGGTTTTTAGTTATTTTTTTATGCAAGGATAATTGCTTTCTAACGTATTATAATGAAAAAAAATGAATATTAAGTCGTATTCGAGTCATCCCATCTGAAGGGGGGACTATTCTATTGCTGGACATTTCACTTCTCACACTTGCCGGAAAATAATTAGGGACAAATTGAAAAAAAAGTTTAAATGCATAAATTTTGTTTTTATTGAAATTATAAATAGAGGTGATTTTTCTCTTATGTAATCTGAAATGTAAATCTGCCCAGTCGGAGATGCCTCTTTTGGCTTTAATCTTTAAATGTGGTTTTAATCTGTTTAAGTGCGTGAAAACACACACACAACTTTGTTTCATAGGGTTACGATATATGAGGGAAAAAGAGGTTGAAGAAACAATCAACTGGATTGAATTTATTCCATTGGCAATTGGACGGAATATAGTAGCCGGTCGTAAACAGAGGTTAACACAATTTAATTATTCAGACTTTTTTCCCCGGCTACTTTCATCATAACCTGTGTTTTAAGGTTTCGTGAAAACAATTGCAAAAAAACAGCGGGGCTAGACAAATCCCATGCGCCAGTTCACCATGACCACTAAAGAATTGGTATCTGCACATAAACGTTTCTTTGTGTAGTTACTAAATTGCAGGCTGAGGGCAGCACAAAATTTTTATAATTTATAACAGCATAACCTGAAAAGTTAAAAGAAGCATTATTTTGGAAATTTTTCTTCAGGTAAAAATTTTTTTGGCGCCTAAAATTTTTTTCTGTTGACTAGATTTTTTTGCGATTTGTCTAGTGCTTGTTAACAGTAATTGTGGTGATTACATGTTATAGTCTTGATAGAAGTTTTTGCTTTGGTAAGTATATTCATTGTTTTAATGATGTAAGTATATTCGTTGTTGTATGATAATTTATCTAACTAAATCAGCCTGTTATAGCTACTGGTTGTTTTATTAGCGAAATGTTTATTATTTGCGGGGTGGCTTGAGGACAATATTTTATATTCGTTACAGGCACATTCATTTATTCACATGTCACGAACATATAACAAATGTGAATCTCCAGGCTTTTATAAAAAACTACACAGAAGATTAGATTAACACCTTTCATAAGTCGCCATCTGGTGGCAGCGTCAGCAGCTGTGAGCTTGGCCTAAGTCAGGTCCGGCCGTCCATGTACGGTCCCTTCAACGAAAGATTGAGAGATTCGTTGCCTTTGTAGTTTAGTGCGTTCACCCGGGAAGTGAAAGGACGTGGATTCGATTCCCCGCGAGGTAGTTGAATTTTCTCTTTCCAAAAATGCATCTCTCTTCTCACAGCCAGTTGTTAAAAACCTTCGTAAGTAATTTGTTGTCGTTTTTTCAGCTCATAGCACTGTAATAGGATATAGCACTTGAATCGACTGGATGGGTGAAGCGATTTCATTTCACCCATGCATTTTTTGAAACGAAGTGCTGTATTTGTTTTAGTATACTCTATCACTCTTATAGATTGCTATACGAATTCAGAATTACCCTGTATGTGTGTGTATTATTTATCCCTTATTTAGTACTGATGCAATCAACACCTGATCGTTGAATTATGTACGCTATATATTTATACGGAATAGTAACAAAAAAGCAACCAGTTGTGCAACTAAACATTTTTAAAACCAGATATTGCTGAAACTACTGGATTATATAAAATGAATAACCGAATCCTCACTGTGTGAGTATATAAATCAAGTTATAGAGACCATATACCGCATTTCACCCTGGTAGAGACCGCAGATGAAAAAATGCTTGTTATTCCCCCTGAATTTTCTGATAAATGATGCGTTGGAATCTTATTAGAAGTCTGAACAGAGATCTTCGCTGAGGATTGACTTGAAATCCGAATCAAATAAGACGATATCAGACGCTGTTTGAAACTAGATCGTAGAGGATTGAAAAATAGAAGTCAAGGAGAATGTTTGAAAAATATTCCTGACGGCCAAAAAAATAAGAATAAAAAATACGCATCTTTTTTCGCGTCAACATCTTAGAAGTAAAAGCTGCTTTCTCTGAAGTTCTAAACAGCTTATTTTGAAAAATGACTGCAACAGTGCAATGTGTGTATATGTACGTGAGAAAATATGTATATACAGTATATACAGGGTGTGAAGTTAAGTCTTTAGACACTCTTTGTCTTTTGAACCGTGGTTATAGAAGCATACCCTCAATTAGAAAAAGTATTCAAATAACATGTCCATCTCAGATCCGTCATTTATTTCACAAGGGGCCGTATATGTATCGAGATTCAAAATTTAATTTTTTTATAAATAATAACCTCTAACTTCCAATTAGAAAGACATCGTCCTGTCTGACATAAAGCAAAAATTATTTTGTGAAGCATGTCATTGTGATACTGACGACGTGACTGCATATTTACTCAATCTCTGAACATGCAAAATAAAACAGCACCTCTATTTCGTATTACCTGGTCTGACTAGGTTAAAAAGATGAAAAATACTTAATTTTCATCATCATTATCAATTTCTTGGACTAAACACGTTTGAAACAGTGAAAATTGTTATTTTATTTCAATTCGCACATTTATTCTGCTTTTTATATAGATTGATATCGGTGTTCTGAATGTATTTATGTAAACCTTTAATGAACGTCGCTTTCCGTGGCATGCCGGGAATGGACGAGACTCTGCCGGCTAATGCGAGGGAATACGGAAAAAATTTTAAAAATCTTTTGAACCAAAGTGTTATCGAGTTTTTATGAGTAATATAATATCTAATAACCTTTATTTAGGGGTCTTGAAAAAAGTAGTTTTTTGCTGATTTAGTTTGAAACTATGTTTCTAGATACGCGATAATCCCGTTATTTCTAGTTTTCATTTTTGTTTTTTAATCTTCAGCAAACTATTCGCCAAATGAGTTTTCTTCAGCCAGAGGCAACATTTTGAAAAATACGGTTATGAAATTGAAAAAAAAAATTAAATCCCATAAAAAGTATAGCATATAAGCAAAAAATACCAATTAAGCTTCTATCAAGATTGTCAAAATAGATTACAAAAAGTAAATAATAATAATGACACAATTTTATTAAGAGCAAAGTGACATAGCAGTTGACGTTTTTTGTTTTGTTTTTTAATTTTCTCGTCTCTTCAAATTTACTTTATTATCAACTTTATCAATTGAGAATGGAGAAAAAAAAATGAACTAAAAATTATAGCACCGATATACTTAGTGAAAAGGAGGAAAAACAATATTATTCAATTAAAATTTTTTTTATCGTATACATTCGACGCCGCTTACTGAAACCACCGATAGTGTTATCATTCTGGTATTGTTATCACTTTTGCGAAAAGAACGGAACAGGCCAATATCATAACACGAGAGAATATTCGAAAAAGTTCCAAGAATTAAGATAATGTTATCAAAAATTTTTTTCGTCAAAACTTGTTTTTGCGCATTTTGAAGCTAAGGTTTAACCAAAACTATTTTCCCCCGTAATTTATCGTTATCAGGCTGCAAGACTATGCGGAAGGATAGAAATTGTTCTCTTCCCACCTTAGTTGTTGATAAACATTTCCGTAACTTGATGTCGTATGGTTAGGCTGTAGTGATCGCTGTGATGCACATACACGTAGAGCTGCTTTTTTTCCAATGACCTTCCTATAGTGAAGGCAAAAATACTCTTACTTTCAGATCGTAATCAGTTTCTTTCAGTTGACTAGATTCAAATTTATTTTTCTAAGAGACTTTCTCAAAGGAAAATATAATAATTCGTGACAATTTCATTCGAACGCCTCAGAATGGCTGAATTAAAAAAAATGCATTATTTTAGCTTAAAGAGGGGGGGGGGGGAAAAAGGTCCCGCGTTTCAGAATCATAATAAGAAAAAAATGGAGCAATTGAACATCTTGCAACCAATTATGTGCGAAAGAAAAACAGAGCTGTCCCGTTTTACTAATGCCCATTTACGTCCCATTCGACCAAACGGAATGTCTGGTCACCTTACACGCAAACGAGATTTTTCTCGGATATAGCTATCATTCGGTTATTGTTGTCAGAAACCCCGAGTCCCGATGTGATTACATTGAGCTGCGTGGACTGTATTTCTCTTATCGATACAGTTTTATCTCCGTACTTTTCTGTTATACCAGATGAAAAACTAATAGTCGATAGTCTTTGATACAGAAATTGCAAGAAAAATTACAACATGCATATACAGCTTTTATTCCACGTATATTATAATAATAGTAACGAATTCCAACTATTTTAACAACGGGTTTTCCTTTTTCTACAAATTTTTCTGTTCCGAAAAGAACGCGAAAGTAAATTGCAAAGACTAAAACAAATAATAAGAAATTGCAGACATAATCTTAACGAAAATATTCACATCCCAAGAGCAGTTCAATAGTTTCATATTTTTATTTAGAGAGGGCTACGGAATAAGAATAACTTTATTGTACTTTTTTTGAAACATGAAAATTCACAAATGTATCTTGAATTTTTCCTCTCCCACGCTTTTTCTCATTTTCTTGCGTAGCGTGCATTTTTTTCACACAAATATATCGGAAGAATATAACTTTTTTTTCTTCTCCAATATACACAAACAGGAAAATGGGAAAAATCTCAAAGTAAATTTTAACGTTCGTAGTTGAATTTGTAGTATTTTTAGTCGAAACAGCGTTGTGTTTTGATTCTTTAGCACTGAATAACACTCAAAATCTTTGATATGTTTACCCGAGTTATTTGTTACTGAAAGGGTATAATAAAAATCTCGCAGTAGGATAACAATCTCAGTACTATTCAGTATGTTAAGAGTACGCTGCTCCAGCGGTAAAGACATTAAATGGAAGAGATGAGCCACTAAAGAATAGCTTGGAGGGAATAAGAAACAAAAAAAAGAAGAAAACTATGGAAGCGTTGGAAGGAAACATGAAGCAAGCAAAGTCGATCAACATAAGCCAACGTCGCTTTGTCCCTGGCAAATATTTGTGCAAGGATATGAAATGCAGAAAGCCCAACTTGCTACAAATATATTAAGAATGAGATATTGAATTTATTTCTCTTTCCTGAATATAAGCCACTACAACTGACAGTTCACATCCTTCCGGCGATGAAGTTGCAGACCGTTTCATAAAAACATCACGAGCTCCAAGCGATCTTTCGCATTGTTATTTGTAGCGTTCTTTGTTGTTTCTCCAGTGGATAACATTCTACTTCTCAGGAAACACTGGGTTTTAATAACATGTATGATATTATAGCCTAAAAAAATACATTTTGGGGTACCCATTTTAGCAGGGTGCGATACCTCAGGTGGATAAGACATTCGCCTGCAGTACCAAAAGATTTTCAGAGGTGTCACGAGATTGTGCACCCGATTCGTCCTTGTCAAAATCTTTCCCGACTCGGAGGTACTACAGAAACGGCGATAAAAAATGACTATATAATATATAGTAAAAGGCTATTATAAGTTATAAGGGCTTTTATTGTGAGTTATTGTGGTTGTGAACTGTCGTTATAATTTATATCGACAGTTCACAATTTATTTTATCACACTTAATTTTCATTGCTGCATGGACTCGTCAACATTTTTTCACTAATCGGAAAATTTTTTTGTTTTCATCTCCATACGTTTTTGTTCTCAATTTTCTGGTTTCCATGATGAACGAATGATCCAAGGAACGACAGCGTTCAGTGGTTTTGTGAGCTCCAAATTAGCTGCAGAAAGTTTTGAAAAATAGCAAAAGATTATAACTAGAGCCAGGATTATATGCATTAAAAAGTGGTGAAATATGCTCTAAAAATATGCAAATATGCGCTAAACAAATGCCAAAATATGCACTAAACAAATGCCAAAATATGCACTAAACAAATGCCAAAATATGCACTAAACAAATGCCAAAATATGCACTAAACAAATGCCAAAATATGCACTAAACAAATGCCAAAATATGCACTAAACAAATGCCAAAATATGCACTAAACAAATGCCAAAATATGCACTAAACAAATGCCAAAATATGCACTAAACAAATGCCAAAATATGCACTAAACAAATGCCAAAATATGCACTAAACAAATGCCAAAATATGCACTAAACAAATGCCAAAATATGCACTAAACAAATGCCAAAATATGCACTAAACAAATGCCAAAATATGCACTAAACAAATGCCAAAATATGCACTAAACAAATGCCAAAATATGCACTAAACAAATGCCAAAATATGCACTAAACAAATGCCAAAATATGCACTAAACAAATGCCAAAATATACACTAAACAAATGTCAAAATATGCACTAAAAAACCCAAAATATACAAATGAAAATCCCTTCAGTCATTAAAAATTCCAAAACATGTACTAAAACTTGGAAAATATGTATAAAATATAATACCGTCAAAAGAGTAAACATATTTTTGAAATTCGTATTTTCTATTTCTGAGTGCATATTCATTTATAAAAAAATTCTCTTGAAAATAACTTGTACGTTTTTTTTCATTCGCGAATTTCTAGTCACTAATACCATGTTTCCTCCCCGAAAATAAGTCCTAGAACCATTTTTCAGGATGCTCCTAATATATAAGCCCTACCCCGAAAATGAGCCCTAATGCATTCTTTGAAGCAAAAATTAATGAGACCTGGTCTTGAAACACGGTAGCTGCTCACTAATAGCAATAAAATTTTGAGAGATCTAAAGAGTGATCAAATACCTATACGTGCACACAGTAAAAGTACAGAGATGATATGAAAGGTTGTCAATTTTGCACTTGAGCTTTAACCGTACTAAATAAATAGTCCAACTTCATAATTATAACTTTAATAGCATATCAGTGTTATGCTGGTTGAAATTCGCGAAAATATGAAATTTTCTGGGAAGTAAGAGTGAGATGGTCACTCTAGTAGTGGTGTCCACTACACACAACAATTGATTATTTTCTTCCTACATTTGTATACAACTTCCTACTTGTATTTACTTCCTACATAATATATATATTATTGCCCAAATATGCACTAAACAAATATAAATATATATATGCAATTGTTCTCTTTATATAATCCTTTTTTTTCTAAAAAAAACAGGAAAAATTAATTTAAAACAATTGTTCAGAAATTTTGATACCAGCTCTATCTAACGAGGATGAAATAAAACAATATTGAACCTTGAACCCGACCTCTTGGTTCCCGGTTTGAGTAACGAATGCCACTTAAGGCGCTACATATCTCCTTAATAATCCCCCTTTCTAAAAATGATGTCTATCTTTTACGTGGGCAGTACACACATACTATCTTGCTGATCATTGTTCACATGAGATAAAAAAATACCGATATTATGCAAATATTACGAGCGCTATTCATTTAAAAAATTGCAAAAAGTGGAAAACTTCAAAAAAATATGCACTAATTCTGAAAATTCTTAAAGTATGTGCATTGATACTAAAAAGAAGGTCAAAATATGCAAATACACATGCACGTATGCATTTGCATATAATCCGCGCTCTAATTATTAACGGCTAAGAACATAGTGGGAGCGGCGACAACACTCCTCTGGAAGATAGGTGGTGCGACGCCAAGAAGAAATAAATACTACATGGACAAAAACAGTAAAATTAACCTCCTGAAACTCAGGGCTATATAATAAGGGCAGTATATAATAATGACGCGACGGAGTCGGTACTATTCCATTGATTACTAGTCCATTCCATTGGTACTAGTCCATTGGTACTAGTCCATTCCATTGAATTATTTCCAAAATTATCTTTTCGATTATTGTCATTAGTATCTGCCTATTCATTGGTTTGCTTCTTTCAAACTGTTTCAAAATTTAAATTAAGAAATTTTGCATTTGCTTGTGAGGTAACTTTTACTGTGAATACTTTTCTCAGATCCATTTCAGTTCAATCACATATGTTAGTTAATTTTTCATTAGATTGATTGAAAGCAAACTCGAGACAGATAATTTCAATTATCTTTTAAACTTTCTAATAATTTTTGATTATTTTTTTTGTTTCCATCTGAATTAGGTGTAGCTTTTAGAAGCCTTGGACTTCGTTATTACCAATACTACTCCAACATGAAAACTTGGGTAGAAAATTTAAAAAAATCCTAATGTTAAATGTTTGAAGTCATTGTTATTATCATTTTGAATGCTAATATCAAAAGACGTTATTACTTACCTACTGTTTCTTGGATTTAAAATCCATTTTCTCGCTTATAGATTATAAAAGTACCATACACACATATTTGTGACACTACAAAAACACTATGAACGACTTGAAACAATAAAATAACCAACTAAAATGTAAAAAGAGGATGTTTTCCTCGTGTGCTGATGTCATCTGCAATAAAAAAAAGTGTTTGAGCAGTGACGTCACGCAATAGCTCCGAAACCATGCCCACTGACCCACGGCGGCAAGCCGACTTCAAAGGGAGGAAACATCCCTTACTATATTGCCCTGTTAAAACTAGGGCCACAATCATGTCCAACCTTGTCCCTCGAGAGGGAAGCGTATCCCTCGTGTCCTTAGCCTGAGAGGGAGTAAAACGGCAGTAAAGAGACCGACCGTGCTTGTTTGATAAAGTGGATCTTCTGCTTTATCGTTTCTTTGAAGTTTCCATGATAACTCATGACATTTAGCAGATAAAGAAGCTCATTTTATTTTTCAACTAAAAATAGAATGATTTTTCATTTCATTTTGAAACTAAAAATATTGAACAGAATCCATTTCTTTGGGTTGAACGTCAAGAAAAGTTATTGTAAAGGTAATATTTTTTTTTCCGGGAAACGAGAGCGAGTTATAGTTATAAGATTGTTGTTTTTTTATTATGTTTTTCACGGGTCATAAATACTAAATAAGTAAGTAAAAAAAATTATATCTAAATATTGTAATGTATAAAGGACATATTTCTATGAATAAATTTTACCCGTGAAAGCCAATTCCAATCTTATAACAACCAACCAAACCTAATTACTTTCGTCAGCGCGTTACGAAATATATGCGGAAACTTTGCTACACTTTCTTGCTTATGCGTTTCGCAATTGTGTCTCAAGAAATGTTGATGGCTGTAGTTTTCTTATACGCAATAGAATAATATCCTTATCTAACATACCCTCTCACTTGTATTTTTGCTACTACGAATGCTGTGCAAGAGAATCTCATCGATGAACATTAATCGTTATTTCTGTATGCATGTACGAGAGGTGCACATCCAAAAGTAACAATACTTTTTTTTTAATCATCTAATGATACTGAATGCATTTGCAAATAGTTGCATAACGAAATAATTTAAATGGTCGTATCTCAAGAAGTAATCAGCATATATCAGTGTTTTGTACGTCTGCGGGAGGATCTCGTTAATACAAATCCAATGATACCACTCTGGTCTTAACCCTAGAATGGTACCTATATGTTTAAGAGACGTAGTTTTGTATAAGTACAAATACAAATACAAATACAACGCCACAACAGGCAAAATGCTCAACGAGGTGGCTGATAAAAAGATGCCCATAAAAATATGGATGTCATATGTTTCGAAAATACAGCAACCCCATTAAAAATGCAATTAACACAAATTATAAACAATATATACATATAAGTGTCACAAGCGTAGATTTTTTGGCACTATTCTAGAGTTAATACCTCTTCTGGTCTGGGTACCAAGCTCGCGGTCCGCTTTCACAGCAAAATTGTTTTACGCTACAACTCGAGAGGTTCGCAACGCTAACAGAAGCTGAAGGTGTCGTCTGATAGGCATTTTTAAGACAAATCCAATGTGATGTTCCTTTGATTTTAATAACTCTCCTGGTATGGGCACCAAACTCGCTGCCCGCTTCAGTAACGAAATTGTTTTACGCTATATCCCGAGAGGTCGCAACGCAAATACGCAACATTGATATCGTCTGTTTGCAATTTCATTATGGCAGTATCTACCGCACACAGGTAGGCCCAAAGGACGTATTCACGGCAAAACTTGCGGCCGTGTCTATGACACAACCTACCCCAATTTTTTCTCGAGGGAAGAGTAAACGCTGCTTTTGTATGTTATAACTCGGTGCGTGCGTGTGACTATCCTCCGCTGTAATCGAACGAGTAGGGTCCTTGGAAAAAGTCCGAGTTCAATATGATTTTTTATCAAGAGCCTTGGTCGTTGATGCGTTTGTTTTCAATGGCAGACCAAAATAAACGTGTTTTCATCAAGTTCTGTTTCCTATTAACAAAAAACAGAATCCGGAACTGTCTCAAACTATCAAAACAATGCTTTGAGAGGACACGTCATTGTCCAAACATGACATTAGAGTGGCTCTTAGGGGTGATTGACAGGTGCGGTCGCACCGAGTCCCGCACTCACAGTGTAATACTAATTATTTTCATAAATTCTGGAATTCCGAATTTTCATCGAGAGAGACATAATTGTGGAAATTTCTGAAATTTCAACACGTTTTTTAAATTCTGAATTTTCCTTAATTTCTGGAATTATTTCTTTCATTTATTCTGAATTTTCCTTAATTTCTGGAATTATTTCTTTCATTTATTCTGAATTTTCCTTAATTTCTGGAATTATTTCTTTCATTTATTCTGAATTTTCCTTAATTTCTGAAATTATTTCTATCATTTATTCTGAATGTTTTCATAATTTTCATTTTCTAAATTTTCATGATTTTCATTTTCATGATTTTCATTTTCATGATTTTCATTTTCATGATTTTCATTTTCATGATTTTCATTTTCATGATTTTCATTTTCATGATTTTCATTTTCATGATTTTTATGATTTTAATTTTCTAAATTTTCGATTCCCTCTCCCACAGAATCTATTCGAGGCTGATCCCGCTATTATTTTCGTACCAAGTCCTGAGTCTGGTAAGAACGGCCTTGCATGACATGTAACTTGAAAAGCGACCTTGAGTTTTTCAAAGGCACACAAAATGTCTAAATGTTTATAAAACTTGAAATGTGATAATTTTAATAAACATAGAATAAATATCTTTGATCGATAGTCACTTAGCAATCAACGGATTGGCAGCATTGGCTATGATTTCTTAGAGTTGATGTCAATGACATTTGATCCCTTTCAACTAATTTTTTCTGTCGTTTTTCCCAAAAAAGTAACATAACTTGATAAAAACACGTTTTTGAAGACTTATTCTGTCTTGATATTACGCTTCTTATTTATTTTATTTATTATTTATTTATACAATATTGTTTGGCCGAGGCCTACACAAGAGGATGCGGAATTATGTATGGCAAAAGTGTCGATTGATGGTACGAGAAAATTCAGAAATCGTAGTGCAATCTACAATATTTGATGGTAGGTTGTTCCAGTCGATAATAGTTCTTGGGAAAAGCTTCTTGATCAACTAATGCAGAGGATAGTCAAATAAACTAATTAGCTGGGAGTAGACCAGGGGTTTTTATTTTGGGTCACTGCTGGAAAAAGGTTAAACAATAAGATCAGCTTCGTGACCCATGGAACTGTTTGTTTTTCGAAATTAGTAAAACCAGTGACGCAATAAGTGCATTTATAAAAGGACTGTAAATATATACTTATACGACGTATTAAGACCCTGCTAATCAAGTTTAGGTCACCACATATATCTTAAGAATCTCTAGCTGTAAATCGATTTGTACAATAGGGTGGAACGAAAAAAAAAATTCGAAATTGCCATTGTAATAGAATTTAAAATATGCCTTTATGTGAGGAAATGCCATTCCTAATTTTTTTTTCCCCCAAAATTCAAACTTCTTGAGGTTCCTCATCGCCCCTGAAGTTTTACGCACGTGTAGAATTCTGTAACATGACACCGCGGATGAGGCTTTCCTATTCCCCTGAACACGTGATCCATTCAGTGACCTCGATGTTTTTCCCTTGTTTTCAGTATTCATTTGCAATCTTACCCCTTAACTGAGAGGGTGTTTAGCAGTCAAAATGATGACCAGAAGCTTTTATTGTTGTGACATTTTAGGATATCCTAAAGTGTGGGTTTCTCGGGTCTCACCCACCTATGGCGTTGTTATGCTTTGTTATTTGCTGAGTCAACGCAATATGAAGGCACAACAATCAAGAAAACATCCAGCTATTGCAGACATTCTTGAAATTATCGTGAAAAGATAGAAAATATTTGGAAAATTGCTTCAATTCCTACGGTTTCTCACCAACAGATATGCAAAATTTTCTGAGACTTTTACTGTGAATACAAGAATCTTCAGAGAAATATGAAAGCAAGGAAAGATTCTCAAACTTTCAAGTTGAACTTGAAATCTTTTCAGTGCAAGCACGGAAATTGTTCGCCATTGCAGCATGCAAATGTGATTTTGAAGAGTAAGTGTGACAAGTTGAGAAAGGTCCCAAATTTAGAGCGAGAGCGAAAGTACACGCAAGATGGCCATTGGTCGAGTAGATGTCCTAACAACGAAGAAATTGAAAAACAATGAACAAAGGAAAATGAAAATGGTATCCCATTTGAAGTCATCTCAAGAAGAAACGGCGGAAACTAGTTCATCAACCACTGAAAACTCATCTATATCCAACGATTCTGAGGAAAGTGATCTATATGTACTGAAGCTGGTCCATCAATCGGTGCCGAAGCAAGTACTTCATTTGCTTTTGAACAACTCCAAGAAGCAGTAGAGCAAGGGATATAAAGTCATCAATCCTAGACTTTTTGAAGCAAGATTTTGATACGAAGGAATTGATGGCGATCGGATGCGACGGGACTGTTACCAATACTGGTTATAAAAATGGTGTTATCAAATTAATAGAGAAAAAAAATAGGCCATCCCTTGCAATGGCTTATTTGTCTTTTTCATTTTAATGAGTTAACTCTAAGGCATCTTGTGAAGCATCTAGATCAGTGATTCCCAACGTGGGCGTTAATGTCCCCTGGCGGGCGAGGGAATGTTCCAGGGGGGCGGTAGAAGCTACGGGTATAACATGGGATCCTATGGGTTAGATTGTGTTGGGAGCGATGAGAGAAAAAACGTCTACGTCCACTCACAGAGAATTTATTGCTCCCATTACTCTCAGATGAGAATCTCATTTACAAAGAACTGGGAATCAAGAGAATTCTAAAAGTTATAAATGAAAGATTATCAGAAGCAGAAATCCGTACATTCCATGTTCCGAAAATAAACTTTTCTGCTAAGCACTATTCGGAACTAATTGCATGGGATCAAGTGCGAGTGACTGAACCACCTATTATAAAAAAATTAGGAAATGGACCCACAGAAATTATCTGAATCTGCTTTTCCATCTATGCAGAATTTTCCGTGTCACGCACAAGCAGTTGAACGGTGCGTGCGACTCGTAAACGAGCTGTATCAACAACTGAGAATCGTGAAGGCTTCATTCAAGCCAGAATAAAATCAAGGAGTACTCTTCCATCGTTTGAAAAAAAACCGGAATATTTTGCAAAAAAGTGTAATAACAGTGTGATAACACAGGAAGCAATAGAGGCATTGTCCTGACACATATATCGTCAAACTATGTTTTTATTTTTAATTGGGAACATGGTTATAGTTTTGTCTCCATCCCCCCCCACCAACAAAAGGGGGGGGGGGGTTTATTTTCATCTCCCTCTATCAATCACTATATTCGAAGTGCTTGAAAAATTCTCCTTTCAACTGCCATGACGGCTGCAAATAAGAAAATATGCTTGTCAGTTATAACATCTATGGAACTCTTAACTTGTGAGTATTTCTCTGGGTTTATATACACTTAAGAGCCAAAAAAACTGGTCCACCTGCCTAATATCGTGTAGGGGCCCCCGCGAGCCCGCAGAAGTGGACTCGACATGGCATGGACTCGACTAATGTCTGAAGTAGTGTTGGAGGTAATTGACACCATGAATCCTGCAGGGCTGTCCATAAATCCGTAGGAGTAAGAGGGGGTGGAGATCTCTTCTGAACAGCACGTTGCAAGCCATCCCAGATATGTTCATTAATGTTCATGTCTGGGGATTTAGGTGGCCAGCGGAAGTGTCTAAAGTCAGAAGAGTGTTCCTGGAGCCACTTTGTAGCAATTCTGGACGTGTGGGGTGTCGCATTGTCCTGCTGAATTGTCGGAATGCACAATGGGCATGAATGGGTGCAGGTGATCAGACAGGATGCTTACGTACCTGTCACCTGTCAGAGTCGTATCTAGACGTATCGGGGGTTCCATATCACGCCAACTGCACACGCCCCATACCATCACAGAGCCTCCACTAGCTTGAACAGTCCCCTGTTGACATGTAGGGTCCATGGATTCATGAGGTTGTCTCCATACCCGTACACGTCCATCAGCTCGAAGCAATTGGAACCGAGACCCGTCAGACCAGGCAACGTGTTTCCAGTCCTCAACAGTCCAATGTCGGTGTTGTCAGGCCCAGGCGAGGCGTAAAGCTTTGTGTCGTGCAGTCATCAAGGGTACACGAGTGGGCCTTCGGCCCCGAAAGCCCATATCGATGATGTTTCGTTGAATGGTTCGCACGCTGACACTTGTTGATGGCCCAGCATTGAAATCTGCAGCAATTTGCGGAAAGGTTGCACGTCTGTCACGTTTAATGATTCTCGTCAGTCGTCCCGTTCTTGCATGATCTTTCTCCGGCCGCAGCGATATCGTACATTTAATTTTTTACCGGATTCCCGATATTCACGGTACACTCGTGAAATGGTCGTACGTGAAAATCCAAATTTCATCGCTACCTCGGAGATGCTATGTCCCATCTCTCGTGCGCCGACTATAACACCACGTTCAAACGCACTTAAATCTCGATAACCTGCCATTGTAGCAGCAGTTACCGATCTAACAACTATGCCAGACACTTGTTGTGTTATATAGGCGTTGCCGACCGCAGCGCCCTACTCTGATTGGTTCCATATCTCTTTATTTGCATACGCATGCCTGTACCAGTTTTTTTGGCTCTTCAGTTTATATATTAAGTGTTACCTGATGTACTGAATAAATTTTAAATTAAGTGTTTTTCTTTTTTTAGCGAATGCTTTTTAAAAATCATCAACTTCGTTTATGTTTAAAAAGGTTTTTACAAAGTGCACTTAGAAAAGTCTTTTTGCTCGATCTTTAGGGTCTGTGAGGAACCTCAAGATATTAAAATATTTTCCTAGATTTTGGTATAACTTCTTAAAACATTAAAAGGCATCTTTTGAATACTAAGGCAACATCAATTTCTAAAAACAATGAAAAAGCACCCTTTTTCGTTCCACCCTATTGTACAATCCATCTCGGAAGCCCCTGTAACGCAAGTTTGGTTAGTGACCAATAGGTTAAGAATCTCTGGAGTAGAGACGGCAGTAATATTCACGCTACAAAATGCCTATCTCTTCTCTCGTGTAGTTAATTATGTAATGAAGGTTTATCATGTACAAATTGATTTAAACAACGCATATAATTGCTAAATTCTTAGATTTTTTCCTTTAATCAGAGAATAATTCTCGCAAGTTGCATGAATTATTAATAAGATTAGGAATTTTTTTTTATTCATCTAATTTTTCTGGTCATCTAATGTTAACCTCTTTTCAATCCGGAGTAATTCAACACAAGCCACACATTAGCCATTTCCCACGGCCCGTTTATCTTAATACTCGAAAGGCTTCGGCAAGGAAAAGAAAAATTGTTTTGTAAACCAATTACCGTAATGAAGTTTTATGAACTTTAAATTCTGTGTAAACGGGGAGGTTTGTTTTACCTATACATTAAGGTGTATTAAAAATTTACCTTCATTAATTCTTTGCTTGGGTGTTCCCCACAGCGTGTAATTGCTGCTCTCACAAGCTTTGCTTCATTTAATTCAGTTAAGCGTTAGTGATTTTCTATCAAATCAACCGCTAAAAAATGACGCTTCCGCTCGTTTTCTACAAACGATACATAATACCGAAGCATAATATAATGAAAATATATCCAAAACCGAAAAAAGATTTAACATCGCAGAATATACCAGAGCCATGTTTTCTTTATCTATTTGTGTGTCATTACTGAGTTGAAACATATGACAACCATATTTTTATGGGCATCTTTTTATCAGCCACCTCGTTGGGCATTTTGCCTGTTGTGGCGTTGCATTTGTATTTGTATTTGTATTAAAAACACTTCAAAGAAGTAGTATCATGCTACAAGGAGAAGATGTCTCGTGTCGATCCGATTATTTTTAGTTCATGTCTGCTTGGTGGTGTACTGTAAAGCTTAAGGATGAGTCTGGTTCAGCCACTAAGCCGTCGCATTTGTCATTTATGATGGTTTCTGTAGGTATATTTTACGGTTTTAGATAAGAAGGTACACAGAAATAAATAGGAAAAAGGTATCAATGAGCTACCACTAAAATACGTTAATGGCAATCGAATTGTAATATCTGAATCATATTCTGTGTCATTTAGTTAATGGAAAAAATAGGACATTTGAGGGAAAACGTTGTGATATTCATTTCCAACCTTTTTAAAAACTCAAAAGTTAAGACATAAGTTCAAAAGTTTAAAGACATAAAATAATGTTAAAAGTACCATTTAAATAGCGATAACCACTGCGTATCATGCCAACTCTAATTTTGGTGACTGCCCCACGACGAAGGATGGATTGAAACAGGGTACGGAGATGCGTCACTAGTATTTTTTTTAAAAACATCAGCTGCAGATGTTGCACACCTGCGTGACACATTGGACAAAGACGGACGAGTTCTCATTTGGTTAACAAACAAAACAACAATAACAATTTGCAATTTCTTTATTACACAAGACAACACAAAAACATGCAAGACAAAGACAAAAAGGAAACTACAAAACAAACGACTATTTGACCTAAACGGATATAATCCTTCCATGAGTCATAAACAGTAACTCAAATGGGACAATTTTCTTGGCAACCCTGAAAGTGTACAAAAACAATAATACTCAAATAATACATAATAAACAATAATACTCAAATAATACATAATAAACAATAATAAACAATAATACATAATAAACAATAATAAACAATAATACATAATAAACAATAATACATAATAAACAATAATACATAATAAACAATAATAAACAATAATACATAATAAACAATAATACATAATAAACAATAATACATAATAAACAATAATAAACAATAATACATAATAAACAATAATACATAATAAACAATAATAAACAATAATACATAATAAACAATTTAACTTTTTTTTCAGAACACTTCTTACATGTTACCCCCTCTCTTTCAAATTACAGTTTTAGTTAACTGTGAAATAAAATGAACTGTTAAATATCCGTTACTTCAAAGACAAAATTTTTTATAGCTTTTTTAAACATATTAAATGAAAGCTGTGTTATCTATTAATACCATTAAATTCATTGCATGGTAATTGTATATGATATAAATTCTCTGTTATATATATATATATATATATATATAGTATAGTACTTCTTTGTGTGTAATTACTCCGTTTGGACACCAGTCAGGATTTTACATACATGACCAGCAATACTTTGTATAAATAATGTCGACGTACGTTGAAATGAATAGGTGTTACATTTGCCTTGCGAGAAAATATTGTTAATGAGCAGAGTATCTCGCCGAAAATCATCATATAAACAATTTATAGATAAAATAAAATTTTTGTATGTTCTTCCCCCCATATTAATCCATATAATATATGCGGAAATACCCATGCCTATAACACTTCTTTCAAACTGATATAATTAGTAAACACACACATAATTTCTCTTAGTTTATTGATAATTAAATTAGTGTGATCTTTCCATTGCAAGTTGGAGGAGATAACTATAAAATCCACAAGATTAATTCATTACTTTATCTATATAAGCGCAATTACATATCGAATCACCACATTCATGAAATTAAATTTCAGTTTTCTCTATATTTTCAGATTTATTAAATTAATTTATTTATTTAATTGGTTTAACGTGCATTACATTTTTACATTTACATTTGGTTTTATTTGCGTTAATCTGTAGTCGAAGGCTTTGAATTCTTGTATTTTTATGGTGTAAATGCTTTTTCTAAACTTTTTAATCAACTCCTCAGTTGTGTCAGCAGCAAAAATTAAGACAGTGCCATCTGCAAATGACACAAAGTGACCAGAAATATTAATATTAAACATTTTGCAAGATTTTAATAATGGACACCTGTGTTCTTTGACTCAGCAAAAAGTTGAGCTCAATGACGTACATTAAGTAATGATACCCTCGTGACTCTTTCACTCCTGAATCCCATTTGTTGAAGTGCCCGATGCATGGTTAGTCTATGAGTTTAGTGTGTGAACTAGACTCCTCAATAATATGTTTGGTGATCTCGGCTAATGTCTTGTCTCAGTACTTACGGGCACTACGGCTGACAAGCATCCGACCACTATCAATCGATGAAAACTGTCTTTTGTGGATCGCTCTACGTCTCGTTCGTTTTCCACAGTCCATGTATTTTCGTTCACACTCTGAACATTTTAGACAGCGAAAATCCAACTTTCTAACAATTTATCCCTCAACAATTCAAGTCCCTCAAACATTTTTTTTAATGGTCCATGCCTCGAGCACTTACTATTTTGGGCACTACCGAAGGCATGTAAATTACCAGATCGAGATTTACCCATTCTGCTAGTCGGAAAAACTGGTTCTCGATAACAAAGTTATTGGCTATATATTAACGACAGGGGTTCACCAAATACTAACTCTGGCTATATCGCTTTATTCCAATTTACTGTCATTAATTTAACGACAGCAGAACCCCACATATACAGGCTTCTAGATATGCATACCGCTACCTAACCCTGATTTCCGTGGCATCGGAGTCCCTGGCACGGGATAATACTGAAATCTTGCTTTTTTAATAATTTCAATGACAATTACCAATGGAATTATGCAATAAAATCAAGACAAAATATCGCATTCCGCATTCTTGAACTATTTTAATGATTCCTGAATGAGGAATACAATATTTTTGTTACCTCAGCAGGATTTGCTGATGATGTGTAGAGGAGAGTTAACAAAGAACGCTTAACATCCAACTAAGATGAACATATCTGATGCTTGCAATCTCTTGGCACAAAGTGATGTTGTATTTTCTAAACTCTTATTAAAAATCAAAACGTGTTCCACTAACAACTTGAAATTGGATTTTAAGAAATGAAATGTGTGAATCGATGCAAGATCAGAGACACAAAACTTTGTTAACAGCATTTTAGCGTCTATCGTCAATACTATATCGATCGAAAGCTCTCGACCCAATTCAGGTGAAAATGTTATTTTACTCGCCAGTGATGAATGCAATCATTTGATCACACTGTCACTTGTTCGTGCAAAAAAAAAAACTCTTCCTAAAACTTCTAGAAGTAAAAGCAAAAATATCGACAAGAATTGAGACTGTCGCACAGCATCTGTCTACAATCACCCATGCGAGTCACGTATAAATGGGATCAGGTGCGAATCTAGCTGCCCACAAAACCAGCTGTAGACCAGATTCTGTCCCTTGCCGAAAAGCAGCATGGTAGAATGAGCCTTTTTTTATTATTATTATCTATGTATTTTTTTTCCTTCTCCCAAATTTACAGTATAAAAGAGTTTTTGGTTCTAGGGATTTATTCTGCTGCTCCTGCTAAAAACCCAGATGATACCATTCCGCCCCAAAAATATGGGAAATACGTGTCGCCGGTGATCGTGGAACAGACGGAGAAATATATCCAAGCAGTGTTTATACAAAATGCTGTGCTGTGAGAATAAAAAAGCATGTTTTAAGCTCAACTGGAAGGATGTGTTTGAGAAAAAAATATTCAAGAACTTGCTTCCTTCGGTGAATTTGCTTGAAATCTACGCCTGACTCGGTCGAAAAGGTTTCTTCTCTTCACACCCTTTCTTATCTGAGCCGGACACAACTGATGGTTGGCCGAAAATAAAATCTCAAACTCATGCATTCCAAATATTTTTTGCTATTTGACTACGTGAGAACAACCAGTTACGTCTGTTCTAGCAATAGACTACTTTATTCTTTGGCAAAAACTAAAATATTTTTATGTTAGAGACTGTGAAAGAAAACACAAGAAAAATGCTTCTGTTTTTTGTAATATATTGCTTTGGGGTCTTTTCAAAGTAAACGTCATTTTTTAAATAAACCGTTAAGACACAAATACATATATTCCCACGGATACATATTGACAATCGATAAGAGTATACCATAAATTTAAATGTTTGAAAAAATCCTGCATTGTAACTGTACTGTGTGTACACAGATTCATAGAAAACTTTTACAAAAATCTCGGTTTCACATTGATATCGAATGATAATATGAGACAAGAAAATTTTATACCCTGAAAATACTACGGTTGGTTTAATAGTGATGACAACACTGCTGTAGACAAGATAGGCGCGGTTTCGTTTATACCACAAGTAAGATACTGTACATGGCGGTTATAAATAAACTGACACTACACAGACGCATGTAACGCCCCCATGTGATCAAAAATACAAATACAAATACAACGCCACAACAGGCAAAATGCCCAACGAGGTGGCTGAGAAAAGATGCCCATGAACATATGGATGTCATATATTTCAAAAATACAGAAACCCAATTAAAAATGCAATTAACAAAAAATTATAAACAATATATACACATGATAAAATATTATACAATGCCCATAAAGAATACTTATGGTTGTCTCATTCTAAGAATGGATAGCTTCTCGATTTACCCCAACATGTTTATCGTATTTCTTTTTAAACGTGTCAATTGTGTTACAATTTACTACCTCCGGGGGTAAGCTATTCCATTTATTAACAACCCTATTAGAGAAAACATTCCCTGCGACACCATAGCCTTGCATTGTCCCTCACCAATCGATACTGGTGTCCCCTTGTAAAAGCAAATCGATTGGCGGTGTACTAAAAGTTCATGGTCCATCCTATCCATCAAATTGAGAATTTTGAACACTTCGATCATATCTCCTCGACACCTGCGTTCATCCAATATAAACATATTCAAAAAATGAAGTCTCTCTTCATAAGGACACGCGTAGCTCTTCTCTGCACCCCTTCAACCAAGTCTATGTCCCTCTGTAGGTATGGTCTCCAAAACCTTACAGCATACTCCAGTCCAGGACGAACTAAGCCTCGAAAAAGCGGAAGAATGACTTTAGGAGAACGCGAAGAGACCTTTATGAAAATGAGACCAAGCATTCTATTGAAATCTAGTTGGAAAGTTGTTGCTCTGTCTCTTCTCAGACCAACAAAAAAAATTCCACGTGTCTCAGTGCAATATTCACTGAGATATTCGAATTCGAAAAAACGGAAGAAATTTGGGGGAAAAACAGCATTAAATGCGGGTAAAACGGTTTTTCAGCATTAGGAGCTGTTTCTTCCCAAATTTCCTGCGTTTTTCGAATTTAAATATCTTAGAAACGTGGAATATCTTTCGTTCGCCTTAGAAAAAATAGAGCAAAAGCTTAATTTCTTTATTTTTTCATGTATACGACCCGTGAAACAAATTTAGAGATTTGAAGATACTGAACGTCATTTGAAAACTTTTTGTGGTTTAAAGTATTTTTTTGGAAAGTTGCATTTTTCGAAAGTCATCGGTTATATTGAGAAAGCTGCTGTGCAAACAATTTAGTATAGCCTGTATAGGATATAGGGACCATGTTGAAAAGAAAGATTAAATAAAAATTATAGTTAAATTTTTAATCACCATGTAAGAAAGTGGTGCTTTATTGCAGTTTTTCCATGGTCCAAATCACGTATATACCAAGTTTCAATGAAATTCGTCCAACACAACAGGCGCTACATAGGTCTGAGTTGTGTCAGTTGAATTATCCTCACTACTCCGATCTATGTAGCGCCTGTTGGGGTAGAAGTATTTCATTGAAACTTGGTATATACGCTATAAGGACCATGGGAAAAATGTAGCTGCGATAAAAAAAACAGCACTTTCTCACCTGGTGATCAAAAATTGAACTATATTTTATTATGGAATCTTTTTTTCCCAATGGCCGATTCATGCTATACGCAGTGCCATCTTAACGCATGGGCCCACCCGGGCACGGGTGCCTCGAAAGATGAGGGGCCTCACAAAAATGAGAAGTGGTTGAAATTTTCAAGAATTTTCCAGGTAGGGTCAAAAACATCACTTGGCCCGGGGGCCCATGATGCTCTTAAGACGGTCCTGGCTATACGAGTATACCAAGTTTCATCGAAATACCTCCATTGGAATGACGATACATGCGTATCAGTTGCGTCAGTTTATTTATAACCACCCTGTACCTGCCTCAGATAAGTTGAATTTCCCCTGCACATTGAATGCTCATGTGCAATGTTAGTAACACAGACTAAGGTGCCGAGAAAGTGTTTTAAGCAGCTCTAACCGAAACAAACTTAATTTACATCGCCATTACCTTGCAGCAAGAACAGCAAGACAGTTGTGCAGCCTTTAATGTAAACGCTTAACCTTATACAAATACAACGCCACAACAGGCAAAATGCCCAACGAGGTGGCTGAGAAAAAGATGCCCATAAAAATATGGATGTCATATATTTCAAAAATACAACAACCCAATTAAAAATTCAATTAACAAAAATTATAAACAGTATATACACATGATAAAATATTATACAATGCTCATAAAGAATACTTATGGTTGTCTTATTCTAAGTATAGATAAGAGGTTATAAGAGGTTTATAAGAGCCCTGATAAGAGGTTTTCAAAACTTCACTGATCCGTTTTATAATTGCCAACGTGGAAATCAGTGAACCCCCTGCAAAATGCTACACCTTCTTTTAAGAAGAATATGTTTTCCTGTTTTCAGCAGCTTATAGTGCCCCCCCCCCCGCCAACTCCAACAATAATAAAAAAAACAACGGAAGAAGAGGAATACTCCGGCATTTTCTATTATTTATACTGTACGCATATTCCTATACTTCTCCAAAGGGTGAAAACCACTGTTTCTGTGGTTCTGTTATCAAACTTTGAACAAAAGCTGGCTCCGCTGACTGGCAGTTGACCTGACAGGTTGGGGGATGGAAAACATGTCTGACTGTAAAAAAAAACACAACGCAGTATCTGGGCTCGTCATTTTAAAAATAAAAGAGTTTTAAGGAGGCGAGATATCTCGTGATTGAGTGCCGAAATGAAAAGCATCAAGCTAGAGGAGATATATCGTCAATGCCTGTATAAGAGTTGAACGCATGTAGCAGATACTGACACTGCTACTTAAACCCTTAAATTAGATATATTTTAATTCCTCTCCGAAATTGACTTAAAGCTTTTAATTAAGATATTAAGGTGAGGAATCACTCCTTGTCTCTCAAGACCCTATTTTATAGTAGCCTACAGGTGAAACCAGTCATCAGAAAAGTGTAAAATTTTGTGGAGGACTTCATGAAGTGATGGGAATTTGTTTCGGGGGGGGGGGGTTAGTTGTACATGTCACCACCAGAGGGCGTTTAACTTTGAATACCTGTACTAAACATGTAAATTTATGTGATGTCACGCACCAGCTGTTATAAAACCTAGAAAAATTCGCGGAGATCTGGTTTCTCAATGTGTTTGCTGCTCACAATGACGATTTTTTACGTCACTCGTAAGTTTAGTTTACGAGATCGCGCTTTCTTGGCCAAATTGTTTTACCAAAACAGCAATCCCATAGTAACTGCTGTACGGAAATTCGAACTTGGAAGAGGATTCTAAAAGGTCCAATGAATGTTAAAAACCTTCGGTATATGATAATGAAATTTGAAACCACAGGATCGTTGGCTGTTGGTCTTGGAAGAGGAATTAAACCCGTTTCTATACACGCAGTACAGGAGGTTTCGCTTCAGGTGGAAGAGGACACAGCTTCAAATTCTCGTGGTAGCAGGCGCGTAGCACAGGCGTTGGATAGGACACGTTCAACTGTCCATAAGATCATGCGGAATATCCTCCGATATTACCCGTACAAACTTTCACTTGTGCAGCGGTTGCTTCCACATGATTATGACGCTCGACTCCGGTTCTCAACCGCAGTTTCTCGCTCACGCTGAGGTCGATTCAGAATATCCAAGCATTCGCCAAAAGTGGTGGTGTGGTGTGGATTTACTGCATCATTAATTCTCGGTCCCTACTTCTACGAGGAGTTACGTTCTACAGGTCAAGTGACATGTTCGATCACCGGGAAGAGATATGCATTAGTGTTACAGAATGAAATTGTTCCGGTTCTGCAAACACGTCACTCCCTTGCAGACACAATCTTTATGCAAGACGGAGCTCCTCCACACATTGCGGCGTGTGTTAAGAATGTTCTTAAAACACATTTTACAGGAGAACGTGTCATCAGCTGGCACTTCCCTACTGTATGGCCTCCCCGATCCCCGAACCTTAATCCATGCGATTTTTGGCTTTGGGAGCATTTGAAACGTTTGGTAAGTTGAGACAATCCAAGAACTTTTCCTGACCTTAAAGGCAGCATTTCGCGCCATAATCTGAACATTTCATCGCACACACTTTGGTCAGTTGTTGCCATCTTGCGATTTCACATGGTATCTGAAAATGATGCCCATCATGTTGCGCATGTTTTGTTGCAGTAACAATTGTAAAAGTGTTTAACAATTTTTAAAATTGTAAATGTTTGCCTTAAAGTATCATTTCTTACTAAAACGCCCTCTGGTGGCGACATGTGCAACTAATGTTTTTCTCATGAAACTAATTTCCATCACTTCATGAGAAGTCCTAAATAAAATTTCATAATTTTTTGATGACTGGTTTCACCTGTAGGCTACTTTAAAATAGGGTCTTTTAATTATGGACGCCTGTATATATATAAGACAGAAAACATTGTTTTACAACCAAAATCGACTAAGTTAAAAAAGATTGAATTTTGTGAATTTTAGGCATTTTATACTGGTCACACACACACACACACCCCAATACGTTTCATGGGCAATAAATACATGGCCACTCCACCACTAGCTCCCCCATGATATCGGAAGGCTGGTCGAGTACCTTTCAGCTTCCAACACAGGTGAAAGGAGCCATGTTCCTTCCCCTATCTTCCAATTCGTCTGGCCACACATTGGTCGAAGAATGCCAATAGTCACAACACATAGAGTGTTCTGGAAAAACCGGTTCTGTTATTGTCTTGGCAAGTATTTGCCAAGGAATGTTAGGTCAAACTGGGTCAGTGAGTAGCCAGACTGTGACGCTTCTGCTTTTTTGTATCAGGAGAAGGCAGATACTGCAAGACAATATTTTCGAATGACTACTGAGCAAGACTTGACACGAGTGTGGCCCTGGCTTTATCTAAAAACTCATTCCAGCTGATTTCGTAAATTTTTAAGGATTTTTTTTCGAGTAGAATTTCGTTTAGGATGACGTGTGATAGCTTTTTTAAAAAAATGTTTCTTTAATACTTCTCTGAAGTTGATGTGATTTGAGCTGCTAAACTCAAACGTGCTGGTCTAAATCTCAATTCCCGTTCCAATTAGTCCAACAACTACTCGATTGGGTTGAGATTAAGATTCTAGGTGAATCATGGAAATTGTTCCACACCCAAATACAGCTTCATTCTTTTAGTACGTTGCATTGTCATCCTAGAAAAGATAGCCGTAAGTTCTGACTCGGTATTGGAACAGCTTCATTCCCTGGGATTTCTATGCACTTACCCCTCACCCCACTTAATGGCGGAGGGAACGACAACAGTCCGAGACCGTACTAGCAAAAAACCGAGGGAACAAAATTGTCATTCCTGGTATACGTAGCTGTCCATACAATCATTATTGTGAGTAGCGCCTACTGTAATAACACATCACAAGCGGGACTCGGAGATCTCAACCTCGTATGACTCCTCTTTACCAGATCATGGCCCGCTGCTCTGTCTCAATAAAGAGATATACGTATACGCAAGTGGTCCAAGAAGACCTGGGCAAAGCTGGAAAATGTGCGTATGTGTTTTGAATCTAACATGAAGTTTTGTTCCAATATAATGCCTGTTGTAGTGCTGCCATCTGCCATTAATTTTTCTAACTATGAATGAAATGTAATGATTGAATAATTGTATCGTTGTAGGCCTGTTGCTCTCTTTGACAAGACTTTTTAACGATGAGATCAGCTACTTCTAAGACCAGCATTTAGGAATTATCTATTGGATGATGATAAAAATGGACACCCTATATATCAAGAATTTAATAACGACAACACTTTTCCAAGATAGAATATAAACATTTTATGATTTCATCGAATTAAACTACAAAAACATAACCCAGTCGAAACGCAATGTATAAATCAAACTATTCATTTTCGGGAATTTAATAATAGCTCAAAATATTAAAAATTGGCCAACATTTCCATAGGGTGTTGTTTTATGTATAATGTAACATGTATATTCCCGAGAAAATGAATAAAATTTTTGCGTAAAAATTTCCAACTTTAAAACTGGTGATTAATCATTTTGAAAGAAAAGATATATAAATGTATAATAAAAAATAATATCTATGAAGCTAAGACTGTTTCAACTTTATCGATGTTATTTGAAAAATAACAATAAATTGTAATTTCCTGTTGAAAAATTAAAGAAGTAAAAGCCTTTCAAGTTTTTCTTATGGGTCTCAATCAAGTTTGAAATCCCTTTAAATCTTAGACCTTAATAAGGAATGAAAAGAGAATAAAAAGTAAAAACAAAAAAGCACAAAAATAAGTTTGGGAGAAATTAGGCTTCCAATTATGCACTAATTCCTTAATTTTTAAAAACATAATCGCCCGATTTTGCCGGAGTATTTTCTGGAATTATTAAAAAACTAAAAAAAGAGCTTGCATTACACAATATTCGAACGTCATTAAGGAACAACGAGCAGACGCTTCCACTCTGCATTATTATTCAATTTTTTTTCAGGATTTATTATTTCTTATGATTTTTTTCTCCTCCTAAATATGCTTTAATAGATACAGAACTTATTATTTAAATAAGCAAATATTTTAGTGACATTAAAAAAATAATTTTGCTATTTTGTATATAAAAATATTCTTTAATCTTATTAGAAATTTTTCCACTTACTTTCATCGTTATTTTCTTATCTTTCGTGTGTGTGTGCGATCCTGTTTTTTCTATTGTTATTGCTATTATTATTCAAATATTTTAGAAGAGAGATTAACATTTTTTTATTGGTAGGTGTTTTTGTCTTCAAATGGAGTTTTGTTTATTTTTTCCGATTTTTTTTCCTTATAAGCCTTTAAACTTAATGAGTTTAGTTGCTGAATGCAAGGGTAATTAGGATGTGTGTGATAAACTCGTCGCATCTGTATAAAAAAGTTACCAGAAGCAAATTTTCATGGCCTTGGGTCTGATATATATAAGCTATCTACTGAGCATCAATTCAACTAGATACTATGAAATTTTGTTTAAGCTCCCTAATACAAATACGAATACAACGCCACAACAAGTAAAATGCCCAACGAAATGGCTGAGAAAAAGATGCCCATAACAAATATGGATGACATATATTTCTAAAATATAGCAACCCAATTAAAAATGCAATTATAAAAACTAAAAATTATATATATATGATCAAATATTATATAATGCCCACAAATAATATTTATGGTTGTCTTCTTGTATAGCTTCTCGATTTATCCTAACATGTTAATCGTATTTATTTTTAAACGTGCCAATTGTGTTAAACTTTACTACGTTCGGAAGTAAGCTATTCCATTTATTAACAACCCTATTAGAGAAAAATTCACCGTGACACCAAAATCTAGAATTGTCCCCTACCAATCTATACTACTACTTCACCAAACACCAACTCTGGCCATATCACTATATTGCAATTTACTGCCATTAATGAGATGGGTTAGAAGTGAAGGCGCTGTTTATCGGTGGTCGCCTCGAGTTCGTTAGGGAAAATATCTTATCTATATCCTCCCTTGGGTTCGAACCCGGGACCCTGACAACAACCTTCACGATGGTAGACGAGCATCTTACCACCATGCCACTCGGGCTACCAATCTATACTGGTTTCCCCTTGTCAAAGCAGTTTATTGTTATTAATTTGCCATGGATAAATAAGCGTATTAATTATTCATGGTCCATCCTGCCCATCCCGTTGAAAATTTTGAACAATTCGATCATATCCCACCGACACCCGCGTTCTCCCAATGTAAACATATTCAAGAAATCGAGTCTCTCTTTATAGCTCAAGCCCTGTGTTCCAACAAAGGCATGCGTAGCTCTTCTCTGCACCGCCGCAAACCAAATCTAGTTAGCTATGGTCTCCAAACCGTACGGCATACTCCAGTGCGGGACGAACAAATACAAATACAAATACAAATACAACGCCACAACAGGCAAAATGCCCAACGAGGTGGCTGATAAAAAGATACCCATAAAAATATGGATGTCATATGTTTCAAAAATACAGCAACCCCATTAAAAATGCAAAAAAAGCGGATTAAAAAAGCGGAAGAATGAATTTAGGAGAACACGAAGACACCGAGCATTTTTTTTTACCACAGCTAAACAATGTTTAGAAAATCTAAACCACTCGTCAATGAGAATTCCCAAATCAGAGACCCTAGTTGCAATCGTTATAAAGTATTTTAGAAACTATGATAGTTGTGAAGGGCCTGGATCTTATAGATATTACAGAATCTTGGGCAAACGATGGGGATGAGTCTTTCTTACAAATCTCAGGATACGATACTTTTTTTTAAGAAATAGATCGGATAGTAAAGGGGGTGGAGTGTTGATATAAGTGAAATCATGTTTCAAGGCTAGAGAGTAACGTGCAGAGAAGTGATATTGAAACTATATGGGTTGAGTTTGAAAACAAACGAAATCATAAGCTTATTGTTGGGGTTTGTTACAATCCACTGAATAGGGATCCAAACTAACGTTACGCCAAATTTCATGATAAAATTTTCTACATGTGTAAGCGTAAGAGGGTTATCATACTTGGGGATTTCAATTACCCGGGTATTGATTGGGAGAACCTTTCAGCTAGAGATCAGTATGAAAGAGACTTTCTTAAGTTGGTGCTCGATAACTTTGTTTCAGCATGTATCAGAAGCCACTAGGGGCACTGCTATTATGGATTTAGTTCTTACTAGTTTCGAGGATCTTGTTGAACATGTTTCGGTGGGGGAAGAGTTTTCTTCCAGTGATCATCGTGTCTTCAGTTTTCACTGTAACTTTTCTTCGGGTAAGTTTGATAGCAAAAGACTGGTTCCTTGTTTTCGGAGAACTAACTTTGATGTTTTGAGAGGAAGGTTAACGGGAGTTTTCAAAGACCGGTTGGAATCAGTAGGGGTGGTGAGTCAATGGGAAGAATTTAGGGCGAAGCTGTCCTCTGTTTTGCACGACGTCATACCCTTCGTTCGTAAAAGGCGTGTCTATACATAGCACCCTCCATGGTTCACGGATAGCGTGCGTAACGATAGTTTCAATATCACTTCTCCGCAAGTTACACTCTCTAGCCTTCAAACATGATTTCACGAATATCAACACTCCACCCCCTTTCCTATGAGATCTATTTCTCAAAAAGTATCGTATGCTGAGATTTGTAAGAAATATTCATCCCCATCGTTTGCCCAAGATTCTGTAATGACTATAAGATCCAGGCCCTCCACAACTATCATAGTTTCTAAAAAACTTTCTTATTGCCCAAGCTCCTGGCATTGATTAACACACATTTTAATTTGCCTGATGATTTAGTGTCAATCGAGAAGCCATCCAAGTCAGAGGTGGGTAATTCCCCGTCAGTACTGTTGTGATTATTATCTACTAACCCGCATGCCCGACCACGTGGTCTGGGAGAAAGAAACCTGGCCTAAGCCTATCGTATACCTCCCATTCCTATTCATACCCCCCTCCTATTCAGATGGATCCCATCCCAACGAAGCCACCTATCGGTAAATGAATACGCAGAGTATGCAACGAATCATAATCGTAGGTAATGCTCACGAGAACAGGGATGAATAAAACTGATGTTGCAAGAGGGCACCTAAAATGAGGCTAATAGGATGTGTGGTCACTGCCAACAGACACGTAAATATCCACCCTGTTAACGAAACAGTTGATGAGTCCGTGTGATATTTTACTGTATTTACACGTTACACCGCCCAAACTCAGTTATAATGATATATAACGATATCGAAGGTTCCGCAAAATGCTGTCGTTATAATGAGGTTGCTGTTTCAAGACCTTTCAAGACCTCCAACGAAAAATGTAATCAGAGGCACTCAAATATACTTTGCATGACGTTTTTATTACTTCATCATTAGGACAACCGAAATTTGGTGGAGAAAAATACGGGAAATCACCGATCCTCACCGAACGTGGTGCCAAATGTGGACAAAATTACCAAAGACATTGTTTATAAATAACCCTTTGGTGGGAAAACATTGTATAGTAACTCTGTTTAAATTTATTTCACGGAAAAAATTTAACATGGCAAATACGTGAGATGAATATTGCATGTAATAAATCTTTATTTTAACGTTAAATATAAACACAACGACAGACAAACATTCCCTGAAGTGATCAGCTCAAAACTTAGGAATTTCTTGGGAAAACGTCATCGAAACGAATATAATAACGACGAAAAATTTGTCGTGATATATCTGAAGTGGTTCTTTTTCATCAAGTTGGCAATGCCAAATTAAAAAAAAATTATCTTATCTTCTCTGGTTGCTTTTCATCTACTTTAATCAGCCTGGACGGCCAATTATTGCCGTTATAGCCGAGGTGTTACAACCGAGTTTGACTACCGTCTATCTCTTCAGGGTATATTTACAAACTATGCATGCATTGGAATATCCTACATCTATGAGACTTATCAAAATTACATCCAATATCAATGACAGTGAACATGTTTAAAATCAAAGATATGATAATTTCGTAAATAATAATTTATGAAGATTCTATACAGGGTGTCCTGTAAGTGCTAACACGGCCTTTATCTCATCAACCGTCCGCCGTAGAGGTGTGATTCTAAGTTAAAAAATGCTCAACAAGCGTTTAAAAATTACCCTGTACCAGTTTTGAGAGTGAAAATACAGTGTCTAACAAAATAATAAATCTAAATTTTTATACGGTGACTTTGTGATCCAACTTTTAATTAGAAAGTCGTTTCCCTGTCTCTTCCGATGCCAACAAAAAAATTTCATGTTTCTAAGTGCAATATTCACTGGGATATTCGAATTCTAAAAACCGTTTTACCACCCAGAACACTATTTTATCAAAACGTTAAGGATTCAGAACTAAATTGCATTATTAATCTGCTTGAACTATTGAATGAGGGTTATACAGACGAACGAATGCGACGCGAATGTACAATAAAATTCGATAGTATTTATAGATCTGCGATGACGTATATTTTGCGGTTATAGTTAAAGTCAGTTAAAGTTCAGTTCGCCACAGAGAAAAGACTAAACAACATCGGTCTTATTGGAAGTCTTACGTATGTATATATACTGTACCTAAATATAATCTTCGTATCAGCCTTTTATAAATTCAAAAACAACTTTTGATTCTTGGCTGAACAATATTCACTGAAAAAAAGTCTGCTTTTCAATATTTTCGGAGTCTTAATCACTTGCACGATATTAGACCATTTGTAGAAAAACGTGTCTTTTTTTCTGTTGGCCACTTCCAAACCTTTTTTGCAGGCTCCATGCAATCCACGATAGTGGCAGTTTCTGCTACACTCACACATAAACAATCCTGCAAAATATTTTCCTCCCAAGCAACTACTACAATATCTTCTTCCAAAGTATCCTTTAGAGATTCGGTTTTCACAATTTTTGGCGGAAAAAATCGGCTCTCCAAACAGACTTGTTGGTTTTACCACTACCAATTCCTGATCTTGGCTCAAGCATTTACCGCTACTTTGTCCCCCTTTTTTCGGAACAGAAAAAAAGAGATTTTTGGAGTTATCAATACTATTTTTTTTATCAGTGCATTTTGCCAAAACACCTTGATATAGTTCAACAAAATAATTTTATATATTCTCAATTACGATAATATTGGCTTTAAAATTTGATATTTAGCTGAACTAAAACATGTTCTGGATTCCTTGTACACGCGGAAGTTTGACAGCAACAAAACACGTTCATTTAATAGGGTTATGTAAACAGCACAGCTGCAACCTAGCGGTGAATATTAGATTTCTATTGGAGGTGAACTTGCTTAACTAGTGCTACAACAGCCTGGTGGAATCACCGGCTACTATGCGAATCTGAAGCAATCACCTAGTTGCAAGAATTCTTCAATTATTTTATCTTTTGGGACAAGGTAACAACCCAGGGTCAATGTAGCTCGCGTTTACGGTACAGTTTTTCAAAAACGTTATTCCAACTTGATTACTGATTTACTGATTTCACAGCTGATTAAGGAACAGTGCTTAGCACGAATCTTTATCATATTTCGTTACAGCGAGGTTTAACCTTCGATATTTCAGCTTGTCTTTTATCAAATTATTAAATTGTTTCTTATAATTCAAGTGAATGTTTTCCCCCATATTTGACGTTATTAGTACGTCACTAATGGCTAAAACAAAAAAATGTCTTTAACCTTTATAAGCACTTGCGGATAGGATAGTAAAATAGCGCTGTAATAAACTGAAAAAAAAAAATCCACATTCCACAGCACTAAATTTTCAGCAATGACCAAAACAATCAGTGAAGAAAATCGCAGTTGAATAAGAGTGTAGTCCTAATGTGTTCATTGTTATACCATAATGAGGGAATGAGTAGAAACTGGAATAAAAACTCACATAAAAACTACAATAAATCGGATATTTGAAAAGAAAAGTGTGTGAAATTGATTAAATTAAAAGAAAACAATGGTTTTTCGTCTCGTTCATTGAATAAACGTCTTAGTTTCATCATAACAACCACTAAAAGATAAACAAAGACACTTAAAGGACACAATTATTTTCAGTTTAATTTGAACCAAAATATTCTTCTATGAAATGCTTAGAAATTGTCCCAAAAATGAACAAACAATACCTAAAGGAATATTTACATTCCATCATTAACAGACTATAAGGCGGAAGAGAACAACAATACTTGAAATTTCGTTGGAAAACTAAAATTTAGTAATTAAAATGATACTTAATTTGTTGTTCGCAAGAATTAACTGAAACATATTCCTTGCTTTTAATTAACGTCTCGTATTCTTATAGATGACAGATTTGAGTTTTCCGAAAAATTGGTTCGGAGAACAAAACATTGTTTTGGCAAATCGGAAAAATACTCACAAATTCAATATTTTTGGGAATATTAGTCATTAACTGTAGACAAAGATTAAAATTAAAATAATAATAACAATGATTCATAACCAAACAAATTAAGGATGCACCTTAATTGATTCTGAATCGATGAATTCTCATACGTCTTTATCAAAGATTGCATGCGGTATGAATGTCAGAAAATCACTTCATTGTGGTAGGCCTGAGCTATAGTCGGTTTCAGATAAAGATATGAATCTTGAAAGTAGAGTTGAAGTTAAGAATTGCAATTTTTATAAAGTGTTTGCATTTTATCTGTCATTTAGCGATTAATAAAAGTATCAACAAATATGATACTTTAATTTACGCAAAAAATGTTCAAAATTATAAAAATATATTTTATATAAGGCCGGGATATTGCACTACAAAAGTTTGATAGATTATTCAGTGGGGATCGGCTCCCCCCGAAAATAAGGGGGGGAGCCGAACTCCTTGTATAACCTGATCATTTTCCTATTTGCCTGCCTCGTACATGCTTTTTGAAATTTTGTCTAGATGTGCATGACTCTCTCTCGAGGGTCATTTAAGTTCCACGTCAAGGCCCGCAATTATTTTTTATTTATTTTTACTTACAGTCTCGCACTTTTGTGCATATATTTATACCAGGACCATCTCAAGAGCATCATTGTCCCCCGGGCCAAATGACTTCAGTGAGGCCGTACCTATTGAACTGTCGAAAAATTCAACTACTTCTCATTTTTCTGAGGCCTCTCTTCTCTTAAGGCCCCGGGGCCTTGCCCGGGTGGGCCCGCGCGTTAAGACGGAACTAATTTATACTTGTACATGTAGCTTAAAATCTCGTATTTGAATAGGGTCTTCTGGATACGGAAGAGTTGATGGATACCCTAAAATAGGGACCCCGAACTCATTGTATAACCTTATTCTCTTTGTTATATGTCTAACCTCGCATATATGAAAGCACATACATGACCAGAGGTCCTTTAGGTCCCATGTGATAGGGACCTCAATTTTTTTTTCTCCTTCCAACTCAGAATTCTCTCCGGCACGACCACGCCCCCCGGAACAATGAGCTTATATCGCATAAGCGAAAGAGCCTGGTCGTGCTCGGTCCGTTCTGTTCTGTATATTAACTGAAATAAAATTGATGAGATGTTTCCTGGCTTGGCAGTCACGGTCTAACTAAATTTCAACTTCCAGACGTTTCGTACGCGTCCACGATATACATCTTCAGTGATAACTGTGACATGAAGGCGGAAGCGGGCTCTTGTATCGGGTTTTCTTTTCTTTTTTGTTGGTTTTTTTTGCGAACAACAAGAGAGTTCGTTGTCTAATCAGTAGAGGGCTGCATTGTTTGGCTTTTTAACAGTTATTTTGAAAAATCCGGGCGTAAAGTGTTTTTTCATTGATCATTTTTGTCGCACCACGATCATTTTCTGCACACGAAGGCTAATTAGACCGGGACCTACAATTTATTGCCGATTCCGAGCGGCAGGCTTTCTTTTTATACTCGTTGAGAGTTTGGTGCGCTAACCCCTCGATGGGGTACTCCCTGCGGTAGCAATTTTTTCTGCGGTCATGTCGCCGTTTCTGTTGTACCCCTGTGTCAGGAAAGATCTCTGACGATGACAAACCGGGTATCAAACTCGCGACACCTCTAACCATCCTTCGGTACTTTAAGCGAGCATCTCATCGACCTGGGCTACCGCGCCCCAAGTGTTTCTTCAAAGCATAATTGTTGTGTTTAAGATTTTTCAATTAGTTTACATGCATCATATTTTCTTTAAACTTTCGATTCCATTTCTTTATACTGTAAATATTCGAAAAAAAAGGACTGAGCATAAAAAAGTGTATCATCAGAAGAAAAAAGAACTATGTCATCAGAAAAAGAGAACTTCGAAAAATTTCCACAATGATACTTCGAAAAATAATGAGTATAAAAACTAAAATAATTTAAATCATATTCAAAGCATCGGTCGTACTTCAGGTCTAAGACTATCGTTTATTTTTTATTGAATATTTTTTTAAAATTTTAATAAATCAATTTCACATTTTTCTATCAACATCTCGCCTCCTATTTTTTAGCTGTCATTTATAAATGATGACGAGGTTCTGTTCTATTTTTCTTTTTTTTTTTTATGTGCAAGCCTTTCATCTTTTCTTGGCACTTACATGTTCTTTCTCGCAATTCTTATATCTTTCTCTTCATCATAAATTCTTAGAAGTTTTTTAAAGTTTTTCATCGTTTATTTTTTTATTTTTTCTGTACGCTTCACTTCAATATCTTTCTCATTTATAGTTTAAAAAGCATCTACTACTACTACTAGCCACGAGCAATAATGTACTTCAACGCATATTTTATTTGAATAGGAAGAATAAAAACTGAAGTGCAAACAGTTTTCGATATTTCGCATTTTTACCCCAAAAAAATTATGTATTTTTAATACACGCATCGAAAATATTTAACAAAAATGAATGCGAGAGTTCTTTAGCTGTTATTTATTTTTTTTATTTTTTTATTTTCTTCTTACATACATACTGACAAAAAGCATTTATGCTTGAAAGATACATAGAAGAAATCATTTCTACGCGATTGTTTGATGTAAAATGTCATGGGCCAATGGTCTATGTAAGTTCCATCCGTATGCACTTAGATTCAGTTTTTCTTTTGAAACCACTGAAAGTGCTTTCTCCGGTGAAACAGGAATCTTGCAGTAGGTGCTGATGGAACCGAAATACAGTATATGTAAAAAAAAACTTAAATATAATACTCAAAAAAAGATGTTGCATAGGAATAAAAGAACATTTCACGTTGCAAATTTAATGGACAAGTTTCTTCAGTTCCACGTATTCTTCCAATATGTCTCTTGAATTTCCGGAAGAAAAATCAGAATAAAAAATATATATCATATATATATTTTATATATATATTTCCCATCTGATCATTCTGTCGTTTAAAGGGAAATAGAGAAAGCCTATTTATTTCTCGTATGCGTTTCTCAAAGGAAGCAGGCGTGACGATGCTGGCTTTATGTTTCGCCAATGCATTGTCCAAAGCAATCGAATACCCATCACTTTTGTGAGACGAGTTTAAAATCGAACAGATTGCTTCCTATTGAACGAAATTCTATGCAGGAAATAAGAAACCGCCCCCGCCCTCCATTCCCATACTCCTTGCCAAGTGAAAAAAAAATAAGTAAAAATTGTGTGACGTTCCTACCATACTATAAGTTTCTCACAAAGTCCTGATAGCGGTGGAAGTAGGCCTTACGAGTCGATCGATCGATCCCGTTTACTGTTTGCGGGTTTTTGGGAAAGAGAACCAAAAAATAAAAATAGATTCTCAAGTGTAAATATATATAAAACAACAAGCGGAAAAAATATTCTAGAATCGATATGCATCGAAAATTCAAAAGTAAAAAAACAAAAGAAACTTTCACACAAATTTTCACCGTATTGGAAAAATGATAATTTAATAGTTATCATACTGTTGAAGTGGTTGACGGGTCGCTTCTAACTACAGCAGAAATGTAAAGTTTTAAGAACTCCAAGAGAAACGAAAAAAATGCAATAGATTAGTTATTAGTTATTGGAGATACAATTATGTTGAAAAGACTTCTTCAACAAATATCGTACTGATTTACACGTTTTGTTTGAAATTACACGTGAATAAAAGAAGGCATGTACTGAAGTTAGGACACGTATGTTATGGTTTTTTATGTAAATAAATAATCTGAGATCGAACCGAAGAATGAATCACAAAACCATTACGCCATCATAATTAATTGTGTTCAACAGTCAACACGTCACCGTCATCCGTGCACGTAAAGCCGGTTCCGCACCAACAGAACTCTGCAGAATTCAGCAGCGCCAAAACTGAATTTGTGGTGTGGTTACGTAAAATCGACCTTTTTTAATCACCCGCGCTGTGCTAGCCACACCTCAAAACCGGTTTTTGCGCTGGCGAATTCTGCAGAGTTTTGCTGGTGTGGATCCGTCTTTTGGTGACTTCTTTTCGGCCATGTGAAATTTGACTCAATAAACGAGCGATAACTTGAATTACGACCAAAACTTTTGCACTTCGTTTACTCAGTTTCAAGGGATCTCATCCAAACCGATGATTCCTCAGTGTCGGCTACACGCGTACTGTGGGATTGTGGGACACGGCCCATTCCCTATATATCTAGACGAACGGAAACGCCGCCAAACAGACAAATGTGCCTGCGGTATGGTGGGTACTCCTGTTCACTATGCAACAGAGTGCAAATTTACAAAACATCCACACATGTACAAATATTCCGAAAACAATAGAAAACAATGGTTCACTCAAATAATCAAAAACAAAAACACAGCAGCAAGAATTACAAGCCTTGTCAGATATATACACGCCAACGAAAAACAAAAAATCTGTCCACCAGATTTATAAAATAATGTTTTAAATGTTACACAAAAATAAGGGGGTGAAAAGCAGAAATGGATAAAACAACAAAATCTTATCCATATATATATATATATATATATGACTGCCACTACTAATACAAAACCATTACATGTACAAGATATAGCATGTACTAACGAGACCCGGACAAGAATTTTTATGACATTCCCGTTGCAATGATGTAAAAGTGATAACCACAAGTGTCCTTCATGCCGCTATTCTAGCCAGGGTGCTAGGCGAGACGACACGAATGGTTTCATAATAACCATTACATGTAGTTTATACAAGGTGATTATAAAAAACTATACCGAGATATGGGCCCCTAACTATCATACCATTCACAGAAACTGAATGAAATTTTGGCATAAGGTATTTTGAGGTATGCGCTCAAGAATGATATGGAAAACAACAGTGTCACTCTAACAGTTACGGTTACAGTGAGAAAATTTCGAAAATATCAAATGGCAACACCAAGTTTTTTGTATTGGAATGTGATCTCCATTGTGAAAAACCCTAAATAGCGTTCGAACGGAAACTGTAGCATGAAAATCACCGGCGGTAGATAGGCTAAAAGTGAGGACAACCAATAAGGACAGAGAAGCAGCATAAAATAAAGCATTTTATTGTGTTTCACAAATTTTCCACATGACCTTGTGGAGGACTAATCAGGCTGGGATCTCAGCCGAAGAAACGGTGTGACGAATGAAACGAACATTAATGCTCTGGTGCACGGCAAAGTCCTTTTTACTTTTTCCTTGCCTAGCTCCGGGGATTTTCGTGCTACAGGTGCCATTTCAACGCTATTTAGTGTTTTTCGGTATGGAGATCGCATTCCAATACAAAAACTTGGTGTTGCCATTTGATATTTTCGAAATTTTGTCACTGTAACCGTAACTGTTAGAGTGACACTATTGTCTTCCATATCATTCTTGAGCGCATACCTCAAAATACCTTATGCCAAAATTTCATTCAGTTTCTGTGAATGGTATGATAGTTAGGGGCCCATATGTCAGGATAGTTTTTTTATAATCACCCCGTATTTTATGTATATTCATTTTTTTAAATATAAATATAACCAGCCAGAGCGAGTCAACCAAAACACCAAGACCGAAGCTGATCCTTAGCTAAGGCTCTCTCCAGACAACCCCCCATTTAAACCAAGCAGACATTGCTCACCAAAATAGGGTTAGGGCGAGACGACTCGACCTGCAGTGATATATATGTATATAAATGTGTGTATATGTGTATTTCTCTTTCCTCTATTCAAGTTCTTCATGCATTTCATGTCCACAACATACGTGCGTACTCATATTGTCGTATTCACCGGATAAGGTGAGCAACATGCTAAGCGAGATGCCACGGGTGCTCCCTAATTGTATAAATTCCCCCACACAATACTTTTATTTTGTATATTTTCATTAAATCCACCGGAGCGAGTGAACTCAACCCAATAAAACTGATGCTGGCTTCTAGTTGTCAAATCCATTTGCTCACTGTGAAGTTACGACCCCTCCATTCCGACGATCTCCCACCAGGACGAGGAGAAGAGAAACGGAAACGGATTAAAGAAAAAGACCCAAAGGGGTGTGAAGGACGTTAGACAAGAGTCAAATTCAATGAATTTGACTCTTGTCTACAACAGCGAGTAACTCCCGCTATAAGGAGTTTTTTCAATATTTCTTTTTCTTCTTTGTTTCTGCTACTGATGAAGGAACTTCATATAGTTCTGAAACGCGTATAGCCGTGTTCGTTTTGAATTTTGAGTAAACCCAAACGTCGAGTATTTAATCGTATTAACAAAATAAAGTGTTCCAGACTCTGCCACGAAGCTGGGCTGGAAGAGATCTCGGCCACGGGATAAGTCCAGTGGCAAAGTTCTGTCGTTCATTCATGTGGGATTGTGGGTAATCTTGCCAGTTGGCGTGTCAGATGATACAAATCGGACCCTCTGAGGGTTTTGGAAAAACCATTTTCACACTGCGCACTGCCTCAAGGTCAAGATCCACCATTTGTCGAAGAGATCGTGCCCAAGAGACCATGGGACGGGGGGTGAATCAGGACGGCGTTCAAGAACTTCTGGGGAACATAGTTTGAATTTGACCACAGACGAACTGATGGACCTCCATTTTATGTAACAGGAAGAGCTTATGGACGGGATCTCGTCTGAGGAAGAGAGTCCTGAAGAAGTATTCCTCACTTTAAATGAGATTTGAGAGATGTATAAAACATGGTAAGCAGTAAAAAGTTTGTAGAAAATAGCCGCCGAAATAAAGCTGTAGCACTCTTATGGCAATAAATATGTCCAACGACAATAAAACTTTCCATTTCGGCAGAATCCTCAAAAGGAGATAAAAGTATGTGTCATTGGATAAATGCTTTCTCTTAAAGTCACACAAAACAAATATTGCGGTGAGCTAGCGGATAAACTGTGAGCTCATAAGTCATTCTGAACAATAAGCCTCCTCTCTCTCGTAGTTTAGTGTAAGTTAACTTGTAAATATTATTGCATTGATCAGTCATTAAATGCCATTTTTATCAGTCATTTTTGTGAATGAATAACTTTGAAACAAATCATGCGAGTTTCTATCGTTTCCTATGGAAAAATTTGTTTCGATATACGAGTGATTCAGATTACGAGCACGTTCACAGAACGAATTGTGTTCGTAAACCGAAGTTCCACTGTGATGATCTCGTTTTGAAGCCTGAGGTTAGTCGGAGAAGTACTTGCCCATTTCTCTCTCTCTCTCTCTCATATCAGACTCTTTCCAGCATTATCTAACCTCACATGGTAAGCTTTTGTTTCGGAACATAGCCGTGGCCATGTCTGGTTTCGTTAATATATAAGAATGAAACTTAGTTCATCTCAATGGAATTATCATGTTTATGTTTCTTCAAGAAAGTTGGCAGCCGAAAACCATCAAAAATTCTGCAATGTAATAGAACCTAATGACTTGAGTAAAACATGCGTACAGAATTGGTTCTAGCATTTATATTATGGGGACCCGGATGTTACGGAGGATTGTGAAGGTGCATTAAAGTAGGGTTATATAGTGAGGAGATGTCTCATCCGTTTGAAGTTGCTTTGCTTTTGCCGCCTTGGCTCAGTGGTTGGTGCGTGACGTAACTGTTCTAATACTTTTCAACCAAAGTGCGACCTTGAAGTACTGGGGTAGCCAATGGCAATTAACCGGTTCTGCAGGGCGATGACATCAGCTGGTACCGACTCTGGCGCGACAAGAGACAACCCTTATTATATGGCCCTACATTAAAGTGCATCTGAAATTCAGAACAAAATGAAAGCCAAAGGAAACCCTTCTTGCATTAAAGGTCGTGACTCACAATGCTTGTGTTGTTTTCCTCAAATCTGGGTCTTGGGTTTTAAATTGAAAAGCTCAGGCTGAGACACCGGTTAGACACGACTAGACAAGATAGCTTTAAACAAGTTTAGTCATTGATATTCACGTTGATTTATAAGCAACGCAATGCACACCGGTTAGTCAGACGAATTGAAATATTCCGTCATACAGATCGATGTGAACAAAAATGACTAATCTTGTCTCAAGCTGTCTTGTCGTGTCTAATCGGTGTGCGACCAACCTCAAGCTACATTCAGATCCATTAAAAACAAAGGAAAACCAAATATTTTCATCAAAAAGTAGTTACCTTACTTTTTTAAACAGCTGGACCACGCAGAGTCTTACAGGTCTGTTGCTTGGCATATTTTAACTTCTAACGAAAAAACAATAAACAAGGTTTTTGAGGACTATGGATGTTTTGTAGTTGTCTAGGCTCATGTTCGATGATATTCAGTGTCTCGGAATTTCCCGCAGAAAGTGTAAAAAGATTTCGATCGAGAAGTTTAACGTAAAAATTGTCAGTATATTCATAGGTCCAAGTTTAAGCACCAAAATATGAACCACAAATAAATAGATTCTAAATAGTCGGTCGAGGATGTCTTTGGGTTACATGTTCAAATATTTTCTTTCGCAATCGAATAGTTTGACCGTCAAAAAAGGTGTAGTTACACATTACTTACATTTTTCATGGTTGAAGCAGTTCAACGCTATCACTTATTCTCGTCTTCGCCGTCGTTGGGAACGGACGTGCTATTATCGCGCTCCGCTCACCGACGAATAGAAGAAGTTTTATCCGAAACCGTTGCCGGGTGATTACCGAAGGATTATCCGTCACGCCAGTGCGCCATTTTGTGTCTTTCTTTGTGTTTTTCTTCGTTCTCGTGAGTTTTACTTAGCGTGTTGTTTATTTTTGGGTCATATTCTGCGGTGATTTTCTTTTTTTCAGCGCACGTTGGATTGTAAGATAAGTGGTTTTTTTTTTTTTTGATTATTATATTGCTCTCATTTTTTGTTAATTTTCGTTGTGTATTTTCGATCAACTTAATTTTATTTTTCTCGTTCGCATTTCATTTTCGTTGTTTTTTCGCCAGGTTCGCTCGCTTCTTTGATATAAGTTCGTAGGTTTTTGGACGTTAGTGTTAGCAAACAGTGTATACTTTTTCCCGGGTACTCTCAATAATTTTGTTTTCCTTCCATTTGGGCCTATTGTTGTAGTGTTAGTGTTTTGAGATAGTTAGCTAATTCTAATAAGTATAAATTGTACTTCGTAGCTTAATACATTTTTTTAGAGGGTGGTGTTGTATTCTTTATATACATATTTATTTTATTCTTCGTGATTTAGTGCTGAGCATTCTACTTTACGTAATTTTTTCGTATAATCTCTTACGTATATTTTGCATAGTAATGTATTTTACATTATTTTAATTTCCAGTTAACGTTTCTCATTTTCCTATTTTTAAGTATTATTATTATTATCTAGCTTTAGCAATAGTGTTAGTATGCCTCGACCTCGACTAGTGTTGTGTAGAGCTTGCGACGGGAGGTTTCCCTGGTCTAGGGGTATAGTAGCTGATAGTTTCAATTGTAAAGGGTGCTTGTATAGGAAGAGGCTGGAACTCGAGGTCGAAGCTTTACGGGAAATAGTTAGGGTGCTAGAGGGCCCGGTTATAACGGAGCCTCTGGTTGTCGAGCCACCTGTTGATGAAGAAGCAATCTCCACGAACAACGACATTTTAGAGGGCGAATGGGTGGTCGTGGATGAGGTAGAGGGGGATAGTGATAGGGGTTTAATCATCGGCGATTCTATGGTTAGGGAACTTGGGAACCGAGTGTGTAGGGATTTTCGGGGTTTCGAGCGCTGTTGTCTTCCTGGGGGGAAGATTGGCAACGTTCGAGCCGTTTTTCATCGCCGAAAGCTGCCCTTGCGGGTGATTCTGTGGGTGGGAACAAATCAGGTAGGAGCGAATATTAGTGAGTCTCTGTCAGAATACCGGGATTTACTATTATCCGCTAGGGAGGGGGGTTCAGATGTGGCAGTGATTCCAGTGCTGCCAAGGGGTAGTAGGGGATATAGGAGTAGGATCCACCAATTTAATATAGGCCTGAAGGACATTTGCTCCTCACTTGGGGTCACGTTCTTGGAGCTTCCCGCATTTACCGATAGGTGGCTTCGTTCGGATGGGATCCATCTAAATAAGAGAGGGGTCTGGGAGGTTTACGATAGTCTTAGGTCAGGTTTTTTACTCCCAGACCACGTAGTCGGGAATGCGGGTTAGTTAATGATAATCACAACAGTACTCACTTGAAATTACCCACCTCTGACTTGGATGGCTTCTCGATTGACAACAAACCACCGGGCAAATTAAAATGTGTGTTAATAAATGCCAGGAGCTTGGGTAATAAGAAAGATTTTTTAGAAACTATGATAGTTGTGGAGGGCTTGGATCTTATAGCCATTACAGAATCTTGGGCAAACGATGGGGATGAATCTTTCTTACACATCTCAGGATACGATACTTTTTTGAGAAATAGATCTGATAGGAAAGGGGGTGGAGTGTTGATATACGTGAAATCCTGTTTGAAGGCTAGAGAGTGTAACGTGCAGAGAAGTGATATTGAAACCATATGGGTTGAACTTGAGAGCAAAAGACGTCATAAACTTATTGTTGGGGTTTGTTACAATCCACCGAATAGGGATCAAAGCTACATTGCCAAAATGCATGATGAAATTTCCTACATGTGTAAGCGACAGAGGGTTCTCATACTAGGGGATTTCAATTACCCGGGTATTGATTGGGAGAACCTTTCATCTGGAAATCAGTATGAAAGAGACTTTCTTAAGTTGGTGCTCGATAATTTTTTGTATCAGCATGTATCAGAAGCCACAAGGGGTACTGCTATTTTGGATTTAGTTCTTACTAGTTCTGAGGATCTAGTTGAACATGTTTCGGTGGGGGAAGAGTTTTCTTCCAGTGATCATCGTATCGTCAGATTTCACTGTAACTTTTCCTCGGGTAAGGTTGATAACAAAAGACTGGTTCCTTGTTTTCGGAGAACTAACTTTGATGTTTTGAGAGGAAGGTTAGCGGAAGTTTTCAAAGACCGGTTGGAATCAGTAGGGGTGGTAAGTCAATGGGAAGAATTTAGTACGAAGCTGTCCTCTGTTTTGCACGACGTCATACCCTTTGTTCGAAAAAAGCGTGTTTGTACATCACACCCTCTATGGTTCACGGATAGCGTGCGGAACCTTTATCTTGAAAAGAAAAGAGCATTCAGAGAGTATAAAAGTGGACGTGGTGACCTATCATTGTTTACTGATAAAATAAGACTGTTGAAGAAAGCGATAAGGGATAGTAAAAAGGAAGTCGAATCTAGGTTGGCAGATAACATTGGCTCTGACCCAAAATCATTTTTTCGATACGTCAATAATGGATGTAAGGGGACAGTTGATCCCCTCTCGATAGGAGGCTCTAAGGTAGAGAGCAATGTAGGCATGTGTAGTGCTTTCAATGACTTTTTCGCGTCGGTTTTTAATGGAGATAATGATATTCGATATACGGGTGTTGCATGGGGTAATAGAACCCTCAACGATATTCAAGTAGAAGACGTGGAGGTCCTAAATCTTCTAAGAAATGTATGTGCAAGCAAAGCACCAGGACCAGATGATATCTATCCCAGGGTTCTCAGGGAAGGTGCTAATGAATTGTTGGGGCCAGTCGCACAGATATACAGGAGTAGTGTTGCTGAGGGTATCGTCCCGAGAGATTGGAAACTGGCTAACGTTGTTCCGATATTTAAGAAGGGTAGTAGAGAAGTGGTGTCTAATTATCGTCCAGTGAGTTTGACGAGCTCCCTCTCGAAAATTTTGGAAATTATCATCAAAAGGCAGTTTGTGAAGTGGATAGACGAGAATAATGTATTGTCGGATAATCAGCATGGGTTCAGGAAGGGGAAGTCATGTGTAACTAACCTCCTTTGCTTCTATGATTACGTGACTAAGGCTTTGGGTAAGAGCAAAAATGTCGACGTTGTTTACCTTGATTTCCAGAAGGCATTCGATCGGGTCCAACATGGCAAACTCTTGAAGCGTTTACACGAGATTGGAATAGGGGGCAACTTGCTGAATTGGATAGAATCGTGGTTAAGAGATAGGTCGCAACGAGTTATGGTGAACGGGGAATTCTCTGGTTGGACAGACGTCACAAGTGGAGTTCCTCAGGGAAGTGTCCTTGGCCCCATACTTTTTTCACTTTTTATCGACAAACTCGATCAGGGTATCGATGGAATTACTAGCAAATTCGCAGATGATGTGAAGCTAATGGGGGTAATCGGGAATGAAAGCGATAGGGAGTTGCTCCAGACCAACTTAGACAAGATTGCAGCATGGGCAAATGAATGGAGCATGACGTTTAGCGTAGATAAGTGCATGGTCGCTCATTTTGGTTCGAACAACCCACGGTTCTCTTACGAGTTGAATGGTGTCACTATCCCGGATGCAACTAGGGTCACCGATTTGGGAATTCTCATTGACGAGCGGCTTAGGTTTTCTGAACATTGTTCAGCGGTTGTCAAAAAATCGAATAGAATGCTTGGTCTCATTTTCAAAAAGGTCTCTTCGCGTTCTCCTAAAGTCATTCTTCCGCTTTTTCGAGGCTTAGTTCGTCCTGGACTGGAGTATGCGGTAAGGTTTTGGAGACCATACCTACAGAGGGACATAGACTTGATTGAAGGGGTGCAGAGAAGAGCTACGCGTGTCCTTATTGGCACACAGGGCTTGAGTTATGAAGAGAGACTTCATTTTTTGAATATGTTTACATTGGATGAACGCAGGTGTCGAGGAGATATGATCGAAGTGTTCAAAATTTTCAATGGGATGGATAGGATGGACCATTAACTTTTAGTACACCGCCAATCAACCGCTTTTACAAGGGGACACCAGTATCGATTGGTGAGGGACAATGCAAGGTTATGGTGTCGCAGGGAATTTTTCTCTAATAGGGTTGTTAATAAATGGAATAGCTTACCCCCGGAGGTAGTAAATTGTAACACAATTGACACGTTTAAAAAGAAATACGATAAACATGTTGGGGTAAATCGAGAAGCTATCCATTCTTAGAATAAGACAACCATAAGTATTCTTTATGGGCATTGTATAATATTTTATCATATGTATATATTGTTTATAATTTGTGTTAATTGCATTTTTAATTGGGAATTGCTGTATTTTTGAAACATATGACATCCATATTTTTATGGGCATCTTTTTATCAGCCACCTCGTTGGGCATTTTGCCTGTTGTGGCGTTGTATTTGTATTTGTATTTGTATTATAGCTAAATCTGTCAGTGTTATCGATTGGTAAAGGCTATCAATTATTTTACTCCCATTTCCATCAAAGAAATATAGTAGTTTCAGGAATCAACAATAAATAAAAAGAACTTACGTCACTTTTTGTGGAAAAACTAACATTTTTCTTTAATCTATCGGCGTAAAAAGTACTTGCTATACGTCTGTTAATCGGTGAGTTTTCGCTTCCCTTTCTAACGCTACAGACTGTAAAAAAATTTGACGCATCTAATGACGCTTCCCGATCAATTTCTTTCAGCATCTAATTTATTACACTATGAAAAAACAATATTTTTAGCGGTGGTTTTTTTTTTTCTTTCTCGACGTTTTTTTTCAGCTTCTATTATGGAGAAGGTCGCTCATCTCTTCGCTAATGAAAACTTTTCGAATTATTAAAAGAATATGAAACATGGTTTTTTTACTTTGGAGTGAAGTGTAAAGTGTAGGTGGTACTTGCTTTCACCTCTAATCACTACATAAAACGTAAGATTGATGGCGCAACCCCCCCCCCCCCCGCCCTTCACTTCTAATTTGTTAGCTCACTAAAATGTTGAGTTTATACATATGGATACGCGTGGGTATTCAGATTCGGTTACTTGTGCTATTATAAATTCCCAATAACTATCGATTTCTTAAAGGGCTTCATGTGTATGTTGTAACCTACATCAGTCACAGCCCGAATGTACCATTTCGGTAATTTGAATTTTTGGGTCAGTGGGATTAGGTCTGTCACGCAAATTTCAGTTTCATTTACATATTTATCGCCAATATTACGTATAATCAAATGAAAAGTGACGAGCGCTGCAGAAAAAAAAAATGTCTGCTGTTTGTCATGGGGGGCGGGGGTTTGCTTCATTCAGCAAATTTTCTTCCTAGCTGATCTTCTTACCTAATTTCGCTGGGGGAAGTAGACCTACTAAAAGGGATCCACCTACAGTCCAAACCAGCGCTTTTCAACCTATGGTCCACAGAACAGAGGTGGTCCGTGATGACATTGGTGGTTCACGGACAGACAGACGCAAATTGGTAATTCAGTTCTAAATGAATGAACAAATAATCAATAGTTGTAACTGATATTAATATAATAACCTTATCTTAGATCCAATTGAAAGCTACATCTTCATGCTAAAAGTTACCATATTCCATCGAAGAAAATACGGGAAATAGATATCCTAAATACGAGATATCACTAGTTGTAGCTAAAAAAATTCAATTTACGACAAACTTGCTAATTGTTACTAAAATTGCTGAAGGGTGGAGAAATATAGGGCTGCAGCAAATCACTGAACAAAAATTAATTTTACGAAGAAAAGAAAAACCTGCATCAGGAGAACATATTTTACCGAAAAAGTGCACTATATAAACTTACGGCAAAATACGGGGCATCGTCAATTGTCACTAAAAACGTTGCCATAAGTCAGTAAAATCACTACATTTTGACTAAAATTTCTGAAATATTAGATGGGATATGAACGGCTACTGAAAATCACGGTGAATTGAGATGTAGTTCACTGAAAAAAAAAACGTTGAACATAACAAATATGTTATTATGGCAATTATATTATAGTAATTATGGCGTAATCACACACGATCGAATTTCGGTGAAAAAAATGGGACAGCTGTATAAAAAAGTCAGATTGGCTTAAAAATAAGAAAACAATAATAATAAAATAATAGAAATACAGGAATGTTCCAGAAAATACGGAACTCAAGGTCCGTCTAAATTAACGTAGTTCTAAACGTAGTTCGTAAAACAAAAGGATCCTAAAATGTGCGTAAAAAAACAGACAAGATTTAAATTAGTCAATTCAATCGATTCTTAGAGTCCAGACATTTCCGAATTATCCGGAATCTGACTCGAATTTCCCGGTATGCCAGCTAATGCGGGTCAAATACGGAAAAAAAAATATTTCTCTTACAACACAGTTCCGATAGTGGACATTTGCAGAACACAGAAAAAAAGACAAATTTCAAAATATTTATGGATGGGGGACCATATTGCCTGTATGTTAAGGGTCATTCTCATATTTTCCCTTGTTTTTGGCCGTCCGTCTTTCATAGGAAAATGCACCATTTTTTCAACGGAAGTCTTTAAATTTGTAGCATTTACAGAAATATCGTGGACGAACACAATTTATAACTTATAATTTTTTTTTTCAAACCGAGCACAACTCAGGTCTATCGCCATCTATGGGGAATTTACTACCTCGTGAGTTGTGCGGGAAGTGTAATGTGTGTACCTAACAGTCTGATTGTGAATATAGTGTTGTGTCTGATTTTTCAGTGCTACCATCTATATTTCAGAAGTGAAGTGTAATGATTGTATATTTGTACCATTGTAAGGCTGCTGCTCGGGCACTTTTTACCGGGGGAAATCAGCTCGCATTCGTGTCTCGAAGTAGGGAACCAAAGAAAACCAACTTCAGTCGACAACCACTGTGGCGACGATGGGGTTCAAACCCGGGTTCTCGAGATGCGAGTCCGTCACTATGACCACATGACCACCACACCATTGTCCAGGTCTTCAAGGAACCAAGCATCTTTTTCTTGGCATTTTATTTCTTCTAAGACAAAGAAAGCATATTACTTCAACTCCTGTACTTAAACAGCACCAAAGACTCTTACAACAATTGAATTTCAAGTAAATAAACAACAGTGAAACTGTAGATAACAAGTAAACTATAAAGTAATAAAAATTAAGTAGTAAAATAAAGTATATAGTAATATCCAAATAGTAAATTTTAGTGTTAATTAGTGTTTTCAATTAGTTAATTAGTGTTTTCAATTACCCCACGCTCTCATCATATTTCGGGGTAATTGATTGAAAACAGGGTATATGGGTCACCAGAAAGACTTAAGATGGAAAAAACAACACTGCATGAAGTTGTGACTGTATACTAATCATATAACAACAGTAATTTAACCCTTACCTTTTTGTAGCACCAAGTGGGGGAGCAAAACTTGAAACAAAAGAAACGTGAAGCAGAATTTTGTTTGTTGTTAACTATCACAGCTGTTATCTAGGCCCAATCAACTTCTATCAAAGAGGTGAGACTTGGCTCAGGGCTGCCAACAATACCACCCAACTTAACCCTGTTTATTAGATTTCAATAAAAGCCACCAAATATCGCTCGCAGCTCTCTCGTTTCCGATTACCCCGTTTTTCTAATTACCCCGCCTGATTCTAATTGATCGATTTATTGACTAATTTCATATTTTGTTCAATGTTTACAGATCTTGAGAACGGAAACGAAAACAAATTGAAACTTTTGCGTTATTTGAAATATAAATAAGCAATAATATAAAATTACTGTAAAACGCACGATGCAGACAATGGAGCATTCCTAATTCCCTACGGGAATTCTTTAGCCTTTTTCTTCGAATTATTTCTCAATTAAACAATAAGAAAATATTGGATACGCATTCCCAACATAAAAACATATTTCTCATATAATTTTTTTTATATATATAATTAAAAATATTCGAACAATTTTTCTCTCAGAGGAATAGAATGTGACAGTACGATCAAATATGATCACTCTAATTAAAAAGTAAATGATTTCAGCGAAAGATAATGACTATTACCTAGGGCTATTAAGAAAATTGAACGTATATTGAGAAAATTAAACTGTAAAACGGTATTATTAATTTTTGTTCTAATTTCTAATCAAAAATTTGCTTTAAATTTAATAAAATTTCGACGAATTTCTACTACAATAATAGTATATGAGAGTAAATTAAAATACTGGATCGAATTTTATTTTTAAAAATTAATGAATCTGAACCAAATTATTCGTCTCCTTTTTTTTCCTAATGAATTTAATTTATTTAAATAATTTTTCCCTTGAAGTACCATTTCTCTCGAGTAATGATTTCGAGGAAAAACGGGAAGCTCCGTCCGTATAATTAACTGATTTTAATTAATGCGATGACACTGCTAAACTCAGAACCATTCTAACTAACTTTTCATTCTCTTATCTAATCATAACTCGTTTCAGTCGTACGTTTTCGGGGACTTGTACTCTTTTATCTTGTTTTACTTGATGAAAAACCCACATAAATTACATCTTTAAGCATCGTTTGTTTTTTTTTGCACTGAGCTTTTACATTATTACGCGCATGTGTATGTGAGGTTTGGTGTCGTAATTAAAATTGAGGAAAGTTAAATTTTGTTTGGAAAACAGCAACGGAATCAAACTCTTTTCTGGTAACGAAAATAAAGGATAAAATAATGTGTTTATTTATCACCAAAAAGCACGGCTGGACAAATCCCAGGTGCCAGGTCACCATGGTGACTAAAAAGCTGGTATTGGCTCATAAAATCTTTTTTGTATACTTATTAAATTGCAGGTTGAGACCAGCACAAAATGTCTGGAATTCATAGCAGCATATTTGCCAACATGAAAGACGGTCACTATGCCCCGAAAAAGTCAAAAGAAGCATTATTGTGAACCTTTTTCTCCGGGTAGAAATTTTAGGTGACTAGATTTTTTTGCGATTTGTCCAGTCCTTCCTAAAAGTAATCATTTTTTTTTCAAAATTTTACAGAAAAAAACTGTACTATACGTGTCTATATTATTATATACACTCATGTCCATAAATTAAGGATAATTCAAAATCACACGGAAATCGAAATCAAAAGTAAAAATTTCACCTGTAGAATTATCACACACATCTGCAAGAATGATATGCAAATTTCAGGAAGCCACCAGATGATGCCGATAGTACGTCACAATGACGAGAGTGTAAGGGGGGGGGGTATATAAGGAATGGTGGCAAAGAAGTGAAATTGTTCACAAGAGTTCTGTAAGGCACTCAGTGCCATAAGCGAATAGTTATGACACAGAGGACGCATGTGGATGATTTTTTACGTGGTAGAATTATCGGCCGCCTGAAATGTGGGTGTACTCAGATGAAAGTATCCGAGGAACTTGGAATTGCCCAAAGTGTCATCTCTAGGCTTTGGCAACGACGTTTTCCGACGAGTCCAGGTTTAGCTTGCAGTCTGATTCACGTCGGACTTTCATATGGAGAACGCCAGGTACCCGTTACCACCAAGACAACATGATTGAACGACACCGTTACGGTGGTGCAGCATTGCTCGTTTGGGGTGGAATTATACTGGGCTCCAGAACAGATCTGCATGTTCAAACCGGAACAATGAAAGCCCAAATTTATCGGGACATCATTCTGGAACAACATGTACTTTTGTTTAGGGGTGCCATGGGCGCAGAATTTATGTTTATGGATGACAACGCCCGTCCTCACCGAGCAAACATCAAAAACGAATGCCTTGAATCTCAGGATATAACCCGTATGGAATGGCCAGCATTCCAACTGACTTGAATCCGACAGAGCATGTGTGGGACATGCTTGGCCGACGAGTTGCAGCCCGTCAACCACCTCCTACATGTGTACCGGAACTTCGGAGAGCATTGCTTGCTGAGTGGAGTGATCTTCCCCAAGATCAGATCGATAATTTGATACTCAGCATGCCTAGGCATTGTACGAACTGTATTTCATCGCATGGGAGACATACAATGTATTAACCATCATACCAACCATGTAATAGTAAGTTTTTGTAAAGGAGATATTTTTTACAATTGCTCCAGGGAGCAAAAATCGTAGTTTTTATGAATGGTGTCATACATACACCATCATTTTTGTTCTTTATCTTTTGTTTAATAAATGGGCTTTATGAATAAGTAACGTTTGTTTTGTTTCTGAACCTTTATTTGCCGGAGCTGGCATTATCCTCAATTTATGGACATGAGTGTAAATATAGACACATATATGGTATAGTTTTACTCTATTATTATATAGAGTTTTTCTCTCAAATTTCACTTTTTTTCCTCTCGTAACATGGAGCTAATCCATCACAGCTACTATGCATAGCCATGTCTCACACGTTGGCGATGAAAAAAGTGGATTTGGCGCCTACCGGAGCATCATTTCTGAAAATCGGGCTTTGGTCAAACCTTTCGGCCAGTTCACGAATCGGACGCACTTCGGGCTTTGGCAATAGCATACACACATTATATCGTGTTCGTGGTGAGCCTGTAGGGAAAGCAGCAGTGCCTATGGAAAAGTTCAGTACAAAAGACACCGTAAGGGGCTTATGATAGTGGATTTTTCAGTAAAATTTTGAAAATAAGGAATGACGTGATGGTACTCGCGATATACCGACGAGCTACAAGGATGAACGCATATGCAATCGCGGTGTTTAGATTTTCTACACCTTTTTCATCCATCAACATCACCGTGATTTTCATCTTCAGCCTAAGCTTTAGGATGTAATTTTATTTTCCAATATGTTATGTTTCATTATACATGTTGTGTATCTCATTTCCCCTCAAACCATTACCAAAACATTCTATTATTTTGAGTTTTCAAACTAACATTTTAGCAAGCGCATCAAAGTTCTTATAAATATCTATATTATTTAGAAAATAAAATGTTACGTTGTAAAAACATGTAATCACATGTACCAAAGATATAAAAGAAAAATGAATAAAATAAGAAATAACAATATTTTCTATGGGGGGGGGGGGGGAAGTGCAATTTGTTTGAAGAAAAAGAACAGTTTGTTGTTAGATAGTGAGTGGTCCATTCCTATAAATGAATTCTGAACACTAGACATAAAGGTGGCAGCACAAATCGATTAGACTGTGGTAAGAACACATTAAATTATCATTAAATAGCGATTTTCCGAAGGGGGCCATTACCTAGAAAGTGCTTAAAAAATAATCAGCGACACATTTGCGGGAGGGAAAATATTTTGATATAAGGTATTGCAAATGAAAATTATTTTTGCCGAAGAAGTTCATTTATGCTGTTTCGGAAATGAACATCAGAGTGCGAAAACAAAAAGAAATGGAGAAAAAAGTATATAATGTAAAAATTGCAAAAGAACACTTTGTCGAAAGATGATGAGATCGAAGAAAAATGTGAATTTCTTCTATGTAAAAGAATTACACAATTGAACTATTAAAGTCTCTCTTATTTTGATAAAGAATGCATTTTTTTAGCTATAGATAACTACCCAGACAACTACGCGTGTATTGGCAGTGGGCAGGTTTATTCTGCAGGTTATGTGACCACTGGTAGGCGTTCATACTGTCAATGATAGAGGATAAATGTGCATTGAAAATCTAGACAATATATCACATCTACTTTACTCTGTGGCAGTCCTACAGAAATGATGATTGTTTAAACCAGGACAAAAAGGCTCCAAATAATAGAACTGCAGCTGGTTTACAGGCTTTCAAGGACGCGGTTATTTTAACCCACTCACCGTCCTGATAAAAACGCAATGGAGTAGTTATGAGATGAACTGGAATAAAGATTGAGGTCCAGACCAACAGGTCCGGATTAATCTGTTGAAATCTTTCTTCGATACTCCTCTAAAGTTGATGCGATTTCAGCTTCTGAACTCAAACGTGCCGGTCTTAATCTCAATTTTCATCCCAATTCGTCCAAGAACAACTCGATTGGCTTGAGATTAAGACTCTGGGTGAGCCATGACAATTGTTCCACACCCAAATACCACTACATTTATTTTGGTACAGTGCGTTGCCATCCTGGAAAAGACAGTCGTCAGTTCTGACTCGGTATTGGAATAGCTTCATTCTCTGGGATTTCTATGCACTTACCCCTCACCCATTTCATGGCAGAGGGAACGACAACGGTCTGAGAGCGTACCAGTAAAAAGCCGAGGGAACAAAATTGCCATTCCTGGTACACGCAGGTATCCATACAATCATTATTAAGTAGCTCCTTACTGTATTAACACATGACAAGCGGGGAACTGAGATTTCAATCCAACCTCGTGTGACTCCTCCATACCAGATCATGGCACGCCGCTCTGTTTCAACGAAGGGATATTGAAACAGAGATAGAAAAACTGGGCCATGCTGGAAGAAACCTCGTATGACTGGAATTTAAAATTCGTTCTCGAGCAGCAGAAATTTATGGAGTGTGGAATCCTTTGTCACTAATTTAAAAAGAGGGGAAAAGAAATTCTGTTAGAATTAGGCCGGGAATAAAGTACCAAAGTTTCATAAAAGTCCATTTATAAAACTTGCAACCGATAAGGTTATCGGTTACATTCGCCCAAAAAGCAACTGATGCAGCAAGTGGGATTATGTAATCACCCTGTATATATAGATATCTCTTATCTAGCATACATATATATATACGGGGTGATTGTAAAAAAACTATCCCGACATATGGGCCCCTAATTATCATACCATTCACAGAAACTGAATGAAATTTTGGCATAAGGTATTTTGATGTATGCGCTCAAGAATGATATGGAAAACAACAGTGTCACTCTAACAGTTACGGTTACAGTGAGAAAATTTCGAAAATATCAAATGGCACCACCAAGTTTTTTGTATTGGAATGTGATCTCCATTGTGAAAAACCCTAAATAGCGTTCGAACGGTAACTGTAGCATGAAAATCACCGGCGGTAGATAGGCTAAAAGTGAGGACAACCAATAAGGACAGAGAAGCAGCATAAAATAAAGCATTTTATTGTGTTTCACAAATTTTCCACATGACCTTGTGGAGGACTAATCAGGCTGGGATCTCAGCCGAAGAAACGGTGTGACGAATGAAACGAACATTAATGCTCTGGTGCACGGCAAAGGCCTTTTTACTTTTTCCTTGCCTAGCTCCGGGGATTTTCGAGCTACAGGTGCCATTCCAACGCTATTTAGTGTTTTTCAGTATGGAGATCGCATTCCAATACAAAAAACTTGTTGTTGCCATTTGATATTTTCGAAATTTTCTCACTGTAACCGTAACTGTTAGAGTGACACTGTGGTTTTCCATATCATTCTTGAGCGCATACCTGAAAATACCATATGCCAAAATTTCATTCAGTTTCTGTGAATGGTATGATAGTTAGAGGCCCATATGTCGGGATAGTTTTTTTATAATCACCCTGTATATATATATACACAGCACAAACATATATACAGGGTGATTCAAAACTCAACGTACAAACTTTTCGAGGAGGTAGAAAACACAAAAACGAAACAGAATCACATAAGAATGTATGACCGGAAACCCCAACCTGATCAGCTGGAGGATAAACAAAGATGCAAAAATGACAACTCACTAATGAGTGGAAAACCCCTTCATTTAGCGGTACTTTACACAAGGAAAGTTTCACAAGTTCTTACCATCCGCAGTTATGCACAAAAAAAAAATGTTATACATTCCTATGTGATTCAGTTTTGTTTTTTCTATCTCCCCTAAAAGTTTGCACGTTGAGTTTGAATCACCCTGTATACATATAGTAGGAACACATAATATATAAATGTAATGCGAAAAATATATACACGTGAAAATAGAGCAGAAATTGCTAAAATAACTTTTTAATGACAAAAGCGCTAGTGATTCTTATTCGTTCATTCAAAAAATATACAGGGTGATTCAGAAAAGGTGGGAAAATTTTTAAGAGGTGATAGTACACACCAATACAAACAATTGTCATCAAAGAATGCATGGTCTAACATGAAACGCAAACGCGCAAGCGCGTTTCGAAACTGCCGCTCCGCAAACGTTAAAACGGCATTCCTGTTAAAATTTATCGGGAGAAAAAGAACACCATGCATGCGAATGTAACCTGGGGAAGAAGAAGAAACCGTATCCAAATCTGAGTCACAGTGAATAAAAGGAGCGGAGTCAGTATTACTAAAGTGCGCCATTATCCCGTACATTACAACTTTTAGAACGGTTGCACGCTGGAATAACTTCACAGGACTGGCGTCCACACCTTTTATTCACTGTGACGCAGATTTGCATACGGTTTCTTATTCTTTCCCAGGTTACATTGGCATGCAGTATGTTCCTTTTCTCCCGATAAATTTCAACAGGAATGCCGTTTTAATGTTTGCGGAGCGGCCGTTTCGAAACGCGCGTTTGCGTTTCGTGTTAGACCATGCGTCCTTTGATGACAATTGTTTGTATTGGTGTGTACTATCACCTCTTAAAGTTGTCCCCTCTTTTCTGAATCACCCTGTATATATACTACTGTATTACAAATACAAACACAAATGCCACAACAGGCGAATTGCCCAACGAAGTGACTGACAAAGAAGCCCATGAAAGATACGGATGTCAAATATAACTAAAATGCAGCAACGCAATATAAGTACATGTAACACGAAAAAAAAAACTAATAATTGATAACAAATATTCACATATAATATATAAAGAATAATAAGTATTCTTTATGGGCATTGTATAATATTTTATCATGCATATATATTGCTTGTAATTGCAGTTTTAATTGGGTTGCTGTATTTTTGAAATATATGGCATCCATGTTTGTTATGGGCATCTTTTTCTCATTCACCTCGCTGGGCATTTTGCCTGTTGTGGCGTTGTATTTGTATTTGTAAATAATACACTCCCCATAAAGAAGATTATGATTGTCTTATTTCTAGGTATGGATAGCTTCTCAATTCTGTGGTGTTTGGTCAGAACATGATATCTCCAAAAAATGGATTTTTGATCTAAAAGTAAGTCTCGCTGATTATAACTAATGCAAAAATACGTGAGTACGGCTAAACAACATGCTGATGTATATTATTTTCATTTGTATTCGTGTGTATGCTTTATTATTGATTTTTAAATGACAATGAAAATGGCTATATCTCAAAAATGTGATTTTGCAGTAATCATGTTCTGACCAAACACCACAGAATTCATTCCAATATGTTTCTCTTGTATCGTAATGCACAGCGTAATAATGAGAGAGAGAGAGAAAAGCGGAAACGAGACGAGGGCGTGTGTATGGGACAATCATGTCATCGACAGAGTTGCAGTACCTTGCCATCGTTACGATTCAGCTCCCTATAGTGAGAGAGAACTCGGATATTCTCACAATACAACGGACTCAAAATAATCAGCAAAGCCTGTCAACGATACTGGAACAAGAAAAGAATGAGCGATACCGGACTTATAATATTATAAGGAAATTATAAACTAACACCTGTGGTGTTTCTTTTGTTTTTTTTTTGTTATCAATCGACATCAGATGTTCACCTGGAGGCGCTCAATGTATAGCATGGAAACGTATATCTTTCGTCCACGAGCAAGCAGCAAAAGCATGAGCCGCATAAGAGAGAGAGAAAATTGAATCAACTTCTCTTTTACCGACAAAGTAAGAGAGGAAAAAAACAGGCAAAAAGGAGAAGAAACAAAACTCCATCGCGAAGATAAAAAGTCAAGATATCCCAACAAAAAACGTTGGTAAGGGGTTATAGCTGGAGTAATAAATGACAGTGTTTGTTCTTCCAGTTCATTTGGGAAAGTAGAGTAAAAAAAGACCAAAAAACAAAGTAGAAAAAAATATATATATAAGACACCATGTTTTTCTTTTGTTATCCGCAAATAAGAAGAGTTCTGTGTGAGTATGGACCTGACGGCCACCATCTAGAGTTTCATTTGCGCTTTTTTTTCTCTCTCTCTCTACTCATATCCAATCGATTTCTCTTTGGCTTTTTCTTGACCATACCACCTTCAAAGTATCAAAGAAAAACCGTGTAGATGAGATTACACACACAGGCTTAAAAAATACTTTTTTTATATTTCCTTATGATCATAGTGGTTATGTATAAATTGACACTATTCGGACGTATGTACAGCTCATTCTGATGGAGGCATTCTGACGAAACTTGGTATACAGGATATATGCATCATTGCGAAAAGAGAGATTGCCAATTCCAATCGTCTTGGTAGGTTTGATAAATTTACCACTTTTATACTGGCGAATATGCATACCAAGCGTCGTTGGTAAATTTGATTGAATACTTGAAATGAAATTTACCGTCTTTGTGATTATGCATAAAAACTTAGTAACTTGGTGTAATTGGTGAATTTGATAAGTATGAAAAAAATTTCGCATGAGTCTAGTATGTGTGATGAATATATAAGGACCACCCTCCCCCATATAATGATAATAAATTTTACGATCGTAACCCGATATAATAATGCAATAAATGCATGAATTATCATGCATGATATAACATATAGTATGATTAATCATGTTTACCAACGACGCGACGTTTGGATGCTATGTATAAAAGCCGGTAAAAGTTATTATTTTTAGTGCTTACTAAATTTATCAACGACGTTTGGGTACTATGCATAATCGCCGGTAAAAGTTATTAATTCAGGGAAATTTATCATACTTACGAACGACGCTTGAGTAACGCATAATCGACGTCAATATTGATTAATTTAGGGAATTTCATCAAACTTACCAAAATGATTGGTAAGTATGAGAAAAAAACGGCTCGAGTGACGAGAAGCAAGAGTAAACAACCTCATTGCACTTACCCAAAAACGGCAAGACCCCTAAAATCCCAATTCGACGAGATTCGTTACTCGTCTGCTGAACTGAGTAAACCGAGCATGACCAGGCTCTGTCGCGTTAGCGATGGCTGCTAATAACTCGTCTGTTGCTGCCACTCGCTCAAGATCATTTGCAGTGTGTGCAGAGATGACGTTCTCTTACTTTCAACGCAATGGGATCCGTCTTGAGAATTAAGACGACTGCGCAGGACTTGTCTAATCTCTTCCAGTAGATGACCAGCCTTAATCACAACTACCGTAAATTGGGGTATGATTATGCTGCCACTTTGGTGGAGAATGTGCCATCGTGGGGTTCAGCAAACAAGTGCCCTCTAGTGGATTGTTATTAAAGCTATTAGTTTTCCCAATTAGCAGGAGGTAGCGGTATGTTGGTAAACAAATAGCTTTAACAAGCCATTAGTGCACTTGTTTGCTGAATCCCAGGATGGCACATTCTAACCCCAAGTCACATAATCTCGCCCCACTTTTCAGTATCTACGCTGTTAAAGAACTCTGCTATGTCATATGCTTAGTTTTTGTCTCGGTAAGAGTTTCAACAATTTTTTCTTCCAATGTGTTGATTCATTGAAAGAGTTCTATTGCGGCTTGAGAAGGACAAAGAATTCGTCTCACGACATTGAAAGCTGTCAAAATTCTGCTCGCGTTACCACAGTCGCATTATTTTTCACTTTCTTTCTGAAAATGATATGCTTTCCCGGTTTGAAAACACGTAGCCATTGGAAAAGACACGCGCTGGAGTAAGAGTTTCAAATATCTTTTCTTATATTTCAGTTTTCTTTCCAAAGAAAGAAGTAAGAGGATACTTCGCTTATCTCTTCGCCAAAGCTGAATTCGGTAAAAAAATATTCGGTTCTCTTTTGTTGAGATGTTTTTTGCAGGACATAACTAGTTTAGGAAAATGGAAATCGGATAAAATACTCTAACGTATAATATGACTTTCCTGGAGTACGGAATTGTTTTTTTTCATTATGACTTCTTGAAATAACGTCATACATTAATGAATTATTTCTTACCCAACGCTGGGGGGGGGGGGAGGGGTAAATACCACAGGCATGTTTTTTGGGCATTTTAGGCAACATTGGAGGAAAAAACTGTTTTTGACTGCATTGAGCGAATGAAAATCTATAGCCAAACTCACCAATTCGAGTTGAAAACAATCAGCGTAGCTCTTAAAGCCCTGACGGTTTAAAAAAATAGTAATTGAAATTTACCCGAAACGGGGTATTTGCCTCTTATGTGCATACTTTTAGGAGCAAATTTGAATGATGTCTAGTTGAAGTTCCTACGATACATCTGAGAAACTGGTATGTTTTTTAATATTAAGGAAATGGATGTAAAAAAGATGAGTGTGCGGAGCAGTTTTTCCCTCCTGGGATTTCGGGTCACAAAACTACCATCAGTACAATCGTACAACTGAGTCTGATGCAGGCATTTTATCAAGTCATCTCGATATTGCCCAATATTGCTTCTTTTTTGTAATATGCTTCAATTTCATATTTAAAAAAAATTGTTTGTTTCACAGCACAATAAAATTCTGAGAACTTTGTTCCAATGTACTGCAATGTGACACGAAAGAGGGAAAATACCAGAGAAAAGCATCAATCTTCAGAGAGATGCTAGTGGACTAAATCATTTCTTTGGTGGTGGCTGCAGGATATCTGCCGCCAACAGCAAGAAAGAATGCGTAGCAATAATTGTCTTTTTTTTTCCTCTGAAGCTCCTTTGCTTTTTTTTTTCTTGCTTTGTGTCCCTGAGCGTAAAGATGAAGAATTTTTCCCATTAGTCATATTAGCTGTCATCGAAATCACATGGTGCTCTCCATAACCATGTCGTTTCGATGACACGGGAGGAATGTGTACAGCAACATACAAATGAATGTTTTCGAAAAAGATTGGTATTCCTGACGATTATCACTCAGTTTCATTTCCTTCTTGCTCCACGAGGATTCGACCTATACTCTCATATTACACGTATACGTTCTCTGTATTTGTGGGCAAATACTTTTTTACATTTATTATGTGACACTATGCGTAATAACGTTTTTAACAGAAGAGTTAAACCACGTTAAAATACACCCCAAACTAGCATAAATACACGCACATGCTTTTGGAAACAATTTGAGTGATGTATATTTGAAGTACCAACAATAAATCTCAGAAACTAGTATCTTTATTACCATTAAGAAATATATTTAAAAACGCTGAATGGAGCAAGTGTTTTCCTTCTGGGATTTTGGTGACAAGACGAGACCACAGTGCAATTCAAACTCAGTTTGATGGAGGCATTTTATCACGTCATCTCAATATTGCAAAATATTAATTCATTTTTGTAACGTGCTTTAATTTTAGATTAAAAAAATGGGCGTTTCACATTATAATAAAATTCATAAGATACACATTGAATATTGAAGGACCGGACGCACCCCGCTTCCCATCTTAAGGAGATATCGAAGCGTTCGCGCTTAAGATACACAAGTGAAAGTTTGCGTGTGACAAATCTGGACTGTAGGGTGGAATAACAGTGCAAAACATTTGTCCCTCATCAATATACTCACTTCCTGAACCTTCGTTGTTTGTGTCACGTTGGTGTCAAGCCGTAGTGTGAAAAACAAAAACAAATAAGATTCATCTTTGGACCTCAAGCTACAGCCCTGTCCCCTCCCTATTAGGGAACCATAGGAAAAACAACAAAAATACGGTATCGTGAACGCGACTAAATAACTCGTCTCCCGCTTCATATAGATGTCTGAACCTTTACAAGGAGGTTGCACAGAGATTATATCTAATTGGACTAGACTTGAAGCCAAAAATGTCAGAATTTGGTTTGCTAACCAGCGGACTGTTATTAAAAGCTTTTAGGCTTGTCAGCGCTAGGATATTTTATGATTTATGACTCTCTCGGTTTTCTGTACAAAATAGAAAAGTTTTTGAATCATCGATCATCAAACACAACTTTTAAGAGTGAGTAAATTTTGTAACGAATTTTTCGTATTAAAGAATATGTCGAAGAGATGATCAAAAAGCTGATAGTCTTTTCACATAAGTTCCCTAATCAAACTAATTAATCAACGCGATCGCAGCATCATTGGTGTCGCGAAATATGATTGCGAGAATATTTCACAGTTCTAATCTTAGCTATTATCCGACTTTCAAAACACTGGCCACACCCAACGTTCTTAGATCCGATATTTTATTGATCTTTCCTGCTCGTCTCACTCACTTACCCCCGTGCATCTCTTTACCGCTTCTCTCTCGCACAATAACAAACCTCTTATTTGCCAACTCATTTACGTAGGCTATTTCGCCAAAATTACGTTTCTCGTCCGATTAGAAGCATTCATTTCAAGCGTCACTAATGGAGAACCTTGTCACGTTTAGCGAGTTTAATTAGATGACAATTTAATCCACTCGGACAATTTCAAAGCTGCCGGATACGGCCCGTTTTATGCATGGAGAACCTCAACGATCGACTGATCCCATCTCGCAAGGTCCATATCCCGTCGCCTGATGTCTATGGCTCTCGACAGCTTACGGGCCACTGATAATTGCCCGTATCTTTATTCGCTAAACCCTGTTCAGTTTCAGAGTAACGTCATATCCGACGTGTTTGAAAAACGTTTAAAAAAGGGGTTTAGTTCTTCGTTTACTGCATCTGGACGTGAACAGTTTCTGAAACAGCAAACTTGCTCTAAACATTATTAAAGATTTAATAATTTTATGGGAAATAATATCGTTATAATAAAAAGAAATTTTATGCAATTTCTATTCTAAAAAAATTAGGTGATTCATTAATGTTTTAAAATTGTGATGGTTGGTCAAAGGAACAAGTGACGAGAGACCCTGCCGATAAAATATACAGGGCGATTCTAAATTCACGGGAAAAACTTTAACAGATGATATAACACTCCTAAACAAGCATTTTTGGTTATGGAATGGGCGATGGAATCGCAGTAGCAAAGGCGGTAGAGGGTGTTTTTTAGAGGGTGCACAATAGTACTTCACCAAAAGTAAATATCATATTTTTTTGATGGATTTTCTGCAATAAATGCAATCAACCATTCGAGGGTGCAGGGTATTGGAATGTAGTAGGCCTTCTCGTAGTGCAACCTAGGTGACGCAAATTCTACCACAAGTTATTGTACCACTTGAGCATTGTTTGACACAGCATAACCTTGATGGTCTTTGCACCAATAAAAAACAAACACGAATCCAATCCGAAGGTGCATATGCACCCTCGAATGGTGATAGCATATATCGCAACAAATTCGTCTAAAAATATGATATATGTTTATGGTGAAGTGCTGTTGTGCACTCTCTAAAAACAACACTCTCTACAGATTTTGCTATTGCGATTCAACCGCAATTCTATGACCAAAAATGCTTGTTTATATATCTTATATCACCCCTTAAAGTTTGTCCCGTGAATTTACAATCACCCTGTACAAATAAATACATTGGGTCCTTTCCTTCATCCCTTCGTTTCGCAAGTCGATGTTCGTCCTTCTCAAAAGACCTTGAGCTCTGTGAGTACCCAAACCTAAACAGTGACTTAAATCTCAACGTCCAAGACTTTCATTCCATTAGATGCTTTTGAAAAAAGGAGATACACAAGTGAAAGTCTGCGCCTGAAAAATCTGGACTATGAAAGGTGGATGTCGCAGTACAAAATATATTTATCTTTCACCTATATACTCACTTTCTGAAATTTCATTCTTTATGTCCCGATGCAATACAGCAATGCTCTACTTAACTGTTGACAGTTCCTGGAAGTTCAAGGAAATGAATCAGTAGCGGACCTCGGTCATCATCTTCGATCACTAAGGACCGTTGCTTTTTGAGTTCTGCTGAAGCTGCAGCTTTGAAACTGAACCGAACGGCTAATCTCCGAATGTCAAGTACAAGGTGGTTATGAATAAACTGACACTACGTATACGTATGTAGCACCCATTCTGGTGGAGGTATTTTGATGAGTATATATGATATATGGGGACCATGGGGAAAAGAAAGATCAATAAAAAAATAGATTAAGATTGGCCCAGTTATCTTTTTCTCGTGGTCGAAATAACTTTCAACATATCTTCGTCTCATTTCTCGATTGACATTGTTATATAAAATTTTCCATGGTCAATTCAACATAGATACTTATGGTATCTCTTAGCCAAACTATCCTACATCTTTAGAAGACTCGACCATTCCTTAAAATAAAACAAATTTTTTGCTTCCACTGACTGCTTTGAATACAGCTTCTCTCCTCATACTATTGGTGAATGGAACAAACTCCCAAGCTCTATCGTCGAATCCCCCACTATCACTAGTTTTTGGTCCAATATCTTTGTCATTTTCAATCGTATCCTCTTGCATAGGCCCCAGGGCCAACAATATTGTATAAATAAATAAATATACCAAGTTTCAATGAAATACGTTCTCCACAACGTACGCTACATGGTCTCGAAGTAGTCTCAGGGTAATTAAAATGATACTACTCAGTTATCAGTTCAGTAATACTCACGCTACTCCGACGTATCTTGCGCCCATTGTGGTTGACGTATTTCATTGAAACTTGGTATATATGTTACGGTAAATGTAATTGCGGTTGGTATGCATACTTTACAATCATTTTGGTAGGTTTGATAAATTTCCCTAAATTTATCACTTATACCGGTGATTATGCATAATTACCCAAGCGTCGTGTCGTGGGTAAACATGATATAAATCGTACTTCAAACCTATAATATTATTATGCGTGATAATACATGCATGTATTGTATTATCATATCGAGGTACGATCGTAAAATTTGTTATCATTATTTGTAATTTTTTTAATATTTATCAAATTCACCAATTACACGCGCGAGGGTATTGTCCATAATCACAGATAAACGCTATAAAAATTTAAAGTATTTATCAAATTTACTAACGACGCTTGTGTGGGAATTATGCATGTTCACCGGTAAAGGTAATAAATTTTTCAAACTTACCACAAGACGATTGGTAAGTATCCATAATAACCGGTACTGCCGTCTTAACGCATGGGCCCACCCGGGCACGTCCCGGAGGCATCAAGAGGAAAGGGGCCTCACAAAAATGAGAGATGGTTGAAATTTACGAGAATTTTCCAGGTAGGGCCTCAAAAACATGACTTGGTCCGGGGCCCGTGATGCTCTTAAGACGGCCCTGATAACCGATTATTATGTATTTATCACATTAACCGTAACACAACATACAACTACGTTACTTGAACCATTGGGAAAAAAATAACTGCGATAAAAGAGCGACAGTTTTTCACCTGGTGGCCAAAAATTGAAATATCTTTTTAATTATTGAATCTTTCTTTTTCCATGGTCTACATATTCTACATACCAAGTTTCATCAACATATCTCCATCAGAATGGGTGCTACATACGTCTGCGTTCATTTATACCCCCCCCCCCTTGTAGCATCACCCACACTTTTCATCGTTCAAATCACTTCCAACTCATGAAAAATATGCAGCATATTTATCTCTACAGCCCTCATCATATTTTCATCTGATAACACCTATTCGTAACAATTCATTTTCGAACAGCAAAAAATTTATTAATTTCCAGTAATTTTTTCTTCATTCTGCCATTGTATTTGATGTTGTTTTTTTTTTTTTTACTTTTCTGACAGCATCAAAATTATTTTCATTAACATGAATACATTACATGAAATCTATGTAGATTAAGTAGGGGAAAAAAAATTTTTTTTGGAAACTGCATTAGATGAGAGAGAGCAAAGAATGTTATGAATGTAGAAAATATATATAAATAAAATGTTTTACCGTAAAAAAAAACCATGGGGGGAAAAAGAAAGTTAAATCCCTAGTAGGGAAAAGATGAATGTTCCAAATCCGATTTCTAAAATCTTTGACGGGTATTCGGGACATTATATGCTACTGAACGTCGTGTCTATTTTTGGAAACGGTGGAGTCGAAATAAAATTTCTAAAAAAAAGAAGTTCTTTTTCCCTATATATTTGTATTTCACTTTCGAGTTTCATTTCCTAAAGTATTGGATTTTTACTCAAAAAAATAAAAAATGAAACGGAAAAAAAAGTCTCATGGACAGCCATATAAATGTACTTATACGAATAATATCTTCAGGAAAATGAATGAAAAAACGCATACTCTGGAAAGTCATATTTATTCATTTTTAAACTGATACAGACGTATGAAAAACGTTTTGCAGAAAGTTATAGTTCAAAGGTGTTCAACCTTTTTTTTTTAGGAGATTGCGGGCCGCTTAATTGGTTTGAAAACGTACCGTGGGCCATTTTAGTGTAAAGGGCCCGTGGCACGGATCGCTTGGACCGTCTAGAAATGTGCCGTCGTTGATCACTGAAATCATCTACAACTGTGCGGATGGTAAAATAAAGTGATGTGGAACTGCACCGAGGGTCACTTAAATGCTCTGAAACTGCGTCGCAGATTACTCAAGGGAATCTGTAAATGCGACGCGGGCCGCTTGAGTGGTCTGGAACGGTGCCGCGCGCCACTTGAGTAATCTGGAACTGTGTCGCGGGTAACATGTCATGTGGAACTGCACCGATAGTCGCTCAAATGCTCTGAAACTGTGTCGCAGATCAATTAAGTGGTATGTAAATGTATCGTGGGCTGCTAGAGTGATCTGGAATTGTGCCGCGTGCCACTTCAACTATCTAGAACTGTGCTGCGAACAGCTTAACTGCACTGGAAATATGCCACGAGTTACTCAATTGATCCGTAATTATGCAAGATTAGGTGTTTGGTCGTGGGCCACATCAAGTAACTCCGAGTGCCACGTTTAGACCGCGGGCCATGGGTTGAGCAAGTGTGTCTTATTTGATATATCAATACCGTTACGGAGTAATACAATATTTTGCTTTAATTTTCTATAATGTTTGATGCATTGAAGATTAATAAAATTTCTCATTTAGTAGGAAATAGGGAGTTTTACTTGGAGTGAATTGAGAGTAAATTGCACGAGTACTCGAATTTGTACTTGGTAATGCCAAGTAATGAGATTATCAGTTTCAAAAACAGGTCTCTGCTATTAATACATTGAGTGATTGCAACTGATATTCCACTATTTTGAAAAGCATTTTATTGATAATAGTTTTGATAATCATTGGTAATCAATAATTCAATCATTAATTACTTGCTTGCAAAAACGTAATGAATTTCGGAAATGTGAAGGATATATATATATATATATATATATATATATTTTTTTTTTTTTTTTCAAATTCCGAATGAATTCCGAAATTCATATACACTCATTGCCATAAAAATTTGCGCACCCAGAAGAAGTCGTCAAAATGAAACGAAATTTTACACATGTAAGTACTACGTTGATATAAGTAAGTGATTAGAAAATCCAAGGAAAGGATCATTTATTGCAGAAAAAGGTACAGATGAACAGAAGTTTTAGTACTCTGTTGGACCCCCTCTAGCGCGAATGCACGATCCGATACGAGCGGGCATTGAGCATACAAGTTGCGTATGATGTCCTGAGACATCTTGTTCCACAGTTGCTGTAAATGCGCCTCTAGTTCGACCAACCTCGTAGGGTGTCCAACTTGCCGTCCCAAATGATCCCAGATATGCTCGATTGGTGACAAATCTGGGGATAGAGCAGGCCAGGGAAGGGTGGTACTGTGGCGAAAGCAGTCTTGTGACATCCTTGCTGTGTGTGGCCTAGCATTGTCTTGTTGAAAAATGGCTCCTGGGAGCCCTGATATGAGTGGCAACACATGTGGCTGAAGGATGTTATGGACGTACCGCTGGGCTGTCATTGTGCCATGGATCAATATTAGGGGTGACCGTGTATCGTAAGCAATGGCGCCCCATACCATGACACCAGCTGTGGGAGCGGTGTGTCGCTGTAAAGCGAAGGCAGGATTGAAGCATTCACCACGGGGCCTCCACACACGAACACGATTGTCATCACTGCTCAAGTTGAATCTCGACTCGTCGCTGAAGACGACCTGGTTCCATTCCGTTGCAGTCCAATCCCGTCGTGCTCGACACCACTCCAAACGGAGGCGTTGGTGGGTGGGTGTCATTGGCAGCACACGTAATGGGCGCCGCGATACCAGATGTCCTTCAGCCAGGCGCCTTGCGATGGTTCGGGAAGACACAGGGTCCCGTAGTGAAGCTGCTGCCTGTGTGTGGATGAGGCAGTTGGCTCTACGCGTGCGTTTCGGATGATGTGACGGTCTTCTCGACGACTGGTCTGTCGAGGGCGTCCTGAACCTGATCGCCGTGTAAATGACGTCTCTTCTGTCCACTGGTCCCAACACCTCCTCACAGTAAAATCAGAACGGGTGAGTTGACGAGCTACTCGCCGAGCTGACCATCCAGCTTCCAACGGCTCATATGGTGTTCGACGGTGGCGTAACGGCATGTCTACCTCAGCATTTCCTTTGCAAACGATAAAATACACTCCAGCAAGCTCTGCTTACCTGTTTTATACTCCAAGGAGAACGAAGTTCAACGCCCTCTAGTGGCATTACGCAATGCGCAATCACGCTGCATTTCTAATCATTTGCATATCTGCCCGACATGTACCTTCAGGCCAACTTTCGTTTCGATCCCACAATTATTTCTTGGTGCGCAAATTTTTATGGCAATGAGTGTATATGAATTTCGGAATTCATTCGGAATTTGAAATCCATTATTCATATATAATGAATTTCGGAAATGTGAAGGATATATATATATATATATCTCCTTCACATTTCCGAAATTCATTACGTTTTTGCAAGCAAGTAATTAATGATTGAATTATTGATTACCAATGATTATCAAAACTATTATCAATAAAATGCTTTTCAAAATAGTGGAACATCAGTTGCAATCACTCAATGTATTAATAGCAGAGACCTGTTTTTGAAACATTCTTATATATCAAACATATATATATATATATCAAACATATATATATATATATATCAAACATATATATATATCAAACATATATATATATATATATAATGAATAACAAAAAAAAAACAAGTAACACTGTGTTTACAAATAAATCCAATTTATTGTTTTCAGCTAAAACAAAATAGTTTGAATGCATCGGAATTTTATGAAAATCTCAAACTTTGAAATCAAATATCTAGCTCAACTTTTGTCGTACGGTGATATAACTTTTTTTGTTTGTCACATTACTGCAAGGAAAAACAATTTTGGAGGTAGAAACCTACTGCGCAGTTTGGCCTCCAAAATACCCCACAAAGGTTCAATTACTGTATATACGAATTTATGGGACACCCTGTAAATATTGAGCGTACTAAATAAGAAGTTTTTCTGACCGGCATTCTTGCTGACCATAACTCACTACAAGAAACGTAACAACATCGACTTGGTGGAGTACACTTTTTATTTCGCGCGGTCTATGGGGCTCTCAAAAAATCTTTAAGTTGAGTGACTCAAGCACGGCAGATAAAGATAAAAAAAATTTATTTAGAGAAAGTATTTCTTACCATAGGTTTCTCATTTTTTTCCTCTCTTATTCGTAACTCCAAGAATTTTTTTCGTTCTCGATGTTGAAAAAAAATATCCGAATAGAAGCGTGATATATTACCCTTGAAACTAGACTTCGAAAGCCGACCGCGATCCTCTATTTTAAGCTTCCGTAAATGCAAACTAAAGAACTTTTTTTTGTTTCTTTTATTTCCCATGAAACATAAAAGGATAGTATAGAGATGATACATTATTTATAACCTGTTTACGAATTGCAAATAATCGAAGATTTTCATCCAAAGAAAAGGGGAAAAAAATAGCGAATCTCTCTCTCTTTCTTTGAAAAGTTTTCCGATGACAATCGTATTTTCTCAACAGCATGGCGTCGTACCAAAAAAAATAAATAAATAAATAAAACTAAATGATTAAATGACACGCCTCGAGCATTAGAAAATGGATGCTTAGAAAGATTAGAAATGATTTTGAAAATCTTTGAAAGATGAAACACTGATCGGAAGAGATTTCTCATGATTTCAATTTGTTCCTTCTTAAGAAAATCTGTAATTACTTACAGGAAAGGAGAATATTAAACCAACAGCAACGAAATATTCATCGAAATTCCATTCTTAAGACGTGGGCTTAGTCTCGCAGAGGGAATCGGCTAAATTTTTGGGAAGTTTATTATTCATGTTGGAACGAACGTTATATAGGAATGCGGAGATTCTATCGAAAAGATAGTTTTTTGACATTTTCTAGATAATAAGTTCGAATGCGTAGGAGCATCTATTTTCGTTTCCTAGTGGACTGGAACTAAAACGATGTTTCGTTTCTATGTTTGCATTGCACTATATTTCGACATTTATCCATCAACGAGGAAATTCAGATCGTTTCTCGTCTATTTTTTTCCCCAATAAATCAGGAAAGGATGCATAATTGTTTATTAACTATTCGATCTCTGTTATTCAAATCCAAAAATGTTATTTTATTATGCAAAATATCGTGAATTACTACAATCAAGAGAAAATACAGTCAATTTGTGATAAGTGGAGCTCCGATGACTCGAATATCTGTTTAAGTCCAAGTTTTCACTCTTTTTTGAGGACTTTTTCCGTATTTTAGTGTTAAAATCTTACCTTAACTCGAAGTTTCGGACATGAGAGAAATTGAAAAAATAGCATTCAGCAATAGAATTTAGCATAAAAAATATAATTTAGCATTAACAATAGAATTTAGCATAAAAAATATAATTTAGCATTAACAATAGAATTTAGCATAAAAAATATAATTTAGCATTAACAATAGAATTTAGCATAAAAAATATAATTTAGCATTAACAATAGAATTTAGCATAAAAAATATAATTTAGCATTAACAATAGAATTTACATAAAAAATATAATTTAGCATAAAAAATATAATTTAGCATTAACAATAGAATTTACATAAAAAATATAATTTAGCATAAAAAATATAATTTAGCATTAACAATAGAATTTAGCATAAAAAATATAATTTAGCATTAACAATAGAATTTAGCATTCAGCAATATAATTTAGCATTCAGCAATATAATTTAGCATTCAGCAATATAATTTAGCATAAAAAATATAATTTAGCATTTAGCAATATAATTTAGCATTCGGCAATATAATTTAGCAACACACAGTTTATCATTCAAGAACACACAGTTTATCATTCAAGAACACACAGTTTATCATTCAAGAACACACAGTTTATCATTCAAGAACACACAGTTTATCATTCAAGAACACAGTTTTATATCATTCAAGAACACAGTTTTATATCATTCAAGAACACAGTTTTATATCATTCAAGAACACAGTTTTATATCATTCAAGAACACAGTTTTATATCATTCAAGAACACAGTTTTATATCATTCAAGAACACAGTTTTATATCATTCAAGAACACAGTTTTATATCATTCAAGAACACAGTTTTATATCATTCAAGAACACAGTTTTATATCATTCAAGAACACAGTTTTATATCATTCAAGAACACAGTTTTATATCATTCAAGAACACAGTTTTATATCATTCAAGAACACAGTTTTATATCATTCAAGAACACAGTTTTATATCATTCAAGAACACAGTTTATCATTCAAGAACACAGTTTATCATTTAGCAAAAGAATTTAGCATTTAGCAATAAAGTTCGGCATTCAGCAATAGAATTTAACATTCAGCGATAGAATTTAACATTCAGCGATAGAATTTAACATTCAGCGATAGAATTTAACATTCAGCGATAGAATTTAACATTCAGCGATAGAATTTAACATTCAGCGATAGAATTTAACATTCAGCGATAGAATTTAACATTCAGCGATAGAATTTAGCATTCACCAACAAAATTTTTTAAAAGCATTTAGGAATAAAATTTAGCATTTAGGAATAGAATTTAACAGATTCATTTTCCTGCTTGCAAAAAGTGAATGACTATCTTGAAAGAAGGACAAAAAGACAGACAGAGAGTCAAAAAAATCACTTCCTTTTTTGACAGAAAATAACAGCATAACAAAGCTTCTTTCTCTCATTTATGATGTTCTTCTCCAACTTTTCTCCGATTTTTTGAATTCATATCTCTCAGCAAACATTCCACTTAGGAACACGGAATTTTTTTTGTTGGTTTCAGGAAAGACAGGGCAACGTCTTTTGCAAAACAAAATCGCTTTCTCGTCTTGGCCGTGGTAGGGATCGGACGTGTTTTTATCAAGCTCCGATCTGGCGGCCGATGGCCGTAGTTCTAGCCGGGAATATTTCCGAAGGAATACCGAGGGATCACCCGTAGAGTCGGTGCGCCATTTTTGATTTGCTTCATTCTCGTGAGATTTTTTTAGCGTGTTTATTTATTTTTCTGGGGTAAAACTCTTCGGTGTTTTCTCTATTTTCTAAATTGTGTGCTTATTATTCTTTTTAGTTTTACTTCGCCACCAGATTTTTAAGACAGGCGTTTTTGTTTTTTATTAGTCTCTACTTTTTATTTTATTAGTCTCTACTTTTTATTTTATTAGTCTCTACTTTTTATTTTATTAGTCTCTACTTTTTATTTTATTAGTCTCTACTTTTTATTTTATTACTCTCTACTTTTTATTTTATTAGTCTCTACTTTTTATTTTATTACTCTCTACTTTTTAATTTTCATTGCATTGCGTATTTTTGATCGATTTAAATTTTTTCTTTCGCTTCATTTCATTTTCATTGTAGTTTAGGTAGGTATTTTCCGTTGTTTCTTTGTCGATAGCCAATTTGTTTTGCCCAGGAGTTCGTATAAAAGAGAATATCTGGTTCTCTCTCTTTGTTCACCGCCATTTTGGTGTTTTTCCCAATTCTTTGATATAATTTCGTGGGTCTTTTGAGTGTTTGTGTTAGCAAACAGTCTAGACATTTTTTTCCGGATATTCTCAATAATGAAGAGATGGTATTTGCTCTGCCTGAAATATACTGAGGAAATTGAATTTTCTTGGATGTTAATGCCGAAATCGATATATCACTCAGCACTTCACGCTACTAATGCGTGTCAAAAGGATTTGAAAAGTGTGTCTCGGGTGTATTGGTTAGCGCACTTGCCCGGTGTGCAAGGGGATCCGGGTTCGATTCCCGGAGCAGGCAAATTACTTTTCTTTCCAAATATCAGTTTCGGCATTAACATCCAGAAAATTAAATTTCTCAGTATTCTCAATAATTTTTATTGTTTTGCTTTGGACTTAATTGTTTTAGTGTTAGGGAATAAGATAGCTAATACAAATAAGTGTAAATTATATCTTGTATCTTGATACTTTTTTTAGGGGTGTGTTGAATTTCGTATATCAAAAATTGTGGTGTAAAAAATCTAGATATATGAAGATAGAGAATGAAGAAAAATAGCTAAAATAACTTTTTAAATGATAAAAGCGCTAGTGCTGCTCACTTGTTCATTCAAAAAATATATATACTCAAAAGATAATTATTTGAAGGGAAAAAAAAGAAGATATATACAAGATGAAGTTTATGCAAGAGTGAAATAGAACCTATGTAGTGGGTCATCATCGGGGGAACCTCAACAAGGCATGGTTCGCAAAGAGTAGGCGTTTCTGAAGAGTGGCTATATGCCTGATTGCACTGAAAATGCCAACGCTTGTTCCCGACGCCTGCCTTCCCAAAAAAATTTAATGAAGGATGAGTAAAAGGACATATTGAAGAAATACAATATTTGAAAATATACAGCGCTTCAGGTTATAAACAAAATGCAGCATGAGAATAATATATACAAAATTACAAAAATACAGAAATACAGGGAATTTTTACAAATATTACAAAAAATAAATGAAAACATTCAAACTGTAGTATAAAAATTAGTCAAAAATCACTGGACAAACCTTAACAGGGATACAGTTGTGTTGTTAGGGTTGTGTTGTTTATATGCAGGGATACAGACCCTGCATATTCCACTTATTGAGATTTGACTTTATAGTGTGAAAAGAATCGGCATAGACAAGTTCAGTGCAATCCTGTCTTCCAGATACTGTACTCTAATATCTTCACTATGAGCAAAGCCAAGATTTTTTTCTGTTTTTTCTTTTATTATTATTAGATTTAGGTGAGGGACATTCCGAAATTTCTCGCCAACGCGGTCCAGACTTGAAATCGCATTCAATTTTGCATCAAGATCACAAATCTGTGTACGATAGTTTTATCGAGAAAAAAAATTATTTTTTCATCATAGTGTTTGCTTATGGTAGAAGCCAATAACCGGTCGTCTAAGAATTACTTGTCTCAGATGAACTTATTCAAATATCTAATGTACAACTTATCTTCGCATTCATTAGTTAGAATTCATAAGGGAAAATTAATAATTTTTCTCGTAATTTTTCTCGCCTTAATTTCTCATCATAACTGATATTTCATTCGATATCAAGAGCCTACGAATTTACAATCGAAATTCCATTCTGCCGAAATAATACGAGATACCATAGTTTTTTTCATTCGCACAGCCCGCTTATATGGAACTCATTATCCGGGGAGATTGTCAGGAAGCCCACAGTCCATTGGTTTCAGGCCGCTTTAAAAAACCATGATCTACCTGTCTCCCCATCTTCAATGCTATGCTTTTTAATTTTTATTTATTATTATTTTTTCCGAGGAATTTTCAGTTGTTATCATTTCTGAGCCAACTACTGTGATGTCGTTGTGGTTTGAACTTTTCTTAATATCCTTTTATGTAATTTTACGTACACCTCTTTTATTAATTGTGTGTATTTTATTCAAATACAAATACAAAAACAACGCCACAACAGACAAAATGCCCAACGAGGTGGCTGATAAAAAGATGTCCATAATAAATATCGGTGTCATATATGTTCGAAAATACAGCAACCCAATTAAAATTGCAATTACAAACAATATATATACAGTACATGATAAAATATTATACAATGCCCTAAAGAATACTAATGGTTGTCTTATTCTGAGTATTGATAGCTTCTCCATTTACCCTAGCATGTTTATCGTATTTCTTTTTTAAACGTGTCAATTGTGTTAGAATTTACTACGCCCTAACAACCAAATAATGACTCGGTGAAACGAGCTGGAATCGAACCCGTAACCTTCGAATTGCTAAACCAACATTCGTTATCATCTCATGTATTTTTTTTCTTTTATTTTACATGCTTGTTTATTTTATTCCTTTGTATGTTTATTTGTTTGTTTTCTTTTCCCCCTCTGTGATGAAAGCCACCACTGCCATTTTCACAGTAAATAAATAAATAAAATAAATAAATCGAAATGGTTTTCATAGATGTACAGGATGGACAAAAAGTCCCAGGCACATTTTAAAAATTAATAAAAAATCAAACATTTTACAAAAAGAAATGGGGTTTGCACCAAAATACTTGTCAAAATGCCGAACCTTTTTTTCGATTAATAATAAAAGGGTTCAACATTTTGCTCACAGATGGCGTTGTGTCACAAAAAAAACTTGACATAACACCAAAAATGCGACACAAACAATGCATAATCAATGTTTATTATTATCCACGTTACATAAAACTACCACATTTCAATATATTAGCATTCTTTTTAGTTCGGGCTGCATCTAAACTGGTGATAGGGTAAAGAAAAGTAGTTTTATATAATGCGAATCGTAATAAACATCGATTATGCCTTGTTTGTATCGCATTTTATGTGCCATGTCGAGTTTTTTATGGTACAGTGCCAGAGAGTGAAAGGTGGCGCCGTGGTAGTAAGATTCTCCTCTACCACCGTCAAGGTTGCTGTCGCGGTCCCGGGTTCGAACCCGAGGGAGGATATAGATAAGATATTTTCCCTAACGAACTTGAGGCGACCACCGATAGGCAGCGCCTTCATTTCCAACCCATCTCATTAATGGCAGTAAATTGCGATATGGCCAGAGTTGGTGTTTGGTGAAATGTTGAACTTCTTTGGTTATTCAATAAAAAAAGTCTCGACGCCTTGATAAATATTTTGGTGCAAACCGCACTTTTTTAGTCAATTAGTTGAGTTGTTATTCGATTTTAAAATGCGTTCCAGGACTTTTCGTCCATCCTGTATTACAAAAAAAAAAATTAGTCATCTTTTTCATGGAGCGCGTGTCTAAAAATGAAAACGAATGTATGAAAAGGGTTTTTCTCGTTGAAGTTGCTTTTATTTTCAACCCTGAAGAATAGGAGCAAAATTATTCTCAACAATATTCTCGTATATTATATAATGTTTGCATTCAATATTCAACTCATAATAAGCATTAAAGAACAATGGAAATGTAGAGGTTTCTAGACGTATGACAGTCGTTAGATATCGACAAACTCTCTAGTTCATTCTTTGTCAGTAAACAAATTAATTATGACCAGAAGCAGATCCCCTCTCAAAGGTTGTGTTCCTAATTTCCGGCGATTCGAGTGGTTATGATGGCATAAATTCCTATCCGAAACAAATCTGTTCGAATGATGCGTTCTCTTTCCTAAACTGAAATGATTACTGTTATCATTCAGTGACATTCCTAATATAAACAGCTACCGAACACGGTTAGGCTTTTACTAATTTTTATCAGAATGTAGTTAGCGTGTAAATTAAAGCGCACTAATTACATTAGTTTGGCAGGAAACTACGCTAATTGGTTTGTATGACACGTTATTCTCTGTTGCCGAAGTGAGATGGATGTTAATTCTTTGGATTCATTCCTCACAGTTCAAATTATTGTACCTTTGTTTAGATTACATTAGCAGTTTTCCGCAATAATTTCGAGTACATGAGAACTTGTGAGATTAAATCTGTTTTAAAAAGGAATCGTAGTTTTGAATTTAAATGTTCTTAATTCATTACGTGGTATCGTGATTTTTGTCACGTTAAATGTAAATTTAAAAACTCATCAATGTCTGCAATATTGTATTTTATTTTATCATTTTGTAAATGAATGTCTCCAAAAAAAGTATCAGTGAATCGAATCAAAGGTATCCCCTTAAAATCTATATTAAATACTGCAACATGTAATACAATAAATTACTACCTTATTCCTCTCCATTAACCGGCATGCCGGGAAACAGCGAAGGAGATCAACATTTCCTTATCTTCCGACATGCCGGTAGAGATTCGAGCTACAGATTTCGTATAATTCTTAAATACAGTGATACCTCGGTTTTTGCCGATAATCCGTTCGAAAACAATCGGCGAAATCCGAAACCGAGGCAATTATTTCCATATGAATCAATGCAAATCCATTACTTCGTTCTAGACTCTCCAAAATAATACAAAAAACACGTTTTACAGAGAATAAATATAGTGAGTAATATATATACATATATATATATACTAAAAATAATAAGAAATTATTTTTAATATTTTAAAAATGAATATTAAAAGGCTAATGTAGAACAAATGAAAATTTAACACGTGTAATTCGCATTTTTATACCTCTCTGAAGACTTCCAGGCATATGGAAGACGGCGAGAATGTGGAGGGAAGAGGTGTAGATATTATTATTTGGAAGAGGAATGGCCCTCCATAAGGACCATAGACCTTTTCTTACTATTCTAACTAAGACTATTCTTAGAGACTATTCAGAGTAAGACTATTCTTACTCTGTGATAAGGACCTTAGGTATCAAGGCACTATCTAGAGTCACTTTCTGGGCCACCATCCGAGTTCACTTGAATTCGGACACAAATTTTTCGGCCCCAAGACTTGTCCGAACTCGCACGTGCGTCGTGCTTAGTAACACTGTGCATGCCAGTGCACCTTTTGAATTTTTCGAACCAGCCTCTACTGGCCTTAAAATAAGTAAGTACGCTAGCACTCGTCCGAGGCATTTTCTTAATGACATCGGCATATAACAGTTTGGCCGTTTCACATATGACAGCCTCCGAAACAGATTTGCCATCTAACTGTCTCCAAAAATTAGTAATAACTGTTCGACATCTTCAATTGCTTGTGATCTCTATTTCGTTAGCACATTCAAACCTTTCGCTACATCAGCCTTCTTTATTGCTTATTTTTACGCCACAATGGTACCTATCGTGTATGGTCACATCCCATACATGCTTCGATTACAGCAATCTTAATGCCGATGAGATGGCATGTGCCCCCCCCCCCCAATTGCTTTTAAAATATACCTCTATCCAAAAATATGCGTACATTTTCATCCGTCTTAACGAAACCACGAAACTTTTCTCCATCTCGTCTGTAATCACCACAAAATTTGTTAATCGTGACAGTACCCAGCTGTCCTTACGCCGAGTGGTAAGATGCTCGTCTGCCACTACGATGGTTAATATTAATGTCCATGGGTTCGAATCCGCGCATAGAATGTTAGAAGCAAGTTCTTTACCTACCGAACCTGGGGCGACAACCGATGGATTCATTTCCCACCTAATTCCTTTGGTTGAAAACTTCCTTATAGCGATATATGGCCGGAGTTGGTGTGCTGTATATATGAAGTAGAGTACTCAATTGTCCGGGGAAAATATGTAAAAAATTGTGTATGTTATTTTTTTTTTCTTTTTGACACAAAAGAAAGTGTTCTAGACGCTAGGCTGGAAGAGATCTCGGCAACGGGATAAGTCCAGTGGCAAAGTTCTGTTCATTCAGCAATCTTATAATGCCACTCTCGTATTTTTCAATGATTTCCTTCTTTAACTCGATCGTGTTCTTGGCCTTCTTCAAAGGGCTGCTGGCTCTGGAAATTTTCTTTGGTTCCGTGGAATTGTTTGGCTCAATGCATAAGGTGATGCTCACAACGAGAAACAACGACATGCTGAGCAAGATGATGAAAATTAGCAGCGAGGTGAAGTGGTACGAAAACCGAGACAAATTTTTCGCAAAAAAAATCGATGAAAACCGAAAGGGACGATAACTGCAGTTAGCGAAAACCGAGGTATTACAATATGCGGACTCTAAGAATCGATTGAATCCGCTGATTTGAATCATGTCCAGGATTCTTATTGTTTTACGAACTGTGTTCAGATAGTTGGAGTTGCTACATAATTCTTGAGTTATTAAAAAACTGAGGTACTGAGCATACATTGTATATAAGGGTCAACGTATTCGTTAACGTAAATTAGATGAGTTAAATGGAAACCACGAGTAGATTGCGAAGTAGTGTATTTTTGTAATCCTTGATCATGTGTGTAAAATTGGGTTCAGTAGAGCGAAAAATTTAAGAATTGCACTATAAAACCTGGTGTTCTAATAATGTTTTCATTCGTCTGTTACCGACTTTAGAAGATTTTTGCTGTGATTGCGTTGTATATATCTTTGTATACTAGAACTTTCGTATTTTGCGTAATTTTTGTTACTTTTTATTGTCTTTTGTGTACTTTATCATGTTCTCGTTTTTTCTATTCTGTGCTAATTTGTATTTTTACTGCAAGCTGTAATTGGGTTTTAAACCAGTAGCTTTGTATTTTAAAATAAATAAATAAATAAAGAAAAATAAATAAATATTTCTTCAATATCTGAACATGCAAAAAACAAGCACAGTAATTCGTATTAGGTTGGCGATAATTAAATTAGAGCAATATAGTGAATAGAAATAGACGGCTTTTTCTCAGCTCAATGTAACAAATAATATGATATATTCGGCTGAGAAAAATCCGTCTATCTCTACCGTCCCACCTAGTGCCCTATTTGCTGAAGTTAAGAGTGGCGACTAATGCCCTACTCCAGCGCCTCATGCCACAGTGCGTGAAATAAGGACAAAAGAGTCGTGGCTCCAGTGGTGTAAATAGTATCATGCTTGCCCGGAATGCTAGAGGTGCCTGGGTTCGTGTCCGGGTGTAGACCAGGTGACTTTTCCGAGTTCGCCTCTGCATAAAATCCAGAAAATATCTGTTTTTCCTTAATGTAGTTAATGCTCAATTTTCGTTATACTTATCAAAGTCATGGGCAAAACACGTTTGCTACATTGAAGATCTACTGTGCTCAAAACAGTTTGGGGAAATGTAGTTTTTATTTAATTGTGATTTTTAAACATTTTTCAATTGATGAAATATTAACAAAGAATATTGTTACGTGTTCACAAAGCCTTGTGTCACAAGAATTAATCATCAACTAAATTTTAATAAATTGTAACTAACAAATTTAATAAATTGTTACTAACAAATTTAATAAATTGTTACTAACAAATTTAATAAATTGTTACTAACAAATTTAATAAATTGTAACTAACAAATTTAATAAATTTAAATAACAAAAAACATATCCCCTCTAATTGAGCAGTGTATTATTTTATTCTGGTTCTCCTACTTATTCAGGTAATTTAATATAAATTGATATCGATTTTTTGAATATATATTCTGCAATTTTTTTTGAACCTCTCTTTTTCTGGCATGTCGAGAATAGACCAGACACCAACAGTCAAAAAGCTGGTGTCCCCTGATTTTCACGGCATGCCGGTTAATACGGGGGAATACGGTATATTGATATGACATATTGTGAATTTTGCCACGTTAATGTTGATTCCCTAGCTCCGGTGAATCATTTCTCATTCACTTGCTCACTTTAAAGATTGCATTCTCTTGTAAATTATCGAACGCTTTTCTAAATTGTACGTGGACAGCGTGAAAAGTGACACTTATCAATGAATGAGTGTGTTCTCTTAACTTGAAACTACCAAAGAACGTTTGTATGTGGTTCATTTACCTCCATTAAGCATTTCTCGTTTTCTCCGTAACGAGTTTGTGAAATAAGTGATGATAAGGTACAAATTTCTTTGCGGAAAGAACAAATTAAATGTCAACTGCAAAACGCAAAAGGAATCCAAATTTTAAGAAAAATGCGTTGTTCTCCGACACGCTGCCGCATTTAATTAAGTGTAGCTGTCCGTCGGTTTTCTCCGCGTAATGTACTTGATGGTGAAGATAGCACATCTTGTGTAGAGTTGACAAGTCCCTCTCACCACGTTTCTTCTCATTTATCCCCAGATGAGAACTTGGAAACCTTGCTTCGAGACACTTCTAGCCTATTGGTCTATCCGGATTGGAACTGCCTGCGTTCTTGGCTGTCGTGAGTGTTACGCTGTAATTCTGCTTCTCTCGGTAAGAGACAGACACACACAGTTCATTACTCACGAAGGCAGTTTAGCTCGGAAAGCAATTAGTTAAAACTTGCGACGTGCATACGCGTAGAGGGCACGTTTTGAGGTCCCTTGAATTTGCTTTCGTTCGTCTTGTTTGACCTCGGAGAAAGGCAGCCTTAATGAAAAATTGCGTTGTCAGCTCTTAAACTGACTTTCGCTGTGGTATTAACCCTTGCTACTGACATGAAATTTATCGCTGATCCCTTATTTGTGTAATATGAACTCCGCCTACGTAGATGCTGGAATTCTTAGGAGCTCCCCGGATTTCCGATACATATCAGTGCGTTACTCGTGTGCTTGAAAGCTTATTGGTCGTTATTTTGTTCGAGAGAGAGATCGAGATACATATTTCTATCAAACCTTTATTGCGTTGCCATTCGGGAATGTCAACGAAGCTATAAAAGGCTCTCAACAACAGTATAAAAGACACGAGGTTTTTATGCTTGAAATGATAGATACCGGTTGAGATTCTGAAGATATGTGGGAGTCACTAGATTGTTTTGTAAGGAATAAAATGATTAATATGAAATATTAATGTAATAAATTTCCTGATACACAGGGTATGTCAGGACCAGGTTTACAAACTTGTAGGATGGGTAGAGTAAACCTTGACGACTCGGAATCATATAGCAATGCGTGGTTGGAAATGCGGGAGTGTAGACAGAAAACGACAGAAGTGAAAGGACGCCACGTAAGTGAACACGCGTTTAATAATAAATGTGCAACGAAAAAGTAACAGAGGTCAAAGGTGTTCAAAGTGCCATCCACTAGATGTAATGCAGGTTTCACATCTTAGGCGCATTGAATTTCGAACATTCTCGAAGATTCCGATCATGTCTAAGACTTCCCTGCAATGCAGACAAGTTCCTCAGTGCTGTCAACAGGGGTGTCATACACCAATGTTTTTGTATGCCTCCAGTCTGGGGACTCCGGAAGAACTAATCAAAGCAGATACAGCGATCGAGCAAGTAAATGCACCAAACGCCCAGAACCACCGCTCTCGTATATAACGCCATCTTACGCGTCAGAAAAGCATTTCCGATCTTGCACTGCATGTGATTCCAAGTCGTCTGGGTGCACCCTATCCCTCCTAGACGTTTGTAAACCTGGTGCTGAGACACCCTGTATAGGCTTAGGGTGTTTCAATTGTTTGTCCATATTACTATCTCTGCAATTGTTGACTTCAGAAGTATACTTTCAGTTACAAAAAGTTTCAAATGTTGTAATAGAGGGGTCATACACATAAAAATAATAACTTTTTATTAAGTCCACGTGTGCAAAACTTCCAATTAGTGAAACTTAGAACCGGCTTTGAAAAGTCATTTGTGAAAAGTTCCATATTTTTTAATGCAATGTTCGTAGATGAAAAATTACAATGTTTTGGCAGCTTATCACTGTGCTGGATTGTTTGCATTGGCTTGAGATTCTCTATTTTTAAGAACTGTTCACAAATGAAATGATCTCAAAACTATCGGTTATTTTGTTTAGATTATTTTATTGTGTATTTAAAGCTTTTCATAGCTTACTGCTTCAGATACTTTTCATCCCCCTAGGATAAAATTGTAATAAAATAATTATTCAACATTTTGAGGACCAAGAAATGAAATGAAAAAAAATCGTCAGATAGAAAATCAAATTGCATGAAACGTTCCTGGTTCCAACTTCAAAAAACTGGCAAGTGTGAATTCGGGGGGGGGGGGGCTGATAAGGCTGATCGCCTCTCTGAAGAGCCAGATATTATGGGAAGAATAAGTCTGTCCTATAAAATGTAAAAAGGTGATAATATCCTACGAACCTGCACAATAAATCTTCCTTCCCAACATATTGCCTTGGATTCGCGCTCGCGATTGACCACTTGTCCCATAAGAAACTCAAATGGAAAGATGGTTTCGTTGTGAAACAGCTTGACCGGAAAGACTTTATTATTAAAAGTATTGAAGAGGGGAAACTATTTTACTTTTTTCGTCACCGTGGAAATTACAATTTTTACAAAGTTTTCATACTTTGCATTTAATTTACATTTTCGCAATTTGCTAACCACACCCTCAATCATTGGTGATAAATGCTGAAAAATTCAGTCAAATATCTCAAAAAATATATTGCATTTTACTAAATAATACGAGAGGAATTTTTTGCAAATGACTTCTCAGAGCATGATCTACATTTCACTAAATTGATGTTTTGGCACATGGGAACGGTATAAAAATTTCATTTCTTTTATTTTTTATGTATACCAGTACGACCCATCAAAAAAATAGTACGGCATTTTTTTTTCGAAATGGCAGCTGCAGAGTGATTGCCCTATGGACAAACAATTCGAAACAACCAGTATATGGTACACCCCTATCAGATGGTTTTCTAAAACCAAGCAATTGTTAATAATGTCTTTGCAACGGATGACAATTTATTGAGTATTTTTATAAGGCAACGTGTGAAAGAAAACATTACGCCAACGTCATCTGTCTGCAACGTCATTCACAGGGGTCTGTAACGTTTTAGATATCGCGGATCGAAATGAAGCTTTCATGAAGGGCTTGATGAAATACGGCAATGGAATACAGTTATATAGTGGTGCCTCAACGGATAGAATAAGTAGGAGTTAGGATAGAGTTATATATATATAAGTGGAAGCCCCAAATTATTGAAGACTTATATTTAAAATGGAAATTATATTTGTTCCAATAAATATGATTTTTTTTCCGTAACTTTACTTCTTTTATTAATTCAAAAAATACTTTTAATAATTATGAAATTATTTCTTTAAGGTGTTTTTCGGCATTTCTATAAATTATGTAACAATGCACAGAACTTTTCCTTGAACAAATTACAATGGTTGAGGAAAGTGATACAATTTCAAAATCAATGATGAAAACTGGAAAAGCATGGAGGTGGAATGAAATATGTGAGATAAATTATTCTCTGATTGGAACGATATTCTATTTCATATCAAAGAAACAAAAAATAAATAGCAAAAACAATTATACAGTGTGCTGAAGTAGAGTTTCAATGAAGCTACTGAACAGTTTTTAATTAATTTTGATTTTTCGGTTTGATAAAAAAAATTTTAGTTCTATTCTCTACTAAATTTCAGCCAATCACCGACCTCCTTGGGAAATCATTTTTGTGTCTAATTGTTTTGCTTTATAGTTCATTCATGTTTATCATAAGATAGCGTTAGATTACTAGTCAATGCATGAAAAGTATATCACTAAAAATTTGCTTTTTTTTAATGATCTTGGCTTGAAACTAATATGTAAATGATAACCTAATAAAATAATGAGATTACTTTGTATTTTTGTTAATCCATACTGATAATAAGAGTTTCATAAGTTTTTCAATGTTGTGCAAAATAACTCCATCCTCGGGATAGCTGCGCACAGTTGTTTTTTAAAAATCAGAAAAAAAAATAATTTCTAAAACAATAACGATATAAATGGGTTTCTTACAACCTTAAGCAATGATTTTTATGCTTATATAAATAAAATAGCGATGCGCTATAAGCTGATTTCCATAGAAAATCTAGAAATTTAAAAATAGCCCACTGGGGGGGGGGTGATGGCATGGATCAGGGGGGCGGTAGGATCCTATATGGGTTGCCGCTGTGGTGATCGAGTGGTTATAGTGACGGACTCGCGATGCGAGGATATGGGTTCGAACCCCACAGTGGTGGTCGGCTGAAGTTGGTTTTCTGTGGTTCCCAACTTCAAGGCGCAAATGCGAGCCGATCTCCCCGTCAAAAAGTCTCGCCACAGAGAGCAACAGTCCTACAACGATAAATCATTCAATCATAACACTTCACTCATAGTTAGAAAAACTGGTGGTAGATGGCAGCACTACACATAACAAGCATTACAGAGAAACAAAGAAAAAACTTCACGTCAGGTTTCACTTCACGTACACGCACATTCCCGCATGTACCGATTCGTTGGGGGTTCCGCGGGGTGCATGTGTGGTGTAGCAGTAGTAGGTAGGGCCTCCAAAAAATGGCTCGGAGATCCATGATGTTCTTAACTCAGCCACCTCGTTGGGCAATTTGCTTGTTGTGGCGTTGTATTTGTATGTGTTGGGGGCGATGAGAACAAAAAATTTGTGAAGAAGGGACGATAGAGCAAAAAGTTTTGTGAAGAAGGGGCAGTGGAGCAAAAAGTTTTGTGAAGAAGGGGCAGTGGAGCAAAAAGTTTTGTGAAAACTATGGTTTACAGTACTAAGCCGGGTCCACACCGGTAACGCTACGCGATTTCAAGCTGCGCAAAACCGGTTGCAAAACTGGTTTTCTGGGTGATTTTACTGGTCACTATTGCGTAGCCACGCCCAAAAAAACCGGTTTTGCGCAACTCAAATTGACTTAGCGTGGCCGGTATGGGATTAACTGGATAATTCACGAATTCATACTTTAATAGTTATGAGCATTTTGCCTGTTATGGCCTTGTATTTTTATTTGTATTTGTATTTTACATTTGTCTAGTAAGAATCGGTTTATACTCCAATTGGGTAGAAAATATACGTTATCTAGGTTTGTTGGGCCCCATCTTATATTGAATCTTTTACCTAGAGAAAAATAAATTATTTCTTATCATCATCAATTCTAGATTGCTCATAAAGAACTGGTCTGTCTTTAATAATGTCTTTTCCTCTTTCCCCGAACAACAAAACGTAGTTTCTAGAAAATCTTCGTCTAAGAGCACTTTTCGAGACAAAGTATAAGATTGTTTAATCCAGCATTTACAGAGAAATAAGCCACGTGGCATCAATCGAAACTTTCACTTTCAGCAATTTCATAGAATTACGATGCGCTCTTTTGTTTCTTGTATTGACGGCACAAAGATTTATCGTTTTCCTATATAGAGGGCTCTTGCAATTTGATCTTATTAGATAATCGAAGTAAAAGATTTAGGACGACAAAGTCATTTCTTTGTCCTCAATCCAACCACACTCTTCGTTGTTGAAGATATGCAACTCGTTCTCTCTCTCTCTCTCTCCCTAACTAGAATGTTCTAGAATCGGAAAAGATGTTAACCGTATAGTATCCATAACTCTTTTTTTTTCTACTTACGTAAGACTTGTATACAATGAGAATTTGGCAAACTACTTCTAGGATGAAAGAAGCAGTGTCTGGCTCTTAGAGGCAACAAAGGAAAAGAAAGTAGCCCAAGAATGCGGAGTGGCATGGTCTTACCAATCTATGTTCATTTACAGTTGCTGTGACTTTCTTAATGAGATTTTCGGTACTTTCATTTCCCGTATGCTTTCAGATACTTCTTTTCTCTCTGCCTTTAGATATACAAGTTATACTTTCGTTGCAGTCGCTGATGGAATATTTAAAGAAAACAAGTTTTATGAACTCTAAATATTTAATATTTCATACAAATCTGTCAACACTTTTTAGACGGCAGGAGTTTATGTTCTGCTTCTGAATTTTTCTAAAATTTGTGCTTGGTTGGGTTGACATTATATGATATACATTAGTCAGAAAATATGATATAAAGTAAGGATATGTGTGTTTTTTTTTTAAATCTCTTTTTGATTCATATTAATTTAAACATGTAAAACCACTGAGACACTTTTTGTGCATGCAACCAAAATGTTTTTCATTTCTAGTACGACTGCAGGAACGCCCCTAGATGTTATTTTCTATGTTTTATAAGCTATTACAAGTTATTATACAGGATGGTTATAAATAAACTAACACTACTCAGACGAATGTAGCGCCCATTCTCATGGAGGTATTTTGATGAAACGTGATATATAGGACATAAAATTTTGACCACCAGTTGAAAAAGTGGTGCTTTTTATCGTAGTTACGTTTTTCATATCGTCCAACTAACCAAAAAATCAAGTTCCAATGAAATACGTCCACTGCAACAGGCGATACATAGGTCGGAGTAGTGTCAGTATAATTAAAAGCCCCTGTGGTGGTCGAGTGGTCATAGTAACGGACTCGCATCGCGAGTATCCGGGTTCGAACCCCACCAGCGCCACAGTGGTGGTCGGCTGAAGTTGGTTTTCTGTGGTACCCAACTTCAAGGCACGAATGCGATCCGATCTCCCCTTTAAAAAAAGTCTCGCCACAGAGAGAAACAGGCCTACAACATTACAAATATTCAATCATTACACTTCACTCACAATTTGAAGTATAGATAACAGCACTGAAATATCAGACACAACACCAGCTACACACTCAGACTGTTAGGTGCACTCACTTTGTTCCAGACTCTGCCACGAAGGTTGGGCTGGAAGAGATCTCGGCAATGGGATAAGTCCAGTGGCGGAGCCCCTGGCGTTCATTCAGTGTAATTAAAAGTAGCACTACTCAGCTTAATTATACTGACACTACATCGATCTATGTAGCATCCGTTGTAGTGAGCGTATTTCATTGAAACTTGGTATATACGTTATTTGGACAGTGGGAATAAGATAACTGCGATGAAAAACTTTCTCACCTGGTGGTCAAAAAATTCAACTATTTCTTTTAGTGAATCTCTTTCTTTTCCTATAATCTATTTATCCTTTATACCAAATTTTATCAAAATGAGAGCTACATGCGTCTGAGTAGTATTAGGTTATTTATAACCACCATGTACTCTTATAAGGTATCCAAAAGCACAAAAAACTTGTAACCGCTTATAAAACACAAAGCTAACACCTACGGGCCTTCTTTCAATCATGATTGTGGAGAGCTGCTAGAAAGTACGTAGCCAATGAAGTAAAAAAATTTCTGGACCCAAAAGGGTTAAATTGAACTTTTCAAAATCGCGTTGAGTGAGATCGTATAAAGCGAGGGATATTTCTGAAACACAATTCCGGCAGAGCTCACCTCGTCGTCGGTAAAATGGTAGTAAATTGTATTTATGTGGCGATAAACTACTAATCTGAATGGTCAGTAAGTCCGCATTTCGTAAAATAACAATGGCGTAAATAACAATAAAATAACAATCAGCAAATTGATTTCAATCCTTGAATGCAATTTGACGATGCATTTAATTGGAATGTTGGTCAAGTGCTAGCGAGCACAAAGTCGGACACGAGCACCGAGCACTCTGGGTGCTCCCTGAAGCACCGTTGTGCTCGTGAGCAACGGGTTGAAGATGCCTGCTGTACAGGGTGGGTGTCCTGTAAGTGCTAATGCGGACTTTATCTCATCAATCGCTTGTCGTAGAGGTATGGTTTCAATTTAAAAAATGCTCAAAATGTGTTCAAAAATTGCTCTGTATCAGTTTGGAGTGAAAATACAGTGTGTTACAAAATAAAAAAATCTAATTTATGCAGTCCCCCAGTTCTCTAACTTCCACCTGGAAAGTTGTTGCCCTGTCTTTTCCGAGTCCAACAAAAGAGGTCCTATGTTTCAACTGCAATATTAGCAGAGATATTCGAATTCAAAAATCGAAGAAAAGTTGGAAAAGGACAGAATAAATGAGGGAAAGGAGTGTTATATTCGTTACTTTTTGCTGTTCTTTCATAACTTTTCTCCAATTTTTGAATTCAAATATCTCACCGAATATTGCACTTAGAAACATGGATTTTTTTTTTCAGTTGGCCTCAGGAAATACAGAGTAACAACTTTCTAAATGGAAGTTACAGTACAAGGGGACCGTATAAAAATGTAGATTCTTCATGTGTGACACACTGCATTTTCACTCTCAAAACTGGTAGACGGTAATTTTTGAACACCTTTTAAACATTTTTTTCAGAATTGGAATCATACCTCTACGACGGACGCTTGATGAGGTAAAGGCAGCATTAGCACTTACAGGACACATTGTATATTATATCATGACTCAAGATTGCCCCAGAAATGTCTGGGCCCTAGCCCAGTATGCTAAAATCGTTAAGACGCTCCCGAAACCACTGGTGCAACAAATAGATTCATAACTTTATTGTAAGTGGATTTATACGACCAATCTCAAGAGCCCGTGATACCCAAGTTTCGGTCGTGACCCACAGGTTATAAACTCCTGGGATAAGTGGGATTAAACAGAAATGGATAAGGATGTCATGTCAAAGGTTTCGTGTACCGCACCAGCGGGTGTACTATCTACTCATGCTTATCAGGAATCCGATCCATATCTGCGCAGATTATGACAATATAAGCATAAAAGGAAAATTTTTGTACTATCGACGTTCCCCCTCCGAAAACAAGCGTCGCTTTTCTCCGAATATTCAGAGGAAGATACGGATAAGGGAGACCCATTCCTTAAGCATCGGATGATCGTATTTTCTACTCGCAATGGCGCAGCACCTCCTAGAGATGGAAGACCTCCGCAGTCATGACAGAAGGCCTACCGCTTGTGACGTCAGTAAGTAGTTAATTTTCCCTCAGAATATATTCAGGGGAAAAGCATTCCATGCTCGTGCCAGTATCATCGTTGTGAGGAAAAGAAATGATCGGGCTCAGAATTGGCGATTTCTATGCCCCACATCCAGTCACTATGCGGTATTTGTGAGCCAATCAGGAAGATTCTACGCCAAAATAAGAAGAAATGAAATAGAATGCTGTGTTTCAAAATGTGACAAACTTGCTAGGTAGTCTGAATGACGTTTATGGCAAACAGTGCAGGGGCTTTCTATTTCTAGGAGGTGCTGGATGGCGCCGGTTTAGTGAAAAATGTATTTCTTCGACTTGGAAATTTATTACGATGACTTACGTGGTGTTTTTCCACTAACTATGCAATTTCATCTGCTTTTTACAATTCACTGGGTTCAATTAGAAATCTACTCAATACCAAGTGTAGCATACAGTGAAACCTCGCTACAACGATACTCGATATAACGATAATTTCCTACACAGCTAAATTTTTTCGAGTCTTGTTTGAAAATGCTGATACTCTAACTGCTGCCTCTCGATATAATAATAATCATGTATTTTTTTCTTAGTCTGCAGAGTATTATAACGAGATTTTTTTAAACGGTATATTCCTCGATGATATAATTATATTATCCTAAAATTATATGTATATATATAAAATAAATGAAGCAAAGTAATAATCACCCACGTCTATCAAAATAGGCAATGAAGCACAACAATACATTTTTATTCCAATGTGATTTGGTAGTTCCTTATGAAGTACGGCTTAAAGAACTTCAACAAATTAATTAGAATGCTGAAATATCCTTCTGTGTGAATAATATTTACACGCTGAAAAATATGAAATAACTCTTCATGTACTCCTTTTGTTTTCCGTCCTCCCCATTAAAAAAAACTAAAAATATATCCAGCCGGATAGCCCCGCTAACACCTTCCATTTTTAACGTTGAAGAATGTGAAAAAAACAATAAAAAATGTTCTGCACGTGCATTAAAAATGAATTGCGTTGCCACCGTCGCTGAACAAAAAATTCTGTAAATAAAAAATAGTAGTAGTTGTATATCCCAAGCTGAATTTTGGTTGGTCAGTGGTCGGTCGGCCAAAGGGAAAAACCGCTCTTACCTGTGTGTGCAAAGCGATTTCTTTTGAATTTCCCTCTTTCGCGTCACGTGACGTTAAGGAGTGAGCCTAATAAAGAATAATTCCTCGGTATCGTTTTTCGGATTATTCCTAAAGTTATGCTTATGATTCGGATAGGATGAGAATAAGCATGAGGAGATAGTACAGCCCCAGGGGTCTTCAAACTTTCAGGCACGGCGGGCCAAATTTAAACTTCCCCCGCAGTCCACCAACTCATATAATTTAGTGACATTTAAGACAGAAAGGGCCAATGGGGACTCGAGTTAAACAGGAACAAAAAATAGTTGAAGACTTTTATTTATTCTGAAATTATTTCTTTTATTAATTATCAATTTCGATTAGTTCTTAAATAATTTTTCACTAATTCTGAAAATGATTTTAATTAATTATTGATTAATTTATAATTAATTCCGAGATTAATTCTAATCTGAAATTACTTTAAATGAATCTTCTTCACAACAAAGTCTTTAAAATATTCACAACGAGATGAGGACAAATAACAATTTATAATACACCGACATGTTTCGGCACTCATGGTCAGGGCCGCAACTAGATGCTTGGTCAGCCGGGGCAAGCACGCATTTTGGCGGCCCCTCATAATGTTGAAGGAGAGGTTAAAGAGTAAAATTTACGACCCCCTAGTTGCGGCCTTGCTCATGGGTGTCGTTATCAAGGTGGAAGAGAAAGAGCAAGAATGAAAGAGCGTCTGTGGTGACCAGAGTTGTTTCCTTCAATTCAATATTTTTATCATCAGTTTTGACGTCATAGCTGTTGTCTTTTGTTGATAGTGACGTCATATGTCCAGCTTGGCCCCTTCGAATATTCTTCAAATGTTTTTAAGGAAACAACTCTGACCACCACAGACACTCTTTCATTCTGACCACGTTTTTCGTTAGGACAGAACCTGTTTTCCACCTTGATAACGGCACCCATGAGTGCCGAAACAGGTCGGTGTATTATAGATTGTTATTTTCCTAATCTTGTTGTGAATATTTTCTATAGTTTTGAGCAAAGTGATTCTTTTTGATTAATTTCATCTATTTGTTTCGGTAATTCTGAGATTATTTTCCTTAGCAATATATCTTAAAATCATTTCTTTCAATAATTGTGTAATTATTGTTTTATTGATTTAAAAAAAATTTCTACCAGAAATTAGGAAATTATTTCTCTCATTGAATCATAAGTTTCACTAATTCTGAAATTATTTGTTTTAACAATTCAAAAATGATTTCTTTCATCAATTCCGAAATTATATGTTTCAACAATTCTACAATTATTTCTCTGATTTATTTCAGAATTATTTCTTTCATCGATTCCGAAATTAGTTTTCATTAATTCCGAAATTAGTTTTCGTTAATTCGCCGCCTAGCAGTCGAGTGGTTAGGGAACTAGCTTCTCACTGTTTAACACTAACAAATTCCCTAGATGGATCATGCTGATCCCTTGGGAATACGTGAGGATCACGTTGTTGTTAATACAATAAAACCTCTTTTAAAAAAAAAAAAAAAAAATTCCGAAATTAGTTTCCATTAATTCCGAAATTAGTTTTCATTAATTCCAAAATTAGTTTTCATCAATTCTGGAATTAATTCTTCCCTCTATTCTAGAATTATTCTTGTGACGATTCAGAAATTATTTTTTTCATTAATTCCCGAACTAATTTTTTTTCAATGCTTTCAACCATTTCCTGAAAATGATCGGCGGGCCACGACAAAAAAGGGCCAAATGTGGCCCACAGGCCATGCGTTGAAGACTCCTGTTTTAAACAATCTCATTACATATTTCCAACATAAGTCGCGGTCTTTTATAAGAACGATACATCTCTTTATATTTCATTTTCATATTTTCAAGTCACTGATTCACTGATCGATTCATTTTTCAATGTTTTGTAAGAAATATTTAGCTTATTCAGGGCAAGTTGCCAAAATAAAAGAAAATAAACTTACACATAAATGTATAACTTAAAGGAAAAACAAATTTTCTCTTTCATCGCATTTTATATCAAACTTGCATCATTTTTTCCCCGCAGCAAATTCATTGATCCACATGACGAGAAAAAACTTGTACATTATTTTCTAAATTCTGCATTAAGTGGCATATATCACATTTTCCTGAAACTTTTACAGGTGCTTCAAATTGGGAACAGCGATTTTTTATTCGTTCATCCGAAGTCTTTAAGGAGTTTCCATTCGAAATTCTCATTTGGGATGCATCCAATAAAGGAATCCCGTATGCGTGGAATCTTGGAAACGAGAAATGGAAGTGAGTAAAGTAGAGCAAACAGCAAAAAATAAAAACATAAGCAAACACAAGATTGCTAAAAGCAATATTGCATGTAACAAGAAGACGAGGAATGAATACAAGTAATCAGAGAAAAGGTAAAAGTCGATTGCTAAAAGGATTACGGTAAGGATGTAAGAAAAGAACTTGGACGTGCTACGACTTTTGCTTCTTAGATATCCTACACGGGAAATCACTCACGAAAGTCCAAAAAATGTCATTTTGGTAAATTGGGGATGTTTGTCACATTTTGCACACCGGCTCTAAAACATAATCGTCACATGATTACGCAATACAGGCATTGTATTTTAGAACCATTATGTTGAAGCATTTATTTTTAATAACTCATTATACAGGGCGGTTATAAATAAACAGACTCTACTCAGACGTTTGCAAGCGCCCATTCTGATGGACCATGGGCAAAAGAAAGATTCAATAAAAAATAGTTAAATTTTTGGCCACCAGGTGAAAAATTGGCTCTTTTCATCGCAATTATCTTTTTCCTATGGTTCAAATAACGTATATACCAAATTTCAATGAAATACATTCACCACAGCGGCAGTTACATATGTCGCAGTAGTGTCAGTTTAATTGGCAACTATTCCAACCTACTCAGAAAAATTCACCAACGAAAAAGGCAAATAAAGGAAATTATGAAAGAAAATATTCATAATTTCCTTTATTTTTTGGTGAATTTCCTTTTTTTTTGGTGAATTTTTCTGAGTTTTATTATGCATAGTTTATTCTTCCATATTCCGACTTATGTATCACTCGTTGTGGTGGACAAATGAGTGATTGTATTATAGGAGTGACTATGTGTTGCGAAGAGAGTGACCGTATGAGTGACGATACTCACTTGGTCATTCATGCATTCACTCACTTGGTCATTCATACATTCACTCACTTGGTCACTCACTTTGTCACTCATATGGTCAATCACTTAGTCACTCACATATCCATTCACTTAGTCACTCACATATCCATTCACTTAGTCACTCACATATCCATTCACTTAGTCACTCATTTGGTTACTCACACGAGCAGGGCAGACTTGGTTACTTACACGATATGGCCGGAATGACTTTTTGGATGTAAAATGTACTGGGTACGAAACGTGCCACGGACAAAATCTCGGGGACGAACCGTCGGGTGCGAAATTTTCGTGAACCATTGGAACAATCTATCAATGCGTTTTCAGAATACATATTTCCTGCTCCGTTTGCAATTTTCTACTCATTTTTTAAACTATTTTGTGCATAAGATCGCAGATAATTCTCTCTCTCAGTTGGCTACTTCATCTTACCATTTTGTATAATCGACAGATCGATCAACTCTATTTTATCCGCTTAAAACCATGAACAAACCTCGATGCCTGAAACGACGTATTCCTCTTCCTTTAAGTTTCATCAAATAATCCACTTGAATTATGTACATATCTTGAGGAGCAATTCTTAAGCAAATTCCTATATCGGGATACGTTCGCTTATTTACATAAGCCTACTCATGCAATATCTTTCTTAAGAAGCTTGTCAACTAATCTAGACCGCATCTCGGCTAACAAACTAACTTGTCGATAAACTGAGTGTCTGAATCACTTCTCGTATAAAATTTAGTCCAAACATAATATTCAGAATTTTCTAGAGTAAAAGCAAAGATATCATTTCTGATGGGCCTATTACAAAACTCATTTCCTTTTAGAACAAAAAAAATGTGAAAACATTACCATACATATTACCACATTAATACACAAGTGAATGGAAAAACAAAATTTCTCGAAGTATATATATGGTACAATTTCATGGATATTAATTATTCAACTATTCATGAATAATAAGATAACTATATCGTGTCTAAACTGGTTTATTTAACAGCTTCCACAGAAGTAACTAAAACATATGATATTTGAAACTACACCATAGATGTAGTAGGGATGTAGGGATGCCAAAGAATAACGTAGTAGTTTCTTCGATAAAATAAAACTATGGAATTTGCGGCTCCATAGTTTTCGCCCGTTCCAATTTGCAATAATTTTTAAATTATGCTATAAACAAATATTAATATTGAAAGGGTTTGTTTTGCGATACCCAGACACAACAAGCTTTAACTACCTACAAATACTTAACATACAAATGTTTTTAACAGCAGGCTGATGCGAAGATATATTTTGGAAAGAGAAAATTCCACTGCCCCTGCGGGGAATTGAAGAAACGTCCTTTCACTTTCCGGGTGAACGCCCTAAACCACTAGACTACAAATGCAACGAATCTCTCAATCTTTCCTTGCAGCTCGTGTGCACTGAACGGGACTGTACATGGACGGTCGGACCTAACTCAGACCAATCCTCACAATTGCTCACAATGCCACCAGATCGCAGCTCATCCTCCGCAATTGCTCACAATGCCACCAGATATCAGAATGGCAGCAATTGTGAGCTTTGGCCTGAGTTAGGTCCGACCGACCATATACGGTCCCGTTCAATGCACACGAGCTCCAAGGAAAGATTGGGATATTCGTTGCCTTGTAGTCTAGGGCGTTCACCCAGAAAGTGAACGGACGTGGGTTCGATTCCCCGCAGAGGCAGTTGAATTTTCTCTTTCCAAAATATATCTTCGCATCAGCCAGCTGTTAAAAATCTTTGTATGGATAGCGGAGAGTTGCATCATCCTCGGGAATACTTAACTGTTAATTAAAGTGTTTTTTTCCTTGAGCTCAAAGTCCACGAAAGGCATAGACATGTTCAAAATATCTAATTTCAGAGGCAATACAGATGGTCTTAGGACAGGATTTAGTTGGATGCAAGCTGCCATTATTTTAATCACATTCAGCATTCATACAGAACGTTGCCGACTGACTCAATATTTGTCGGTAAATAATGTTTTCTGTATGATTGGAATCCTGTGGATGACCGAATACACTAACTACCGTATGTTAACGTCTATAAGGAACCCCCCGATTTTTCTGGGCTTAAAAATTTGGAAAAAAGATGAAAAGATACATCTATTGTACTATTCATGTATAATAAACCCCTCCATTTTTGAGGGATCCAATTTCTGGCAAAAAGGGGTTCCTTATACGCGTTAAAATACTGTATTTGCTTATTTTCCGATTTAATTCAGCCATTTTTAACTGTATAGAATATCGTAGCCACAAGATAATAATGATCGTCCATACAAAGCACACCAACTATTGGAATATTTTAACAGAATGTATGGTAAGACTATGAATACAGGCTGTCCGAAAATTGTTTGCACGCAGAGCGGATATATCTGCAACCGTTGACATTAGAAACATACTTTCAATTACAAAAGTTTTGAAATGATATGCGGTTACTCAAAATGTCTTAAATTTCTTAAGGGGATACTGATAATTCATACATGAAAAATTAACTTTTTATGTAGACCTTGTGTGCTGAAACTTCCAATTAGTAAAATATGAATGAGGATCTCAGAAGTCATTTACAAAAAAATTGCATATTTTTAAATGCAATATTAACGGAGATATTTTGCAAATCATTTGGGACAGCCTATATAAGAAGTGTGAGTATTATGGAATAGCCAGATAATATGGAATTCCGAGTTTACTTTGCTTCAGATAGGGCTGCCAAGTGGGACTGCAACAAACTACTTTGAAATACCACCACGATTCCTTTCAGTCAGTGTCGCTCTGTTGTCACCATCATTACGTCTGCTATAGAAGAATTGTCTTTCGATTTCCAGAAATTTACTCAGACAAGATTTCAAAAGTGTTTATTAGTTATTGGGACAGTAGGACAGTGTTTAATAATTTGAAAATAAGCACGATGTGTACATCATAGAGTTCTATTTTATTATGATATGGTCATTTTTAGCTATCTAATCCTTCCGGTTAGATGGAACACCATTTCGGAGCTGTTGTTATCGGATAATACGGAAAACAAAAAGTATCATCTAAGTTGGGCTTTGTACCATGTACTGTACTATATAAAGATAATGCAGAATATCTTATCAAGAGGGAATGTTTTCGAAATATATAAGAGAAGAAGTCTGGGAAAATAAAATGTGTTTCCTGTTCTCTGCGGGCCCACCTTCACTGTAATTAGGGCGGAGAAAGATAAATATACCTGTGACTTTTCCAAATGGACTATCACACCGTCATCAGCTATTAAAGCAAACTATGAAGTTTTAATTTTTTTTATTGTCATAGGCTAATTAAATCTTATTTTGATTAACTTTAGTATATATAAGTATTATTTATTCGGACCCCATATTTCGTATTACCCTCTTGATGACATTTTTTTAATACATTTTTAACAAACTAACATTTTTTCCAGACATGATACTTTATAAGAGTGCCCCATAAATTCATAAATAGTTTGAAATGTCATAAAAATTGAAGGAATCGGTATATTTTAATGCGGTCTGCCAAAAGGGGCGATTTCTTTTGACACAGGGGCATGAATGAATGAACGCCAGAACTTTGCCACTGGACTTATCCCGTTGCCGAGATCTCTTCCAGCCCAGCTTCGTGGCAGAGTCTGGAACACATTATTTAGTGTCAAAAAAAAACAAAAAAAAAACATACAAACTTTTTTACAACATATTTTCCCCGGACAATTGGGTACTGTCGCGATTAACAAATTTTGTGGTGATTACAGACGAGATGGGATTAGGAGTTGGAGAAGTTTCGGGGTTTAGTTAAGATGAATGTACACATATTAGGATGGAGGTATGTTTTAAAAGCAATTGAGCCCCCCCCCCATGCCATCTCATCTGTGATCTTACACTTGCCATATTATATACACAGGATACAAAAAGAAAGAGAAATGAGAATCTTATTGTGAAATAATATATATATATCCATCGGAGCGAGTCAACTCGCTTAACACCTTATTGGTGAGCAAATGGGTTTGATAACTTGCAACTGGAAGCCAGCATCAGTTTTATTGGGTTGAGTTCACTCGCTCCGCTGGATTTAATGAAAATATACAAAATAGAAGTATTGTGTGGGGGAATATATACAATTAGGGAGCACCCGTGGCATCTCGCTTAGCACCTTATTCGGTGAGCAACATGAATCCGACAATATGAGTACGCACGTGTGTTGTGGACATGAAATGCATGGACAACTTGAATGGAGGAAAGAGAAATACACACATTTATATACATATATATAACTGCCAGGTCGAGTCGTCTCGTCCTAAACCTACTTTGGTGAGCAATGTGGGCTTGATTTAAATGGGGGATTGTCTGGAGAGAGCCTTAGCTAAGGATCAGCTTCGGTCTTGGTGTTTTGGTTGACTCGATCTGGCTGGTTATATTTATATTTAAAAAAAAATGAATATATATATATGTATAATATAAACTACACGTGTAATGGTTATTATGAAACCTTATGGCATATGAAGGACACTTGTGGTTATCACATTTACATCATTGTAACGGGAATGTCATAAAAATTCTTGTTCGGGTCCCGTTAGTACATGCTATATCATGTATTAGTAGTGGCAGTCATGTGGATATGATTTTTGTTGTTGTTTTTATCCATTTCTGTTTTTTCTCCCACTTATTTTTGTAATATTTAAAACATTATTTTATAAATCTGGTGGACAGATTTCTTGTTTTTCGTTGGCGTGTATATATCTGACAAGGCTTGTAATCCTTGCTGCTGTGTTTTTGATTATTTGAGTGAACCATTGTTTTCTATTGTTTTCGGAATATTTGTACATGTGTAGATGTTTTGTAAATTTGCACTCTGTTGCATAGTGAACAGGAGTACCGCAGGCACATTTGTCTGTTCGGCGGCGTTTCCGTTCGTGTAGATATATAGGGAATGGGCCGTGTCCTGTTATGAAGATAGTCGCCTCCCTATTCCAGTTTAGTGTGTTGTATGTGACTCGAAGGACAATTTCGTGCACTTTCCTAGCTGTTGTTCCTTGGTCCCAAATTTGCTGCCATTTCTGGAGGGTTGCTTGTTTAAGTTGTCGTTTCAGGAGCGTTAGAGGGAAAGTTGACACAGGGGCAAAAACTTTAACCAAGTTTCTGTCGATAGAGGGCAGTGCACGAGAGCTGATTGACCCCGAGTCTTTTTTCGATCTCTTCTGCGTCCGAAACTTTCATAAAGCCTCAGCATTTCATGGCAGAAGTAAAATGACTTCACTAATAGTGCTTTATTCACCATGTCAACATCATAATGAAAAACTTATGCAAGCGCCAGTAACAGGAAAATTCTGAAATGAGCTGTTTGATTTGAAATTGTATTTATTTTTAAATATCCTACAACTGTCAGCATCACGACAGGAATCCAAATTTTACAAAAATACAGATTTCTATCCTCTTTTAAATTAGAATAATCAAATATATATAAAATGTTATTCCATAATCTTTGCACTTCCCACACATTTTTATGCATGACCTGGAAATTCCATTCAAATAATATAAAACATATCTATCTCTATTCTAGCGAGTAGATTATTTAGCGACCGTCAGATCCCATGGCGTCTAATATCAGTTGATAGAGTACATTTTTTATGACATGTAATACACATAAACAAAATATAAAACCATTTTTTTTAGGAAAAAACGTATGCTCTGCTCAATTTTTCATGTGTTATTTTGAAAAGCTGTAAAGTCCAAAAAAAATTCAATAAGTTATTCGCAAATAAAATGACCGGAAAAAGATGGAGTCAATTTTTTTATTCTTTACAAATGACGTCCAAGACATTGTTTTTAAAAATGAATAGAAGTAAAAAGTCTATAAAAAAAGTTATTCAATATTAGAGGTTTATTTTTGTTTTTCGATTGCCATTTTTTGAACGAAAGATACCACAATCACAGTTGTTTAGGACAATAGTCAGTTCGCTGTGAGAAAATTTTCGATTCTGAAAATCAGAACAGTACACGAAAAATAAAAATAAAAAAATTTATTATTATTTTATTTATTTTCTGAAACAACGCCAAAAAATATTTCTTCGAACGGAACAGAAAAAAATGAATAAAAATAAAACAAAAAACATCAGAAGTAAGGGTGAGACACCATAAGCCAGAGAAAAGTCAATTCCTTCAATTTTTATGAACTTCTAAACTATTTCCGAATTTATGGGACACCTTTTACATGAGATTCAATTTTAAATGTCACACATCTGTCATACAACGACAAGAATCCAAATTTTATAAAAAATACAGGTTTCTATCATCTTTTAGAATAATCCATATACAAATGTTATTCCATAATCCCTGCACTTCCCACACATTTTTATACATAATCTGGAAATTCCATCCAAATAATAAAGCATATCCATCTCTATCCCAGAGAGTAGATTATTTAGTGACCATCACAGACCCCATGATTTCTAATATCAGTTGATCAAGTGTATTTTTTTATGGCGGGTTTATATACACATAAAACAAAATATAAAACCAATTCTTTTTAGGAAAAAAAAACGTATGTTCTTCAATTTTTCATGAGTTATTTCAAAAAGCTGTAAAATTCGATAAGTTATTCGCAAATAAAATGACCGGAAAAAAAAAAAAACGGTGTCGATTTTTTTTATTATTATTATTTAGAATGGCGTCCAAGAAAAAAAAAATTTTTAAATAAATATAAGAAAAAGTCTATAAAAATTCTATACGAGAGTTTATTTTTGTTTTTCGATTGCCATTTTGAACAAAAGGATGCCCCAATCACAGTTGTTTAGGACGATAGTCAGTTCGTTGTGAGAAAATTTTCGCTCCTGAGAATCAGAACAGAACAAAAAAAAACAAAAAATTACTATCATTTTATTTATTTTTTTGAAACAATGCCAAAAAATTTTTCTTCAAACGGAACAACAACAAAATAAAATAAATATGAAAAATAAAGGCGACACCATAAGCCAGAAAAGACATTCTTTTACACGCTGCAAAATCTGTGAGAGGGGAAAAAATTAGAAATAATAAATAAAAATTGAATAAGGATTGAAAAACAAGAACCATCCTTTTTGAGTGGAGCGATGCAAAAAAAATCAGTGAGGAAATACACTAACACAAAAAAAATGTAATCTTCTGTATAAGGCGTAGGATAAAAAGAAAAATAACGTATATATGTATAATGGTATTGCTCTCAAAACAGTGTTTTCCAACGCGAATGAATGTTCAAAAGCATTTTTTTTTACTCTTCAAACCAATGTTATTTCTCTTTAAGAATGACTTCCAAGTTTTTTCTTTACTCGTGAAAAACACTCGGCAATTATTATTCCGTGTTTTCTTTTTATCCCTCCATTTCCTAAAGCTTGGAAATATGTAATATTGCGTCGATTCTTATCTTCATTGCTTAGAAATAACGCCCATTTTCTCGTCGTGTATGTTTCCTTGAATTTTTCTTTTAAATCGTGAGAATAAAAAATATGCATCAAATATTTTTACTGATGTGTTTTTTGTGTGTATTTTTTAAGCATTGAGATGTCAGTTGCTTGTCGTTTATTTTGGAGAGTCGAGAATTATCGTATTTATTCTCCTCTAAAGCATGATTTTCTACTGATCTTCAAAACTTAATATAGATTGGTGTTAGAATCATTGATGAAGTCCTAGATACGGTTCGAACACTGTAGGGATGCGACCGACTAAGGTGTCTTAAAACAACATGAAAAATGAATTGGTTGCTAACATGTTTAATATTTTTAGATAAATTTCACGTAGTTTTTTGCCACCAAAGATTAGAAAAACAGCTTGTCTCATTTAATTTTGCTTTAAATTGCTGTTTTCAAGTTAAGGGGACTAAGGACTGTTGAACCATCAAACAATCGAAGTTTTTTTATATTTTTAAAAAACTTACCGGCCTTCCTGAACATTTTGATACCTCACTTTTGTTTTACGAGCAGTAGAAATCGAGATAGGTGGGAATACATGTGGCACGTAATACATTCAAATTTCGCAAGTTTGAGGGGCTTGTCGCACGTTCTTGGCTTCCTAACCTTTCCTATGGAAAAAATCTTCTTCCTTTAGTGAACATTTAAAATTTTTCTATTCACTTTAGGCCCTCAATTTATTTTCTCAAACACTATGGATATTTTTATGCAATTTAACTCGAGCTATTAGGATTTTAATTGTTTAATTGTTGGTTTTTGTTCTCGAATTTCAACTTCAACAACATGTAACTTTTTCAAAAATCACCAAAATTTACCTATATTTTGTTCCATAAAATTGTTTAAATTAATTTTAATAGAAAATCCTCGCGTTAAAGTATGTAACACTTTAGTGTTCAGAGGCACACAAAGTATCAAGACATTTAAATGCGTTGTTTCCGAAAAAATATTCCTTATCTAACAAAAAAACTTAGTTTTGAGAAAAGAGCATTTTAGTGGAAAACATTAGCATATATAATGCCTGCCAGCAGTTTATACGAAAATATTTCAAAATTATTTCTAGTGCAGGAAGAACAAAAACTTGAACACAGTTAGACGCAGAAAATTTCATAGTGTTTGAAATTTGAAAAATTTGAAAATGTGTTTTTTTAGAAAATTTTCGTGCACCAACCCCCCTAAAGGGACTTCGAGCCACGCGACTTGATGTTTTGCGTTTTGATATACTTTTGTTTCAGTCTTTTTAATCCCCACAAGATAGCATTTGCAATGCTCTCTTGTGAGTCTTTCTTCCTTTTACTTTATTAAGTTGAAGAAAAAACTGCTACTCACACTTTTCTCTTGTTTGTTTATATATGCATGTATTGCACGTGTATCATGTTCTTTTGTGTTACACACATTACCAGTTTACAGTACACCACAAAATTTAAGATCCAAGAAATTCACTCTTAAATTAAAAAGAAGCCGAATTATTGAACAATAAAGATTATCAGGTTCTTCTCTCGCTCTGTCTCGCTAAAAATATTATTTGTACATTTGAATACAAAAAACAGTGCTGTAATTCGTAAAAAAATAAAAATATTATAATAATATAATATTGCGAAAAGAAGAAAGTTCGTGTTAGCAACAGTTTAGGCAAAATAAAGAATTTTCACGACTGGTCGTCGAAATATGCGAATTCACCACCATTCAGTATTTGAGATGGTGTGAGCTACAGCGAGCAGTTCTGAAAAAGTAAACAGAATATGGAAGCTGAAATCGGAAGGGTAGTCTGTTTCAGAAATTGCGGTTCTCTCACAACGTTTAAAATGTCTATCTACCAAACATTATGTGAAGGTGACATATATAGTGCCCAGCACAGATCAGGAAGGCCACGCGTTATAGATAGAATAGATGGCAGAAGTATCCAAAGACTGGCATCCACTCAAACGATGACTGCGCGGAAGTTTAAAGGCTCGTCTGGACTCTTAGTGTGAATGGATACAATGCGTACGTGTAGGAGAAACATGTACAGTAGTATTTTGACAAATTGTTTGAAAAAAACCAGCTCTCAACTTGGTTTCAACTTGAGCACAAAACACAACGATTATAATGGGCTCGCAAATGTTTGCCATATTGACCCAAATGGTGTTCATTATTTTCAGCGATGAGAAGGAGGGGGGCCTAGATGAGCCATATAGACGAGTAGACGAGGATAATATTTGCACGATTTACGCCAGGACCCATGGACCAATTCTAGTTATAGACAAGGTCGTGGTTCACTGATGATTGATGGTTTCGGCTGCATTCTTCTGCAATGGGCAGGTATCAATAGCCTCTCTTAGAGATCGCCAAAATGTTCAGCATTACATACAAACTCTAGAGACACACAGCATGATCTATTACTATCTGGTGAACCCCTAGCTGGTCCTCAGTGAGAGTTTCTGCAAGATTAATGCAGGCAAGTCGTAGTCGTAAGCAGATTGAACATACAGCAGGTCGTACAAAAGTCTAGTTTAATGCGCAAAATACAGAAGTTTTTGACTGGGTGGCATATGTACCGATATCAAACCTCCTATTGAGAATCGTTGAGGCATTTTGTCGAGAGGTTTATAAAAATAATGTATATTATTCGTCTGTAGAAGATCTTAAAGCTATCTTTAAGAGTAACTGGCCTAATTTTGAGCCGCAAATCATGCAAGACACTATTTCAAATAATGCAATAATTTCTTCGGGGAAAACCTGCATAAACTGATTTATTAAGGAGAAGGGACATCAAATCAGATTTCTGATCTTTTTTTTTTTTACTTTGCAAAGTGGTAATTAAAAGTGGGTTATTGGAAAAAAAAGACTTTTTGCAAACTTCGTCGATTGTATATATGCTATTTTTGTTTATTTTGTAATAATGGTGTTTAAAAGTGTATAATCTAATTTTATTACTTTGAAAATAAAGAATATATTCACCCTAATAAGTGGTATTTAATTTTTAATTTCGCAATTAGTTAGTTTTCAGAGATATTGTGTGATCCCAACTAGTGTCTAAACTTTTGCGGTGCACTGTATTATTATTTCAAAATTATTTTTTCATGAGTGATGACTTGTTTCTTGTTCAGTGAGAGAGATCAACCTTCAATTAATTATATTAGAAGCATATATACGTGACATGAACAGAGTTTCATGAACATTACCTAGATTGTGTGGAATATGATGATAATGAAAAAATATCAAAGGTGTGAATGCATTGAACATACTAAAAAAAAGATTTAAAGAGTTATGTGCATGCAACAGTTCATTTTTTTCAGTGAATATTATCAAAGTGATTACAATCTGAAAAATGAATATAAAATTATTCTCATGAAACTGGTGAAATTCCATTGAAATATCACTGAAAACAATAGAGGCAACGCAAAATTCATATTTGCGTGTAGTGTTGTTGTGAATCCCTGTGTCGTAATGTTGTGGTGATTGGCATCAGAAATAAGAGTCCACCTAGTGAATAAGAAAAACCTTATTTCCAAAATATTTTCTTCCAATCATAATAATGTATTATGCACTATGCAGTGAGATTTGTTGTTCGTGGTTGTCGTAAACACTTTATCGTCTATAAAAAAAATTTCACACACTTTTGGACACATTAATGCTTATTTTCCAAAACAAATTGCAATGTATCACACTGACCACAAAATATATTCATGCATGCATACCATAACGCGCTATTGGTGAAGATGTTTTACCTCAGCCACGAATCGTTTTACGAAAGTGTCGAGCACAGTAGTGATTGAAGAAAGGTTCAGGTTCAACCACTCCTACTGGACTGACGAGCAGCACCCTCTATCAACAAAATTTGAACTAATTTTTTTCTGCATCAACTCCTCCTTTTTAGTGACAATAACTTTTTCGAAAACCTCATTTGAATATACCAATATTTCTTCAATTTTTATCCATTTTTAAACTATTTACGAATTTATGGGACACCCTGTATTTTTTGTCACAAGAAATTAGGAAAGAGAGCTCGGCCCGTTTAATTTTGCTTTAAATTGTTTGTTTTTAGCTAAAGCCATGCATTGAGCCATGTGGCTCATACCATGTATTATTTTGAATGGGATCCAAATGAGTCCTTTTCTACCAATTTTGTCCAGAAAAACACAATGGTTGAATATACATATATATATATATATATATACTAGCTATAATACCCGGCGCTTCCCGGGTTTTCTTCAATGAGGCTTTTTGGATCACGTGATATCACCCTCTTTCTTCGAGGGACATGCAAACCCTGTCTAAGTTAACCAATCTGGCGACTTCATGAAATAAACAAATCTAGATTTAAAGAAAAATAGAAAATAATATTTTTTTTCCTTTTTTAAGGGGCGCTAGGTATTTCGATTCCCCCCCCCCCGAACTTCAAGTTATCTATTTCTGCCTGTATCTGCTTCCAAAAATTCTTAATTAAAGCTGTGGAGTTTTTTCCGTGTACTTTTTACGGGCCCACCCTGTGGTGGTCGAGTGGTTATAGTGCCGGACTCGTGATGCGAGGATCCGGGTTCGAACCCCACAGTGGTGGTCGGCTGAAGTTGGTTTTCTGTGGTTCCCAACTTCAAGGCGCAAATGCGAGCCGATCTCCCCGTTAAAAAGTCTCGCCACAGAGAGCAACAGTCCTACAACGGTAAATCATTCAACCATAACACTTCACTCATAGTTAGTAAAACTGGGGGCAGATGACAGCACTACACATAACAAGCATTACACAGAAACAAACTCTACGTCAGGTTGCACTACACGCACATTCCCGCATGTACCGATTCGTTGGGGGGTTCCGCGGGGGGGGGGGTGCATGTGTGGTGTAGCAGTAGTAGGTAGGGGCTCGGGGATCCATAATGTTCTTAAGTCAGCCACCTCGTTGGGCAATTTGCCTGTTGTGGCGTTGTATTTGTATATGAATTTATGCAGTTGAATATTAAAAGACAATACGGAGACATTAATTTTCATGCTTGAGAAGATACAAATAAAAAGTTGAAATCAATGTTATTGCCTGGATATCCAACTCAAAAGGAAAAAGGTCCGGATAATTACTTCATATTTAATCTCCTGGGCTTCGTATGCCTAAGCGAACTCAATATATTTCAAAAATCGAGAATTCAATACAATTTTTAAAATTATTGATGTGGCGGAAACCACACTAAATTTCCGCATTTCTACAGTAAAATCGGCAATTTTAACACTGATTTCTATGGGGATCATCCTTTGCCTTACCCTCAAAGTGATGCTGATAATGGCGTCTATTCAAAAAGCTCTCATTACTGGGAGGATTGAAAAAAATGGCAAACTATTATACATACATTTGCAACATTAAAGAAGTGACAAACCATTGTAAAGGCATGTACATGTCTGAAACGTACTGCTAGGAAACCACGGTAACCAAAGTAAACGTTCCGAAAGTGATTGTTGAGGCCCAAAAACCATTGTTGCCCGACAGTTTTTTGCCCGTTTGGGGCATTTGCCCTGCTCTGACGAAATTTTAAAGTAGCCTATCGTTCAAGTCGGGTCCCATTTGGTATATATGCAAAATTTGGATACAATCGATCCAAAATTGTAGATTTATATAGAGAACATACATACACACACACACACAGACAGAAAATCAATTTTATATATATAGATAGATATATTCCTGGTCTAGTTCATTTTTAAAGATTCTTTCAATTATAGTTACGTGTGAGGATGTAGACAGAGAGCTCTGATCTCTGACAGAAGATGCTCCGATAAATACGTAGTTTATTCTGCTTTTTCGTTAATTTTAAATTTGCATTTTTTAAATAAGTTCAAGAAATTAAGAATTTCTTAAATTTTCGTAAATTTTTCTTAAATTTTTTTTTTTTTTTGCGTCTTAAATTTCGTATTTAAAAAAAAAGCTTCGGAATTCAATTTTTCTTTTCAGAAAGCTATAGAAATACAAATACAAAGGTTATAACAGACAAAATGCCCAACGAGGTGATTGGAAGATGCAAATATATCGGATGTCAAATATATCTCAAATATAGCAACCCAAACATAGAAATTATCACAAATAAACTGATAATTATAATAAAATATAAAACACTGCCCATAAAAAATTATGGTTGTTTTATCTAAGTATTGATAGCTTCTCGATTTATCCCGCCATGAATATCGTATTTATTTTTAAACGTGTCAACTGTGGTAGAATTCACGATTCCCCGAGGGTAAACTATAACATTTATTCCAACCTACTAGAGGGAAATTCCCTGCGACATCACAACCTGGAATTTTCCCTTACCAAACGATACTATATTTGTATTTGTATTTATGAAAAACGTACACGAGGCATTTATTTATATAATTACATCATGAAAGCTAACTCATGGTGTTGCCCTCACATCGTGACACAGGTACTCATACTCAAAATGTAAACAACACAAAAACGCATGCTCACAACGGGATGCAGATATTCATACTCTCATTATGTAAACAACAAAGATATCCACATTATGTAAACACACAACACAGATATCCATACTCATTATGTAAACAACACAGAAATACAAACTCACAACGCGACACAAAATTATGCAGGGTGCATAAGTAACAGGGCATATGATATTTTACTGGCAAAACGTTGGCATACTTCCTAGAAGCATACTTCCAATTAGAAAAGTATCCAAATAACGTGTAGTAGTCAGATATGTCATTCATGTTGCAAGGGATTGTATAGTTATTAAAATAAAAATGTTAACTTTTTATGTGGACACCCTGTGCTCAAGAACCCAAACACAACGTAGTTGCCCTGTTTTTCCTGATGCCAACAATAAAAATTCCATGTTTCTAAGTGTGTGTAATATTCACTGAGATATTCGAATTCAAAAACAAAGCAAAGTTGGGAAAAAAACAGCATTAAAAATGCATGTAAAACGGTATACCCGTATTTAACGCTGTTTTTTACTGTGTTAACTTTTGCATTATCCTTCATAAACATGGCATCAAGTCCCGTGACAGAAAGAAATGGTGCGAGCATATGGTGCAAGGATGTCATTTCGATAGTGCACACTATAGTCTCTGAGCTTCTAATAAAGACGTGAAGGTCGATGTGGGGACCAATAGCAATTTCTGCCTAGATCATCATACCGTTACAATGGAGAATTATCAGTTTGTTGATTAACTTTTGAGCATGAGTGTAGTTTGTTAATGCGCAATGGAATCATAATTTCTTTATAAAACTGAAAGTTAAAAATTGGTTCACTAACCAGTTTGGATTTCTCAAATCACTTGGCTGCCTCTATGACTCGTCTAAATTCTTTCGAGGCATTAACAAAAATGTCCACTCACACACAAAATATACAAAAACGTTTTACGAAATACTGGGTGATTAAGGATACAACTCCCATATTGAAAAAATTTGCATATATATTAACTTGAAGTACGTATTTATTCATTCGTGCTCCACGTGACAAGTTTTTTTTCGCCCATTTTTCTAAGCTTGCTTGTCAGACTTGTAACGATCCAGGCGTTTTATATTATGAAACAGCTATAAATTATTATTCTCGGATGAGACAACATTTTAGATGGAATATTGGATTTCTGTGCGTATACTATGGACTGATTTTTGTATGCATCAGATGACTAATGATGTATTTCAAATTTCGTCTCTCTCTCTCTCTTCTCTATACCATCATGTATAAATTTGGTATACGCTCACCTGTTTCTCATTATATTGAAAAGCCTGATAGAGTACGGTGCATTCTCGGCACATGCATATATGCTCAAATATAACATTAATGCTCAAAGCGTGCTATATATTATTTGTTACTACGTCTATTTCAAATAATCCATTTTGACTGAATGACACATATCTTGAATATGAGCAGCTTATCTCCGGTGTTGCTATCATTATTGTATCATTTAGTTTTCTGAGCTATCACAATATGTATTAATATACAGTTTGTTGCTGCTTACTAGAGTACCGTAGTGAGGTGTTTCTGTTACAAATCACAACACATTTCGCTCGTTATACACTGAGTGGCCCCTTTTTTATGACCACCTCGTCAATATTTCTTTGGGCAACCTTTTGCCTTTAATGAAGCGGTGATTCTACTTGGCATGGACTCTTGATGGTCTATTTGTGAAATCTGAGGCCATGCTTGATGAATAGCGCTTTCCGATGTGTGAGATTGGATCGTTGTGGATCTAAATTTCTGATGGCTCATTCAGTCTCATCCCACAAATTCTCAATGGGATTGAGATCTGGGGATTATAGGGCCACCTAAGCGAAGTAAACTCTTCTTCATGTTCATCTCAAACCAATCCTATACAATACCAGCACTATGACAGGACATTTTATTTTGTAGAAAATAGTCATCGCTATTGGAATAAACCATCAACGTAACAGGAGATATACTGGGTCAGCAACGATGTTAAGATATGATGTCTAATTCAGACATTCATGAACACGAATTAGGAAGGATCCCCATCTACAGACACTCGCCATGTCGTGTCAGACACGACAACCATTCTTTAACATAAAAATGTAATCATAGCTACGATAGATATGAATACGCTCATTGGTTTTATATTAAAGAATGTTTGCCGTGTCCGATACACCCGGTGAGTGTCTGAAGATGTGAATCAACCCTTAAAGGGCCCAAAACATGCCAGAGAAAAACATTCCCCAAACCATCACATTGTCTCCAGTAGCTAGAAGAGTTATAGCACTTGGTGTCCATGCTTTCGTGATGTTTCCGCCAAATTCTCACTCGTCCATTTGCATGGTGTAACTAAAAGCGTGATTCATCGGATTGCATAACTTGTTGCCAATTGTCCACTGTACAATCTTGTACTCCTGAGCGAAATCGAGATGTTTTTCTTGTTAGCTGCAGACAGCAACGGTGTTTGGACAGGCCTCCAGCTTCTATATTCTATACGATGCATTGTATGGCACACAGTGCTTTCAGTGATCCTTTGAGACGTCCCTTGATCAAGATCTGCAGCAATTTGCTCCACTGTTACCGTTCTGTTGTCTTTCACAAGTCTGGAGACATTCTGTTCCACCTGTGCATTCACCATTCGGTGACAACCATAAGCACATTGAGACCCAGTTTTTTGCTTGACAGTTCAGTCTTTGAATACTTTAACTACAGCTGCTCTTGAACTTTTCACAAATGCTGCGGTTTCGCTGACACTCGCTACATGGCTTCAAGATCCTACAATCATCCTACATTCAAAACCCGTCAAACCACGTTTTTTCCCTATGTCTTCACAAACACACACACAATTCGCCTATTCTACTGGCTCAGGAACTAAGCTCTCCTATCTTATACTAGACTAGTCCTCTTGCGGCAATGGTGTGTGACGTCATAGCTCTTTTGCTTAAAACTGTCAGGCTGTCATAATAAAATGTCTACTTAGTAAAAGAAGTTACACTGTCAAACCTACTGCCCATAAAAGAACATTATATGTTCTTTTGAAGAAAATGGTTTTGGCAAGCATGGAAAAAAAAAATATATATATAATGAATTTTTGGATTTTATACTAAATATATCATAATTATTAGGCAACATCTAAAATGATTAAAACGACTGATATCTAGACAAGAAATATTCGACAGATAAAACTACATCAAAAATTTCGATTCTATTTAATATGTTCTCATTTTTCATGGTAATTACCAATATTATCAGCAATCCGATCTTTTTCCTCTCGTTTCCGATTATTTCAGCTTCAAAAACTGATTTCTAACAACGAATGAACCACGATCGCTTTAGATTGAAATTGCGAAATCTCGATTATACGCAACTGTTTTCTCGCTTAAAAACCAAAAAATAATAATTGAAAACAAGTATTGAATTTAAGATTTATGAGAAGGAATTAAGCGCAACAAATTTTGAAACTAAACCAAAAAATTATGTAAATCCCTGGCCTAAATGTTTTGAAAAATCTTTTTTTTTCGAAAAAATTGTATTCATGAATTTAATTTAATCTTCCCAAAGGATGTAAGATGTGCCTCTAGTTAGCTTTTAATACATTACATGCGAATTATTATCGCATAACGAACAAATTTAAAAAAAATGAAAATCCATTATCGAGGAGGTACTTACTATAACTTGGAAAATTTATTTCTTTTAAAAAAAATGTATCAAATTACGTATATTATAAAGTGATTGGAAACTATACATACTAAACAAATTCAAGTATATTTATACTTAAAAAAAATAATGGCTTTCTCTGTGACATCCATTACTGGGAGAGACATTCTGTGAGAAATTGCTCGGTGAAATATTTTTTTTCGAATGCTTTTGAAAATTTTTAATTAAAAGCATTCATCTCATTCATTTAGATGAAGTGAATATATTCGATTTGGTGATTTATAGAAACCATCACTTTTTTTAAAAAAGTCTGTAAATACTAAAAATACGGATAAAGATTTAAACTTCCATTAAAAAAATTGCAAGAGAGATAAATATTGAATTTTAACTGTCTTGCTTTTTCATAATTCTCTTATGAATGTCTTACGAGGGTTTTAGGAAATGGGTTGCCATACGGTTTTATTAAGTTTTTTGGCTGTTTGAATTGGCATGTTTCGCATCTTTTGGTTTGGCTCCGAGCATGGCTTCGGTCTACTTTTATGCCAAACTAGAGTAATCGGAACGCATGATCACACTGCTCGATTTGTACGCTGCTTATGAAATGACCATTAAAATTTATTTTTCACTTTATCCCAGAAACTGAAGCCAATCTGACAAAACCAATGCCAGATTTGGAATCAGCACCCAAAAATCATCCTAAAATCACTGAAATACACTGCTCAAAACAATTAGGGGAGCACATGGTTTTAACAAAATTACGCAAAGATGTATACCGATAAGTAACATAAAATGAATCATCCATAATTTAAAGCCTAGCAGGAAACGGAAGAAGAAAACTTCATATGCAAATCAAAGTTCATGACGTCAAAAACCAGAAAAAGGAGATAAGGGCAGAAATCGGGATGTTGCAGAAACGTCTGTTTTACTGCCGTAACTGTGAAATTCGATTGCGCAGTATTGTTTTTTGAGACAGGGTGACTTGAGGATGTCTCAACAACGTGATTTACCGGAATCCATGGCATGGCGTGTTATAGGCAGACTGGAATCCGGGCAAACACAACGTAGTGTCGCGGACGCTGTTGGAGTCGCCAGAAGTGTTGTTGCAAGGCTGTGGAATCGATTCCAAGAAACAGGAAATGTTAGACGTCGTCCAGGGCAAAGTCGGCCACGCGCCGCTACAGCAACTGATGACCGGTATATACGGTTAACAGCCCGTCGAAACAGAACAGAGAATGCTACGCAGCTGCAAAGACGGTTGCTCTTGGCAACAGGACGAAGGGTGTCCAGCCAAACAGTACGTAATCGGCTTCATGAGGGAGGGCTCTATGCACGTAGGTCAATGGTCTGCATTCCGTTGATCCCACGCCACCGTGCGGCCCGAAGAAGATGGGCTGCTGAACATCGAGATTGGGAGCAACATGATTGGAGCCAAGTGCTGTTTACAGACGAGTCCCGATTCAGTCTGGAGTGTGACACCCGACGTGTTCTGGTATGGAGGAACAAGGGCACTCGAAATAACCCCGCATTCGTTCGTGAAAGGTCACAATACAGACGAGCTGGTTGGATGGTATGGGGTGGAATCAGCATAGGCGGACGTACGGACCTACATATCATTCGGAATGGCACTTTGACGGCCCGAAGGTATGCAGACGAGATACTGCGACCTCATGTCATCCCTTACGCTGGAGCCATTGGAGATTCCTTTGTTTTCCAGGATGATAATGCCCGACCGCATAGAGCTCGTCTGGTGGAGAACATGCTTGAAGCTGAAACAATACAGCGTATGGAATGGCAAGCGTGCTCTCCTGACCTGAATCCAATCGAGCATGTTTGGGACATGTTCGGACGACGCATTGCTGCGCGACCAAGGCCGCCTGTTACTGTCCGAGACTTGCAGATCGCACTTCTTGAGGAGTGGAACAGTATTCCCCAAAGTCTGATCGATAACCTCATCGCATACTTGGCAAACAGGTGTGCAGCAGTCTTAGCTGTTCGAGGAGACCACACGCCCTATTAAAACTCATGCATCATGTCTAAACAGTACTTTTTTTTATCGTTTACATATAACCAAATTGTTGCCCTAAATCATCTTTTTTCCATATTTTCAAAGAATTAAAGCTTAATTCCAAATTTTTTTACGTCTTTTTTCTGTATTGCGCATTGATACGCGTGTACTATCCATTGTATGCCAATACGTGTCTGTCTCGCACGGTTTTCTTCACTTTTTTGCTTGCTCCCCTAATTGTTTTGAGCAGTGTATCTTCGAGAACAAAATCAACGTTGAACAGAATTTTGAATATTACTATCGTAGATGCAAACGAAATGCGCCGAAGTTGAAATTATATTAAATCTCGGTTATATATTCAGCCATAACTGCATGCCACCGGGCTTTCAATTTTCATAAAGTTTTGCAATTTACGATGCAATTAATATATTCTAACAACAATAAAATTCCACAAAAAAACTTTTTACAATTACTATATTAAATAAATATATATATATATTTTAATCTTTCTCATAATTTATAGAATGAAAATTAGTCTTTCGCTGCCGGAGAAAAGCAATTATATTTTTTTCTTATAATATAAAGAATAAGACGCCGATAAGAACTTCCTAATCCTTTGCCCTCTCTAATAAATAAAATCTTCTCAATGTTATTTTTTCCGCTTTAATCTATAAACTGTCACTAACTTCTCCCTCTAATTAGTTTCCAGTAAATATATTTTTGAATATATCTCTCTCTAAGTATTTTTTTTTATAATAATGTACTAAGTTATAATGTATAAATAGTGTTTTTTTTTCTAAAAAGATAAAATAACGCAAATTGATCATCTGGAAATTTGCTTCGGATAATAGTAATAATAACATAATACGAATTAATAAAAAAACTTCCAATATAAATTCAGGAGATAACAGTATTGTTATTTTATCATTATTTTACACTTTTATTCGTCATTTTGATTTATTTTAAAAATCACAAATTAATGATACATTAATTGAAAATGAACTCTATATCGTTCTGTGGATACGGTTTTTTGTGAATATATTTTGAAATATCACAAGTATAAAATTGAATTATTTTTTTTATGTGATAAACGATATTTGATTTGCTGTTTTCATTTTTGAATGTCATAGAGTGTAACGAGTAACAATGTTGTTTTAACGATTAATGTTTCTTCTAAAAAATTTCACGCTTCATTATTTATCAATCTGTATAAATAGTTTGTGTTTAAATTGTCTCTGCTAAATTTATTAAATTTATCTTATCTATATATGTATATAAATACTTGTGATGAGTCATTCTAAATCTTTTTTGGGGTTCCCCCATGATCAAACGCCACGGAATCATCAAGAATCGCGGAAACGGGGTAATTTCAAAGAAAAACTTTCTTGTTATATATATTCTTCTTGCAAACAGGGTATTTCTTGTATTTCTTGCAAACAGGGCCGTAACTAGATAATTTGTCAACACATTTTGGCACCCCCGTGTAATGTACAGTAGAAGGACCAGTTACAGGGTGGATTCGTCGCCCTATCTAGTCTAGCACCAGGAGTCACCAGATCCGGCTGCCCTCCCCTAGTTGAGGTTCTGCCCACAAAGCTGTTCTTTATTTTCAATTTTATCGACATAGTGTTTTTAAAAAAATCTAGTCCATTCTTTTGAGACCCATGGTACCATATGGAGACCCATGACTTCCATATCCTGCAGTAGATCCCCTAGGCTAGGATATTTACCCCTCCCTACGTGAAACTGTTCACGGGCCTCCCCCCAGGCTGAAGCCCTGTCAGCCCCACCCCCTTGTATTAGGCCATGCGGGGACCTCAATTGCATAGGGGCTTCCACGATAAGATCTGCCACAATGATTTATAGCAATAAATTTGTATATTAAGAGGTGGTGTGTAAGTTCTCTTTCACTTTGCCCTGGGGCTATGACGCTTTTGAGATGGCAGTTGGGATCTCTTTTTGGATACATATTCAAAAATCTCTTTGAGCTCCGTAGAACAGCTTCATTATCATCAAGCGTTCGGTAGAACCGCTTTATCAAAGGTTCTGCGAGATACTTTGTTAGAAACCCCTGCTCTAGACCACTAGACTACAAAAGCAACGAATCTCAATCTTTCCTTATAGCTCGTGTGTGCTGAACGGGACCTACATCGACGGTGGAACCTAACTCTGGCCAAAGCTCATAATTGCTGCCACTGCCACCACAACTTATCCAAGGATGATGTCCGCTATCCATACGAAGGTTTCCAACAGCTGGCTGATGCAAAGATGAATGAAAGAAAGAAAATTCAACAGCCGTACGGGGAATCAAACTGACGTCCTTTCACTAGCCGGGTGAGCGGAAGCAGCTGTTGAAAACTTTCGTGTGGATACCGGAGAGTGACATCATCGTTAGATAAGTCGCCATCTGGTTGCAGTGTCGCCAATTATGAGCTATGGCCCGAGTTAGGTCCAATCGTCCATGTACGGTGCCGTTTAGCGCACACGAGCTCCGAGTAAAGATTGAGGTTCATTGCCTTTGTAGTCTAGTTCGCTCACCCGGCTAATGGGAGGATGTAGGTTCGATTCCCCGCAAGTGAAGGGGAATTTGCTTTTTTTTCCAGAATTCATCTTAGCATTATTCAGCTGTTGGAAACCTACGTATGGATAGCGGAGGGTGACATCAATCCTTCAATTATAATATCTTATAAGAGCCAGTTCTGTACTGTTAAAGTAAAGATTAGAAAAGGATTTTTTCACTCAGAGCACAAGACGATATTTATCTTGGTCGCACAGAGCACGTTCTTTCCTTGGTCGCTCAAAGGACAGGCGCACAGAGAAGGTAACCAGCTGGAAAATCCTAGGCTGCCTAATCGGCCATCTTTGTGCAAAGTGTGACGTAAATATTATCAATATAGGCAATAGGTGTTCCTTCTGTCGTTTTTTTTTAATGATTTAATCTTTGAACAGAAAACTGGTTTTTTTCATCCTAAGATAGAGGTCGATGAGTCCGTCCGGTATTTTCCAATCACCTAATCTGGCTCGTGTCCGACTGGTTCGCGGTTAACATATCATTGGCTAAACATCTGTGACAGCAGAGCAACCACATGCACTGAAGCGAATTAATAGAATGACAGGAGTACGTTTGTATTTTTAGTTATACAATTACAAATACAAAAGCCACAACAGGCAAAATGCGAAACGAGGCGAATGAAAAGCCCGGATTAGGAGATGTCCAGAATTATTGCTCTCTATTATTAATCTCCCCAGCTCATTAAAACTTCAGTTTATAGGACTACTGTATATGCAAATGCATAAGTGCATATGCAATTGCATATTTTAGCATTTTTTATAGTTAGTGCATATAAACACATGAAATCAACGAAATTTTAGAATGTGCATATTTTTAGCATTTTTCTTATTAATTGCATTGTACTAAATGATGTGTTCGAGATTGTTTTTATGTCTTTTTTCTTCAAATTTAATCATAGTTCTTTAATTTTTTTTAAGCAAATATTTTACCATTGCGTAATATTCATTTTAGTGCATATTTTTAGACACTTTTAAATTCATACTTTTGCACAATTAAATGCAAGTTTCTTCATTTTTCGCATATTTTTTTAGTGCTACTGCTTATTTTTCTTTTCTTTCAGCCCGTACTTCAGCGTTTTTAATATGTATATTTTTTGTCTGTCACTTTCGTGCACATTTTTCGTTTTTACGTTATATTTCTTCATTTCCAACTGGACGGTGTTTTTTTCTTCATTTTTGCGTCCTTTTTAGAGAAACAAGCATTTCCAAATGCATATTCTTCATGCATTTCAAATCAAATGATTATTCTTTCAATTTATGTACATTTTTCAAAAGTTCCTACATGCCCTTTAGGGTGTATTGAAGAATTTTTAAGGCATATTTTATGCTTAGTTCGGTATTTTTAAATGTATATTTTACATTTTTCGTGCATTTTTTCATTTTTGGGCACTTTTATATGCAATTTTTTTCCATTTTTGCGTTTGTTTTTCATTTTCAGTGACATACTTCGGCATTATTAGATGGATTTGTTTGTTTTTCTCATATATTTTTGATTTCACGGTGTATCTAGCCATTTCCAAGTGCATGTTTATGTTTTCAGTTCATATTTCAGCGTTTTTTAGTGCATATTTTGCCATTTTTTTTAGCAAATATAATCCACGCTGTAATGCTCATAATCGATTTTATCAGTGAGCTGTCTCGGAAGAGAATATCATAGAATCCACTAACCAAAAAAAAGGTATTAAAACTAAATTCTTACTGAAAATTAAACTTCGTATTCCGTAAGAAAGAATTGATTTCGAAAAGAAAAGTGATTAATGGACACTCAATAGAAAACATTTAAAACGGAAAATTAATATATAATATATACGCACGTGATCATTCTTTGGGAATTAAATAATTAACTAAGATCAAAGTTCCGATAAAAATACCATATCGGAGATTATTTGCCAAGGAAAAAAAATTTTTTTTTAATTAATAGATCGAGAGATAATTTAAACCCAAGAAACTTATTCTCAAGATAAGAAAAAACTGGATAACTAAAGAAAAATGATACGTTTTGCCAAGTCTTGGATTCCGCTGCATCTTAAATCATTTTTGTGAGTTTTCCTGGTCTAGAGAGACCAGGAAAACTCCCGGGAGAAAATTTATTAAAAAGAAATGTTTCCATTATCTTGTAAATGAAAACAAAAAAATATACTTTTAGCGATTTCATTCGTTGCGAAACTCGAAACAACACAACCTGTAAAGAAATGAAACGAAGGAATTCTATTTCTATCTTTGAGTACGAAGAGAATTCTAGGGGAATTGGTGCCGCGGCGGCACGTACACACATTTTGGGTATGCATCGTATCTTATAAATACAGTCAACGCTGCTTATTAGAATCACGGATAATGATATCAATAGGGCATCGTTATCACTTTAGCAAAGCAAGAAGCGGATTAATATCATAACATGGGAAAAAAAATTGGTTTATAGTTATCGGGATAATGAGAGATATAGACGGGGTTTTTCTCAGCCGAAGAGATATCAAGGAAACAGCTTTATTCTGGATATTACGCTGAGGTGAACTCGGAACGAAAAGCCGTCTTGGCTCCGCCGGGACTCGAACCCCGGCCCTCTTGCATACCCGAAAACAACGCTATCATCTACACCACGAAAGACACGACCCTGCCTTCATTATTTCACGTGCTTTGGTGTGAGACGCTGAAGTAGAGATGGTGGTTTCAACTTCAGGAAATAGCCCCCAGATGTGTGGGACTATAGAAAGCATTTTCATCTAGACATAACTCTGGAATTATTTTTTAATTTTGAAATAATTAAATTATTTTATTTCAAAACAAAATTATTTTATTTTTTTTAATTTTGAATCATTTCTTCCATCAATTTTGAAATCATTTCTTTCATTTATTCTGTATTTTCATGTGTACTGGGATTATCTCTGTCAATTATTTTTCATATTTTTGATTCATCAATTCTGAATTTTTATTATTTCTCAGATAATATCTTTCATTAGTTCCTAATTTTAATTGGTTTTGGAATTATTTCTACTATGAATTCAAAATTTTCTTGAGTTCTTAATTTATATTTAATTCTGTCTATACTTTTTTTTTGTATGGATGTTTCAGCACTAGTATATTTTGTAATAATGTATGCATTTTTGGATGCCGATTCCCCGTTCCCACAGAATATATAAAATCGGGGCCCCCCCCCGAAATTATTCAGATGACTCTGGTCCCGCTATTATTTTCACACCGGGCCCCACGTCTGCCAAATAGCAGGCGGCTATTCACAAATAATGGGTAAATTTGGCTAACCATTTCTGCGAATGTTTTTGTCTTATCAATCAAATCACTATTACGATAGATACGGAAAACTGGCTGAGTGAAGAGCTATCGATGTTTCAGTAAAAAAAGGAAAATTCATCTCTGCCTTCACGAACCCCGGTCTTTCGTTTGCTGGACGAGTGCTCTACCAACTAAGCTATGAAGACAGATAGAATTTCCCCTCCTTGGAGAGTATGTATATGCTGAATGGCTCCGTGCAATGGACGGTGGTGGCATTCTGCTATTAGCTCGCAGATGACATCAAGGCCACCAGATGGCGGTATATGACGAAAGACGTCAGTCTCCCTTGTTAATGCGACAGATACGGAAAACTGGTTGAGTGAGGAGACATCGATTTGTTTCATGAAAGGAAAATTCATCTCTGCCCTCACGGGGAGAGTTTTCCGTATCTGTTGTATTAACAAGGGAGAGTAATGTCTTTCGTCATATACCGCCATCTGGTGGCCCTGGTGTCATCTGCGAACTATTAGCAGAATTCCGCCACCGTCCATTGCATGGAGACATTCAGCATATACAAACGCTCCAAGGAGAACAAATTCTATGTCTTCATTGCTTAGTTAGTAGAGCATTCGTCCGGCAAAGGAGAGACCGGGATTCAGTTCCGTGTGGGCAGAGATGAATTTTCCTTTCCTGAAACATCCATATCTTCTCACTTAGCCAGTTTTCAGTATCTATCGTATTAATAAGGGAGAGTGACGTCTTCCGTCATAAATCGCTATCATTAAATGAATATTTGTAGTTGCTAGACAACCAGTCTCCAGGGCTTTTCTGCTCAACCATTGGTCGTTTACAAAATTTCCAGTTCCAAAAATGTTTTAAATGAGACAAATATTCATTTTGTGCCACATAAAATGAAAATTAATTTACTAAAAAATTACAAATTAATAAAAAGAATTACAAAATCTAACTTTTATATGTTCCCTTAGCCCATATAGTTAATAGAAAACGTTTGTCTTTTCTGAAATATGTAAAATAAACCAAAAGTTTCACGGCTGTACGCCAAATATTTACAGAGATAACTAATTTTAAAGTCTGAATGGGTATTCATAGTCGTTCATAATTTAAACAATAAAATTGTTAAATTTGTATTTGACTCAGTGATCAGATACCAGTTTCAAACACGTCTCTGATGTTAATGCATTGAGTGAGTATGATTGGTGCTCCACTTTTTCGAAGAAAAAAAATTAGCAATAAAATCTGATAAATCACTTTTTTACAAACATGTAAGTAATTGTATTCATTCGTTAATTTTTCAAACAAAATATTAAACAAAATTATTAGAGAATTTCACGTATAAGTGAATCACACAGACGAGCAATACTGAGTGACATTAAACAGAGAAAAAAAATAAACCTCAACTATTCCAATTTATATTTTTGCACCGACCTCTCAATGACAGCTAAAAAGGTCACTTCCAAGTACTGAAAATCGGAAAAATCACAAACTTTGAAATAAAATACCTCGCTTAATTTTCGTCCGTATGGTAATGGAACTTGTTTTTACAACATATACGGTAAACTGGTTGTATGAAGAGCTATCGATGTTTAGGAAAGGAAATTCATTTGTAGCCCTCAAGGGAGACTCGAAACCCGGTCTCTCGCATACCGGATGAGTGCTCTACCTCTAAGCTATGAAAGCCGATAGAACATTCCCTCCTTGAGCGTGTATATATGCTGAATGGCTCGGTGCGGTGAACGGCAGCAACATTCCGCTAATAACTCGCAAGTTGCATCAAGGTCACGGTGTATCGCACGGAGCCATTTTCATATATATATGCTACAAGGAAGGGACATTCTATCTGCTTTCATAGCTTAGAGGTAGAGCACTAGTCCGACATACCGGTGTTCGAGTCTCCAAGAGGGTAGAGGTAAATATTTCCCTTTCCTAAACATCAATATCTCTTCATACAGCCAGTTTTCCGTATGTATTTTATTAACAAATTGGGAGAGGAATTTTTTATTTGTCATATTACTGCAAGGAAAAACTTTTTCTAGGTACTAAAATAGGGGCTTTGTGAAAAAAAATGCGAGAAATTAGATTATGTAATTTTAAATATACGTTCTTATAAGAGTAGCATATTATTAATATTTACTTCATTTAAAACATTTCTGGGGCTAGAAGTTTTGTTTATGACCAATTTATGGGAACAAAAAGGCCTGGGTAAAGGTAAACGGTTTATATAAATTTAAATGACGTTCATATTTGTAACAATCAAATTTTCAATTTTTTTTCATTTCAGCCATTTTGGTGAGTAAGTTAACTGCTGTGGTCTTTGCGTTCATCTCTGTATTTTTTCTTATTATATTGATTCCACACACCCTAATAAGATAATATGACCAAGAACTTTCCAATGTTAAAAACCTAATCTGCCTAATCTAGAACTGTTCAATCGTAGGTTGGTTCACTAATTACTCGGCTAACTAGTCGGTTGTAGTTCTTGCGTGTAGATCTTAACTGCTTTAATTCGGGGTTAATGGTAATGTTATTTGGTTTAATGGTACTGGTATTGTGCTTTCTTCCACCGAAATTCGTGTTTAGTTACCTTTTCTGACTAAAACAGAGTGTTATGATTTTATTATTAGACTTTGAGACAAAAAAAAACAGTATAATAACAATTACGCCTGAAGTTAAGTGACAAAAAATAATTATTTCAGTGTCTACACAGTCATCTAATGATTACATTCACATCTCACGTCTCGTATTTTTTTTTGAGTGTATTCTTTCTAGCTGTAGACTATTTTAGCTCTGAGCTAGAAAAACAAATCTATCAGGAGAAACCGAAACATTGACTGTCTTTTCAAAAATCGAAATTTCCGGCACGTCTGGTTCAGACGATTCAATCAGAAAGTCATTAAGAAACATTATTGAACAACATAGGGTTACGAAATAAAATTCAATTTTGGCCAGATAGATGGAAAACCTTTGCGGAAATACTGTATTTCATAACGTTGGAACCACACGCGCGCAATAATTAAATTCATAAGTACGTACATTGAATCTTTGTCTATTGCTTATGTACAGTATTATTAACCACTAAAGAAAATAAATATTCAATTTATTTTCTGGAATTTCGATTAATCATTCAAGTAAGATATTTCATAGCTGTTGTCAGAGCCGCACTTAGGGGACTGCGACAGGTTCGATTCCACTGGATTTGTTGGGCCCCACACTTACCGTAATATTAATTTCTTTCATAAATTCTGAATTTTTACCCATTCTGGAATTTTGTATTTTCATCTAGAAAAAATATAATTCCGGAATTTTTTCTTTCATAAATTCTTAATTTCCACTAATTCTGGAATTGTTTCTTCAATAAATTGGGAATGTCCACCAATATTCTGGAATTGTTTCTGCAATAAATTTTGAATATTCACCAACTCTGGAATTCTCAGCTTTCGTCATTTTTGGAATTCTTAATTTTTATTAATTCTGAAAATTTGCATTTATTCTGAATTTTTATCAATTCTGAAATTATTTTTTTCATATATTTTTAAATTTCATGGATGGCTGGAATTATTTCTGTCAATTATTTTTCTTATTTTCAATTCATGCATTCTGAATTTTCATTATTTCCTCAAAAAAAATTCTTCCTTTAAATCCTAATTTTAATTGGTTTGAGATTATTTATTTCATCAATTTCAAATTTTCTTCATTTCAAAATTTTCATTTTTTTGTTAATTTACATTGAATTTGCTTTTTTGTATACGTATATATTTTTCCGCATTCCTGTATATTTTGCAATAATTTTTGGATGCCGAAATTATTAAGATGCTTCTCCCCCTACTATTATTACTATTATATTACATTGTCATACATATTTTATTTTGGGTTATATTTTCTCCAACTGTAACTGGATTATGTTGGAGTGATGAATAAATAAATAAATTATTTTAGCACTTGGCCCCACGTCTGATAAAGGCGGCCCTAGCTTTTGTGGCGAGTTACACGGGAACTCCTCTGTACATTTATCCATACTCGTATTTATAACATTTCAATTTTACATGTTGAATTATTTTTTTTATTATTCTTCCACATAATAGCGCGTTTGTTTTTTTTTAAACCAAAATATTAGTAAGTGGAGAAATATCAAAGTATTCGAATCTCTCCAAAACGAATTGAACGTGAAGAATAAAGTCGATGAAAAACAGTAAAAATATTCTCGAAGAATCTGAAGAAAAAAATAGATATATGAAGAAACGAAGTAAGTCAACCATAGATTGAAGATCAAAGAAACCGTTTGAAGATCTATTTAAAGGCTAAAAGATATTTTTTTAAATAAGTAAAAAACAAAGGAAGTGCGACACTCTTTTCTCACGGAAAAAGGTGATAAATAGCAAATGTGATGGACTATTTCATTTAAAAGAAAAAGAACAAAATATAAAGCAATCTCATATACCGAAAATACCGAGAGAGGAACACAAAACTCTCAAAAATTCCAGAAAATGATAGTCCTTAAATTCCTTCAAAAATCAAAAAGAAAATAAGTTAGACTTCATTCAAAAATAATAATAACAAACGCGTTTCCTGAAACAATCAAATAGAAAAGAAAAGCGAATCAAAAACTGCTGTTAATAAAAACAATTATAAACTTTAAAAAAATGTATCTTAATTATTTCTTAACTTAAATAATATTAGATATGTGTTTTTTATTTTAAAATTTTAAATTCCTTTTAACTTCATTGGTATAATTAACGTTGGTTAATTAAATGTGTATTTTTTTTATACGGAATAATTTCGATGGAAAGGAGAAATATTTCAGAATTTTCGAAACTTTGAAATATTTTCTCTTACTTTCCATTCCGAAAACTATCATTTGATAATAAAGATTAGAATGTAAGGAATTAATTTTAATTTTTTCTAGCCAAAACCTCACGTACTTGAAATGCGAATTTTGTACTAAATGCTAACAAACATTCTTCGAATATTTTCATAATTTTGCTTTTCATCAAGCTTAACCAGAAGTTATTAGAAAATTTTATTAAAACGTAATTAAAATATCTTTTTTTCAGTGATTAATAGCGCAATTACATCTGTATAGAGTTTAACGTAAATTTATTATTTAAGCCCAATAAAATGTTGCTGCCAGCATGAATTTGATACCGAAATACCGTATTTTTTGTATTCGACGAATTCTCAGAGGTTTCAGAGCCGTGGATTACGCAAAACAATTCCAATTCCTGTGGTTATTTCTGTCGCAAAACAAAAAAAAAATTATAATTCCCTCCCCAATTTCCATATAGATTTTCTTAAATTCCTTCATAGATCAAAAAGAACACATAAGTTAGATTTTATTCAAAAAATCTTTGTTACATAATGATAACAAACGTGTTTCCTGAAATATTAAAATAGAAAAGAGTAGCGAATCAAGAACTAATGTTAAAAGAAATCATAAATTTTTAAATAATCTATCTTAATTATTTCTTAATTTAAATAGTTTTAGAGATATGTGAGTATTTCCTATTTTTAAACAATTTTTAACTTAACTTCATTGGTATAATTAACGTTGGTTAATTAAATGTATATTTTTTTATTTGTATTTTGATGGAAAGGAGGCGAACTAATTCAGAATTTTTTAAACTTGAAATATTTCTACTTTCCATTCCAAAAACTATGCATTTGATAAAAAAAAAAAAAGATTAGAATGTGAGAATTAATTGTAATTATTTTTAGTCAAAACCTCATGTATTTGAAGTTTGAGCTTTGTACTAAATGCTAACAAACATTTTTTGAATACTTTTATATTTTAGCTTTGCATCAAGCGTAAGCAGAAGTTATTACAAAATTTTATTAAAACGTAATTAAAAGATCTTTCTTTCTCAGTAGTTAATAACGGAATTACATCTGTATAAAATTGAGGATAAATTTATTATTTAAAGGGAATAATTATACTGCCAGCATGAATTTGATATCGTAATACCGTATTTTTGTGTATTCGGCGAATTCTCAGAAGTTTCCAGGGCCGCGGGTTATACGAAACAATTCCAATTCCTGTGGTTATTTCTGTCGCAAAACAAAAAGAAATTCTAATTCACCCCAATTTCCATACAGTTATGTATAAAGATATGTATGCATAGATAAAATATCTCGCGTGCTTTTGAAAATATTACGTATGAAACAGAAATGTATGAAAAAAAAACTGTATAAAAAAGGAATTTTTTCCATTAAAATCCGATGTCGGTCTGAAAGAAATTCAAATTTGAAAACGAAAATAGATAACAACAAATGAAAGGAATCCTTTCCTAGAGAATATTTTTGAACAATATTCCGTAGATTACTTTGATAAATGAATTTTTCGCGAACAATAACCAGGAACGGAATTTTTTCCTTTTTTTTTTTCAAAATGGGATAAATGAACAATACAAATAAAAGATATGGTTATATCTGAATGTTAAAACAAAATATCGAATGGGAACAAATAGTTATCGGTGAAATACTCAACTATACCGGAATAGATCTAAAAAAATCAGTAAAATTTGAGTTGTTGTTTTTTTTCCCAATAGCAGGGAATACACTGAATTTGAAATTATGGATATTCAACGATATGCAAATCTTGCAGCACTACTCATTCGCGTCTGCGCATATGAGGGCACTGCTGCCGTGAATATATAACTGCAGTCAAACTCGGCTGAAACATCCATATTTGGTGGTCCGGACTGATTTCTCGTGGAGAGTAATTTTAATAAACCTTGCTATATAATAATGTCGATGAAAAGCAAGCACCTCGGATACAACGACAAATTTTTAGTCACTTTTGTTTCCGTTTCAATGACGTCTTCTTAAAAAATTACTAAGATTAGGGCTGCTTAACATTCAGGTGGGGGTTTTTTTTTTTCGTCTATTGTTCTATCTATATCAAAGAGTGCGGGCCACTTCATTGGTATGAAAATGTCACGGGCGACATTAGTGATCAGTAGATGTGCCGCGGGTCACTTGAGTGTTCTGAGAATGTGCCGCGGGTAACTTTAGGGAGGGAAGAATATGCTGCGAGCCACTTGAGTGATCTCGAACAGTGCACCAGCTTACTTAAATCTATATACATATAATTTATTTTCTGCCTGTGTGTCTATGTTCTCTATACAAATCTATAATTTTCGATTGGTCGTCTTCAAATTTCTCATATATATACCAAACGGGACCCGACTTGACCGATAGGCTACTTTAACAGTTCGTCAGAGCTGGGAAAATGCCAGAAATGGACGAAAAACCGTCGGGCAACAATGGTTTCTGAGCCTCAACAATCACGATCGGAATGTTTACTTTGGTTACTGTGGTTCCCTAACAATTCGTTTCAAACATTCATATGCCTTTACAATGAATGGTTCGTCACTTCTTCAATGCTGCCCGTATTATGTATAATAGTTTATTCCTTTGTGATGGTTTGTCACTTTTTCAATCCTCCCAGTAATTGAAGAAAACCCAGGCACAGCGCCGGGAATTGCAGCTAGTGACCTATAAAAGTACAGCGTTTAATTGAAGTGGTTTGAGGATGTACCGCGGGTCACTTAAGTGGTCTGCAAATGAGCTGCTGGTCACTTAAGATATCTGTGAATGTGCCGATGGTGATTCAAGTGATATGGTTATAATATGTGCTACTTATTTTATTTTTACAAAATTAAGTTATACAGGTCGCGGACCACATTAGTTGTCTCCGCGGGCCATGGATTGAGCACGTATGATCTACACCTAAAGAAAATATTCATTACATAAGCCGCTGTGGTGGTCGAGTGGTTATAGTGACGGACTCGCGATGCGAGGATCCGGGTTCGAACCCCAGAGTGGTGGTCGGCTGAAGTTGGTTTTCTGTGGTTCCCAACTTAGAGGCGCAAATGCGAGCCGATCTCCCCGTTTAAAAGTCTCGCCACAGAGAGCAACAGTCCTACAACGATAAATCATTCAATCATAACACTTCACTCATAATTAGAAAAACTAGTGGCTGATGGCAGCACTACACATAACAAGCATTACAGAGAAACAACAAAACTTCACGTCAGGTTTCACTTCACGTACACGCACATTCCCGCATGTACCGATTCGTTGGGGGATTCCGCGGGGGGGGGGTTGTATTAGTAGTAGGTAGGGCCTCCAAAAAATGGCTCGGGGATCCATGATGTTCTTAAGTCAGCCACCTCGTTGGGCAATTTGCCTGTTGTCGCGTTGTATTTGTATAAGCATCCCATAAGTTTCTCTGTAATGAATTAGCCGCTTAAAAGCCCAGAATCCAATCCTTTCGAGCACGTTTTACACACTGTAGAGGCACGCCTTTCGTCAAATTCCGGTGACTTCGTTTGAATTATGGACAGCTATAGCTGATGTTTGGCGAGAAAAACTAGCGGTGCAGTTGATTGAATCCATGCTTTCTAGTTTGTGAACTATTATCAAGGCAAGAGATTGGCCCACTAGTTATCGAATTGGTATTAAAATACGTTTTTTTTTATTGATCACCAAAACTTAGGTACTAATTTTATGTTTCGAAAAGTTTGAATTCGTGTATTTCTTATGGCGTATACATGTTTCGTGTAGTTTCGATTTATGTCATACTAGACGTTACCCGCGGGATCGCGTGGATTTCGTAATCTGAAAATTCTTCCTTATCACCCAGTTATGTGTTCAATTTTGAAAAATCTTTTCTTATATATAGTGTGAGTCGGTACATTAGAGCCCGAGTGGCATGGTGGTAAGATGCTCGTCTACCATCGTGAAGGTTGTTGTCGGGGTCCCGGGTTCGAACCCAAGGGAGGATATGATATTTTCCCTAACGAACTCTAGGCGACCACCGATAGACAGCGCCTTCACTTCCAACCCATCTCACTAATGGCAGTAAATTGCAATATAGCGATATGGCCAGAGTTGGTGTTTGGTGAAGTAGTAGTAGTCTGTACATTATAAAATAAAAGTGATTGCTTAATTCTCTTGCCACATTTAACTGGCGAACCTTTGATCCTAGAGGCATACCTCTAATTAGGGGAAATCATTCAAATAACTTGTAAAACTCAGGTATATACGCAAAAGATAATTATTTGAAGGAAAAAGATTACAAAAGATTAAGTTTAAGCAAGAGTGAAATAGAACCTATGTTTTATAACAGCTGCTGCGTGAAATCACATAAATTTACATGTTTACTACAGGTATTCAAAGTGAAACGTCCTCTGGTGGCGACATGTGCAACTAATTTTTCCCCCTTAAACAAATTTCCATGAAGTCTACAAAATTTCACAATTTTCTGATGACCTGTAGGCTACTTTAAAATAGGGCCTTTTAATTATGGGCGCCCTGTATATCTGTCCTTCATGTTGCAAGGGGGTTGTACAGCTGTTGAAATAAAAAATTAACTTTTTATTAACACACTGTCCTCAAAAACCTAGTTAGAAAGTTGTTGCCCTGTCTCTCCTGAGGTCAAAAGAGAAATCCCACGTTTCTAAATGCAATATTCGTAGAGATATTTGAGTTCAAATATTTAGGGAAAGTTGTGAGAGAACAGCATAAACAAAACGAAGGAAAGATGGGTTTTCCGTTATACTTTTCTTTTTCAACTTTTCACCATTTTCGAATCTAACTATCTCGGTGAATTGCACTTGAAAATGTGAAATGTTTTGTTGGCCTCAGAAGAGACAGGGAAACATCTTTCTGATTGGATTTTTGAGGACAAGATGTCCGTATAAAAAGTTTATTTTTATATTTTTACAACCCCTCGCAACATTAATGGTGTAGCTGAATGCTACACATTATTTGGATAATTTCTTTAACTGGAATCTAGGATCAACGGTTCACCGGTAAAATATGGCAAGGAGAAATTATGGAATCACCGAATATATAGATTTTTAAGCTGGTATGATTTTTATCCCTTTTCCATGCTTCTTCATGAAAACTTCACTGATGAATGTAGTTGAATTATTCAATTGAAAATGACTGGAACTTTAGTCTTCGAGATTTCAGTAGCTCTTGAAGTGAAATCCCATGAAATCGCAAAGCATGAACTTGTTAGTATCTTCATAAATCGATTATTTTCTACGTGAGTAAAGTTATGGAAGTCAAAACTGTGAAAGGCACATAACACAAAGCGAACCAATCATGCAAACACGTGACAAGCAACGAGAGACATTTCGCAACCAAGAGCTCATCCTTTTATCTATTAGGCTTAGCAAGGAAACATCCACCAGAATAATTGATGCCGTTTTAAGAGCGCTTTAATGCTATCCTCAAGTATCGCATTTGACACCACTCGATGGATATTCAAGTGGAATGGTCTGTCCAACTGTGTGACTACGCTAATTGAATTACCACCATCGCTTTGCTGAGAATAATGCATACTGTTATTCCCGAGGTTTCATCAAATATCGAGTATAGACGATGATTTCGTGAGAACTTCTAATCTTACCATAACTAATATCTTTGTGTTTTCTTAATCATATTAACCTCTTGTTTGACTTTTTCCTGCCGAAAATAATTTAATCATCAAGTATGGTGACTGACAAATCGAAATTACATGGTCGGATAATGAGTATTTAAATATGAACAGACAGAATGGTAATTTTTGTTTCGAGTGACGATGCATTTTCGAAAATACAATATATTCAAAATAGAGCTTTGATCGAATTCTGAAATATAAAAATTTATCTCATTTACTTTAAGGTTGTCATGTTATGGCAATGATGAAGGATTTTAAAGATTGTCATCTACAGCGTATATTCCGAAAGTACTGAACAGAATAATAAAATTTTCCGATCGGAGGGAAGTAGCACGTAAAACTTAAAATCCAACAGACTTTTGAAAAGTCTAATGTATTTTTATAAATCAGAAATATAACATACGTTTTCGCTTTAGTTTATGTCACAATTCGAATACGTAAAGCATTTGAAAGCACCTGGCTGAAGCTTGTATCTATCTACATGTGCTGTACATCTTGAGAAAATTAAACAATACTATACAATAAATGCTACAACAACAACCCAAATTCCGAACATATATGAAGTGTCTGTTAATTGGCCAAAGGATACTGTACATTTAAATGATCATTAAAGTGGGCGCAAGAAGTAGAAAGTTGATAGAATTTTAGAAGTTATCATTTTCCACGACTACAAGATAAAATCCTCAAAGAAAAAAATTAACAATAGTCTCCGCCATCGAGATTATTAAGAGAGCGTTGCATAGCTCAAGGATAAGAATTAAGGAATAAGGTAGTTGAGAACAATTACGTTGTTTTTAAGCTGGCTGTTTATGGTCGTAAAGAAGTGTTTCTCAAAGTGTGTGTCGCGGCTCCTAGAGACGTCGCAACCTTTGTAAGACTTGCCGCGACAAGCTGGAAATATTGATGTGCGTGCCTATTTATGCTTTGAGGTGGCTCTTCTACTAAACTATTCTGGGGAGCCACAGATGAAGCACGAATAAGGCAAGGGAGCTTCGAGTGACAAAAGTTTGAGAACCATTGTCCTAAAGTCATCAAAGTGTTAAGTAGAAATACACAATCATGAAAGAACCACAAAATTCACTGTCTAGGGAGGCGATTTTCTAGGAAAATTTTTCCAGCATAGTTTTGCAATAACAGAACCATTTTACACGAATTTCCTAACGAAGATCAAAACTGTTAATTTTGATGGCTTCCGGAGATTCGTGAAAACTTTTCTATGTTTCGAAAGGACTTCGGTATGTGTGATGCCAACTTTTCTCAAGAAAAACTCGTTGTGTTCAGAGATTAAAATCGCACAAAAAATTGAAAGGATTCAAAATAAAATTCACACAAATTAAAAACTATTCAGCTTTGCTCTAAGCAAGATTTATCTATATATAAATAACTTTAAAATCAAGAAAAACTGTATATTGTACTCTTAACTAACCATTTCAGCTAATTAAAAAATCCACTCTAATTAATTAAATTGCTACGTTGTTGATGCATTGTTTTAATTAAAAATATGCTAATGACACTCAATTACATCAGTATTTTCTATAAAAAAAAAATTCAATACGTTTTCATGGAGTGAACCATAGAGGGTTTAATGTGAAAAATTGAAGTTCTAGTCCCCTTCCACCCAAGGTAACGTTTCACTGAAATCTCGGTTATGATTAGATATGTGCACTTTTTAGAATTTTTCCGGCTGTCAAAACGTGATAGACGCCACCATGAGCACAATATGATGTAATAACATAAAAATACAAAAACAGATTTATGTAATGCTCGTCCTCGAATGTATTGAAAACACAATTAAACACCATCAAGACGGCATTCGTTGACACATCATTCCGAATGTCATGACTAATTTCGAATGAAATACTTATTCTGATAAAAATGTCTATAAATTCTGCTTATATATATACATATGTGACACCAGTTTCTCATTCATGCCGTTGTGTTTGACAACAGAATTATATTTCACGTAGTTACTCTACAGCTTCGATCATACGAGATGCGATCTATAATGCCATTTTTCGCGTTTAAAAAAAATAACGTGAAAAAGAAATTCAATAGTGGTACATCGAAATGCCTGTTTGTAAGTTCAGTAAGGCATAACAGGTGTCATTTACTCCCCAAAGAATCTTCGAGGATATTATCGGGAAACAATACTCTAACACAAAAGGGATGGTACAATTTCGGATACAATAAACAATCGATGTACGGATATTGTTTCTCGTAACGATTCCAGAGTTTAGTTAACGGCAGTATCAATGACAAGCTGTCGATTTAGGGTTTCTTTTTTTATTACAAAATCCAATATTTTGCTGCATTTACGATTTTCAATTAAACATTTTTAACAGCTTCAAACTTATATGAAACGAACGAGATTAAATAAGATTCAACGTTTTTATTTTTAACCAACATTAACTTTTATTTTTGACCTTAAAAGAGTTTCAATTCGTACAACGAAATGTTTTCTTACATTTGTAGTTTCCTTTGAGGTAGCCATGAAACCAATATATTGGTTTTATGTTTCATTGTCATTGGATTCTCAACTTTTTGGTGAACCATTTTCTTACGTGTCAAAAGTTCAGCCCATATAACAATCTTACTTCTGTTTGTTTTATATCTTGAAACTTTTCGTGTCCAACTCACTAGAGCAAGATATGTGTTTGCTTGAAGGAAAAAAAATTCTTATTTCAGTTATTTTTGAGCCAGAAAACTGTTAAAAGGATCAGTTTTTCTTTCTTTAAGTCCTATTTTTATTCTATTGTGTAACACAGTAAGGATTTATTTAGGGTTTATAAGTTTTGATTTTCTTATTTTCCAAGATTTCTTTAATACCATCCAGAATCTTCATTCTTTCTTCGGACACGAAATAATACCTAGTCAACAGTTTATTACTCTGTCGTCGATTGTTCTAATGTAATATAAAATTTTGGGCATTTATTTTATGTATGAGGTCTTTCCGAAAGTTCGACGCTTCTTTTCAATGAGCATGTATTAGCAGCTTTGCGTCTTTTTATCATACTAAAAACACATTTTGTGACAACACGAGAAGTTGAAAGTCTACCGCGATGCCTGGTTCGAGTCTTATCGTAATCTTTGTATTGCATTGGAGGTTCGTCATCACAATTTTTGGGGTACCAAAGTCGTTTTACATTTTATTATATGTAGAAATCAGGCCTGCCAATAGGTGATTTGGGCATTTTCCCTGAGCCTCATGATTTTGGAGTCTCAAAATTTAAACAATATGTTTCACTGACTAACCAAATGTCTTTGACCCCAGTTACAGGTAACCCCACTAATTTCTGCATTTCTCAGGGCCCCTCACGTCAAAATCGGGTCCTGGATACCAATAATTGACTACAGGCGTCCCTCGCTTTACGCGATTAATTGGTTTCGCAAAATAGTCACGTAAGACGAAATCGCGTGAAGTGAGTTGAATTTAACATGGGAAAGATAGAGATAGAGGTTGGTTTTCAGAAGGATAAAAAAATTGTGAACCCATTTTTTCAATGAATTAATTATTCAAACTGATATGAATAAATCCCGTGAATTTAGGCAATATGAAAGAATTAAATCAATACTTTTTTTGTCTTCACTACTTCTGATTGATTGTAGTGAGTGTGGATATTTTCTTTCCTGAAGAGCCTGGTATGACAGGCAGGCTGATAACTCTTTTTAAATGAAACAGTCGAGATTCGGCTGACAAACAGCATTTTTAATCTTATAAATTAATTATAAAGCGGAATTATCTGACTTTAGTAGCAAAGCCAGATAATTCCACATATTTCTCGCAAATATGAAAACTCTAGTTTCACTATAACTGCTTTTTTTGGTTTAATTTCTCATGGCATTGTCAATATATTACTAAAAGGTGTTCGTCAGGGAGATCTGTTGAGTTGTATCTGAGAATTTCTCTCATATTTGTCTCAGCTACATGATCAAATCCAATGTCGTCAAGGAATTTAACTGTCATATATCTTCAATTTACAAGCCCATTTGTTGGATTAAAGTTAAACTCCAAGCCGAATTTTTCAGGCTGGAATTCCTAAAATGAACTTTTAAAAATCGCGTTATAGTGAAATCGCGTAAAACGAGGGATACCTGTATTTTTGTTAATCATTTTTTACGTTATCTGTGCATGTATGCGGTGCGATCTAATAATACTCTATCAACGCAACAATAAGTAAATAATTCATGCAGTGAGCCTAACCAATATCTTAACAACGTTGGAAATCATCATGTGGATTCAACAGTCGGCGATCGTTTGTTTTTTTTTTTTGTTTGTTTTTTTTTTGCAAATTATGATAATTCATACTCCTCTTCCAATATTATATTCTAATTTAAAAGATAGAAAATAGATATCAGTATCAGTATCCATGGATGCTCTTTTTCGCGCGGCTATAAAAAGCACTGTGTATATAATTAATCTTGTATAACAACTACCCTCTTTCTCCATTCTCACGTTCTAACTATCAAGGCTCTCTCTTACCAGTGTTAGTCATCACGTGCCATTCTGCATATGGGGATGACCATGTGCCCGGAATTTTGTTGGACCCTTTTTTTCAATTACCGCTTTGAAAAATATTTCATTTTTTGATTTCATCATACTCATTTGATCAAAACTAATTCAACAGCATTAAATTGGCATCAGATTTATTTGAAGAATTAAATTAATACCTTTATATATTCTAGGGAGAAGCGCACGCCTTCACTCCCTCTTCAAGAGCCGACCCTGGTGTATTGATGTACGAATTCAAGAACTCTATGAAAATAATTCAAGTTCGACGGTTTTGCAGAGTTTTAAATCAATGAGTTACAGTCTGGAATCTGAGAATCGGAGAGTGAGTGACATATATATATTGCTGTGGATGATGATGTCGTATAGACGTAAATTAAAGAAAATTCATAATTGACCACTGAATATTTTACATTCCTAAAAATACATTTCATAAACATTTAGTAGAATTTCTCATCGAAAAATTGAATGGATATAAATACTCAGTGCTTTAGATGAGCAAATGACTCGTTTTTAAGATTGTTGTTTTTGGTCACGCAAAACAAATTCCGTGAAATAAACTGGAATGTTTTATCTTATCCATAAAACTAACCAGACAGACCATTAAATTACTTTCCTTCCTTTCGCTCCCTAGAAAGTTTTTATGTGGAAAAACACTTGTTAAGATGTTAATATGAAAAGCCGAATTCCGACCAAAACAAGGACGGAATCTTAAAAATGATTGAAAAATAGTTTAAAGTTGAAAGAAAAATGAATAACACTTCGGACAATGAAAGCAAAGTCTTGAACACACAAAATCCAAAAAACTCACAAGAAAAACACGCAGAACTTTCTTTACGATCCAGTATTAATTCCACCGTTTTATAACTATAATTGAAGACGTGGGTGCAAGAACCTGACAGCTCCAGTTTTCCAAATTTTTCAGGATGGACAAAAAACACTTTAAAAACTACTTAACGTTTTTCAAAACTTATCAGTTTCTTGTAGAACATTAATAATACCTTCTATCGCAGTTCCGTTTTACTTTTTCACAGTCTGAGGGTTTTTTTATTAAGAAAGAAAGAATGGAGCTGTCTGATTCTTTTCCATCCAACCCTGGAATTTTGTGGCCAGGCTTACCAATAAAATCTTAGTAGATACCCAAGAACTTTTGATTAACACAATAAAACTGTATGGTTACAAAAAGTAACTTATAATAAGTTTATAGAAAAAAATCTAGAGAAAAATTTTAAAATAATCATGAATTTTGTCCATTTTTTAACCCATTAACGCCGGTTGGCAAGAAAATTTGCAATTCGAAATTTTATTTTATTTTATTTTTTGCCAATAAATGGTGGGAGTGGTTCCCACTCTTTTTTCTCTTTCAAAAAATCAAAGTCGTCTTTAATGGGTTAAAAAGGACTGTTATTATTACACTACACTGTGAATTGACTCACTAAAGTGCTCGAAATGTGCTCGAAATCATCATTAACATCACGTCACTGCACGTTTACGACTTGCTGATGCAAGCGAAAAGCGCTGCCACGAAACGAGTGACCAAAAGGTGAAACAATTTGGTGCAAGACAGCTCCAGGACCTGTCTTGTTGTCTCGGTGAAAAAACAAGACAGCTCCTTCTTGTTTCTTGTACCATATGAGACACCAGTATATAGCTGCTTTCCATTTGTATCTCTATAGCTATTGCTTGGAGCTGTATGGTTCTTGTACCAATTGATAGACAACTTTTTACTTTATTAGAGAAAATAAAAAAGTGAAAATCGGAAAAAGGGAGTAGAGCTGTCTGGTTCTTGCACCCACGTCTTCAATTTAGATTAAACATTAATTAAATATTGTATTTCACGTTTCAAGTAAAACAGGGGTTTCCAATTTATCATGAATAATCATGAAGTCTTTGGGTAGCTTGTATTTGAGAAGCTGTAGTAAATTCATCTGAGAGAGAATTTTGATTTCCTACATCTTCTGTGAAGAATTTCCACTTTTCTTTCTAATCCGAAGTAATAAATTGATGAAGCATTAATCTTGCTCAAATGCGATTCCTGTCTGATAACAAATCTCTTGTATTCCTAGTTCTCGATATATATAGATTTGTCTTCAACGGTTTCGTGGGAATGCAATTTAGAATTCCAGGATACGATATGATGATTCTCTGGTAAAGTTGCTATCGATAATGTTGAAACTCTTCGTATGTTGTTTGATATGGAACTGGAAATTTGATTCCGTAATTGCGAAAGTTTGTTAGGAAGAGTTGGAAGTAGGTTTTGTTCGAAATAATTCTACGTGGAAATGAATTGGACCTAAATATTAGTATTCTAAACAATTTGATACGGGATAATCTGTCATTAATTACGTAAAATTTAAATGATTAATTATTGAAATCCAAAGGCTAATGCCAATTTCTCGATATTAATCAAAGGAATTTTCATGAATATCAAAGCTAATACTACAGCAGCGTTCGAAGTCACTAGTGGTCCCGTTGGTCCGAGAACACTGATTCGGACCACCGAGAAAAATATTATGGCGGTCCGCGGGACCAGTAGCGAAACCTCTCCCGCGGTAATACATTGATCGGGGAAGAATATCTTATGGGAGAATCATCGATCCTCGGTCGTTTTATGTCGTCTCAGTCATTTAAATGTCGAATGATGATTTATTATATATAAGTTTTATTGCTGTAAAGAATATATCTAGAGACCCGATTTTTTTTTTCCTTTTTATAACAAAATTTCTTTACGAGAGAAATCGATTTCGATATGGTTCATTATACAGTATGTGTACTAAGTGTGGTGCGCCTCAATCTTATAAAATCCATTCAATGAATCTGTGATGACTAAAGATGAAAATGAAGTGATGCTGTTCCGGGACGTAAACAGCTTGCACAGAGTTCGTTACGATTGTAAAAGCACAGCGTGTGAGGAATATGACTGGATATTGAGATGGTATATAAGTGAGCCGTATGTATGTCAATCCAAACGCATAGATGTTGATTTCGTTTTTACTTGCAAGTTTAAATTAATATAGTTGCATTAATTAATTGTAAGATTGTTTCGGATTTTTTACATCACTCGGACATTTTAGAATAAATATTTTCCGACATTTGCATGTCATCTTAATCTTTTATATTCTCATAAATTAAATAACTTTTTATTTTTTCAGTTCAGGCTGATTTTCGAAATTAATCTTGCGTCAAAAATGCAGTTATTAATATTTTTTTTTCAAAAAATACATTTCAGATAGTCTTTCTGTAATGAACCTCGTTATTTTTCCGATATTTGCGTTCACCAACGTACACTTGAGGATACAACCCCTGAACCAAGATCATAGTATTTTCATGAAGTAAAGAACGAACCATAGGTCCCCGTAGGTCCCACTCTAATTAACCTTCGCGTGCAGAAAATGACCAAATGATGGAAACTCCCTAATCCCTCCCGAGAAAAAAATCCTGCGTTCACTACTGTTTGTGTTATTCAAATTTTATAATGTTTGAAATTCAAAATTTACCTTTTCTTTTATTGTTGTATTGAATTTCTTATCTTTTCTGTCTGGGGCGAAAATGTGAGCTGTTCCTTTTCCCCATTATTTAAATAGATGCATAGACAGTCTATTCCAGAGTTTTAGGATTTTTTTTGTCTGTTTTGGAAGCTCTGACACCTGAAAATGCCTTACTTTTTGCTGTTGTATATGTTAAAAGTAAAAGTAAAGACGCGTATTTCTATAAAGATATTTTTTTAATTATTTCTAAATCAATGTTGCCGTTTGAATCTCAGCAAACCACTCAGTACATATTTTCTCAGAAGGAAATATCTTTTGCAGAATTTTTTCTGAAAATGTAATTTAAAAAGAAAGGACTCTTTAAAGTTCCACACATTTGTTTATCGATAAATCCACAGAATCAATAGTGGTGGTATAATAAGTTTTGACTGCAGTTCTAATAGTTCTGTATGGCTTTCCGCACCCCTCAGTGGTTTATCCCTCTTCTAAATGATAATGTATTTTAGGAAAATGAATTTAGTCAGACCGGTTTTCGTTTAGCGGACCAGTCATGATGTCTGCAGACCAGTAGGTTCTCGTATTCATTGGTACGGTGGATCAGTGACTTTTATTTTATAGTTCTAACGCAGCATATCAAAAGTTGCTTTGCCACATTCAAACTACTCACGCTCCATAAAACTATACATATTTATTATATAATCACATCTTAAAACGATCTCTTTTCAGTGATTACTTTTTTCTTATTCTATTTTTATAGTGGTTGATAAGACATGTGAATAACGTACCGAACACTTATTGTCAGTCAAAAACTCAAGTGTGTAGAAAACATGGAAACGTTCCTTTCGATTTGATAGTTTCTATGTTGCGTATTTCCTAATAATAGAGTTTCACTCTCGAACACATTTTAAAACCAATTATCTTCCCAATGTAATTCGAAACGACCAATGAGGTTTGAAATCAAATATTTTCTTTGAACTAAATTTTCAACCACATTCCTGTTCAGGAATAGCACTTTTAATGACACAGACATTAACCTTAAAATTACCTGAAGTCACTTAAAGGGGATTAGACAAACTTAATGGCTCATTAGAATAGTTGTTAGCTTTAAATAGCTGGTTTTATTAGCTAAACTAATCGTAGAAGACTAGCTGAGAGTCCTCGCTTTTGCTTAAAACCTCTTCCTATGTTGTAAATGCCTAACGTGAACATATACTGCAAAGGGATTGACTGACCAATTCACTTCTTTTGCAGTTTGGTGAAAAGAGAAATGCAGTTATACTCCCCCCCTTGTGTTGTCATGAAAAGGAAAGACAGTATTGGAACTATAACTTGAATCGCATTCTAAAGGATTTTTGTGAATCGGAAGCAAATCGCGAGCTTGGCTTTTATTTAAACGATGTGCTTCGATGCATAAACGTACAAATATGATGCAATGGGACGAAGAGCAATGTCAGTTGTTTGAGTGATTTTTCTCCTCGCAAACTATTGCACCGTCAAATCATCGTGGATGACATCAGTGGATTCCTAGTCATGCGAGTGATATATTTTCCGTCAGAACGTCAGTATTGGATAGAATTTTCCAGTGACTTGTTCCTGAGAATCACCAGAGAATTTCTTGGTGACCTCCAACGTCTGAGAGAAAAGTATTCTCGATATTCTGTCGATATTTCAACAGAACGAATTCATTTCTCTCGGCTTTAAAAGCATGTGTTGAGGTAGATATTTCTTGTCTCTTATGTTCGTCAATCCATATTTGACTTTGATACATTTCCAGTTGTCAATACTTGAAGTATTTCATTGTGTGTGTCAATAATCTACATTTCTTGAATGATGTGAAACATATGTTAATCTTTTGACTGTCGATGTCCTCCTGTCGAATGTGTCAAATTTTTATATATAGCTTGTTTGAAATTGAAATATAATAGTTGTTAGAACTGTAATTAACGATTAAATGACTTCCATTACTCTTATAAAGAACTGTCTCTTTGTAATTACGCTTTATGCAACACTATCGTCGCACAGGGTATCGTGAACAACTGAAACTGGCTGTTGTAAAAAGTAATATAAAAAAAATGCTTCAAATATTCGAAGTTGCCTCATTTTCACAGAAAATTCAAGGGAGGGGCCACAAAATTTGTTTAGGAAGCTGTTGCCCATTTGTGTTACAAAATCTCTTCTTTGGAACGAGCCTTCAAAAATGTCCATCCTAAAAAACAAATGATTTTAATTTATTTTTCGATGAAAAATAAATGAAAGTCACATCACAATATTCTCAAACCTTTCCTGTCCTCCGTCAGCCACAATCACTTACCATAATCGTAGGGCAAAGTTAGCCAATATTATCTGTAAAGTGAATACTGGAATTACTACATTGAGGAATTCTTATTTATTACACAGGGTAATTCATAAAGAAGTATACAGTTTCCAGATGCTTTAAAACAATAACGATTGAAGATACAGGCCACAACTGCTATCTATTAGGTAGAGGTACTCACAAACATTGTGTCCTGCTCCTGAGAAAAGTGGCGTAAGTGATAGCGCGTATGTCACGGAACTAGTGAGTTCTAGTGCTACTGTATATCCATAAAGAAAATGTGTACGACTTTTCTTTTTACACGAGAAAACGGTTACGGGAGCCTTTTTTCTGGATATATTAAATATTTGGTTGATACCAGAGGTACAATATGACAGTGGGAAGTTCATTTTTCTATCGGGCTGAAAATTTCGTTGCACAACAGTTACAGATACTGTTTTAGTCAATTCAAGAACGCAAAACACCTTCTCAACTGCAGATGCAGCCATTTTGACTGACTAGTCACGTGACTTATGTGTAATTGCCTACGTCATCTCCCTCAGTAGCGGGACACCAACTTTATGAATATATCCATGGCCTCCACATTCTGGAGCAGGGCCCCAAGGCTGGGAACTTCGATGGGCCCCCAGACCAGACTTTTCACAGGCTTTTTTTTGGAATTTATCGCGTGAAAAAACGAAAAATAATAAAAATCATCCCGGGGCCCCCAGGGCTGGAGTCCTGTCAGCCCCAACCTTGTGAGGGCCATGAATATATCTACCTAACAGATTAAAGTTTTGGTTCGTATCCTAAATTGTTCCTGTTTTAAAGCATCTCGGAACTGCATATTACCTAATCATGTACAATTAATAGCCCAAGAAAAATGGATCGCATAGATTTATATATACGGTAGCCACTCCGTTCCGGTTCTAGTTGAATTGTTTGGAGGAATAACGCGAGTATCAGAATAAAAAAAGTTCAGCTGTGCTCAGAACCAAGATGACGAGTGCCACCTGTAGGTTATATTTTATACCAGCTGTTTGAATCAGTTTTCCTCCCTCGTCTAAAAATCTGCAGCCAGAATCACTTCTATTTAATACAAATCGTTTTATTGACACTGCTTTTTAACCCTTTACGTACAGATCTCGTCCCTGTGTATATGGAAGAAACACATTTACGACTGCACCCTCCTCCCGAGACTCTACATTTGGTAACCCTGTATAAACGCATATTGTTTCTCCTTCTTTTTCCTTTATCTCAGCAATAATATTTTATATTTTTTCCCTCGCTTCTGTTTGACGAGATATAAAAAAGTGGCTGAGGCCACACTCGTGTCCAGCCTAGCCAAATACGTTCCAAGGTTGCTCATGGGCAAGTAGTGTGGCCGTTCCCCCCATTAGCAACGATCGTCAAATATTAGAATCCGGAAGGTATTGGAAGGCTGATCAAAACGACAAGGATTTTCCAACCCCGATCTTCCAATCAGTCTGGCCACACATTGATCGAGGAACGCCACCAACATTCCGTCACAACACGCGTTGGCGTATTAAATTGTTCTGAAAACAAAGACTCACCAAGGAACATTGAACCAGGTGTGGCCAGTGTGTATGTAGCCAACCTACAGTATGCCGCTGGTGTTTATTGTAGCAGAGGGAAGGCAAATATTTGCGGATGACTATTGGGCCAGGCTGGACACAAGCGTGGTCCTAGCTGTACATACATAGGGAAAAGAAGGCTGGAAGTGGGAGAAATAATAGAAACTGTTCCTCTCAGCTTTTTTCCCTCTAAATTCTTGCTTGTTAACAATTATCCAAATTTATTGCCAAAAGCCTGCACGAAAAGGGGTTAAAATCCTTCAGTCCAGTACAGGATGACCTGCAGTTTGATGTGACTTATAATAATGAATAATAAAAAAACAGAATAGAATGAAATGTTTTTATTAAAAATAATATAATCAGTCACCGTTTCAATACCACATTTAACTACAGATGTGTTTGCTACGAACATAAATATTTTATACAGCTTGCCTTGGATGGATCACACTGATCGCTTAGGCACAACAGAAGTGGGCCATGTATCTTGTACTTTTATGTGTCTTTATGTATTGCATGTGTGTGTATGTTAAAAAATTTCAATTCATTTTTTCATTTTAAAACAAGTTTGAAGTAGCAGGGCCGTCTGAAGAGCATCATGGACCATTGAAGTGTGATAATTGGGCCAAAGTGATTTTTTTTGAAGCCCTACCTGGCAAATTCTTGAACATTTAAATCAGTTCTCATTTTTGTGATGCCCTCTGTTATCTTGAGGTCCCCGGAGAGTGTCCGCGGGCGGCGTAATTACAATCCCTACTTTCTTAGTAATACAGGAAGCATTAGCACGCCGGTGATTGGTTACTGCGAGAAAAAAAGCTAGCAAGACGTCACGAGAAGCGGAGTTTTGGGCGAAACTGAATTTCAAAGTTCATTAACGAAAAATTAAAGCATTTTTTATGGAATCAATAAATGATAGCTGAGCGCTTGCCTCGCGAGCCGTTATTATTGTCTTCTCGATGCTCATGAACCGCATTTGATTAATTCAGAAACAAAAATGGAAACATTTTTAGTAAATCAGTAAATGACAGCAAAGATGGGGAAAAAAATTGGATGGGTTTCAGACCGAATCGAACACACAACCTTCGGTGCGTGACTCACGTACTATAACCATTACCGCAACGGCGGACGTCGGATTGAAGCACAATTAAATGTATCTATAGTTAAACGTCAACAGCGAAAATTTCACTATGAGTGACGGAATAGTTCATCACTCATTTCGGCCAATCACGATGCGTTAAATTTCTACAACGTAGCTAGAAATGTAGGGATTGTTTATAAACGTTTGGGCGTGCTCATGCGTTCAGACGGCACTGTGTTAAATAAAACATGGACGATCCGCACATCTCATAGTAAAAAATATCTTTCTTCCTTGTGTGACATGAGATTCTTTTTTACATTTTTCTTTCTTTACAATTCCTTACAATTCTCGACAGTTCTTAGGCACGGAATTATGCTTCTGAAAACGTTTCTTTGTCGTTTTGAGTCATAAAATTTCTTACATTGGTCTATTCCAAGTCAAAGAATGGAGCAATCTAAGAAACGTCATTGAATATTTTGAAAGAGATCATAGACTTCGAAAGAAATCAAGATTGTTTCCTTCCGTTTCTTTTTTAGAGAAGCCATTGAGGAAGAAGAGAGACTAAATGGTTTGGAAAGAATGGCTCACGCTCACACAAATTGAATTACACATGGAAGTCGTTAGTTCGGCAGATGCTTTAAGGTGATCTTCTCAGAAAAGCGGGATCTCAACTAAAGGAAGTTGTTGTTTGTAAGTCTCCATATTCATTTAATGGGTGGAAGGAGGCGGAAATTAATTGTAATTACTGTTTGCTTTTTAATAACAAGAGTTGGTAAATTAGAAGTGGTAACGACAGGGAAATCTAATTAGCCACTTAATTTCAGTCCAGCTACATCTGCCATTACAATACACGTTGTTTTATACTGCGTGAAAACAAATAAAGCGTCTCCTTTGCTAATTACAGAGTGGTTCGGTTTATTGTTTTTTGTTTCGATTTTGTTTTCCTTTTTTCAATGTCATATAAATTAAAGAATATTTTTAAAATTTTTCTCCGACCTCTTTCAGTGATGAAAGCGTCATTTATGAAAATTGTCTTCGTAAATTATAAGAAAAAAAATGTTTAGAACTCCTTTTCGTTATCTTCTGTGTTTTATTACGTAGATGATCGCTATTAACGAGTTTAAAAAAATGCCAGCATCTTATCTAAGGTCGGAATTACACTATAAAAGTGTTTTTATAAAACTTGAAAAATGCAACCAATAAGCGCATCGGTTACATCCGAGCGAATGCAACCAACAATCTTATTGGTTGTTTTTCAAGTTTTGTAGAAGATCTTTTATCAAACTTTTATAGTGTAATCTCGGCCTAAGGTATACTTATGTGTTTTATTTGCTTTTTTTAAGGTACTGAGAAAAATAAAGTGCTATGAGAAATTTCAAGGTATGTTTCTTCTTGAAAACAAAAAATTGTGTGTGAATTTTTAATACGGTATGTATATAGGGTATACCACAAAGTACTCTGGTTTTAAAATTAAATAACTCGAAATGGTGTAAAAGAGGAATAAAACAAGTGATACGTTCACTTTGAAAGTCATAAAAATCTGACAGAAGTTTCAAAAATAGTTACATACGTTGTCAACAGGTGGTGCTTTAGTCATTGTAAGCAGTCGGAGCAATAGCCTATTGTAAGCAGTTGTTGCAATCACATCGCAATCGACACAAAACGGGCTCCTTTCGCAGCACAGAGAGGGCGCAAATGAAATTTTCGGTCACCCTCTGCAGTGTCCGGAAACAGACGCACATGCCTCATAGATCTAATTTTGAAGCTCACCCAGCGTTGCAGGATTGTTCCGGAAAACAATGTTCAATTTCATCACAGCCAGTAGTCACAGGTGGTAAGATCGGTGAGTATGGATGGAAATCCACGCCTGTTCTAATAAATGTGGAATGGTTCTATGCAATGACTGTATTTCCGAAGTGTTCCTTAGGAAAGACAAAAACATTGTGGTACGGTGGGGTAGGGGTACGACGAAGTGCCTCGTCGATCCTCCAACCCGGGTGACAAATTGTTCCAAAACTGCAGTATACAGTTCATTGGTGATCGTTTGTGCCATCTGTGTACTGTGAAAGTTGCACATTTTGAATCCATTGTAATGTGATTGCAACTACTGCCTGCAAAGGACTGTTTATAGCCTATATTCCTCGGACTCTACTGCAACTGCAGCATACAGTACCACCTATCGGCAACATTTCAACTAATTTTGAAATTTTCGTGCCGGATTTTTGACTTTTAAAGTAAACATGTTATTTGTTTTATTCTTCTATCTACTGCCGTTTCCGAGTAATTTCATTTTAAAATCAGGAAGTCCTTAGATTGCGGCACCATGGTTTGTATAAAATGTAAGGCTGAAATCAATTAAAATGTTTAACTAGTTAATAAAAAAATTTTAATCGATTAATCGTCTGATTAATTGAATTGTGCGAATATTTTCATATGCTCCCCCATTTACTACAGACCACTGGTACTAATTTATTCATGTAAAATTCTCCCTATACCCCTATGCCGGTTTTTTTTTTAAATTTCATTACAGAACTGTTGAACAGAGCTTCTGAATACTGTGTGGACAAATTTTGAAACATAGTGAAGAAATAATGATAGATATTTGTTAGTGTTGCAGAATGCTTCCTGTGTAATAACTCGTCTCCCCAGACCTAGTTACTTTCAAACTGTTACTGTATTTCATTCACAAAACAACAGATATCTTACTCTCTGACCAACATAATTCTATTCCCATGGGGCAATTCACTACCGCTTTTCCAGAAACGATGCTTTGTGTTGGAATCTTTTGGTCTCTTTCAGGAAGAACCTTCAGGTCTGGCTTGAAACTCACGAAACTGCGAGACACTTTCTCTTTCTTTACTCAGATACGTACTTTTACCGACCGGGCCAATTCCGCCAAAAGCATCTTGCAAATTGGATACTCGGCATAAATTTTTCAGATTATGATTTAGGTATTTTATCTCGTTATACAAAGTGCATAGCTAAATGCCAGCACCGCAAGTTACTGGCGAACAGTTGATTTTAGAGGCATACTTCCAATTAGGAAAAGTATGCAGATAACGTGTGGGCCTCAAGAAAGTCATTCATGTTGCAAGGGGTTGTACAGTTATTAAAATGAAAAAACTAACTTTTTATACTGACACCCTGTCGTAAAAATCCGAATCAAAAAGTTGTCCCGTCTCTTCTGAGGCCACAAAAATATCTCATGTTTCAAAGTGCAATATTAGCTTCAACAATGGGTGAAAAGTTAGGAAAGAACAGCATAAACGAGGGAAAGAAGTGTTGTCCGTTAGTTTAAGCTTTTCTTTTTCCAACCTTTTCTCCGATATTTGAATTAAAACACCTCAATAAATATTGTACTTATAAACGTGTTTTTGGCCTCGTGTTTGTACTTATAAACTTTTTTTGGCCTCACGAGGGGCAGAGCAACCACTTTCTAATTGGGTTTTTGAGCACAGGGTGTTCGTATAAAAAGCTAATTTTTTTTAAATAACTACGCAACCCCTTGCAACATGAATGCGGTATTTGAGTTTTACACGTTATTTAAATACTTTTTTTCTAATTGGAAGTATGCCTCTAGGATCAACGATTTGCCAGGAGTTTGCAGTGCGTGCTGTTACCTATGCGCCCTATATCTCTCATTAATATAAAAAATATCAGTTTAATGCCCTCTGAGATCAAAACTGTGTACAATAAATTTGAAAATTCACCTTAATCATACTTTTTGAAAATGTTTTTGATGAAAAAATAAAATAAAATAATAAATACAAACGTTTCTCTCTCTCTTAGCTATTATTTTTAACTCTAACTCACGGAATAAAAAATATGCAGTCGTGCCCGCCTATAACGAAGTCGGATGTTATTGAGTATCGATTATAACAAATTTTTTTCTGTCCCATTGAACCATATACCATTATATAAATATTCCCGATGTTATCAAATTAGTGTTAAAAAGATCGCTTATAACGAATTATCATATTTATGAATATCGGATTTAACGAAGTTTTTTGCGAGAATGTAATTTTTAAGTCCGAATGAAAATATTACCGTACTATTCCAAGTAATTCTATGGATATGTCAAGTCAGCACCATCTATAACCAGATGACGATCTTCGGCTATAGATAGCGCTGGTTCTGTTAATTCCCAGAACTGCTCGAATAAAGAGAAATCTGCAAAACTACAGTTCCGTTTAAGACAGCGTTTCTCAGTTTTTATAAACCCTCGAGAACCTTTGAAATGTCTGTGACAGGTTTATAGACCACTTACGGCAGCGGTTGTTCCAGTTTCTGTCAACCCGCGGCTCCTTTCTTTTAGTCACCATTTATCCACGGCTCTCCAGAATAGTCTAATAAATAATCACTTTAAAGCAATGAACCGGAGCATACAGATATCACCAACTTGCGTCTGACATAGGCTGGCGACGCCCACTTTGAGAACCGCTGATTTACAGTATATGGGTCTAAAATTTAGTCTTTATCGTTAATTTTAGTCTTTAGGATATCGTTAATATTTATGATGCACGTAAATAATTTTCATATGAATCATAATTTAATTTTGACGTCTACTTGAGGACCATCTCTAGTCCGCAGACCGTAGGTTCGGAAACTCTGCTTCAAGTGCATTCTTTTCATTAAACTCGAGTATTTAGCTTGTATCGGTTACAACGAATATCGGATATTGTGAATGTTTTTCATGTTCCCATGCGACTTCGCTATAAATCGAAACATTCGGGATCGAATGTTTTTCCTTAGAAGACCGAAAATAAATACTCAAGTACGAAGACAGAAAATAAATATTAAAGAAGTTTGTACGGAAAATACAATAAATATTCTAATGTAATTACGCATGAAATGGAGTACGATGAGATCAAATGATGAAGGTTCTAATAAGAAGAGAAAGACGTTATTGATGTAATTAACAAAAAACAAAATCAATTTTAAATGCCTATAAACAGTTTTATATCTAACAAAGTATAAAAACCAAATTCTACAGTTCACTGTAGACACACTTCACAAATTTCAGCTAATCAATTTTAGCAAGCTAATCAATTTTAGCAAGCTAATCAATTTTAGCAAGCTAATCAATTTTAGCAAGCTAATCAATTAAATTTAATCGAAAATAACTCAAATAATATTAACACTAGTGAACATATATCAGGCAAGGAAATTGACATACCTTTCTTGCAAAAACCAATAATTGGATTAAATAAATTAGAAAAAAATAACTTTGACGGGCTCACTCCAAAAATGTTAAAATTTTCGAGTCCTTCAACACTTTGGATAACTTATTCATTCATTAATTAATAGATACTATTTCTCAAGCGACTAATTGAAATATTCTCTTTTTCACCTGATTCATAAAAAAACATAAATGAAATCATAAACCACAAGTCAATAGTAGTGCTTTCGATTTTTCTATGATAATTAAAAGATAGATAAACAAACTAACGGGCTTCTTAAACCACATTAATTTACTCGGAATCAATACGGAGTTCAAAAACTAGAAATACGGTTGCAGATTTTAATTTAATAGTAGAGAAATTACAGAGTTGATGTAAGAGAACAAATATTAAGAATCGTTTCAAAGTTGTTATTTCAAGAGAGACAACGAGCAGTTAATAAAGATCAGAAAATGTAAGTCAATATTTCCAGATTTGAATGGATGTTCTACAAGAAATCTGTTGTTTTTTTCCGACGCTATTTTTGATTTGCACACACATAAACGGCTTTTGTAAATTAAAGTCAAATAGTAGTTTTGTTTCTTATTTTGCTGATTACACTTCCTTATATAAGAATGATTTTGCAAGTCTAAAAGGATGAGGATTTGAGATATAATAACCAAATTGAATGGAATGAATTGAACGTGCCCGTTAAACCAATTATGTCTATAAAAACAAAACTCATACTAAAAACCGATGCGGGATGGTACACCATCCTACATGAACATAACCGAATACAGACATCGTGTTTTCTGCACTTGCAGTCACAAAGTTCTGTAGCATATTATGTAGAATACCTAACAGCAGAAGTGCACACAATCTTTTTAGTCTGCGAGCCAGATAAGAATCATTTCTGCCACTCGTGGGCCAAAAATTTGTATGCATAGAGTGATCATATGAACTGTGTATTTTACGAGACATTCTCGTAGAGCTAGAGACATACTCATGTTCAGCCTGGTCCGATAATCATTCGTAAATATTTCCGATGCCTTTCAGCCTCGAACATTTGACGATCATTGCCGATTGTGGGGCGGCCACACTACTCACCTATGACCAACCTTGGAACGTATTGAGCCATGCTGGACGCAAGTTTTGTCGCCCCAACTGTTTCATAAAATGTCCCGTTTTTTCCCTTATTTTCAACGACACATACTGAAATTTTTGAAATCAAGAATTAAGATTATTTCCATGACTTATAGATTATATTATGATAATTATGGCTATCATAATTAATTATAGTCATATAAAAATATTTATCTCACATATTTTCAAGTATCTGCGATATTTTAGTGACTTGCATTTTTACCCATTGCTACTTGAAGTAGCCCTTTATTTTTTGTTAATTTTTCAGCAATTTAGAGATAGTCGGCAACTTTATTTGCCTTTCACAATTTTTTCGGTTGTAATTAGCGACTTGTCCTTTTTTTTTAGGCTGTCATTGGCAACTTCACTTACCTTTGACAATTTTTAGCGGTAATTGACAACGTCCCATATGGTTCCCAATTTCTCGTATTTTTATGAAGGAAATATGCTCATGCTAGGTATTTATCGTGTTGTGTGTATTAACACCTTTCTTCCGGAAAACTTTTCGCGTACCATATGTAATCCCTTGACGAGCCACATTTGCCCCTGGGCCTAAGGTTGTGCATCCCCGCCTAACAGCATTGGCGAACAAAGCACCGAGATAATATAGAGCCGTAATTATGCAAATTAGACTGTAAACACAGGGCCATATAATAATGGATGTCTCATGACGCGCCGGAGTTGGTACCAGCTGAGGTCATAGCCCTGACAGAACCGGTTAATTGCCATCAGCAACCCTGGTATTTTAAGGTCGCGCTTTAGTTAAAAAGTATTAGATCATTGACGTCACACACCTGATCTGAGACCACTCCCCACTGGACCAAGGTTCCAAGAAGAACTTCAAAGGGACAGCCCTTACTATGTAGCTCTGGATAAACAGAGCCAAAATTTACCCTCTGTGCGACATCTTTTTTCTTCCAAAATCAAAACCGCATGTTTTATTGCTTATGTCCACCAAATTTTAATACGTTTCATTTAATATATTGCTTGCTAGAGTTTCCTGAACATCTCCCTTTTATCTTATGCCCACCCGGCAGATGAACATTTCAAGATGAATGAAAAATATCAAAATAGCACGAAATATATCTTTCCTACAAAACCCGTTATTGTGATATTTTTTCTATATTGTAAACGGTGGGGAGGAGAAAGCGAAGATATCGATTCATTCTTTAAAATATTTTTATCCATCTGACTAGCACAGAAAAATTGTCTCGTTTCATCTGCCTCAGAACTTTTATTTGAATTAGCATAGTGTCATTTTTCTAAAAGAGACATACCTCGTTTTGTTTCCATAAAAAAGGGATTTTTCAATCCCAATTTATGAAAAATATGTCGCCTCAGAAGAATAATTGGTTTTGGCGAAAAATTATCGTAGGAATCTCACATTTTTCTTTCCTGTTTTTGTAATTTTCAAACAAATTGTTTAAAAGTTCATCACTCCGGGAAATTACGTGATTGCTTAACAGCAGTTTCATTAAATACCAATACCCTCACATAGCTTCACTAGAGCAATAGAAACATTTTTGTAAAAATCCCGAATTCAGAAATGTTTCAAATGTTATAGGATATCATTCTAGAAGTCATTCAAGTCATAAGAACTGTTTCCCTAAAATTTACAGAATTTACAGAAATACATATTTGTTGATTGAACACAAAAAAGAACTTATTTTCTTATGAGTAACAGTGACCTAGTTATAAAACGCTGAATTTTGTGAATTTTACACACTTTCCTTATCAGAAAATGTATTATTGCAGGCAAGCTTTATAAATAGTCATCTAAAAAATTTTTCTCATAACTAATTTTACATTTATATCAAATATATAGGGTAGGAACCCAAATATCTCCTACCATAGTTGCTTCTTGATCAATGCTGGTAGCTGGTGGCCACTGCCGAAATTGTTCCCAATATCGCCCACATGAGTGTTCCCATTATCGCCCTTGGCGATATTACGAACACTTGAAGTAAAGGGTATTTTTCCATAGAAAGACGTGGAACAAGAATTAGTTTCTTGTGTGTTTTTTTTTTTATTTATATCTTCTTTGCAAAGAGGGGCAGGATAATATGAAAAATGTGCCGATCCTATAATTTAGAATTCTGAGCCAATACTGCATTGGAAAAATCCACCTTGGAATGACATCTTTACTTATTTATTATTTTTCAAAATACCAATAAAATTTTGAAGATTAATTCTAGAACGACAATAATTTACTGTATACAGGATGGATACTATCCACCGCCTAATAATAACACACGTGATTCCTTGTGAAAAACTAATATGGAAAAAAAAATTGTTTTCAGCTTTTTTTAAGTTGATCAATAACTGTGAAGTTACAACGTTTTAAAAATTGCTTACGTCACTTCACTAACCTGTCTTACGGGTCGTCGTTAGATAGGTTAGTTTTACCCTACTGTTGACAGGCTGGGCTTTCCAGATCGATACAGTGGGGTGGCTTCAGCTTGGTGCACGTCATACTAAGGCCTGGGGTTGACGACTTTAGCTCTGTGGCTGCAACTAAAATACACACGATAGACAGTAAGAACGGTGGGCCCCCCTCGAATCTGGCTCCGCTGACTCTTGACTCGGGATTTATTTCCGTTTCACTCAGTCAGATCTGTGCTGAGTAGGATGGCGGTGTCCGAACTACAATTAACCTGTATACCCTCCAGGCTGGGCCAGGGCTGCATCAATGAGATTACGTCACTTCATAATCCTGCCAAATTCATCGACCGAACACCGAACGTTGCAACTCTGACAGCACGTGTTCATATCAGACAAAATTCAGGGCGATAAAAATCAATTGCAGTCGCAAGGAAATGAAAAATCTTTGTTGGAACACGTAAGGGAAAGTGTCCTAAATCCGTCCCCTGAAATAAATTCGTTCCCCTCTCTAATTTGCATTTACAGAGCTGCTATCTTGCGAAAGTGCCCGGAAACTCTTCAGAACCATTCAGGTGACTACTTACAGTGACGCAGTTGCTTTGCACTCTTCATTTTTACGCTTTTGTCAAGTAACAGTTTTTGTCATAACTTGTCACAGTGCGAAATCAGCTTTGAGCAGTTATATTTGCGCCTTACGGAAAGTTTTTTTATCAGTAGCGATTGAGAGATAATTATGGATCACTACTTGAATATTGCGTTGAATAGTCGTCATAGTCGTGTAGCTGTAGTCGTTTAGTTAGGAGCACAGTCACAATTTTTGTTATAGCTGAATTCCTAAATCCGCCCCTCGTCATGTATATTCTTGTGATATAGATTTTTTCCTGTCACTTGTCGACCTTTTTACACTGTGTTTAACAGTTATATGTCTTATTCATGGGAAAAAAGCTAATTATATAAATATAATAAAGTAATAAATATGAACAATATATAAATATATGTACTAATTACATATATATATATATGTGTAATTAGTACATATTATGATTTGAAGGATTCATGATCACCGAGCCGGAACCACTGAAGCTATAAATATCAAATTTGGTCAATAGTCTTGTATCATGACGTAAAGACTCACTAAGAAAGGTTTTTTCGAAATTCGACCGCTAAGGGGGTCAAAAGGGGTGGGGCGGGGGGGTGGGGGGTTCAAAGGTTACATATTGAAATCATCCCGAGCTAAAACCACAGAAGCTGCAATCATGAAATTTGTTCAGAAGTATTATTTCATAAGGGGCCATTCAAGTATTACGTAAGCAGATTTTCAGCCATTTTTGAGCCCCTCCCCCCTTGTCAGCAAAATTTCGTCAGCAGCTTAGAATAATTCATATCTTCAAAAAGGGGTGGTTGATGACGTAAGCAACCTTCAAACCCCCCTCCCTCCCCCCTCGTTGTCATCAAAAGTCAGCAAATCCGAAACTCCCTCCCCCCCCCTCGATGCTGACGTAATACTTGAATGACCCCTAACGAAAAGAAAAGCAAAGAAGGGGTTTTCCGAAATTCGACCTCTGAGGGAGTCATAAGGGGGTTCAAATGTTACATAGAAAAATCACGCCGAGCCGAAATCACTAGAGCTATAATTATGCAATTTGGTCGGTAGTTTTACTGTAAAAGAATTAGCAAGGTTAAATAATAGTATCGTTCGAGGAATAATGGTATGACAGGATGGACTTTAAAATTATGTAATTCAAAGCCATACCAGCCAGGTGTTAGAAGTTAAGAGTCCCAAAGAATATGGATCATGAAAGAAACCTATAAATTTGGTACGTAGCACGTAAGGAATACAGAATCAAAGAAGTAGTATAAAAAGTAGCGATAAACAGATCTATAAATATGGGGACTGAAATGAATCGTATAAAGGGTGCAGGACATTATGAAAGAAATCGGTGTAAGTTGTATAAGAAGAATATGGTAATAAAATTCAGCGGCCGCGCTCATATTTCAATAATATTTGCAGCTGGTCAGAATTTCGTATACACGTAAAAGCGCGAGAAAGTCCAGGGTTAGAGCAGATGGTATTAGGTGAAAGGAGATTTGCGAATTTAACAAGGGGATTTTTGAAATTCGATCCCTAAAGAGGGTTCAAATGTTATATAGCGAAATCATGCTGAGACGAAAGCACTGAAGCTATAATTATGAAATTTTGTCAGTAGTTTTAGTTTGTAATGTAGAGGCTAAGGGGGTCATATGGGGGGGGGGGGGGTTAAAATGTTAAATGGCGCATTCATCGTTGTGTCCAAATAGCACAGAAGCTATAAATATTAAATTCGGTGAGTATTATATTTTATAATACAGAGAATCACTCTACGACGGGATTTCTGAAAATATTGTGTATAACTAATAAATATAAGCAACTAAAATAAATGTGTAGATAATAACTATAAATAGGGGACGGAATTAGGACACTTTTGATGAAAATCCAAAATTTGCGTTGTTTGATGGGGTTTTTTTTTGTAAGAAAATATTTATTCAGTACAATCACACAAGCAGCATTATTAGTTATGGAATATTGAGTTACTTAAATTAGTTTTTAAATTATTTTGAACTCTATATAAACCAATTTTGAGAATTAACGATTTTGCTTAGGTTGGATGGTATATGGATGCTTTCCCTTATAGATTCATGTGAAATGTGACTGGATGAATAATCAATAGAAAAAACCCGAAACCACTAGTTACTTTGAATATGTCAATTCATAAAATAACTAGTTTGATTAAAAGTTGCTGATTCAATCGTTGTTATTATTTTACTGTTTCCATCAGTCATCTTCGTCAAGCTACCTTCATTGAAGCTTTTTACGCGTATCGATGAAATTTTAAAATTTCGCTTTTACTCGCTTCAAAAGAATTTTTACCAATGACTGCCCTCCTTACGAAGGGAAAAAGTCGTCAAGCGGGTGCTAGAACTCCCAATGCTACCGCAATATTTGCACATGTGAACGGGGCTTTTTATTGATCAACATATGGTCTGATTAAAATGACCGGTTAAAAACCCGATCTCGCAGTAAACACTATTCACTGTATGGACCTTCCCTCAAAAAGGCTGACTTGATAGAAGGAGAGAAAATTATCACATTTTTTGATGAAGAAGTGTTGATTTTAGTTAAACAATTTTCAATTGCATCTCCTTTGGCTAACAGTTTTTCAAATCAGGTGATAAATTTGCCAATATATTCGGTAAAGTTAATACGTAATAACAAGGTTATAAGGCCACTCTACATCAGTGTTTCCCAAAGAGGGAAATATCGCCCCCGGATCCTATGGGCTCAGTTGAGTTGGGGGCGATGGAAAAAGTGTTTTGGAACACTTTATGGCTCTACGTGAAGAGCAAAAGCGCCAATCGTGATAAAAGAAGACCGAACTTGGCTTCTGATGAGATTGAATATTTCAGTTCATTTTCAAAAAGCTGCAACCCACTTGAAGGGGTAAAAATATACTTTCATGGTCGTTACAAAAATGACGCGTCACAAAACTTCAAAACGTTATAACTCCCGAAATAATCGTCCGATCCTAAAAACGGAAAAATCACTTTTCTATATTAGTTTTTCACAAGGAATCACACGTGTAATTATTGGACGGTCGATAGTATCCTCTCTGTATACGTACGTATACAACGAATTTTCAATCACAAAATTTGATTCACCAACCAAAAAATGTTTTAGATTATCAATGATACCAAAATATCGAATTTTTCGGATATATGATTGAATGTTGAAAGAATTTGGTTTATTCTTCATAAAAAGAGAACAGTTGTGAACAGATTCCATATTTCCGTTTATGTTTGATTCAATGTAATATAAACATTATATCCGTGTTATATTTTTTTCTCATTCATATTGTACTTACAGTAGTATAAAGCCTTTGATTTCCCCGTGGGTAATAAAATAACAATCGCATAATGATTTGTTGTTTTTGGCAGAAAACACACCGACAAAATGGTCTGTGGTGCTGTCTATGTAAATATCGTTTGATAAAATACAATCATATTCAATACATCCATACTTTATTTTTCAAATATAAAAAATGCAACAAAGTAAACAAAATATACATTCCTCATGGGTTTACCAAATAACGATGCTATCCGTGTTTTTGTCGTTAGAAATTTATAAAAGTATTAGATTCCTTCCGATGATGTCAAAATCCATAACAGAACTGCGGAAAAAATGGATTTCGTGTCCCTCGAAGATACGCATTGTAATGTTTATTCACATTTTTCAAAATATATTTTATTATATTTTCCCCAATTCAAGCAGCAAACAATATCATCATTAAATGATCATGTCGTGCTTTGGATCAAATTTTAAACGGCAATGCGGTTGAATTGCGCAGGGTGCCCAGATCAAATCACTTTAATTTCAAACAGCGATTAAAAATCTGTAATGCCGCGGACTTTGATGATATTAGAAAAGCTTGAACGGGCTGAAACACATTACACAGACGTGATGTGTGTCAGAGACGTGAATTCTGATTCGTAGAAATTCTGAAACGTACACATTATGTGACATGGAATTCCCAGGTCACAGAATTTTCACGAATCAGAATTGACAACATCTCTGACATGACGTGATATCACGTCACGTCAGTGTAGTGTGTTTCGGTTTTAACTCTGGAATTTGACGACAAATTTTCTGAAAGCGTCGTTACGTACGCTGTCAGAAAAATTGAGAAATATTGAAAATTTTGGGCACGGATAGGAGAAGGTGCAAATTTTTCTACGGAAATTTCTTACCGATGGTGAGCCTAATTTCTACTCTCAAATACAAATAAAATATAAAGGCCACAACAGGCAAATTTCTCAACGAGGTAGTTGAATTATCTTAGGATGACGTCACTCTCCACTATCCATATGAAGGTCAGCTGTTAAAAACCTTCGTATGGATAGCGGAGGGTGACATCATGGTTGGATAACTCGCCATCTTGTGGCAGCGTCAGCAATTGTGAGCTTGGACTGAGTTTGGTCCGACCGTCCATGTAAGGTATCGTTCAGTGCACACGAGCTTTAATGAGAGATTGAAATTTGTCGTCATTGTAGTCTGGTGCGCTCACCCGGCAAGTGAGAGGACGTGGGTTCGATTCCCCGCAAGACAGTTGAATTTTCTTTCTTTCCTAAATTCATTTTCGCATCAGATAGCTGCTAAAAATCTTCGTATGAAAGAATTATACCCATAAAAGTATAGTTATCAAAAACAACCGAAATACAGCATGGGCGGAGATACGGGGGAGGGCGTGGGGGGCATTGCCCCTCCCCAGCGTCAAAGGTGGAGCCGACTGATCTAATGTATATAGGTATATATGAACTGGCATCATCATTATCACGCCCCCCCCCAAGCAATAATGAACGTGCTCCCCAGACTTCCGTGTCTATCTCCGCCTATGAAATACAGTAACCCAATATAAAAGTGTATATCACCACAATAATATTAATAAATAATATATAATGCATGCCCATACTATATAATGCCCTATTATATAATATATAATACATGCACTCTCCTAACGGTTCAGCGCCTTTGACAAAAATAGTTCTTCCATCACGAGAAGACACTTGGACACGTCTGAATCACGTGATATTGAGCAGTTTAGTTGTCAAGGTGAAGTGCCGCTGGCGGTCGTGTGAGCATCGTGCTGGACTCTCATCCTGAAGATTTTGGTCTGAACTGCGTTGACGACACAGTGGTGGTCCGCTGAAGTTGGTTTTCTCCAGTTTCCAAATCTCAAGGCGTGAATGCCAGCCGATCTCGCATTCAAGAAAGTCTCTCCGCAGAGAGCAGGCAGACGTACAACACGATACTCGCGTAACACGGAAATGCACGCATGTACCATCTTCCCAAGTTTTTTAACAGCTGGCTGATGCGAAGATGAATTTAGGAAAGAGAGAAAACTCAACTACCCTTGCGAGGAATTGAATCCACGTCCTCTCACTTGCAGAGTGAACATTCTAGATCACTAGACTACAAAGACAACGAATATCTCGATCTGGAACTGTGCCATCCTTTGCTTAAGGAGATTTGTAAATATGTCGTGGTTCACTGGAGTGATCTGGGAATGTGTCGCGGGTTACTCAAGTCATATGGGGAAATGTGCTAATCGAATAACATGCTGCCAATATGCTAATGTAATAATATGCTGACAATGTGCTAATGTAATAATATGCTGACAATGTGCTAATGTAATAATATGCTGACAATGTGCTAATGTAATAATATGCTGACAATGTGCTAATGTAATAATATGCTGACAATGTGCTAATGTAATAATATGCTGACAATGTGCTAATGTAATAATATGCTGACAATGTGCTAATGTAATAATATGCTGGTGTAATAATATGCTGGTGTAATAATATGCTGACAATATCCTAATATAATATATGCTAATCTTTTTCTTTAATGTAAATTTCGTATTGTAAGCCCGAGAGGCACCAAATTGCTGCTCGCGAGGAGATGTTAATGGTGCTCCCTGGGGTAGGATGTTTATATATATGTTTTTTTTGTTTTGTTTTTCATTGACAAAATAAATGCTCCCTCCGGGGAACCCTCCGGCCGCAGTAAGTTACTCATATGGGGAAATGTGTTGTATGCCGCTTGAGTGATCTGGAACTGTGGCACACGTCATTTAAGTGACCTGTACCTCACTAGTCACTTAAGTGATCTGTAGATGTGCCGCGAATCACTTAATTAATCTGAAAATGTGCCGAAGCTTACTTAAATTATCTTAAATGTGCCCGCTTAGTTCATTTTTACAAAATTAGGTTTGAGATCGCGGGCCACATTTGGCCCACGGGTCATGGGATGAGCACATATGATTTTTTTTATTTCAAATAATTACAAAAAAACTAAAACATCATTCATATACAAGTACAAAAAAAACCAAGGAGACATTAGTCCCATACTGGTTGTTACAATCAAAATGTTTGTGTATGTTAAGATAAGTACAATAACTTAGAATTCTCGACAAAAATAGATAGAAAAAATTATAATTAATTAAACAAAACTAAAAATATGTAATATAAAGATAAGTGAAAAATAAACAATAGAAAACAAAAGAAAATAAGCGAAAGGAAAAACAGAAATGTAATTGAATTTAGTATAACAATATGTGGTGGCAAGATATAATATATACAATTGATGCGAATAATAAACATGTAACGGGGTTGAAGGTGCCGTGACGCTTATGCGATATGAGAACATGAATCAACATACGTAGAATACAATAATGTACATCCATGATAATACAATGCTATTGCAGTTGTCTAAATTTTTCTGAAGAAGTTGGATTTGGATATGTTATTCGACAGCAAAAGATTTACGTCTTCCTTTGTTAGAGAAAGTGAATGATTCATTTAAGTCTAATTTTTTTTCATAAGTTTAAATTTTTTCAGGAAAAAGTGGTAAAATAATTAAAAATTAATTATTTAATTTTTTATTTAAAATACATATTATATTCAATCCATAACTCAATGACTCTCATTTACAGTTAACTACGCAGTAATTAAAATTCATTAAAGATAGTTTGTTCATGGAAACATGAAATATTAACGAAGTAAATAATGATATGCATCTGCAAAATATAAAGCCGCACGTATTTAATTAAAAGTTGATACGTAATATTCCATAAGTATTTTATTCTATTTTTCTTTGATATGTCGGAAAGAAAAAAAAGGAATATTTTCAATTTTTTTTTCCCCCTCGTGAAAGGCTTAGAAAAAATATTAAAATTTTATTTTCGTGCATGTTTTTTTGTTTTTTTTTTCATACGCTCATGTTAACTACATGAAAAAAAAAAATGTATTTAGTGCTTTGTTTAAATGAATCAAAAAACGAGTATATATATATATATATATGCGGTCTTTTTTGAACATCATCAGATAAAAGGGGGAAAAAAAATCCCTATTAAAAGACTCGTAGAAATGAGGGTAAACGTGAAACTCGATTTTATTCAGAAAAGTCATTAACGGATTTGTTTTTCACGCTTTTCTGTTTCTTTGAAAGTTATTTTAAAAGTTATTTTAACATCGCGCTGATTTTAGTTTTACACAAGAAAAAACATTCGATTCAATGACGGATCGTATTTACCTCGTCTTTTTAAAAAAAAATCAATTTCTACGTCAAGGCCAGGGAAAAATATTTTTTGATTATACAGGGTGTGCTGTAAGTGCTGATGCGGCCTTTATCTCACCGACCGTCCGTCGTGGAAGTATAGTTTCAATTTGAATAAATGCTCAAAAGGCGTTCGAAAATTAGCCTGTACCAGTTTTGAGGGTGAAATATAGCGTAACAAAATTTTAAAAAATTGAATTTCTATACAATTACCTTGTTTTTGAACTTCCAATTAGAAAGTTGTTGCTCTGTCTTTTCTGAGTCCAAGAAAACAGGTCCCATGTTTTTAACTGCAATATTAACAGAGATATTCGAATCCAAAATCGGGGAAAAGTTGGGAAAGGACGGCATAAATGAGGGAAAAGGAGCGTTGTGTCTGTTGGTATTTGTTGTTCTTTCATAACTTTTCTCCAGTTTTAGAATTCAAATATCTTAGCGAATATTGCACTTCGAAACATGGATTTTTTTTAGTTTGCCTTAGGAGATACAGAGCAACAACTTTCTAATTGGAAGTTAAAGGGCAAGAGAACCGTATAAAAATTTAGATTCTTCATTTTGTGACACACTGCATTTTCATTGTCAAAACTGGTACAGAGTAATTTTACCCTGTATCTCCTGAGGCCAACAGGAAACGCGTTCCATGTTTTAAGTTCTAATATTCGATAAGATATTTGAATAAAAGATCGGAGAAAAGTTATGAAAGAACAGCAAAAAAAAACTAACAGACACAACGCTCTTTCCCCTCATTTATGCTGTCCTTTCCCAACCTTTCTTCGATTTTTGAATTCGAATATCTCAGCGGATATTGCACTTGGAGAGTTTGCATTTTTTGTTGGCCTCAGCAGCTGGGCGACAACTTTAAAAACAGGGACACCGTATAAAAATTTAGATTTCTTTTATTTTGTAACACACTGTATTTTCACCCTCAAAACTGGTGCAGGGTAATTTTTGAATACATTTTGAACATTTTTTTTTTAATTGAAACTATGCTTCTACGATGGACGGTTGATGAGATAAATGCCGCGTTAGCACTTACAGGGCACCTTGTATAAATACAGTGAATTTTCGCTGCAACGGTACTCGATATAACGATTAATCCCTTTTCAACAGAGGTCTTCAATCTTTCTTGAGTAGAACGCACTGCCTATGCTTATTATGAAACAAAGAGCGCCCCATACGGCAAGGGTGTTCAACCTTCAGGAGAGTGTGGGACACTTCATTGGTTTGAAAGCGTGTCGCGGGCCACTCAAGTGATTTGTGAATGTGCCGTGGATCTGTTAAGTGATCTGTAGATGTGCTGTAGGTCACTTAAGTGATCTGTAGATGTGCTGTAGGTCACTTAAGTGATCTGTGATCAAGTGGTCTCTAAATGTGCTGCTTAGTTAATTTTCACAAAATTAGAGTTTGGGGTCGCGGGCCACATTGTATTACTCTGAGGGCTACATTAGGCCAACGGGCCATGAGTTGAGCATGTATGCCTTACGGCAACGTTTACATACGTATACTTGAAATCTGCGGAGGGCTCACCCAAGCCAACAAGCCAAGGAGGGAAGACGTGGTCCAGGACCTGGCGTCTTTCCACAGAAAACAACAAAGGGCTCATTAGAGCTACAAAGACATAATAAGAGCTCATTGACGCCAAGCCCCCGACCTGGAGACTTGTCGGACATCTCCCCGTGAGGGCCACAAAAAAGTTTTATTTGTATTCATTTTAACAACGAATAAAATCCAGGGCAGCCAAATCAAGGAGCCGGGATCCAATTCGCAGATTTTTATGAGAGCCCCAGACTGGATACACCTTGGGCTTCCTCTATTGTAAATTTTTCAATGTTGAAGCAGCAAGAAAACAATGAGATCCGTCAAAGGCCCTTGTAAATTAAACCTTTTAACTTCCCCATGAAGGTACATGTGCAATGCCACGCCCTTGGTACCCCGACCCTGTGTGTTGCAAGCACTGTTTATGTATGTATATTATACATATACATACCTCTCGGCATGCCCCTCCCCCACGGACAGGGCTGACAGGGGTCGGAACGATTCTTACCACTTTTTGATTTTTCATACTATAAATTAACCACAGTGGAGCCCGTGAAAAAGTTTGTTTTGGGAGCCCGCCAACTATCCCAGCCTAGAGGCCCTGCTGCAGAATGTGGGGGCCACGCCTCCTCGGTACATACACATAATTTGGTCCCGACGGATCAAACGGTTCCCAATATATTCAGGAGTTAAATGAAAACTTCACCCGAAATCTTTACCGATTTCCGTTGCATAGAAACAGGCCCTTTTCGAGTTTGTGATTTTATATTATAGAATAGAGATATAAACTGCTAACAGGCATTACATATGCTAATGTTTTCCATTAAAATGCTCTTTTCTCAAAACTAAGTTTTTTTGCTAGATAGGGAACATTTTTTCGAACACCACTCATTCAAAAATGCCTTGAAGCTTTGTGTGTCTCTCAACACTATGGTGTTACACACTTTATAAAGTGGGGATTTTTTATTAAAATTATTCTTAAAAAAATTTTATGGCACAAAATATGGTCAATTTTGGTGATTTTTTTGAAAAAGTTGCATATTGTTGATATCAAAATTCGAGAAAAAAATAACCAACAATTAAAATCGTAAATGTTCGTGTTAAATTTCATAAAAATATCTATAGTATTTGGGAGAGAAAAATTGAGTGCCTAAAGTGAATAGAAAATTTTTAAATGTTCTTTAAAGGAAGGAAAATTTTTTCCCCTAGGAAAGCATTGGAAGTCAAGATCGTAACAATACCCTTAAGAAAAGCGAAAAATTACAATTTCTAAAGCATTGGGGAGAAAAGGGGAATAGAAGTATTTCTCTGTGTTGTCTTGCAACCATCTTTGATTCATCTGGGAAAAAGCTTTAGCGGTGAAAAAAAAAAATGTTATGTACATGACACTTCAGATTTTCATGATGAATGACGATTCCGAAGTTCGTATATGCCGCCAATATCCTGTTGTCGATGATTTATCGTCAAATGTTTAACCCTGAACAAAATGCTTGAAATGTTTGTTTTGCCCCCGCCCTGCTATTGCAGCAAAATATTTAACAATGAAAATTTTTTGTATTTTACATAATATTCTTCATAATTCCAGCTCATACTGGCAATTTCTGCCACTGACCAAGCGGGTGAAAAAACGATATAAACAAACGTACCTATGGCGAATGTAAATGTAGTTGTTACTGTCAATCTTGAAATTGGCCAGTTCTCGAATTAACTAATTTCGTTGTTAATTTACCGGGCCAATATCTGAATTTCGTTCTTTATCCAGCCAGTTCACGAAATAGCCTGAAGTCCGATAACAAAAGATACGATTCGGGGTGATCGCCAAGTTGGCGTATTTTGTTCGAGATAATTATGGCTACATTAGCTATGGCGACTCATCAAACCAGTCACGATGCTATAATCTTTTTTTTTTTTAAATTTGACAGAAAAACTATGTCTATATATTTTAACATTCTTATAGTTTTTCCTCACAAATTTCTCCTTTTTTTTCTCTCGTCACATGGAGCTAATCTAATACAGCTACTATAAAATAATCATGTATCACACGCTGACGATTAAAAAAATGGATTTGGCACCTACCGGACCGTCTTACATCAGCACATCGAACTTTGGCCGGGGATTTCCGGCCACTTCGTGAATTTGCCGAATAAAGCCAGAATCATTTCTAATAATCGTATTTTGGCCAAAACCCTCGGCCAATTCGAGATCGATCATTTCAAAAATTAATTCCTTGACATGCGATTACACCCGAACGATTTATCTCAGGTACTTGAAATTTCATAAATTTTCTCATCTTGTTAAGGCGCTTAAATTTGTTAAGTATGAATATGGTTTTCTAGGCCTCTCTCTCTCTTAGTTCTTAATGAAGTTCTTCTACCTAGAACGACGGTAGACCATTTTGACCGCTATAGAGATATTTAACTACTATGATTTGCAAAACATGTTGAAATGGACAGTCTTCTAATACGAACATTAATATTGGGAGAACAGATGTTCTATCATGGTGTTTGCTTTCTCCAGTAGGCCTACCCATTTGGTATCATTCAAAGGTACACTTGTGAAAAGGCTCGTCGTCGTATATTCAATTCATTTAGGGTTTTTATGAATCTTTGTGCTTCTACTGCATTGCGTCACTGGTACAATGGCACACGACGAAAAACTCAATAATATTTACAGTAAAACTATTCGATTAACCGTCAGTTTCTGTTATCCGTCATCGTCTAAAAAAATAGTCAGTCCCAGGTTTAAGGTCCAAAAAGATAAGATCACTGCTACGTTCTGTGCAAATGCCACTGGCAATCATAGATTACCCCTGCCTGTAATTGGTAAATCCACAAAACACGTTCTTTCAAAAATTCAAATATGAACGCATTGCCTGTGAACTATTATGCCCAAAAAAAGTGTTTGGATGGACCGAACAGTTTTCCTAGAATGGTTCCACAACGTTTTCGTACTCGAAGTTAAAGCTCATATGACCGTAAAAGTAGTTGCTGCAAGAAACACTGCTATTAATGAACAATGCCCCGACGCATACCTCTTGTGACCTCAAAAGTGATGATGGCAAAATAACATGCCTCTTTCTCCTAGTGAATAAAACTCCATTTATCCAGCCTATGGACCAGGGCATAATGGAAAATATAAAGAGACGTTACAGAAAAGCCTTTAGCGATTCTTGCTTTCATCTGATGATTATATGACTGTCAAAGAATTTTGGAAGAGATACAACAAAAAGGACGCTATTTTCAATGTCGCCACTGCCTAGGCTGACCTTATATTGATCGTTTTGTAAAATTAAATACAAAAAATATGTATGTGTTATTCACTTTTAAAAGATTTTATTTCCATTTTCATCCCAAGACCGCAGTCAAATCACGTTACTGTACATATGTATTAAGAGATTTCCCCTATCCGTCTATTCGGTTATCCGTCACAGATTTGTTTCGGACGGTGACGGTTAATCGAAGTTTTATTGTATTTTTCACTATTTTACCCATGGACAGGGTTCCAGCCCGGAGACCAAGACGATTTTCATCATTTTTTGTTTCTTCACACTATAAATTCATTGTAGAAGGACCCCTGAGGCCTCACCAAAGATTCCAGCCTAGGGGAGGCCCTGCTGGATCATATGGGGAGCGACAATTTTACAACATAGCATGCTTTCGACTGAGCAAAATAATAATTCTACAGTTGCTAGGCAGCGAAAATCTAGGTCTTGAGTAGCTTACCATGTACATACAAAATTAAAATCGTAGACAAAGAAGATTTCTGACATAAATTACGAAATTTTATTGCTCTATTAATGAGTACCTTTGATGTTTTTGACAAAATCAACTCTTCAGAGTGTACAATGCGATCGGCATCGAAAAGCTAAACTGCGTATGTATACAGTTGGATCTATGTACGTAGCTAAAGATTTGACGGCTATTTACGTTTTTTCATTCTGCAATTTCACATGCAATATCTTCGGAAATTTCTCATGCGTATTATACTTCAAACCTTGTCTGTAGACCTTTCTGCCAAGTGAAAATGTAGCCACAAATTACAAAAGCTGAAAAAATCAGTCGAACCTCTTTCTAAAGTAACAAAACACGGGATTTGTTTTTGTCATTTTGTCATAATGAACTCTTTTGTCGAAAATTCTCAAAAATTTGTACATAAACAATGGTTTATCACGAAAATATATCAAATAGACTGAATAGATACTGTTTTAAGAAGTTTCGGTAAAAAGAAAACTACTTTATGTCGATTTTTTTCCTATAGCGGTGAAAATGGCACACTACCGTCGTTCTAGTGTTAACATGCATCAAAATAGTTATTGTGACAATAAGTGCAGATGTGTTTCAGTTCCATCATTGAAAAATAAAGTATCCTGATATTTTCATGAAAGCAAACTCGATGCCAAACCAGCAGTTTTCTGATGATTCGATGAATAGATCTATCTTTCTATTCCAGCTAATATGGAAAAACATTGATGCATTTCTCATAAGCTTCTATTCATTCCATGATGGTACTACTAATTATTTCGATAATATTCTACTTGAAAGTGCATTTTAAATCGCGTGGATTTGAAAAGCAAAGTGAAAGGAACCCTCAATCTACAGACCCTCGCCGAAGTTTGTCCGTTTAGGAAAGCTATAAAAGTATTATTATAATCATAACTTTGATAAGAGTTTCCTCGCAGCATTCTTTCGAATGATTTATCCTGAAAAATAGTGATTGCAACGAGTAATTTGCCGTGACTTATGAGTTTCCGGACATTCAAAATCCAGATTATATCTCTTCCTCTTGCGTTTGAATCTTTGATTTGATTTAAAGGACCAAGAAAAGATACGGTATATAATGGACTCACGCATAAATGAAATGGACTGTGTGAAAATGCGAGGAAATCCTTCTTCTGAGGCCTTTCAAAGCCGCCCATTTAATATACACACCCATTTTTTTAATAGATCACTATTCAGCTATTTTGGGCAATAAAACGTTTGTCCTTATAGCATTCGTCAGCATACTACGATAAATTAAAATCTGGCGGTGGTATATACATAGTAGTAGAAGAAACTGCCACACACACACAAGAATAAACCCAAAAAAGTTTGTATTTTTTTTATGTCTCGTCCGTCTTCTTTAGAAAGATCTGATGCCAGAACATTAAATTTTTTGGGAAAGGGAATAGAAAACGATGGTATGTATCTCATAAAAAATTCCCAAGGTTTTCTCAAATAAGACAGGCCCACCCTTCCAGGTGAATTATTTCACGTACGTTTTCCTTTATTGCACACATGCATCTCTTGGGCTTTCGTAAAGAGCTTTCCCAATACTTTTACCACAAAACTAAAGACGGTTTTTTTTAGTTCCCATGTCCTTTTGAAAAGTAATAGAGCTTTCTTTTTTTATGTTGCTACGAGTTATATACTTGAGAACAGCATAATATAAAAAAATGCAGCTTGAATGATCTTAAATTATAATTGTCACCACTGATTATAAAAACTAGATGTGATCTCTGTTGATATTTTCGACTAATTTAAGGTATCCGACTGCGTTTAAAACGTTTTTTTTTCTTTTAACAAAATATCTTTTTTTCATTTTTTATGAGAGCCCCATTTGTCATGATTCCAAAACAGGCATTGTTTTGTTCATACGACTCTTAGAACCGAAGTTACGCCTACTTTCATGTTGCGTTGTTACATCAAGTAATCTGTGAATAAAAATTTTAAAGGCGTTTTACGAAAAATGCTATTTTTGACATTTTGCCTGACTTTGAAACATCATTTCTAAAAATCTCTTGATTCTGCATCACTTAAAAATTTTAATATGATATTTTGCTATGTATCGTTAAGGTTTTGGAGGAGATGGTTTGAATCATATATGGTTTGTGAATGGTTTAAATCATACTATTGCAACAGGAAACAAGCAGCTGTAATTCCAAAAACAAAGTTGGTACTTTTCAAGAAGTGAAAGAAAGATTTACCTAAAGGTTCTGTTCTGGATTCTATATTATTTTCAATATATATACAGAGTGTTCTGTTAATTTTGGACCGACAAACTCAGAGGGTTGTCAATGGGCATCAAGAGGAACAAATATTGCAATGGAACATGTCGTCGCAAACCACGTTGAGAGGGTGAAAATCGCGAAAAACGCATGCAGGCTCTGAGTCAAGAGAAAACGAAAGGTGGATGTCAGTTGATCGCTGAATACGTTCGTGGGTTCGTTCACCATATCTGACGTAACCAGCATCGCGAAACGCATGCGCTGTGGTAGGATCGCACGCTGTGAACGACGTAAATTAGCGCTATTGCGGTAGTAAGCACATGTAGCAGTTGTCTGTTTCGAGCGCGTCCGGGAATTTTTACGTCGTTGTAGACTGTGTAATGACGTCAGCGGCCACCATTTCCAACAACTCTTGTAATAATTAATCAAATAAATCTTTTTGTAGTTATTATTGCACTTTTTGTCGTTTTAGCGTGACGTAGAAACCTGCATGCGTTTTTCGCAATTTTCACCCTCTCAACGTGGTTTGCGGCACCATGCAATTTTTGTTCCTTTTGGTGCCTACTAACAATCCTCTAAGTTTTTCAAGTCCCAAAATCTCATAAAACATAATATAAAAAGAGCTTTTCTTACATTTCCCCGAAGATATTAAAAATTTTTCACACTGAAAATCAACTTGATAATAATAAACACATAAATCGTGTACTATTCGACTTCGTAAGAAGAATAGATTACGAAACCATTTTGATGAATTGATTGTAAGAATATATAAATAAGTATTTTTAACAGAGTACAAGTAAAGAGTGCAATAATTAAAAAGGGAAATGATGTGTGATAATTATATTATATCGAGCTTCAAGATAAGTAACTTAATTCTGAACTTTAGTCGAAAATATTCACAAACGAAAATACATTTGAACACACACCTAATAAATATATTAACGCTGTTGCTCTAAAAAAAAATTTACTAATTCCTTTAGGCCTGCTGGAAAATTTTTCAGTCTCTTGAGGCTAGCTACAAAGTGTTTGTATTATGCGTGTTATGTATTTGTTCATTATATATTGGTGTAACATGTTTAAATTTGTGTATATGATTGTATTTGTGTATATGGGTTGTATTTGTGTAAAATAAGTTTGAATTTATGTATTATATGCTTGAATTTATGTAAAATATGCTTGAATTTATGTAAAATATGCTTGAATTTATGTAAAATATGCTTGAATTTATGTAAAATATGCTTGAATTTATGTAAAATATGCTTGAATTTATGTATTATATGTTTGTATTTGTGAAAAAATTAAAAAAGAAATCTAAGATCTATCACATGTAGTTGTCTAATTACAGTTTCTTATACACTATACATAAAATGAAATTTCAAAAAATTCACACGTACATTTACAGATTTTGGTGTAACGTATGTGCATACAATACAGTCCTTTAAATTTTGGTTCATCACTGGATGAGAGTACTGTGCAAATAACAAAACATTTCGTTCATAGGATTTTTTGCAATCATGTTTCGAATATTACGTGAATTTTGCTTAAAATTCCACATAAAAATGTCTTTTTTATAGACAATGGTATAGGTAGTTCAAGGTTCATTATTGTTTCCACCATTTTGAGGCACTTTCTATCAAAAAAAAAAGTTATTAAAGTACTCTAGTACTATTTTATAGAAAAGTGCTAAGAAAAGTAGTGGGACAATTTAATTTCATTTTGGTTCCAATAATATAACTACTGTATAAGGTTAGTTTTCGAGCAGTTAAAAATTCGTGAATTTCTGCGTGCGTCTAATTACCAAACTTTCATAAATCTATAAAAGAAAACAGCATGGTATTTCTGAAAATGAATAAGCCTGGTCAGATGTAGCCGATAATAGCACTTGAAGCTGGTATTAGCTGTGGGAATAATATGGTAGGCTGTGAGTTTGCTTATAAGAGGTAAAGTTCCATGTGTGTGGAAGCATTGAGAAATATTTCTTCTGAGAAGGGGGATGGTACGCCAAATAAATTTAGTAACTTTTGTTCTAAAGCAACGAGATCTTCAGCATTTTTCGAGTAACGAGCACCGTTCAATCCTGCAATCAGAAGAAAAGCACCCATAAGCTATCGTTCCTCCTGTAGAAAATAGATTTCTACAAATATAATTAACTAATTTACAAATACAAATACAACGCCACAACAGGCAAATTGCCCAACGAGGTGGCTGACTTAAGAACATCATGGATCCCCGAGCCATTTTTTGGAGGCCCCTACCTACTACTGCTACACCACACATGCACCCCCCCCCGCGGAACCCCCCAACGAACCGGTATATGCGGGAATGTGCGTGTACGTGTAGTGCAACCTGACGTAAAGTTTTGTTTCTGTGTAATGCTTGTTATGTGTAGTGCTGTCATCTGCCCCCAGTTTTTCTAACTATGAGTGAAGTGTTATGGTTGAATGATTTACCGTTGTAGGACTGTTGCTCTCTGTGGCGAGACTTTTTAACGGGGAGATCGGCTCGCATTTGCGCCTTGAAGTTGGGAACCACAGAAAACCAACTTCAGCCGACCACAAACAATTTGTTGAACTATATAAATTTTGAAATTATCACTAAAGAACTGACTAATTTGTTCGATGCTAAAAAATCCTTGAATTCCACTTCAATTGGTTAATTTAATCAGAATAGATTTAACCCCTCCTCCTCCCCATAGTCCTACGTATATTTGAATATAGGAAAATACATGGTCAAAAACTGATTATATCAATTTTTTTTCTCTTTTTTTGGCATTTTAGAAAGTCATATTTTGATGCCATTTCAGTACAAAATACGGCTATATAAGTGCAATACTTTTTTATCCAGAAAGAGTCGATTATTTGTTGGTGTCATTTTTTGAGAGCTGCTGAAATTTTACGCGTTCAGAGATTCATCAAATCGCACTAATTTGAGGGGATTCGAAATTAAATTCAATGTAAATGCTATTCAACTTTGTTAGGAAAATTTTATCTGTTTGTAGATAATATTAAAATCATGGCAAACTATATTTTACCCTTAATTAATCATTTTAGCTAATTAAAAATCCGTTCTAATTAATTAAATTGCTTTGTTGATGTATTTTTTCAATTAAAAATATGCTAACAGTGCCAATTTACATCCGTTTTTGTGAAAAAAACCATAAAAAAAGTTTTTTGTAAAAAAACCGTTTTCATGGGGACGAACCATAGAAGGTTAATTAGCAATCGATGGAATAAAACAAGCAAATATGTATTACATCATACTAAAATTCACATTAATCTTCACCGCAGAAAAGTGCCATCTAGAAGGGTCCATCTAGAAGGGTCCATCATAAGTCCAGTATTTTGCAGGGCGGAAGGCTTTTGTGTTACGAATGGAAGAACGATACTCGGTTTATTGATCTTATCATGAACTCAGACTCATCCTGACACTAACAATTCAACTTTTTTCGGTTATTAAAGTTAAACTAAGACATGAGACCTCTCGTTTTGAATATTGATAAATGTTTCGGGTCATTTATCGTGGAAAATATCTGTAGAAAAGACTGTAAGTTCCCATGTTGCCAAAAAACAGTATGAAAAACATTCTTGGAAGTAATATTTGTGGCGGAACTAACTATATTCTAGATTCTCTTTTGCTAATTATCGAAAAATTCAAATCCAGACATAAAAAAAAATCGGAAGATTTTTGATAAAATGGAAAATAAAAGAGTATTGTCAATCAATGTTTTTTAATGTCTAGAACACAGCCATAAGAAATGAAACATTTTAAAAATCCTAGAAATGACATGAATGTGTGTGACAATTTAAGTTAAAAAAATAACAGGCAGCAACCACAGACATCATCAGTTGCTGCGGAACTAAAAGCATGTATCGGTGTATTCAAAAAACTACTTAAAAAAAGTGCTATAAAGGCTCTTAAGACTACAACATTTGCCGTATGATGTTATTTTTTTATACGTTGCAAGATGATTCATACCCATCTAAGTTGCTTTTATAGTCTATATAATACCTTGATGTATGAGTATTTACTTGAATTACGGTCCCTTAAAGTTTTTGTAAGCAAGAGAAAATACATGACAAAACTTGATCCATTTGTTATGGTTTGTTCCCTCAGTAGCAGTTCCAACCGAGGGTCAATATTTTTTTTCTCTTCTGGATCTTGGCAAATACCATTCTCGTGGGATAATGCAATTACTGTTTTTCTTATTCGACAGGACTTTGGCTCGAAATACTTTCACATCTATCGTACTAACCAACCCAACAATAAAACTAATGGAGAAATGAGTAGAAATCTGAAGGTGGTAGGTCGAAACTCTCTCTCTACACAACAGCGGTAGAAGCACTTTCATTCATTATCGGATTATTTGATTAGTGAAGAATTAATGAGAAATCTGTATTGTTCATACTGCACCAAATAATGTGCATTTTTTGTTGAAATTATTACATTTTTATAAGAGAATATGCATAGAAAGAAATACTCTCTTCTCACAGCATTAATATCATGGATGGTTAAGTCCAGATTTAAGCTTTCAGTTCAGTACCGAGAAATTCAGAAATAATATGATTCGATTTCACATAGCTATATTACATACTTACAAAACAATTTGCCACCAGATATAAAAATACAGTAAAACCTTCATTTTGCAGTCATCGGCGAGACAAAAAAAATTTTCCGTAAAAAAGGGTGAATGTTATTGAGGGGTTTGAAGTGCATACTTTTATTATACAAAAGGAAATTATTATTTTTCCGTAAAAGATAGGTGTCCGTTAAAAGGGATTTTACTGTAATTTGCCTTACAAAATAATTTACAGCACTATTTCCCGGGAAAAAGTTTTGTTACATACAAATACAAGAGCACAACAGGCAAAATGCCCAACAATGTGGCTGCGAAAAGATGCCCATAACGAATATGGATGTCATACATTTATAAAATACGCAATCCAATTTAAAGTGCAATTATAAAAACTAAAAACTATATATGCATGATAAAATAACGGATAGCCTCTCGATTTACCCCAATATGTTTATCGTATTTCTTTTAAAACAAATTGTGTTAGAATTCACGAATCCACTACCTACCCTCCCCACACGGGTAAGCTATTATATTTACAACCCTGTAAGAGAAATATTTCCTGTACATCAATAAAAGTAATTGCCATCAGCAGCACGAACGACATAAAACTAGTGACAAAGTTACTTCTATACTAGCTGTTTACTCGAGGCACCCAAAAAAAATACCTCCCAAATACAGTGGTACCTCGGCTAACGAAGATGATTTGTTCTGAAATTATGTTCGTTAACCGAAACGCGATTACCCTGTCTTTCTATGTAAAATCGTTTAATTAGTTTCGGATGCCACCCAAAATTTGAAGATAAGTTTTATAAAACCACAAGAACATTATAAAAAAGACAAAACTAACCAAAAACTGGGTTGAACAGCTTCGCAACTGAATGAAGAAGAATTTACAGGATAAAAAAAATTATCCTTTTTTTCATATCATTATTCCTTCTCACATACCTCCAGTCCGGTTTTTTTTCTCTAAACATAGTCTTTCGAATCTATTCAAAAAATTGAAACCACACTCCACTGGCCCAGACGGGATCCCACAGCATATTCTCAAATTTTGTGCAGAGGAAATTTCGAGAACTGTCTTTTAATCATCTTCAGTCTCATTGAATACCTTCCGCTTGCACTCCGACTGAAAAATTAATAAAATAATACCTACTGATAAATCAGGTCCACTCTCTAACCCTCTAAATTTTAGACCAACCGCCATCACCTCTACCTGCTGCAATCTTTTTGAGCACATAGTTGCCAAGGAAATCCGTTCACACCTTGACTCAATTAACTTCTTTTTTCCTAACCTAAACGGCTTTAGATCATTATTATTTGTTTGCACCCAATTAGCCCTTTCCATTCACGACTTGTCTAATAGTATTGATAACCTACAAACTGAAATCATATACTTGGATTTTTCCAAAGCATTTGACAGGGTACCCCATAGTAAACTTCTTCTTAAACTCCAAAACTTTGGCTATTTATTCAATTGGTGAAATGGGTGGAGGACTTCCTTGTTGATCGCAGTTAGTTTGTCTGTTTCAAGGACCAAAACTCCTCATACCTCCGAGTCAGGTCTGGCACGCCTCGAGGATCGGTCTTCTCCCCTTTCTCATTTCTAACTTATATTAATGACCTACCAATATCAATGAATTGCTCCATCAGACTTTTCGCGGATGATTGCGTTATTTATCAAACGATTTACAGCAAATCCAACCACACAAGATTCTCTCCAACACAACCTTAACACTGTAATCGAATGGTGCTCGCCTTGGCAACTACCCCTAAACATCTCTAAAACATTTTACGTGAAACATACCCACAAAAGATCTCCCCTTGAATACCTTTACTAAATCAATAAATCTATAATCACAGAGATTTCCCATTACAAATACCTGGGTGTGATAATTTCTGCCGACCTCCGTTGCAACCCCCACACGAATTATATATATAATGGCACCAAAAATGCGTTCCTGACCTTTCCTATACTTGTGAAATTTGGGACCCTTTAACCTTTTGCCTTTCCAAATTCAGATTTAGATTGTTTTTTTTATAATTTTTCCATTTTATTTCCCCTTCTGATCCCCCAGTTTAGACATATAAATCGAAAAATCATGAATAAAAAATTTCCCTGTATGTTTTCTGGACTTGCCCATGTCCATAGAAACAACATTAAAATTAAAAACAAAAAAAAAATTATTCTTCCTTGAAAATAGGTGATTTAAAAAATTTAAATTCATAGTGTAGGTGTTGAAAATTTTGAAATTTTTGTTTTGTAAATTAAGTTTGTAATCTCGCACATTCAGAAAAAAAATCAAGTGTTTTCATGAACAAAAACTATTTTTTTTCTGATTAATAAAACAGGAACATTGGCCGTCAATTTGCAGATCCCAAACAAAATATTCCGACACAATGTTTATCCATAAAATGTTTTCATATGGTTCATTCTCACGAAATCAGCCTAAATGGTGTTCCCCAGCAGTTTACATTAAAAATTTGATACAGAATTTTTTTTTTGTAACTTTCTATTTACATGCCAGTTTTTGAAAAGTCGCCACTCTGTTTTTAATTTTTTCCCTTAATATATTTTTAAAATTTTCTTGAACAATTTTTTTCATTTGTTAAGGAGATGTTCTTCTCCTGGCTGTTCCCAGACAATTTTTCAAATTTTCACTAGTCATCTGGCTACGACGACATTTGCCGTCGAGGCCATACGCAACGGCGGTGCCTACGACGGCATATGTCATCATTCCGTCATATCACATGGATATGACGGAGTAATTCGTCATACAGCTGCTGCAACATTTTTATCAGTGTTGAAAAACATGTAAAAATGTCTTTCTCCTGGCATTAGGTAACCAGAAGGAAGGTTTGATCATAAGTTAGGGGGAATAAAAATAAAAATCCAAATTTCTCGGTTGCAATATCAAGCTGCATTTAATGCAGCTCTCTAGCAGAACAAATTAGAATTCTGTTGTTCCCTATAAACTTGACGAAAAAGGAGCGAGAAACACAAATGAAATAAGAAATAAAAATGCAATTGAAAAAAATTTGTTCAGAGTATCAGTACTTGCTCTAGTTAAAAATAAGCTATCAAAATAGATAGAACATGTGTTGCTTATGGTTCAAGCATAAATATCAAGTTTAATGCTGAAACAGACAAAATGCCGCGTCGGATTTGCCCATTTCTTAACATGGTCAAAATTAATGTTTTTCACCATGAATTTTTAACAAACTTCTCGCTGTTGACTATATTTCATTTATTAGCAGGTAAAGAAGTTTTTTTGGATTATTTTGGTTGACATTTATTTTTAATAATTTTTTTTTTTCATTTTTTGTCCAATTTCGTAAGAATGGCCCATAAAGATATTTTATGTGAAAAATGTAAAAAATCAATCTATAATGTTCATCAACTTGATATTGGTACCTAACTCATTGCCAGTGCTTTTAACGTACACTTTAGTGTTTCGAAAGTTACTTATTATAGAGAAAACGCTTAAAACTAAACTTAGAAGTTCGTATCGGAAAACACAACCACAACTAATCCAAGAACGGAGATGGGAAACTTCCCAAGTCGCGAACAACTTTGCTAATCTTATTTTATGGCCAACAAGAAAAGTTAAGTTGAGAAACTTTGGGAATTACGCAGAAAAATAAACGCAACACCTTTCGGCTAACCATTTAATAGTTTTTTCGTACTTTTTAATTTAAAACTAATGAAAATTTCTTCTCTCGAAAAATGTTATCTGATAAATATTTCTGTGATCACGGAACTGCTGTATAAATATTATAATTTCTCTCCATATAAAATGCAAAAGCCGGAACTAAATATGTTCTATTTCAAAATATTTGCTTATGAAAAGGAATTAATAAATTTATTTTTATAAATTGTATTATGTCTTGTAAAAAAAATATAAAAATATTCTGTAGTATAATTATAAATATATAAAAGAGTTTTCCCATCAACATTCTTTTGAACTGTTGTAGTATCGGGATTTTTATAGCAGAAAAATGGCATTCTCTTGTTAAAAACTGACGCAACAGTATGGTTTTTCTTTTACGCATATTAATTTTCTCCGAGACGACTTTTTGTGGGCGTGAATAGTTTTAGGTGGACACGTCTGCCAGCTAGTAGTTACTCGACAAGTTTACTAAGAAAAAATAAGCAATTTTCAACAAAAGAAAAATTAATCATTCGTAAGACTGCTAGGATGTGAGAAAACATGAATTGTATCTTCCTAAATTACTATTTTTAAGCTTTGAACATTCTTCCATTTTTCATTTTTTATGGAAAAGTACATTCATTCGTTTTGTGAACTTGTTTTTCTTCGTGAAGTTTATATTTTTCTTTTTTTTTTCTTTTCGCATTCTTAATTTTATGCATAAAACTGACAAAGTAACTTCATGAGGCTAGACGACGAAAACAAGAATAAAAAACAACTTGATACTGTAATTTACAAAGAGAATCAACAAGACTCTTTCTCGTCACCATCTCGTTCCATTTTCATTTATGCTTCAGCTTTTCCGCTTCGCTTATTTTTATGGAGTCTTACACAATTGCACACACTTTTCTGAACACAGTATGTCACCTTCATTATGTCTTGCTTTAAAACCACAACAATTTATAACCTGGAAGCACGTTCGCTTTGTTTGAAAAGTACCTACAGAAATGGCTGCGTGTTTTCTTCTTTCCCCCCTCCCCCTTCTTTTTTTTTACTCTTAACGAGTACAAATATGTGGATTTGAATGAAATAAAATGTCCGGAAGAAAAAAAAAAAACTTGTTCAATTCATGTTGATGGTGGAAAATGCGTCTCGAAATGAGTTTGGTGGATTATATTTCACTTGAAAGAGGTAGATAGAGCAGAAAACTATTGACATATATATTCTTGACAGGACGGCCCTTGACGTTCGCGAAGCTCGGTGGGAGGAAAATTGCAAGCCAGGGGCGTCTTGACAATTTCGGGGCCTTCAGCCCTGATATGATATATTTTGTGGGGAAAGGGAATTCATGCACTGTTACAAACTATACAAGAATGCTGAAAGGTATTCACCCAAAAAATATGAAGGAACAATCAAATGTAAATTAATAAAAGTTTCAATATCATGAAAATCTGAAGAAAATTTTAAATCAATGAAAGAAATTATTCCAAAACTAATGAAAATTAGAACCTAATTGGAAGAAATAATTCCGCAATTGATGAAAAAATAGTTACCTCGCCCGGTACGAGCGCACCTGTCCCACACCCGTGAGAGTGGCTCTGTTTCTTAACGTATGCTATATATTAGAGCAATTGCTATAATATTAATGTATCCCTAAATCACCGACGAAAATACAAAAATTTCGACTCTTCCCGAGAGGGAAATACTGTACTGTACTTTTTCCTCTCTCCTCACTGTCATCCTTATTTATTATCGTTTCGGCAAAAGGTTTGAAGTTTCCAAATACCACAGACTGTTTTGTTTTGCTTTTTGTTTTAAGCCACACACATAACAATTGTCTCATTCTGATGCATAGTTGAATTTTTCCGAAACCATGTGATAACCTTCAACCAATAGGCATCCTTGAACAAAAAGATATTTAGGTGGACTTTCGATGTGAAAAAATAGACAGTTGACAAGCGCGGATCCGGGGGGGGGTGAGGGGGTGATTGCCCTCCCAAAAGCAGAATAATATTGGGAAAAATTTGATGATGAAAAATTTGATTTGGGATGAACCGATGCACCTGCACAATTAGTCGCTTCTCCGACACACATCACCCTGGATTCCCCTGCCTCCGCTCCCTTCGCCGCTGAAGATGTCTGCAACGGCTTCATTCGGAAGATGTCTTCCTTGGCTTCATTCGTACCTGAAGATGTCTGCCTCTGCTTCTTTTGCAGCTGAAGATGTCAACCTCAGCTCATTTGCAACTGAAGATATCTGTCTCGGCTTTATTCGCATCTGAAAATGCATGCTTCCGCTCCTTTGCGGCTGAAGATATCTTCCTCAGCTTCATTCGCAGCTGAAAATGCCTGCAATGGCTTCATTCGCAGCTGAAAATGCCTGCAATGGCTTCATTCGTAGCTGAAGATGTCTACCTTCACTCCATTCAAATCTGAAGATGCCTGTGGCCCCACTTCATTTAGAGCTGAAGATGTCTGTCTTCACTTGATTCGTAGCTGATGATGTCTATCTTCGCTCTAGCGCGGATTCAGAGGGGTATGAGGGGAATGACCGCTCCTCTCAAGAGCCTAGCAATATGGGGAAATTTGTCTAACCCATAAAATACGGGGCGATAAAATGAACATATGCGATTCACCCCTCCCTTCACATCGTCCTGGATCCGCTCCTGGCAGTTGGCCCAGTAACTTTTAGAGTTCAACTTTTCTGTTTTAAAAATTAATTGTGTAAAATGTAGAACACAATAGTAAATCAATACAACCACGTGGTCCATCCCGTTAAAGTTTTGAACACTTCGACCATATCCCCCCCCCCCAACACACCTGCGTTCTTCCAATATAAACATATTCAAAAAATGAAGTCTCTCTTCATAACTCAAGCCCCGCGTGACAACAAGGGCACGCGTAGCTCTTCTCTGCACCCTTTCAACCAAGTCTATATCCCTCTGTAGGTATGGTCTCCAAAACCTTATAGCGTACTCCATTCCAGGGCGAACTGATCCTCGGAGAAACGGAAAAATGACTTCAGTAGAACGCGAAGACACCTTTTTGAAAATGAAACCGAGCATTCTATTTGCTTTTTTGATCACCGCTGAACACAACATTCATTATAACCAGTAAAAAAACCTCTCTCACACAATTGATCAATAATGTCAGTGACGATCGTTTTACTGATCCGAATTAATAATTGCGAGCAATTTTAGAATGATTGACAAATCGTGTGCCCAGTGAGAAAAATGGCTAGTTGAAAAAATTAACTTTCTTGTTCACTTTTCTATAGAATGGTAATGGGAGTGAGCTTTAATAACATTTTTTGATAAAAAGTGATAGAAAATGATGAAACAATGATCATTTTTGAACTACCTACGTCATTTTCTATTTAAAAAAACCTTTTTTATGATGAATTTTAAGCAAAATTCATGTAATATTCGAAACGATTGCAAACAATTCTATGAATGAAACATTTTTTTCATACTATTTCTATTGAGTAATGATGCGGTTTGATACCAAAATTTAAAGGATTGTATGGTTACACCCAAATCTGATGGTGTGTGTGTGTGTGTGTGTGTGTGTGTGTGTGTGTGTGTGTGTGTGTGTGTGTGTGTGTGTGTGTGTGTGTGAATTTTTGAAATTAAATCCTACACATCGTCTATTAGACAAATATATGTGATAGACCTTAGATTTCTGTCCTTCACAGTATAACAATACAGGGTGAATCCAACCCATTCTTCCGAACGAAAGGGGGTGATAGACGAGCCGAAGTGGATCATGAAACATCCCGCCAATCCTCTCCTATCTCAAACCGTTTTCGAGTTTTGGTGGATAGTCGATTATGGAAAAAAATGCTTCAAGTCCGAAAAAACCAGAATTTGTGAAGTTTCTGGAAAACTTATACGCAAACTAAGTACACATTTGGAAAGAACAGAGAAAATGCTATAAGGTCTCACCAATTTCATCGAAATATCTTGTTTTAATGGCGAGCTATAAGCGCTGAGAGATCGGTGAAGTACAAAATTGAATTGTCGTCACACAAACCTACTAAAACTACTTCGACGAACACAGATTGCAGTGATTGCAAATAAACGACTAAATTTCTCGTGGACTAGATGACCAATTTAGTTTATTCCAGACTCTTTCGAAAGCTGGTAGAGTGGAGAAGTTTTTGGCAAATTTTACAGATTTTTGTAGCTAGAAGGGTGTTTGCGGAATTGGCAATTAAAAATTTTGGCGACAATTCGATTTTGAACTTCGCCAATCTTTCAGCGTCTGTAGTTCGTCCAAATATGTGCTTGCGTGTAAGGTCTCTCAGAAACGTAACAAATCCCGGGTTTTTTTCAGACTTACGCATTTTTTTCCCATAATCGATTATCCACCATAACTCGAAAACGATTCGAGATAGGACAGAGTTGGTGGGGGTGTTTCATGATCCAGTTGAGCTCACCTATCACCCTCTTTTGTTTGGCAGAATAGGTCGGATTCGCCCTGTATAATGGTGTGATTGCCAATATGAGCCAAGTCGGCTTCTTGACAATTTTCTCCCCGGTTTCATATACAATAGTGTTTCCTTAAAAAATAAAATATTTTGATTGATTGATTGAAAAAAAAACAACTAAATTTTTCAGGAGAGCCAAAAAACTGAAATGTTATTATTTTAGAACAACGTTTCTCAATCTGCTGACCAGAGGTGATCCGCGACGATGGCGTAGGTGGTCTGTAAGCAGACTTGATAATTTAATTCTGAAAGAAAAACTATTAAACCATTGTGGTTAATGGGCCTATTAGTAATAACGAGATATGGAGTTATATAAAAATTATACCTTCATACGTTACATGTATAGAATGGTATAAGGTCTCACCAATATCATTGAAATATCTTGTTTTAATGGCGAGCTACAAGCACTGAAAGATTGGCAAAGTTCAGAATTGAATTGTCGCCAAAATTTTTAATTGCAAATTCTGTAAACACCCTTCTAGTTACAATCGGTCAAATTTGCCAAAAACTTGTCCATTCCACCAAAATCATATAAGTTGACTCTACCTCTATCTACAGGATATCCGTATTTAATGGCGAGCTACAAGCTCTGAGAGATCAGTGAAGTGAAAAATCGAATTGTCGTCACACAAACCTACTAAAATTACTTCGACGAACGCAGATTTTAGTGATGTATTGCAAACAAACGACTAAATTTCTCCTGAACTAGACGGCCAATTTGGTTCATTCTACGCTCTTCCGAAAGCTGGTGGAATGGACAAGTTTTTGTCAAATTTAACCGATTGTAGCTAGAAGGGTGTTTGCAGAATTGGCGATTAGAAATTTTGGCGACAATTTGATTTTGAGCTTTGCCAATATTCCAGCGCTTGTAGCCCGCCATTGAAACCAGATATTTCAATTAATATTGCCTTACAGCATTTTTCCTGGTCCTTCCAAAGTGTGCTTAGTTTTTGTATAGGTATTTCAGAAACTTCACAAGTTCTGGTTTTTTCAGACTTGACGCATTTTTTTCCAGAATCGATTATCCACCATAACTCGAAAACAGTTCGAGATAGGACAGAGTTGGTAGGTCGTTTCATGATCCACTTCGGTTCGTCTATCAACCCCTTTCATTTGGCAAAATAGGTCGGATTCACCCTGTAGAGAGAAACGCACTCTTATCTACCTTTTATATATCTATTATATTTTTTTTCCTGTCCCCTTCCTTCTTCTAACGTGTTGTTGGGTTAGGACGAGGTTACCAGATTTATCGTCGATTCGTAGAGATGCTCTAAATTTGTTGCCAAAAGCTTGTAAGAGAAGGGGTTAGTAAATAAGACTGCAAATACATTTTTTAATTCAACTTTTTTCACGTTAAATTCATTTTAAATAACTACAGACTTGCTATAGTGCTGAATGTTTTGCTAAATTATATTCATAAGCAATATTTGTCAATTTTGTCGACAATTGGCAGCATTTTTGGTGAGAAATACTGGTGCATAAAAAATGGTGATGCTCCATATTTATGATCCCATTTTCCATTTTTATCGATCAAATTTTGTCACTCTAATCACAATGAAATAACTTCACGTATAGTGTTTTTGCCATGTGATTAGATTTTGCATGCTTAAAAAGTTTTCGAAACGTCAACCTTGGTTACAATGACACCTCAACTATAACGACAAAATCTCGTAGAATCACCGATGTCGTTATAACCGAGTTTCACCAGTTTGGGCTATATACTGAATAAATAAGAATTTTTAGTGATAAATTAGTTGAACAATTTCATATGGGCGCAGTCCTCCTGTAATACACATACGTTAGAAAGGAAGGTGAGACCTCCCTCCAGTAATTAATGAATATACAATGCAACGCACTTTCCCCCCCCCCTCCTACATACGAGCTTGGGCCCCGTATGCACGGGACAACTTCAAGTTCCTTCAAAATTTTCTTGATGTCGGCACTTCTGCGAGCACCCAGAGCAAACAGTTTTCCCAAAAATATTAGAATTTTTAAAAAAGTATGCAAGAATTTAGGCATAAATTGGGCTCAAAAAGCACTAAAATACTGAGGCCACTCATCCTTGAATTCGTTCAGACGCTCCTGATGATCATGTTTCGTTGTTTACTCGTTCAGCTATGAGTAGTTTCTTTTGAAATTTTTTTTCACTTCAATATCTTTTTTGGGCATTTTACTTATTCGATCATTTTTTTGCACACGAGGGCTTAATTAGACCGGGACGTGCAATTTATTGCCGATTCCGAACAGCTGCTTTTTTTATATACTCACCGAAAGGTTGGTGTGCTTACTTCTGACGTGGGACTCCCTTCGGTAGCAATATTTCGCCGTGGTCACGACGCACAGTGATCCATATGGCGAATTTAGGAGGAAAAAAAAATATTTTCCCGAAAACATGCATATTTTTGGAAATTTCTTTTTGCTTCACATCAAAAATAGACATTCACACAGAAAACAAGAAATATAACTAAATAATAATAGCTTCCGATAATTTTAGAATTATTTTACCGTGATTACCATGTTTTCTATTTCTAATTAATTTATTTCTAATGTCTGCCACTCTGGGGTAGTGATTATCTTACCCTCACTCTATCGCTCCCTTAATTTCCTTACAAAAAAAGTTATTAGAATTATGGGAAATTACATCACTCCTTCAAATGAACTTTCTCTACACCTAAATATCCTACTATTAAGGCATTTATATTTTTTAGATCCATACTTTTATAATCAAGAAAAAACAGTTCGCTTTATCTTTGAATTTGTCCCGAACATCCAATAGACATAATTTCATATACTCTCTGCCTTTAGTTCATAAAAATATTCTCAAAAAACACATACACACATTTTAGCTTCCTCATTCCTAAATTTTATAATAGCCTTCCCAAAACGATCTTATACAGCCATCCACATTTTCGATTTTCGAAAAACTTCTTAAACAAAACTTATTTCAAATAGTCAATATTGGAAACTACTTTTGATTTAGTAATCGAATCCTCCCTTCTTTGCTATAGATTGATTTCCCGCTCCAAAACTGGTTAATTTCTCATTTAAAATCCCCTTGTCAACTCTGTTGTACTACTGTATTTTAAATCATATTATATAAACTTATGTTGATTTATAGATTTTTTTTTATATAAGTAATAAAGCACCCCCTGCCCGTTGCATCATTACATTGTATTTTATATGTATCTTATGTTTTATATGTGTGTGTATATATTTCGATTTTTTCATTTTATCATGATTTTTTTTTCTCTCTCCACAATTACAAAACACTGTAATTTTATTTTATATTGTCAATTGTAGTGTTTATAAATTAACTTGATTGTAACAACAGTATGGGACCTAGGTGTCTCCTTGGTGGTTTTCATTAATCAAATGTAATATTTTTATTAACCTTATATATCAATAAATTGAATTGAATTGAAATTATTATCTTTAGCATTTATTGATGTATCCTACTTCTTCGAGAGACTGTACTCAAAATATCAATGTATCACTGATATTTGGAACAAATAATATTTTAAAAAAAAACGATTGTACAAAAACTCATTTCAAACAAAATAATTATCATCGTGAAAACTTTTTTTAGAAAGGCAAACACTTAATTGAATTTTTACATGCAGAAATGAAATTTTTCACTTTAAAAAAATAGAAATAAATTCCTTATATCTCAACACTTTAAAAAATAAACGATGCGAATAACGAAAATTTAGTATTTGTGAGTTTGATTACGTTTTGAAGCTACTTTTTGAGTAGTACACAAAAGTGTTGTGCGGGGAAACTACTTTATACCGGGTAAAACAACTAACTGGATTTATTCATCAACTAATCAATTAGAATTTTTTGCTGCGAATAAATTTATAAATGAATTTTTTTATGATGCTATGAATTCCAATTCAGAAGAGATCCTAACAACAGCATAAATTTGCCGGCGTTCCATGATAATGCTACTTTTCGATATGACGATAACCTCTCTACAGCGGTATTTTTTCTACTTGGTTCGAAGAATATCGTAATACCTCATACATTGAATCAGTCAGGATTTGTAAAACAGTGTTTTGCTAGCGCCATCTAGGTAAGATGAGATAAAATACACCTATCGATTAACGGAGCTACGAGAAAATTTTGAAAAAATTATTACATGAAGCATACACAAATCATATAAAAAATATGTTATTTAGTGATGAAATTATCGTTGCTCGAGACAATGTGTATCTGATCATACAATTACAAGAAAATATTAATAATAAACAATACATGCAAGTGCATTAAAATCGTTTCGGTGTACGTATTTCCATTTTTCAAATATTATTTGATTTCACTACAAAATTTTTTGTATTCATGTCATGAATTTGCAATTAATGTGTCGGACAATAAAGACATTTCTTCCAATAAATAAGGTGAAAACTATTGAATTGAAATTCCATGTCGTTGTCTAGTTACAACACCTTCAATCATGAAATTTCATCTGAAAAGTCTTTAACCTTCTTTGTTATAATTGGCAAACATTTAAATGTCCAGAAAAGAAAATTTATGGAGAGTTGTGTTAAGCAAATGAGTTGCCTGCTCTATCCTGCCTACCCTGAATCCTAATACATGACAAAAAAAATTTATTGTGAGTATTTAAAAAAATATAGGATGTGTTCTTCAGGGCACACAACTGTATTTATGTGATTTACAACAGTGTTTCTCAACCTATGGTCCGCGACGATGGCATAGGTGGTCCGAAAGCAGACTTGATAATTCGATGCAAACTGAATGAAAAATTATTCAATTGCTGTAATTGATATTAATAATATCCATATGGGTTCAAATAAAAATTATACCTTCATACATGTGTTCACCATACCTCATCAAGGAAAATGCGAGAAATTGCAATCCTAAAAACGTCACATCGCAGTTCATAGAAGACGTGGAGCCATTCTGCTGGTAATTATAAAAACCTCGTGAATAGCTCACAAGTTAAAATCGAATTTTTAGGAGTTGCTTAGAAGCATCAATGCCGAAACGAGCTCAAAATATAAGATGTCTTTATTCGAAAAATATAAAAAACCCATGTTGCTTGAAAGCAACAGTCGAATAAAGGGTTAAGAGAACACTATTTACTAATTGAAACCTTTACATTCTTTTCATTGTGATTTTATTGTAAATAGTTCATAGAAACCTGATTTCAAATATTTAGTCCAGAAAGAACCAATTTTCGTTAACACATGTATTTTTGCAGAGTTTTATGTATCAAAACAAAACATTCTTGCCTCTTTCAAATATAACCTTCGCTAGCTAGATTTAAGCTCTAATGTCAATAACTCATTGTAGGGATTATCTCTGAAAACACACGAGTACTTTTCTTTCGTCGACCAAGTCAATAGACAAAGAAATGACATAGCGTACGTACTGTTTCATCTCTTTTCGTTCGATGTATATTGCGCGAAATTCTATGAAACGTCTTTTTTATGCCTCCTGTAATAAAAATGCGTTTGTTCCAGATGACGTTATTGTTATTCATAGTAAAATTGACTTATCACATGCCGTTATTCAAAGTATAGGAATGGAAATATCGTCGATGTCATTTAAAAACAAAAATTTTGATGTGTTGCCATTGTTCTTCTCGTTTATCGTGGGTGTTAAATGTAAAATTTCCATATAAATATGTTAATTTTACCTAAAGTTATGTATGTAAGTAGTATAAGCGTTGCATAAGAAAGTCCCTTTGACCCGAAATAATTTGCGAAAAGACAGAATTATAGCCCTGCAAATTAGATGCTAAGTACATACACAACAGAGCTTAAAATAATAATTGGTGGGGAATATAAAAATTTGAGCTTTTTATACGACAATTAATCAAATAAATGTCGTTTAGTTAGTTTTATCTAGCTCTCTATATATAAAATCGAAAGGAATTTTAAAAGAAAATTTTATTCAAGATATCAATAATTGAAATTTTTGATTTTTTTTCACATTTTGCAATAATTTCAAGACCATTTTTTTTATAATTTTTTGATAACATAATTTTACCATTTGAAAAGTAGCAAAATCAATCGATTTTCAATTATCGAGAGATATTTTGGTGAATTTTACTTCAAATGTTACACACAGAAAATTTCTTTCGATATATTAGACCCAGAGGCATAAATTTTATTTTTGGTATTTTTATGTTTTTTTTTAGAACCATACAAAAATTTGAATTTTAATAATTTCTCTCAATTGTTATATCATTATGTAGCGCTCTCTCTCTCTCTCTCTCTCTCTCTCTCTCTCTCTCTCTCCCTGTCCCTTCACAAGTTATTCAGGTCGAAGCAAGCCCTGATCCGGATGGGGGGGGGGGTGATGGTGGGGCGATCGCCCCTCCCAAGAGCTGAATAATTTGGGGAAAATTGAAAATCTGTCTGTCCCGTAAAATAAGGGAGGATTCAAAGCACCTACATAATAAGTCGCTTCTCCGACACATCGCCCTGGATCCGCCTGCCTCCGCTCCAATCAGAGCTGAAGCCTCATACCCCATTTCCAGCTGAAGATGTTGCCTCAACCCTCGTTTGCAGCTGAAGATGTTTGCCTCAACCCCTATTTGCAGCTGAAGATGTTTACCTCAATCCCCCCCCCCCCCATTTGCAGCTGAAGTCTGCCTCCTCTCTGTGATGTCTAATTTGGCTTCATTTGCAGCAGGAGATATCCTTGCAGGAGAAAACCTTGGCTTCATTTGTAGCAGGAGATATCTACCTTGGCTTCATTCGTGGCTGAAGATGCCTGCCTCCACTCCACTCGCAGCTAAAGATGTCTACCTTCACTCCATTCAAATCTGAAGATGCCTGTGCATCCACTCCATTCAAATCTGAAGATGCCTGTGCATCCACTCCATTCAAATCTGAAGATGTCTGTCTTCGCTTCATTCGCAGCTGAATGTCTATCTACATCAGCTCATTCGCAGCTGAATGTCTAACAAATTCCCTGGACAGATCATGCTGATCCCTTGGGAATACGTGAAGATCACGTTATTTATTTTTAAAAAAATGTCTACATCAACTCATTCACTGATAAATTTGTCTGGCCTTTCTCCATTCGCAGCTGAAGATGTCTGCCTTCGCTCCATTGGAATCCAAAAATGTCTGCCTTCGCTCCATAGGAATCGGAAAATGTCTGCCTGCGCTCTATAGGAATTTGAAAATGTCAGCCTAAGCTTCATTAGCAGCTGAAGATGCCTGCTTTTGCTCCATTCGTAGCTGAAGCTGTCTGTCTTCGCTCAGGCGTGGATCCAGTGGAAGGCGATAGGAACGACCACCCCTCCTAAGGACCGAATAATATGAAAAACATTTGTCTGTCTTGTGTACAAAATACTGGACAATCAAACTTGCACAACTCACCCCTTGTCGTCACATCGTCCTGGATACACGCCTGGGTCAAAGGGATTTGATGATCTATCCCAGGGCACTAAAATGAACTTTTAATAGGTTGTGGGACCCAATAAAATAAGATGGTTCATATAATTTTGCTTTTTTCTAAATGCATCCAAGATTTTCCCATCGCTCAACCTCTAACGGAGTTTTCGCCACTGGCTTCGGCACAGTAGAAGCAGCTATGGAAAATCCAAATCAGGATAACCTAATTAAAATTACTTGGTTTGATAAAGGATCTTCAACAAGAAACTATACTTTTCCGGTCGAACAACAGTCTTTCCTTACTAATGTTTTTATGAACTCATTACCATAATAAATTTAATTTTGTTTATCCATGTAGATATTTTTTGAGAATGCATTCCAAAAGAATCACCGAGATAATTATTCGTGATTCACGGTAGCTTAAACCACTGTTATGGTTTCGATTACCATTGTATAGTATCCAAGGCAAAACTGAAAAGAGTTAACAGTTCATTTTCAACTCCACATAAAGCAGATTTTTATGTATTAATCCGACAGATAGAACGGCTCACATTCGCAGCTCAAAATTAGATAATCAAATTCAACCGAGCACCACTCTGGTGCAAAAGGGACTTGAACGCAGGTCCATGCGATGCTAGACCATCAAGGTACCCATGCAACGGCATATAAAGCCATAGTAGATTTCTGGGATACAGTCAACGCACATTATAACGACCACCTTCGTTCTACGGAAAACGGATGTTATAATGGGAAGTCGTTATATCGGACGTTTTAAAAAAAATCGTAAAGTTTAGCTTCTCTAGAAAATTGTGTATTGTACACTGGTGTGAGAAATTAAGAGAATTTGCAGACTTGGTCGATTATCTCTAGAACTACTGTACCGATTTTAATGAAATTTGATATGTACATACATTGATACAATGCAAAACAAATAACCATTCAATAATTGTAATACACACGCATCATCGTGCGTAACACTCGTTGGAGTCGGAAGGTATGAAACAGCGGTTCCAGAATAAACAAAAAAATGTAGATGGGTTAATAGGGGGTATGGTCCCCTCTTACAGATATACAGGTCTCGCATCGTGATTTCATACTTCAAATAAGGCAGTTTATCATTTCCTGTGGCAATTGGTCCCACTCGTTCAGCAACGCTGTTTTCATTCCCTGGATGGTTCCCGGAGGGGGGTTGCGAGTTGCAATTGCCCTCCCCAGAGCGTCCCAGACATGGGTCTGGAGATCTGGCTGGCCAATCCATCCGGCGAATATCCTCACTCTCTAGAAAATCGTCGAGCAGAAGAGCTCTATGTGGCCTCGCGTTATCGTCCATTAAAATGAACTCAGGGCCAACTGCACCCCTGAAAAGGCGAACATAGGGCTCCTAGACCTCATCCCTATACCTCACACCAGTCACAGTGCCTCTTTCAAAGACATGGAGAGGTGTGCGGCCATCCAACATGATGCCTGCCCAGACCATTAAACCTCCTCCGCCATAATGGTCGATTTCGCGGACATTGGGGTGTAGGTAGCGGGTCCCTGGTTCTCTCCATATGAACGTATGTGTTCCAATCGGTGTTTGGCTGAACCGGGACTCATCAGTGAAGAGAACGGTCGCCCATTGATCCATACTCCAATCTCTATGCACCATGATAAACGGATTCTCCTGTCCGTAGAAGTGAGCGGGACGCAAACAGCAGGTCTTCTTGCAAACAACCCTCTCTCATGAAATCTTTTGGAAACAGTCACCCTTGATACACGGGTTCCTGTGGCTGCATACAAGTCACGAGAGAGCTGAGAAGCTGTAGCACTCCTGTTATGGCTCGCTATAATCGACAAATGGCGATCTTCTCTGGCCGTCGTGGCTCTTGGCCCAGGCTTTCTCTCGATGTTTCCGGTATCCTGGAACTGTTTCCATAAGTTACACGCGATGCTGGGCGTTAAACTGAACTCTCTACAAATCTGGACTTGAGATTGGCCTGCTTCTAGCCTCCCCACAATTCGCCACCTCATTCCATCATCTAAACGTTAGTGGTTACTCATTTTTACTGTTACAATTTGAAATTAACCGATTGCTGCAAAATAACACCAAGAAATTCGCTGAGGTGCGCTAGCGAACGAAATGCGTCTTAACTTATGCGCGCTTATAAAAACCTCTTTCTCTACTGGCTCCGCCTACACACACGTGTACGCTTACGTATTTGACGTACAAGATTTGCATTTTTGTCTAGAAGCAGTGGTTTTACATTCAGTTTAGTTCTTTTCATGAAATTCGATAAAATATGCAAATTCTCTTAATTTATTTCACCACTGTATATATATATATATATTGACAGATACAAAAAATTCTTTCATTTTTTGTTACAATATTACAATAAAAATGTGTAAAAAAGCAATTTAAATACATAATAGAGTATGTATATTCCACTTCTGAAACTACTATATTTTATGGTCAAAACCTACATTCATTTTTTACTACATTCAGCAAAATAAGTTAAATTGCCTCTATATTCTATTGAGAAATCAAGTAAAATCGTGCAATAAAATTTAGAATAAGAAAAAAACCAATCAAGTGGGAACTAGGACTGAGCCACTATATGAGAAAATAAAATGGAATGGTAAGCAAAGTTTCCAATGATGGCGCTATTTAACCACCGCGTTTTCCTTATCTATGTTAACCATCTATGTTTGTAGATGAATACCCTTTCTTCTCCAAGCATTAAATGTCAATATCAAACACATTCAACGACGGATTTCGTCAATTTCTTGGAGGAAAAAAACCACAATAAAACGGTGAGCCGAGCTGAGTTCGGACATTTTATTGGATAAAAAAATTAACGTGGCTCAAATATAGAGAAATCTTTGGGACTTGTCGTACCGGTCGTTATAATGAGCGTCGACGGTATAACGAAAATTTCATTTTGAAATCTCAAAAGTTCCAGAATCTTTACTTATCTGTAAGGCGATATCACATTTACGTGACAATTAATGCTCAACACAAAAACACTGCAAAAAACGTTATTTTCTAGTCAAATTCTTAATAATAACCCTAATCAAGACAACAAAACCTACACAATTTATCATTCTTTGAAGTCAGTAAAAATTAAAAAAATTACTCTCCCTCTTTCCTCATTGTTTGGGAATTGTTCTAAAAATAAATTTCTTCTTAGAATAGAAAGATTCTTCCGACATTACGTGTTATTTCGGAAACCTAATACATCAGGTTTATTCTTTTTTCATTTATATAATTTTCTAATCGGAATTCAGTAGGTATCTATTTCATCTTTGAACTTCATGGGAAATAAAATGGGTAACAGATCGGGGAAATAAAAAAGTAACAAAAAAAAGAAACAAAAATGACGAAGATTAATGATCTCAAGATTCTAAATCGAAACAAAAGGGAAACAATATTTTAGTCATCAGGGAAATAAAACCAAAAAGCGATAGACCATAGTTAATCTCTAGCCGAATAAAAGACTCTTTTCTCCACGTTTCACCAATTTTCAATTTTTTTTTTTTTTAATAGCAGTTAAACAGAATAAAAAAATCCACGGGGTAAATAATTTTTTGTGAACAAAACCATAAAATTAGGCTTTACGCTTAGCTAAATGCTACGTCAAACAAATAAATATTACGCCCTCACTTATTTTTCCCGATTGTTATTTCACAATTACAGTAAAACCTTGTTAAGTTGTCACTCCGTTTAAGTCGTCGTTTTTCTTCAGTTCCGTCCATCTTTCATAAATAACAATGTTCGTAAACCCTCGTTTACTCGTCGGTTATTTCGGTTAACTCGTCACTATGGAAAAGTTTGAGACGGAAGAATAGGTGATTTTTATGGCGTGATTTAAGAGAAGCACCTCCGAAAAAATGTTTTAAAAAAAATCATTTTTTTATTGCTCATTAATATTATTATATATTCAATTTTGCATAAAACACCGTAAACCGCGATAACTAGAAGTAATTTAAAATCTTTGTTAGAAGTGGGAGGGTCAACATGTTCTAAAACCGCGTTTCGTAACTTTTCTGAACCCAAGGACCATTGAAATGTCTTAAACAAATTGGCGGACCACTTGTGTCCTGTATTACGGGACATTCCTGTAATTTTGGTTGTACGGTTTTTTATACATATTTGTCTCGTTTTTCCAGTTTATTCAAATTTGTAATATATATAAAGTAGTGAATACACGTCATTTTCATTATATATAAATTATATTATAATAATTATTGCGAAAAATATGAATATGCATCTCACGTATTTGTGAACTTCAACGTTTTTTCCAAACTTTTTCAGCAATTTTAATAACAATTGGTAATTGTGTCTACTTCTGATACGGTTTTTGGTGACAATTTCCGATGTCCCGTATTTTACTCCATTTAAGAGATTCTAGTTACCGTATTTTTCTCAATGAAATAAGGTGATCTGTTCCTTTGAATAATTTTTTTTTGTACACATTTTTTAACTGTGATTTGTAGCAGCGTTTATTTTCTCACACTTCAGCAATATCAACAATTTTTTTTTTGGACTGATCAAAACAACACACAAAACATGCAATCAAAACAACCGAAAATAAAGACACTACAATGACACAGTACAGACACTCTGTGACCCCAAGGGACTACAAGTCCTTCCAGTGGCTCAATATAAATTAGATTCAAGAGTTAATTGGATTATGCAACAGCCTTGTTAATGTACTACTTGGTTAAATATATTTTATAAAGTGTTATTTAAAAATTTTTAGTTTTTTCCCTTTTTAGCTGAACAAAGAAAAACATATATATATATATATATATATATATATATATATATATATATATATATATGTGTGTGTGTGTGTGTGTGTGTGTGTGTGTGTAAATACAAACATAAAAAAATTATTCAGTTGGCATACACGTATGGTCATATAATCACATGTATTTTTCAGTTGATAGCAGAAATGGTTATATTTTTGAATTTTTTCCTTTTTTTTTTAGAAAAATTTATTTTGTGATTTTTTTTTTATGATCTATTATTGTTGTAGTATGGATTCAAGACAAGTGTTTATTGAGAATATAAATATATTGCGATTGGATCTTATGTTATTATTTGTCTGATTAATTGCGTGGTATAGGTTCATTATTTTTGTGTGGGGCGGTATATCTATAACTCTTTTGGAATAACGTTTTATTTGTTTTCGGCACTTTCTATATGTTGTTCAATCTAGATGAGGTTCTATTTTATTTTGTTTCTAGCCATTTATTGTTTAAGAATGAAAATTTTATTAGTCTATAAATATAGTTTTGTCTTATAGTTAGTTTGTGACATTCTGTTGCATTGTTGTTTGCTGTGGTGTTTGTTATTAGGGACCGTATTTTATTATATATATTATCAAGCTTTTGTATATCTATTTCATAAGCACCTCCCCAGGCTGTAATTTCATGTTACTATTGAGTAAATCCAAGCATGAAATAAATCTTTTCGAAAGTTATTGTCGATTGTGTTTTTTAATCTATATAAAATGGTGGCATATGTTCTTAGTTTTTTTATTATTTTCTCACATTGCGAGTTCCATTTTAGGTTATCTTGTATTATTATTCCTAGGTAGTTGTATTCCTGAACACTTTCAATCTCGTGACCGTTGCATTGTGAAATATATTGGCATGGAGAGTGATCGTGGATTTTAATTTTTATGTTACTTAAATTATTTATATTTCTTGTTCTTAAGAATATGTATTTTGTCTTTTGTATATTTAGTTTAAGTTTATTTTTCTTAAGCCAATTATTGATTTTGAATAGGTCCGCTTCGACTTTTTTAGTAAATTTGTAATTTCGGTATCTTGAACATACAGTATTGTGTCGTCAGCGAAAGAAATTATTTTACCATTTATATATTCAGTTCGAATATGTCATTTATATAAATAAGAAACAAGATCATCCAGAGAACCGATCCCTGGGGTACTCCTTTTTTTACTTCTAGAAATGTACCGATTTCTTCACCCATTTTAACTGCTTGTTTTCTATTAAAGCAATATGTTTTAAACCAGTTTAATGTGTTACCTCGTATACCAGCTATTGACAATCTCTCTGTTAATATCATTAGATCCACATAGTCAAAAGCTCTTTTTAAATTCAGAAAAACCGTTATTGAATATTTATTATAGTTAAAAACCCGGTGTTCAAATAATTACTTAGTTCGAAAATGGCCATTTCTGTATTTTTACCTTTTTGAAACCCATATTGGTTAGGTGCTAGAAAGTTCTGATAATTTAAGAAACTTATGAGCTGTTTTTTCATAGACTTTTCTATTACTTTTGAAAAAATGGGAAGAATTGATATAGGTCTGTAATTCAATAAGTTATCTGTCTCTCCTGTTTTATAAATGGGATGTACAATAGCATATTTTAACTCCCTATAAAAGTATCCATTTAATATAGATGAGTTCACCCTGTAAAGTAGACATTTACAGAAAATTCAGCACAATTATAACAAATAATAACAATTATTATATATAATAAATGAGAGAAAAGAGAGGAAGAACAAAAATACTGTACAATACTGTACGGTGGCAGTTGTGGTGGGGAAAAAATATGGAATACATTAATTCTCAATATAAATTTTTAATTTTTACAAGAATGAAAAAAAGGTAATAATTTTAAATAATAAAAAGAAATAAAAAACGAATTTGTTATGAAGGTGATTAGAATTAACTTGACAAATGGGGCCTGTGAATTTCAGACAAACAGAAAAAAAAATTCAAATGAAAGGGGTGATGAGGTGGATATTCTAATAGAATTGTTCTATGTCAGTGATATTAAAGAGGTAGTTTTTAAAGATTTACTTAGAGGTAGCTGAGTTCTGATTAATTTCATTCGGTAAATTTTTTCTTCCGATTGTTTTATTCTCTTTTGGGGAATTAGGTGAATTTTATTATATCTTGGGGATGATCTAAAGGTGTTTATAGGTAAGTAAAATTGTTTTATTTTTCAACATTAGAATAGACTTGAAAAGTAAAGGTTTCGTTTTCAACAAATGTTCCTTTTTTTTCAAAACCACAAGATATCGCGATGATTTTTTTTTTCCACTGTTATGTTGGTGACACGTAGAAATGAAGGAATTTATAGAATTGAAGGAATTTTAAAAATCAAAGGGCAAAAAATTGTACAATCAGTTTTTTTTTTTTTTTGCTAAAAAATGAGTAGTAAAAAGTAATACGTTTGAAAATGTTTATAATTGTTAAATTGTTATAAATGAAAATGTTTATAAATGTTATTATACGTTATGTTTTTATGCAGAAAAAGAAACATGAATTTCAATGGAAAATGCACTTGAGGTGCTCCCCCAAGGTGCTCTCCAAGAAAGAGCTTGATAACAGCATTGTCATGTTCAAAAGTGGCCATAAGAGCCTTATGTATCAAAACGGAACAGCTCAAGTAATGAAATTTACGCTAAGGAAGTTCGTTTGCGCGATTTTAGAACAAAAGTTCTTGAATCTAACGGACTGTTCGAGCTGGATCCGATTTTCGCACGGGCCCACTAATTTGGGGCTTCAAATTTAAACCAAATATTTCTTGTTGAAAAAATATTTCCGGATAATACAGTAATAAATGGAGTATTTTAGGTTTATTGACTTTTCCTCGCAGTGATAACGAATTCTTGGCGAGGAAACGTATTTGGGTACTGTTGCATGATTTTCAATTTCCTGAACGGGGACTGAATTTTTTCTTTAATCAGACGAAATACAAGACTTCCAAGTTCCAGGGAATGTTAAAAATTTTTCGAGAGAGAAATAGTGAGTGTGTGCGCGCGCGCGTGTGTGAAAGAGTGGTTGTACTAGCAACCAACGTTTCTTGCTGAAGGTATGGAAAGAAACTTCTTTAGCGTAGAAAAGTCGACTGAATATATGAGAATAGTTATCTTTAGACTCTCTGGAACTGTCTCGAACTCTTTGAAATAACTATACATGTGTCAAAAGACATCGCCAAAACGAAAGGCCAATTCATGCACGCGATAATAATCCGAAATCACATAGGAACATGGGTGCGCAAACGCCATCCGGAGCCGCTACAAGTTGTTGCGTCATACACTTGTAAATACACCTGGTTGCGTCATACAAATTGGTATTTTTGATAAGGTGCGTAAGTCCATGCAAGTCGTTGTAATGCGTGTGTCAGTGCGTTTATCAAAAACTTTGAGCATCTACAGTAGTAGAATTGGTCCTAAATAAATTATTGTTGAAGGGTTCTTTTTCGTCATCCTTGTGTATTACGTATTATTTTAAATGGCGTTTGCGCACCTATGTTCCTATGTGATTGTTAACGTGTACCTGAATTGCTCTTTTATTTTAGCGATTTTTTTGTGCGTGTGAAACACCCTGTATAGGTACCTTACAACTGCCATCAGTGTGTAGCTTATTTTTTCTTTATAAAATATAAGTTTCTGGAGTCCATATTTCAGTCCATATATAACCAGTATATATAAGTCCCATATAACCAGTCCATATTTCATATAAGGTTTGTAATAAAATTGTGGAAAAGTAAGCATGTGCCAGCTTCGTTCTAATTTTATATGCACCGTATTTTAACGTGTATAAGGAACCCCCTGATTTTTTGGACTAAAAATTTTGAAAAAAGTTAAAAAGATATATCTACCCATGTATAGGAAACCCCTCCTATTTCTAGATCCAATTTTTGACCGAAAGGGGTTCCTTATACACATTAAAATACGGCGATTTAAATGCGCATATTTTTTTTTCCTCGTATGTGCAAGATTTTTAATTTGCCACTATCGTTAGAATAGTCACTGCGTGTAAAATGTTAACTGACTACCCATGCCCTTAGTCAGCTATTTTTTCAGTTTCACGAACAGGCACCTACTCATGAAAGAGTATCTGAAATATTAGGTTTTTGCAACCAGAAAAATAAAACCTTTACCGAAGTGGGCAAGTCCTTAAATGGATCTTTAACCTCTGATAGCAGAAGCGTGTGTAAATCTTTTTCTGAGGGGAAATAAAAGTGTCAAATCCTCAGCTTTTCCATCAGGATAAAAGCTATTCGTATTTGGAAGGGTTTTCCTCAGCGCTTCTCTCAAAAAGGGTGCAGAGCAGTATTTCAACGCGTTCTGCGTATCCGGCAAATTTAATCCAACGTAAGCTCTACTGCAAGAAAAATGATGGTGATTGGACGTTTACGCAAGACTTAACAAACCCTAAAAGATTTTTGGCCGCATTGATCATTGAGCTCGGAATTTTAGGCGAGAAAGTGAACGGAAAAATATTCCAAGGCCTCAGCGAATTTTTTTTTTTTTCCTATAGGACATGCATTAACTTTTTTTTCCATCGAAAAATTCAATATTTTAAGTAGATGCAATCATTTACTTTCTGCTATTCTATATAGTATCTGCAGCGAGTGAAAAGATGCAATTATCTATGAAAGTTGATTTGATATCTTTCCCCTTATGTTTGCTGCACAAATCAATTTCAGCAAGGACTTGTGATGAATGAAAACTGTATAATCATCATCATCATCACCATCATTTATTGGTGTCCCAGACCATGAGAGCTTAGGTACAATTTTGCCCATTATTCTGACACCAAGTTCTGGATCACGAGTTCTGGATCATGAAAATGTAAAGAAGTATCCTTTTGTCGACATTTCCGAAGTATTTCCAAGAGAGTACTGAGAAGAAAGGCAGTAACTAATGACATTCCGTTGAATACTAGAACCTATAATTGGCGCGTCATGAAGTACTTGCAAAGGACGAGTAGTCCTTTGAAGGTAGCAGACTGGGTTGTATGTATACGTCCCTTTGATCATTTTTTTTGTGCATTTTTGTCTTTGTTATTCTGTCCTTCTTTTGTATTTTGTCACGTGTTCTATTCATTTAAAAAGAAAAAGAATGATATCGGCCATATGTAAGTGAATGAGGAGGCTGCTCCTATCTGCGATACCCTTTTAACCCCTAGGCTGCGGGAACAGTCGCAAAAATGATGCTCTCAAAACGGCCGAGTTAAAAAATTTCCCTTTTTTTCAGTTGTCTTTTGTGAAAGATAAATGGTACTCAAACTCAGAACATTCAAAACCAACCTGTGGCCATTTTTTCTCTTCACTAGGAGGGGTTAAAACACCACCAATTACCTTGTCAAAAAAAGATTTGGTTCTAAATTTTTCCACAATGTAATGAAAACGTTTAAAGCGGTTTGGCATTTGACGTTCCGAATGAAGAATAGGGAGAGGACACTCCCCCCAATCCCTATCCACTTTTAAGGTAATTCAACCATGAATTTCCGTTGCCCTATAACTATCATATTTCTGCCCGATCTAGAGGTATTCCGATTTCACCATAAATTGACGTGACACATTGCTTGGGAGAAACAGCCTATACCTAAATCACCCACGCTCTGCGCATGTAACTTCATCTCCAAAATATTTCGTGGTATCTCTCGCCAATTTCACAGAACCCTGAGGCATGGCCCCCACAAATTTGGGGCTGACAGGGCTCTCTCTGTAGGTAAGGAGGCCCCTGACGATTCTTATGTTTTTTGTTTTTTCGCGATATAAATTCACTCCATAGAGGGCACTACTGCAGGATATGGGGACCATTTCCTGGGATACCGCAGCATACCATTTAAAAATCACTATGTACGATATTTTGGGACTATATTGGATTATGTGTTCAATGTAAAGTGGGGGGATATGGTTTTCATCAGAATATAGCATAACAAAATGTTTGTAATATTATCGGTTTACCAGTTTCGGCCCTGCGAGTTTATAGAATTTTCTCATTTACTCAATTGCTAACAAAGCGTTTAAAATTGTTTTCAAATTTCATATGTAATAAATTTAGCAAAAACGGTATTGGCGTATTCTCTTAAATAACTCATCAAACATGTAAAATCACGTGACAAAATTATGTGGTCATTTGTTAATGAAAAAAACTTGCAAGGAACCCCGTAGGTGGCCGAAGGGCAAAGGTCAAGATGGGGACCGGAGAGAGGGGTCAGGTGGAGAACGGAACCAGAAAAAAAAGAGAAGAGGTGATCGACGGGAGGTGGTTAGAGAAAGGCCACGGAAAACATGGGATCTGTTGAGAAAGAGCTGTACCATAATGTAAGATGATGAAGTGGGGTTGTATCAATTAAATATTGGTCACTGTCGAAACTAACGTCGACGGATTTTTATTTCCAAATGAATCAACATCGGCATCCACGAAACGATGATCGGCACCAAATTAAAAATAGCAATCAATAAAAATCGATAAAAACGTTGGAAAACCAACCAGCTGTCCGCCACTGTGCTGACGGCGAGATTGAACCCGAGTTCACGACCACCAGTGGCAGCTCGTCACAAAAATTCTCGAGAGCACCAAAATCGTTTTGCATTGTATTATGACATGGACAGGCCCTGATTTGCGCATGGGCAAGGGGGCATTTGGCGTGAATCTCGTGAATTTGGGGCTCCAACATTTAAACATATATTTTTGACCAACCAAATATATTTGACCCAGTTGCAGGAGGAACCCCACTAATTTTCGCTTTGACTAAGGCCCATTGAAGTCAAAATCGTACCCTTTTTTTTTATGCGGGTAATCTACAATTATTTTTCATTATCTGTATGCAGATAATGATAATTGATCTATATGCAAAATAATAATGCTCTATCAACGCAACATTAACGAGTTTGTGCAGTGAGCCAAGCCTTTTTATTACATGTTAACTGGTGGGGATTTTACCTCACTAGCCTTTCTATTTGCCCACCCAGTGAAGAGAAAAAAATTGTCACTAGAGGGCCACTGCCATTTTCTGCAGGTCTTTTGAATAGCCTTCAATTTTGAACCCTAATAATGTGACGGAGAGTTGAAGATGAAGCTTAAAGCAAAAAAAAAATTTTTTGTACCATTTTTATTGCAAATTTTTTATGACCTTATTTGAGGAAACTGAAACAAAGTGAATGGTTTTTGCCATCAAGGGGCCCGTGGTGGCCTATCCTAATTTATGACAAAACCATTTAAAGTCGGACATTTGGTGATACCGGGTCCTAAGAAGAATGAACAAAGATATTTCGACTGTGTAAAAGCGAAACATAAATTTACAATGAATGGGGGTGGGGTGATTCAGTCACTACTGAATCTACAATTTTTGCAAAAATTCGAGATGAAAAATTCGCAGTTCCGAACTTATTTCATGAAAAGAAATGAACTATCAGTGCATAAGAATTGTTTATTATCGGGAAATAGAGTAATTATACCAGTGCCAGGTCGATCTCGAGTTTTAAGTGAAAAACTGCGCAAACATGCGCATCCAGGCGTTGAACGCATGAAGGCTCTAGCACGATCGTTCGTACGGTGGCCAGGCATGGATGCTGATATTGAGAACTACGTAAGATGTACGAACTGTCAACGGACAAGCCATGCACCTCCGAGAGTTCCAATCCATCCGTGGGAAATAACAACTAAGCCTTGGTCCTGAGTTCACATAAATTTCGTTGGACCATTTCAAGGACAAAGGGATAAAACGAGATTTTCGCTGCTCATGGTTTCCGATAATGGACCTCAGTTCATATCTAAAGATTTTCGCTATTTCCTAGAAAGCAATGGTATTCATCAAGCACTGATTGCTCCTTATGGACCATGTGCAATGGTCAAGCAGAGAGAACTGTCCAGTCGGTGAAGGACTCTCTAAAACGCATCGTTTCAGGAACCTGGAGAAAGCGTCTTTCCAATTTCCTACTTCATCAACACATCACGCCATCTTCAGTAACAGGAGCCAGTCCAGCTAAGCTGCTGATGGGAAGGAGGATGACCACCGTCTTCATCCCGACTTGGTGGGTGATAAAGGTGGAAACAGAAGCAAGATGCAGCTACAGAGCAAAAACAACGAAAGTGAGACGATTCGATGCCAAAGATGCTGTCTACATCCGAAATTATAGCCAGGGTGCATCCTGGGTTCCGGCTACTGTCGTGAAACCAACCGACCATCACCAATAACGGAGATGTCTTCTGATCTATTCGTTATCCAGATTCTACAAGTTCAGAGATTTCCGGATCGAGTCCAATTGCTGAAGATGTGTCAACAAAGACTAGTGCAGAAACTTCAAGTTCAACGATTGCAAACGAGCAGACACCAAACGATAACGGAACTGTGACAATGAAAACTTCGAGGCGTAAACGAACAATCACTCGCCCAAAACGTCTAGGAATCGACGACTTCCCTAACTAAGGGAGGGGTGTTCTGATCTATTCGGTTAATATAGATGGCCACATCTAATAGATCTATTCCGTGCTTGTTTATGTTAGTGATTTAAGATTGCTGTCTGTTCTGCTTCTGTCTCCCGCTCTCTCGAGCATTCGCAATCATGTAGCCAACGCGTTAACATCTATTTCTTTCGTGCTGCTTCCTTTACCATGTGTGTGTATTAAATGTAATAATTCAAAGAGTTCACTTCGTCTTCTATCCTCTTCCACTCGGACGTATTCAGCGAGAATGAAACTCTGCAAACGAAAGGTGGTGATAGACGAGATCAAGTGGGTCATAGAACACTCCACCAACCTTGTCCTATCTCGATTCGTTTACAGGTTTTGGTGTATATTCGATTATGTAAAAAAATTCATGTCTGAAAAAATCCGAATTTGTGAAGTTTTTGAAAGACCGACAAGCAAACTAAGCACATATTTAGAAAGAGCAGAAAACATTCTATAATGTGACACTAATTTCATTGAAACATCTGGATTTGACGGCGAGCTACAAGCGCCGAGATATTGACGAAGTTCAAAATCGATTTGTCACCAAAATTTTTAATCGTTAATTCCGCAAACACCATTGTAGCTACAATCGATCAAATTTATCAAAAACTTATCCATTACGCCAGATTTCGAAAAAGTCTACAATTAATTATATAGGTGTTCTGGTTCAGGAGAAATTCAGCCTTCTGTTCACAATACATCACAGAAATCTGCGTCTATCGAAGTAATTTTAGGTTTTGGAGACGATTTGATTTTTAACTTAACAAATCCCTCAGCTCTCGAAGCTCGCCATTGAATACAGATGACCAATGGGCGACCGTTCTCTTCACTGATGAGTCCCGGTTCAGCCTAAGCACCGATTCTCGCCGTACGTTCATATGGAGAGAACCAGGGACCCGCTACCTACACCCCAATGTCCGCGAAATCGACCATTATGGCGGAGGAGGTTTAATAGTCTGGGCAGGCATCATGTTGGATGGCCGCACACCTCTCCATGTCTTTGAAAGAGGCACTGTGACTGGTGTGAAGTATAGGGATGAGGTCTTGGAGCCCTATGTTCACCTTTTCAGGGGTGCAGTTGGCCCTGAGTTCATTTTAATGGACGATAACGCGAGGCCACATAGAGCTCTTGTCCTCGACGATTTTCTAGAGTGTGGGGATATTCGCCGCAGGGATTGGCCAGCCAGATCTCCAGACCTTAACCCTATAGAGCACGTCTGGGGAGGGCAATTGCAATTCGCAACCCCCCTCCGGGAACCATCCAGGGAATGAAAACAGCGTTGCTGAACGAGTGCGACCAATTGCCACTGGAAATGATAAACTGCCTTATTTGAAGTATGAAATCACGATGCGAGACCTGTATATCTGTAAGAGGGGACCATACCCCCTATTATAACCCATGTTTTTGTTTATTCTGCAACCGCTGTTTCATACCTTCCGACTCCAACGAGTGTTACGCACGATAATGCGTGTGTGTATTATAAAAAAATATATATATTATGGAATGGTTATTTGTTTTGTATCAATGTATGCACATTTCAAATTTCATTAAAATCGGTACAGTAGTTCTAGAGATAATCGACCAAGTCTGCAAGTTCTCTTAATTTCATACACCAGTGTACATCACGAACCCTCTGCCAAATACATGGAGGGGTATGCGGCCGTCCAACATGATGCCTGAGCAGAGATGTCTGCACCATGATGTTCCATTTCCCTGATGTGGGAGGGATGATATTGGGTACCAGGCTCTCTCCAGATGATTACGTCGAGAATCAGTTTCCAGGCCGAATCTCGACTCATCTGCGAAGAGCACGGTGCTCCACTGAAGTCTGGTCCAAGGCTGATGTCTGCACCATGCTAAACGCGCTCTTGTGTGCTGCAGTTAGCGGGACGCAAACAGCGGGTCTTCTGGCATAAAGCCCTCTCACATGAAGCCTTCGGGCAACAGTAAACCGTGAAACTCAGTTCCAGTGGCATCATGCAGCTCACGTGAGAGCTGTGATGCTGTAGCAGTCCTGTGGCGCCGCGCTGAAAGTGCCAAAATAACAATCCTCATTGGTCGTCGTGGCTCTTCGACGACCTTGTCCAGATCTTCTCGATATGGATCCAGTGTCCTGAAACTGTTTCCACAAATTGCAGGCGACACTGGGCGCAACATCGAGCTCTATAGCCACCTGCACTTGTGATTGCCCTGCCTCCGACATTTCCGACTCCTCGAATCTACCGACGATTCTCCATCTCATTCCGTCATCCATACGTTTGTTGGTCACTAAACTCGAAATTTTGAGTTCTAAGAGCTGAAATTGCAAGAATTTTTGTTTTATCATCCATACTGTATGCAGTTCAAACTGCAGATTAAATTTGTAAAAATTACAAATAGGGATAAGTAACCAAAAAAAAACATCTATAAAAGATGTTTTGAATAAAGAAAGAGCTTACAAAAATTAGCACTAATTCAGACAAGGGTGACACATGATTTTAAACATACGTGGTTTTAATTCCTTATAAAAAAATTCACAGAACAAACACACAATTGGACATCAAAATATGGTATAAGGTCGTAGGAACAATTGTACAACATAGTTGGTTATTTGTGATTACATCGCAGATGAAAAATGGAATTCTTCATTTGGTCCCAAAATGAAAAAATAACCTTTTTTTATGTATACACATCTGTGATTATTCACCAGATAAATACAACGCACAGAATTCAATTTACAATATAAGAAATGAGGTTTCTAGTATATCTTGGCAAAAAGATATATGATGTATAACATAACATACTTATAAAAAACAATACAACAAAATCTAAGTACCAGTCAAGGAGAAAAATGAATTTTCAATACAATTATTGGTACACTTATGACAAGCAAAACAACAAAATCTGAAAACCAGTCAAGGAAAAATGTGGAATTAGAAATAAAAAGCATACTTCAAATAAAATTATTAAAAATTGTTGACATGATTGAAAAAAAAAATTGATACCAGTCTAAGCAGCACATGGAATTTGAAATAAAATTGCATAACAATTTAAAATGTTCAAACCATTTGTACTTACAAAAATACTAAGGAACAAAATTTAAGTAACAGTCAAGGAAAAACATGCACTTTCAAATAAACTATGGATATAACATGTTATAGGACAGATTCCTTAACCTTTTATATTTGATGTAGTTATGGGAATTAAAATTTCAGATAACTTTTTTTTAAGTACTTTAACAAAACACGCAAAAATTAAACCACACAGATTGGGAGTCCCTGTCCAAATTACTATTTTAAGTATGTCTTCGCAAAATATCTTGAATTTTTTTCACTTAAATAGTTTTCAATTCCTTGGCTTTTATGATAAGCATATGGTGCCATTGTAGTGATTGTTGCTTTTTTGCATTGATAAACATTTATCCTAACTCACAGTTCATTAAATTATTCCGATTCAGTTCTCATAAATGGAAACAATTTCTCTGAATTTTGAAAGGGCGATCATGTAACATATCTTTATTTTTTAAACAAGCTACAAATTTTACTTTTAATGCATCAACAAACTTTAATTTTCTGTAATGTAAAAAATGACATGACATAATTGAAATTGCTCAGTTTTTAGTGCTCACAAGACTTTTCAAATGAGAAAGCCACAAGCCAGCTTAGGTTTGCATTTCAAAGTCATCTACCACTGTGCAGTTGCTAGGATCAACTCTGGTTTCAGCCATAGTAAGCCATGATTAGGGTTTAAAAATTTCATTTTGAGGCCATCAGGAACAGGAAATCATATTTCCCAAGAATTCTCTAGAATTCTGAAAAAGTCACTCATTTTCACAGTGGAACCCCATTTATATACGACAAAAATATCTCATTTATGCATTGCACATTTCTAATTTCACAACATTTTCACTCAGACTCAAATCCCAAATTTTGAGAAAGTATCATTTCTCTCAATGGAATCCTAATTTCTTTTGTAGGGAGCATAAATAGGTAACTAAAATTATGTTTTATGGATATTGTAGCCACAAAAGCCATAAATTTTAAGGGGTTTGTCAACAGACCAGAAAGCATATAAGCTTTCAGCAGGGGCGTAGCCAGAAATTTTGTTCGGGGGGACTAAAGTGATAGAACAATAGATTTCGCCATCTTTTTCCCTTTTTTCAGTCATTTTCTCACATTTCGGAGGGGGACCAGACCTCCAAGTTCCCTCCCTCGTTACGCCCTTGGCTTTCTGTAAGATGACAACCACTTTAAAGACATCAGTGATTTGTTTGTTTCTGATAATTCTGGAAATACATTCAGCCCTGAACAAAAGAATTATAATTTTTTGATAGCTGATCACACATTAGTCTCTTCTGATTATTACCCCCCCCCCCATCTTTGTGTATTGCTTTTTTTTCAGACGTTTTACTCGTACCCCCTGCAGTCATGGGGTCTGAAGGACAGCAGAAAATGCTTTGCACTCAAGTGGTGTGTAGGCTAGCCATCTCTGACTTGCTTAACAATGTTCTTTTTACCCATCCTGGTCACCCTACTTTGATTCAACTAACTGTTCTTTTGGAACAACGCTGGAGTCAACCAACATGATTGATGAGGAAGAAAGTGGATTCACCACTCCTGTTGTCTGCTCCGACTGCAGTTGAGCATTTGAAACAGGGCTTGGGTGTTCTTATTGTCATAATAAACACCCAGAGGTTTTCCATGCAGAAAATGCTCCGAAATTCAAAAAGCCTGCTCGGATGAACTGAATTTGATGGCAATTAAGGTGGCGAGGCTCTTTAGGGCAGGAATTCATTTCCCCAACCAGGAACTTGCAAAAATATTTCCTGGTAGAAGAATCGTTGATGTGATTAGAAGCGTAAGGAGATGCAACTTGGGGGAGCTATGTGGAGTTTCCTGACAGTTTTGTGACTATGTAGAGTTCTTTTACAGAAACAGTGATACTGTATTAGTTTGGTAGCAGCTGTAGCCGGTGATTTGCCCCTACACAGGGAGTCCGGCAGGGAGATCCTTTCTCTCTCTTGCTTTTTGTGCTAGTATTTGACTCCCTGTTAAAACAGCTTCCTCCAACTGGGGTTGAGATTGCTGGGAGGTCATGTGGGAGTTTGGCCTTTGCAGACGACCTCCTCTTGTTGGTTAAGACTGCGGTTGGACTGCAAAAATCGCTCGACTCATTTGTTGCAGCCGCTAAAAAGGTTGGTATATTTATCAACCCCAGTAAGAATAGAAGCCTAAGTGTAGTTAGAGACGGTAAAAACAGTGCATTGTTGTACATAAAGACAGTCTTTTTGCAGATGGAGCTAAGATAACAGCCTTGGGACCCATTGAGCAGTTTAAATACCTGGCGTAGAATTTGACTCAAAAGGTTGTCTCTTTCAGACCAGCTGAAATAGATAGTGTCCTGAGTGGAATTTCTAAGGTTCCGTTAAAACTGCAATAATGCATGTTCTTCTTAAGCAAACATGTTATACCTACCTATTTTCACCAACTTGTTTTAGGTGGTTTGAAAATTGGAATATTAGAACATTTTCACAGAATGTGTAGGCATTATGTAAGGAAATGGGTGTGTTTGCCCCACAGTTATGCTAAGGCACTTATACATGCTCCAGCTTGGTGTGGGGGGTTAGGCATTCCTTGTGTAAGAACAAAAATCCCACACATGGTATTGACACGTCTCAAAGGGATGTGTCCTGAGTTGAAAGAATTTTATAGCTTAGAAATTGCTAGGTACACAAGAATAGCCGCTTTTGAGAATTACTTTCTTCGATCTTCCCACACACACACACACACATTGTGAGGTAACATATTGGTCGAGGATTTTGAAGTATCTGGTCGACGCAAGTGGCTTGGCAGAGGCCAATTGGGTCCCTCAATGCCACTCTTGGAAGGCCGATAGATCCACATTTCTCATTGGTAGGGGTTCGTGCAATCTGTAAGGCTTGTTAGGGGCCGTTCAAGTATTACATAAGCAAATTTTTAGTCATTTTTGACCCCCCTCCCCCTTTGTCAGCAAAATTTCGTCATCAGCTCTGCCCCTCTGAATCCTAACTCATATTTTCATAAAGGGTGGTTGATGACGTAAGCATTATCCAAACCCCCCTCCCCTTGTCATCAAAAGTCAGCAAATCGGAAACCCCCCTCTTTCCCCCCCCCCCCCATCGATGATGACATAATACTTGAATGGCCCCTTACGGGATCCCTCCTGGTGCGATATCAGACCCAGAGGGGTAAAAGTGGCTAGAGATTTTGTAGGGCTGGTTGCAATGAAAAGGAAACATTAAATCACGTGCTGCAGGTCTGCCCATGCAGTCACGGTGCTCGTATTATGCGGCACAATGGAATTGTAAATTATTTGGCTGGGGCGAGTCGGCTGAGGGGCTGTATGGTGGAGCTTGAGCCTCGATTTAAAACTGGAAATACTATTGCTAAACCTGATCTCATTACTAAAGGTAACGAGTGTTTTGTTGTTGATGTCCAGATTGTAAACAATCAGTATCCACTTAATTTGGCAGATACGAACAAAGTTAGGTAATACGAGAGTAATCTCGAACTCATTGCCCCCAGTTGCCTCCCGGGATAAAGGTCTTAGCATGCACCTTCAACTGGAAGGGTGTGTTCTCGGACCAGTCTTGCAGGCATTTATTGGAAGCAGGACTTATATACAGAAAAAGACTTGAGGATTTTGTCTTCGAGGGTTATCACCGGAGGCTGTGCGATCCATGCGGTATGAACTAGATCCACCGGAACAGGTGTTGGCAGAAGACGAGAGAAAAACTAGCTACCCAAGATGCCTGAGGGGCTATGTAACGCGGGCGGTGGTTTCATCATTTTTGTACCCCAGATATGGTCAAATCTCCTTTGTTGTTCTATGTTTTGTCGATGTAACAATTTTTAGATGGAAAAATAAAATAAAATATCAGAATTACCCTTTGATCATTCCTGTCTCTTCAGACCAGGCTCGTCATTTAGAGGGGCTGTTGCCCCCCCCCCCCGGCTTTTGAAAATACACTAAAAAAAGATATATATATATACATTGAGTACATGTGTCCCCAACCCCTGGAAAAAGTTGAAATTATGACCCTGCTTCAGACCCCATAATGTTCAGCTTTGTATATTTTCATCCTGAACTGATCTTTACCTGGTTAAAAAACAGGGTGTTGTATATCAGGACTATATACCCTAGTTGTATATCCTCAGTTTGCGACAAAAAATTTCAGTTTTCGCTACTCTACTCCTGCAATTGTGAAACAGCCTTTCATCGCGATTCAAACTGAAAAGGAAAATCAAATCAAAGATAACAGGCCCGAGTCAGTCGTAACCAGGGCAAACTATCTACAGTCCCTATCCAAAATTCAGTAGTTGAGCTCTGATTTGTCCTTAGCGCTAGACAGTAGTTAGATATTTTGATACTATCTCTAACCTGAGGACTGTTTTTCTATTTTTCATTGTTACTTAGAACCATAATTAACGACTGCCGACCACCAATCGTTAAGCAGTAGTTCACAGCAGCCACTTCAGAAAAGAGAAAATTTCGCCACTAGCTGCGAGTTCATGCTATCATATTTAGCGATAAAATGTTATTTTTTGTTAATGAACTAAACAATTTTACTCAAGGAAAATGACAGATAAAACATTGATTATATCTTTTGTGTCTTCAAAGTTTAAATACTTCATCATTATATCATTCAAAACCTGCTGTGATAGCATATACGCATATGTTGACATCGGCGAGCAAAGCCGTGATTAAGTGCTTGCATTTTCATACTAAGGTAAGAATTATTTTTTGGCTCTGAACTATATAGGAAGAGATGTTCTTAATATTTTTTGGCCTGGTAAATGTGTTATTTAAAATATAAATAACCATAATGTCATGCAATCAATGGGCAGTGGATCCCACTTGGGGGTGATGCTGAAAAATATCAAATAGCTCATGTATATTTTGGATTATATTGAAAATATTTACATGGCAAATGAAATATAAATCTGCAATCACTATAAAATCAGATTAAAGTTTCACATTCTATGTGTTTTGCTATATTTAATTTTTTTTAATTAAAACTTGTCTAAATAAATAAATTGAGCATAAGTTTAAATAAATAAATTGAATATTACTGGCATGATAAAAATTTGTGCTTGGATGACTATGTAATCATCTATAAATAAGGAAATTGCAAATTTGTGTTTTAGATTTATCTCCCTTCAATGCATAAAGTAACTGATAAGCTACAATTGATTGATAAATTATTGCATCTAACTGAAAAAATTGGAATTACTTTTGGTGATAAGTAATGTTAAAATTAAAATAAAGCGTGGTAAATCTGTAGTAGTGTTAAGTGATAATTTCTGTAAACCTCATGCACTGGAAGATTAAAATCTTGATTTGATTATCAATCTTGAACTGTTCAAATAAACAATAATGTAAGACATAGTGAAATTTAAATTTTCAGAAAAAAAATTGTACCCAATTTCTTGAGAAATTGTACGCTGTAACTCGTACTGAGATGAAGCATATTTACTAAGGAATCATCATGTTTTGTGAAATAAAAAAAATGAAATTTGTAAAATGAGACTAAAAAACACAGTTGGAATTTTTGGCACAGTTTTTAGTGTTGAAGTATATGCGCCATCATTGTAAGAGAAGCAGATTGCTGTTCCAAACTTATTACTATTTCAGTACTTGGTGTTATGGCTTTGCTGGATTCAAATATGATTTTTTCGCTAAAAATTGTGTTTGATTTCATGTGCATGGGCAAACACAGATGCCTTTTAGAATTTTTCTTGAAAACTAATTATCTGTGATTGGACAAAAATTTATTTTTTAGAAGAAAATACTTTAGAAGTTTAAAATAGAACATTTTGAGACTTCATAGAATTTAAACTTTTAACAGGCACTTATTTTTTTTACCATGCTGTTAGTAAACAGCTTATGCATTTGTATAGTGAGATTTTCTCTAACTCTCAAAAAATTTTGTTTCCTAGGAACTTCGCTATAGCACTAGCAACAAAGTTATGAGAAGGTTTTCATGAAACATATGAAGGGTTCTGAAATGTGCTTCCCAAGCAATCAAAAGTAATTTTAATTCCATGTATTTGTCATTAAAAGCAGTAGTTTCCATGATTATTTTCATACAAAATAAAATATTTCCTTGCATGATTTAATGACACAAATTTTAACACTGAATTGATACATTTTGACCGATTTCATTTGTATCAACAACCCCAGTGGAACAAATATATAAATGAGAGGGAGGACATTGTTTTTTCAATCTTGGACATTTTTGCTGAATGAAGAAAAATGATATTAATTGTTTGAAAAATTATAATTATTCACTGATGAGCAAATTTTGTGAATAGGAATATTAAAACAAGCAATATATTACTCAACAACAAATAATATTGCACTTTTTAACTGCAGTGACACCATACAACACTACAAAATTTCTGTTAACTCAAATGGGGGCCCCACAAGAGATTGCTAAGGATGTGTTTTAGAGCGAAGCTAAAATTAGAGTGAAAATAAAAATTAAGCTGCCTGCCACAATAGGGTTTTTGCTTCATCTGTCTGACCAAAATTTTAGTGTAGAAACAGGGCCCGAAAAAAAAATTAAAAAGTATTAGTAAATATATAAATGTGTGTCTCCAACTTAATTACAGTGGATCCTGCTTATAACGTTTTTCAAAAAAATCGCCATAAAAATGTTATAAGCGGGAAAACACTTTAAACGGGAAATCATGAGAATTACTTACGAGCTGGGACCACAAAAATAAGTCATTCGTACCAAGTGGAAAAGCATTCTAAATGGGAACGTTATAAGCAAGATCGACTGTATATTTGTTCTAGATTTATTACATGTGATAAATTCCATGTTAAATTCTCAGTGTTAATATGCTTCTTTTGCAAGCTTTTCTTACTAGTACGCGATGAAAGTAAATGAACCTTTAGATAGAACATGTTTTTAGGAATGATTTATTTGATTCAGAGATACCTCTTCCTACACAGAACTTGGCCCACCGCTCTGTCTCAACCAAAAGATATAAACAGGTGATCAAAGACCTGGGGCATGCTGGAAAAAATTCATAGAGATGCCATGCTTTTTTTTTTTAATTTTTTTCGAGAGGAACCCACTTTCACTCAAAAAAGACCCAGATTTTTTAAATAACCTGGGTCCCGGGCAGGGCTGTCTTAAGAGCATCGTGGGTCCCTGGACAAGTTTTTTTCTGAGGACCCTTTTCTTTTGAGGCCCCCGTTATGACAGCACTGGTCCCGGGACACAGGTAAATTAGAGTACACCGTCATTTCCGCATATAAAATATGTCCTGACTGATTCATTATCGCCGAGCCAAACTGCTGATGCTATAAACATGAAATTTGGTTAGTAGTTTTATGTCATGACGTAAAGAATAACTAAGAAGGGGATTTTTGAAATTCGACCCCTAAGGCAGTTCAAAAGTTACAAAAGTTACATGGCGCCAAGCTGAAACTGCTCAGCACCATGCTATAAATATATAGCAATATTATGTTTCATAATGTAGACACTCGCACTAAGATGGGATTTCTGAAAATTCAACCTCCAAGGGGATCATGATAAATACAAATACTATGTGTGCGAATCCTTGCCATGTAATTTTCAGATTATTAAATCCATGCGAGCGAAGCCGAGAGCAATAGCTTTTAATACAGGGTGTTTCAAAAAGAATCATCAGATTTTAAAAAATCGTAACTATTCAGCTTTTAATCCATTTAAGAGAAATCTCAAGTTTCACGCAGTTGCAGACAGGTAGCGCTAACGCTCTTCCTTCGGTCGCCACTTCAGTGTTTGTCAAGATGGTGACTGCACAACAGAAATCGTTTTGTGTTCTAAGCTTCGCAAAATGTGAGTCTAACAACTGTTCATCATGCTTTTCGTTGACAATACACTGGTGTTGAACTTCCTACTGCACAGAGCATTAGGCAATGGTATAAACAATTCCAAGACATGGACTGTCTGTGTAAAGGGAAATCCCCTGAACTTCCCCTCATGTCAGACAAAAATGTGTAGCGCATCAGACAGAGTTTCGCTTGTAGTCCACATAAATCCACTTGCAGTAGACGTAAACATGCTCACAAAAGTTTGGGACGAATTTGACTACTGTATAAACATATGCCATGCATTCCAAGGTAGACATATTGAGCACCTTTAATTTGGTTTACAAAAAAACTTCATGATTAGCCATGTAATATAAAATTAATCTTGAGTGTCTATGTTCAATATTTTTCGTAATATATGCATTTCAAATTGGGTGATTCTTTTTGAAACACCCTGTATAATAAAACCAATACCACCAAGTAAGAAATCTGATTAACACGTTATACCTAAAAGGACCACTGACAGCTATTTTGACTGCTGCTTCTTTTTAGTGCAATATATTTAATCATGCTAAATTTTTACAATAAAAATTAACAAGCGTTATCCCACATGGTTAATTTGTTAATTTTGAAGAAATTTGTGTTTTCTTAAGCATACAGGATGTCCATAAAATTACTTTCCAACTATAAATATGAAAAATTAGAGGGCAACTGTGGACAAGACTTAATATGAAAAAAGATCAACATCGCACTTACATCACATCGTACATTGCTCCATTTTGATGTACACATTTTTATATGTGTATCAGTCTTTTTTATTCACTTTATTTAGTTGTTCGTGCACACTATGGATAATGTATAATATAATGTTACCATAAATTTGCACATTGATGAGAAACTGGCACACTACTAAAATTTTATACTATAAATTAACTTGGAGAGTTTAAAAAATACACATCTTTGTCTTTCTTTTTCATCAGTACTATTTAATTCGGACCAGTCACTTCCAGAATCCCTACTTTCTCTTTTGCATCGTAAGTCTCCTCAGCCTCAAATTTATTGTCCGAAATATCATTCAGCACTGATAAAATTAGACTATTTTGTTCTAATACATCCTTTTTCTAAGAGCAATTTCTACACACTGTGAATGAACCTGTTTCCTAGGAAGCTTTCAAAGCAGATGGTGGCATGAAGAGGTATGAAATGTCAAACCAAAACAAAAACCAAGATTGCCTGATGAACTATCAGAAAAAAAGTTTTCTCAATTTTGATAACAAAGGCTATAGCTCAATAAGATATAGGGTTTTGATTGTGGATACATACTGTCCCTGTCAATAAACTCTTTAGATTGCCCAGTAACAGGACACAACAAATAGCATTATTTTTACTTATTTTTTCTATATAGGTAAGCTACTCATAAATATGTTGTGTTGTGTGTGCCATCCAGGATTTAAGCTACGGTTACATTTTCCGCAAAATATGAAAGAATGTGAATCATGTAAGGCAAGGTTGTGTAAAGCAGGGGTTCTTGATCATTTTTCACCCACAGCAAAACAACGCATCGAAGAACCTTTGTCAACAGCAACAAAGACCTAGGTTGGTGACGCACAGTTTGACAACCCCTGGTTTACAGAAAGGTATATTATATCTGTTTCAACAACTTTCCTACATAGTAACATTAGAAGTATGATACAAGTTTGTTTTACAGTACAAATATAATTGGTTATCACCGGTATTTCAGTAATAGTGATGGTTTAGTTCAGAAAAATATTTTCATTAATCATTTATTCTATTGAACCAAAATGATTTTTTAGTCTAGAATGTCTTTTTATTTTTTCATTGTTTTTGTCAATTATTTTTACGTGGCATTTTTTCTTTTTTTTGCCGTAGGTGATTTATTGTTATTTAGCAACTGTTATTTTCTCAACAAAAAATATTACACTAGCTGTTTTCAACAATTTATTAAATAATACCTCAAATGCTTTTACTTGGCAAGAAATTGAGTACTCTTTGGACAGCTGCAATCACTTATGATACTCACATTAAATTTGATTAACCTAGAAAATAAAAACAAAGTACTTGCTGTCTTTAATGCTACTAAAATTTATAACTTACCATGAATTAGTTCTCTCAGTAGAAGGCATTACTTTTGGAGACTTTTAGCCTGGACTCTCTACATCATAGTTTCCCCAACCTTTTTTTGTCCCATCACCCCCTTCTTCAGAAATTTTTTTTCTCCCATCGCAGTCTAACCCATAGAACCATATGTTATACTCGTAGCTTCTACCGCCCCCAGGAGGCGTTAACGCCCACGTTGGGAATCACTGCTCTACATGGACTCTGGTGCTGTGCACCCACGGTAATTTATGACAGGGGTCCAAGTACCCCAAAATTGATTCAGAAATCAAAATCTCCTACACAAAGCTTAAGACAATCATCGGCAGGTTTGAAACATTTTTGACCAAAAGTTAAGACTTGTCAACCAACCCAAGTAGGATCCCTGGTTTTAGTGTGATAGTGGTTATATTTTTTCCTCTGAAGACAGCACCCATCAGGGGCGGAGCCAGAAATTTTGTTCGGGGGGGGACCAAAGTGATAAATAGATTTGGCCATTTTTTTTCGGTAATTTTCGCACATTTCTGGGGGACAAGAACCAAATTCCCCTCCGCTACATTCCTGGCACCCATAGTGTGTCGAAATGCATTAGTAATTTAGTATTTTTCCATGCATGTGCTTTTTTCGTTGGTGACTAATGAGTATCATTGGGCAAAGATATTTATTTACTCTTTCATATCCAAAGAATAAGAACCTGATTCTTGAAACAGAACTTATGTATTGTAATAATGGAGTATTTGCGCAACTTTACGGACCCCAAGCCGGCGTCCGGGAATGACTAACAAATTATGTCTCGATTGAGGGGAATGTCACATTACAAGAACTACAGAAGCCGAAATTGACAATAAACTTTCAACAACTAAGTCAAACCGCAGCCCTCGCGAAAAATTGCTCATGTATCCTGGAAAAGAACCTGTGTCAAAAAAAAACCGAAAACAGAATAAAACTAATTGTAATTACGAAAAAGGATATTAAACAGAGCTTTCTCCCAAGGTTCAAGCATCGAGATCGCAGTCCGTAACTCGTACACGGTGTATAGTTGCTTCATACGCTCCCACATCCGCATGTTGAAAAATCAGGAAACTCTACGATCTAATACTGATAATTAAAATGGAAAAACAATAATTCAGCACATCACACAAAAAAAAATTAGTCACTTGTCTGGACTGCTAGGACTTGTTATATAACTTAAAAAAAGTTTCGTGGAAATCACAGTGACCATATGTCCCATATTTTTAATGTAATTAAATTACTTCGCCAAGACCTGCCCTCAGGGCAATTTCAACGGCTTACAGATGGCCTGGCAGGCTAATGAAAGAGTAACCGTGGGCAGCAAATGGCCCACGGGCCGACATAAGTTGGGAAAATCCGCTACGCGTTAAAGAAAAAATTTTTGCAGGTAAATTTTATACGTTACTAATGGGAAAAATAATGCGACAAAAATTTTGAATAATTGAAGTCATCACGAAATTAAAATATAATTTCATTTCGCGGAAGATGTGAAATCTTCCGCGATGCCGTAGACAACCCCAACGAGTTAGTATCGTAAAGGCTCCGGCGAGTGAACCGGTTTCAACTAGCGAAGCGAATTTCAATTACACAGGACTAGTAAAATCGCTCACTAGATGAGCGAGCAACTCTTTTTTCTTTACAAGATATACAGAAGACTGGATGTTGTGAAGATATTTATTATTTTAGATGTTAATTTTTTTAAGGAAGGAAAAAACTCATCTCTGCCTCTACCGGGAGTCGAACCCGGGTCCCTCGATTGTCGGACGAGTGCTCTGACCGCTAAGCTACAGAGGAGATAGAGATTTTCCTTCGTTAGAGCGTATATATATGCTGAACGGAACCGTGCAATGGACGGTGAAACCGATCAGCTAATAGCTCATGGACGACGAGCCACCAGATGGCTATATATATGACATGAATGTCGCTCTCCACTTGTTAATACAAGATATACAGAAGACTGGATGTTGTGAAGATATTTTCCCCTTCCTTTTTTGCGTATTGTCAGCTTCCTCTTTTTTGAGCCAAAGCGAGAGGGTAAAAAAGTAGCCACGCCCATATTGCAAAAACGCCGGCGAGTAGCGAGAAAAGTAGCTTACCCTTCAACTTTTCTCGCACTAGCAGAGCGAGCGGCGATTTTACTTGCTATCGTTATTACACATAGCGAGTTCAGTAGCAGCGAGTAAAAGCGCAAGCGAGTAGCTAGTAAACTCGCCCAATGTAATTGAGCCTTGAGTGAAGAAATATCGCCATGAGAAGAAAGCCGGAAAGTCTGGTCCTCTGTGATTGGTCCAATTCCTGAGAGCCCTGGGATTGGCTGGTTTCCTCTGCAGGTTAGGATTTGAAATGAAAAAAGTTTGAAACAAAGTTCCTAGATGGTAGGGAAGTAAAGTAAGAAAAATATTAGTAATAGAAATGGATTACCTTTTGGGTTTGATAATACGATTAAATACTCGACGTTTGGGTTTACCCAAAATTCAAAACGAACACGGCTATTGTTAGCTACAGATTGCATAGTTCTTGTCCAGGACCTATTGTCGATAGTATTTCGTTTTGAATTTTGGGTAAACCCAAACGTCGAGTATTTAATCGTATTAATATTAGTAATGTTAGCAAAAATAATTTTTTTCTTTTTCTTTGATTATGAGATTTTTTGGAAAGGGTAAAGCGTTAGCGACAGAGGAAGAAGATAGAACCTGAAATATAAAATGTTAGGGCAGGCCTAACAGCCGTCACAAGTCCATCTTTCACAAATTTTTTCTGCCTGCATGGTAAAGTCTTTTAAAAGTTGCAGTGAGAGTCCGTCTGAGATTGTATCTTCGGCCATGAGTGAGATAATATTTCTCAGGTCTTCTACTGCTTTCCGTGTAAGAGAATAGTTCTTCGGGCGAACCGGCGATAGGCACTGGGGAGGCCTGTACTGACAGGCTGCCCTTCAGCGGTAATTCGGGAACTGCCGTCGAAGGAGCCACTGTCGATTTTTTTCTCGATGAATGCCTTGTACTTAAGTAGCACAGGGCGAGGCAGGAAAGATGTATTGGAAATAGTCTTTTTTCGGGAGTAAGTCTGGGCTAAGATGGGATTTGCCTTGGTTGAACTTTGTGCCGAAGAGGTGGTTTTCTTCATCTTCAGAACTTTGAGAAATTCTGGGCACTTTTTGTAGTTGGCCGGATGCGGGCCTAGACAGAGAACGCACGTCGGAATGTCGGTCCCTCTCACTTTCTTGCAGCAGCCGGGCTCGTGAATGTCCGTGCATTTGAGGCACCTGTAGGCGTTGGAACAGGAATTTGCAAAGTGGTGAATTTCTTCCTCCGGAATAGTTGAATTTTGTGAATTGAGAAACCCAGTTTCTCGAGGGCCTGTTTGATATCCAACTGAGAGATACTCGGTTCGAGACCCTTCAGGAGTATCGAGAAAAGTTCTGACCTTTTCATCTTCGGTTTTTCTAAGAGCTTTTCTTGGGATAGCCATTCTGTAGCGGCTGAAAAGTCTTTTTGCGATTGAAATGAAATTTCGACCGCTCCGTCGAGAATTCTCGTACTAAATGAATGCGAGCAGATCGCCGTAAGGTGGGTCTCGGTAATGATCCATTTCCTATTGGCTGAGATACGGAGTCTTTTCTCGTCTCCTCTGATTGGTCCTTCAAGTTTGGTTGTCTAATGGTGTTATTTGCATCAGATGGTAGTGAATCTGGTCTTTCCTCATCCCAACGTGCACCTTGTGGGGTACGGTCGCATTTTATGCTGCTCCGTATTTTCCGCCATTTTCATTTCTAGGAACACGATCCCGCACGTGCCAAGCAGTCTCACTTATCCGGGAAGATGAAGAGCGGTATTTTACAATGCTTTTTCCTGCATTCAACACTGGTACCGGACAAGGAGGCCCTATGGAAAACGCTGGGGAATCTAACCCGCGACTACGTTGATATGTCATAAAGGGCCTAGACCCTTCGTCCTCAGACGAGGACATCATTCCCTCCCTACAGGTTAGCGGACACGTAGCGGTTAAGGTTCAGCTGCGAAGAAGAAGGGACGGCGCAAAACTACCCATCCGGAGGGTAGATATGCCCAAATCTCCGAACTCCGAGGCGATCCTGGATCTTACGACGCTTGACCATCTCCGAATCAAGGTGGAAAAATTCCGGCCACGAGGTGCAGTAAAACACATTATGTGTTTTAGATGCCAAAGATAGGGCCATCACTCTTCTGGACGCTCCGCACCTGAGCGGTGTGTCAAATGCATAAAGCCTCATGCTACAAAAGAATGCTTGAACGTACGCGGGGTCAATAAATCTCAGTGCGTCAACTGCAATAAGTTCCATACTACGAACTACAAAAACTGCGAGTTTTCTCCCTATAGTAAAAACTGCAAGCCGAAGGAGAAGTCGAAGCGGCAGAAACCCACCAAGGGTGTCCAGAGAGCAGCGACTACGACTCCAATGCCCAAACCCATTGCTGAAATCCTGACAACAGCCGAGGTGTCTACTTCCTACTCCCCAGACACCAGTCTGGACGAATCGGAGATTGACCCCATGGACAAGCTCAAATTGGCCTTCCAAGACGTCATGGTCAAGCTGATCGAAGTAGACGGTCAAACCAGAAATGCAGATATCAACGAGGTCCGAATGGCGCTATTCACTACGCAGGAATATGTGACATCAATCCTCTCAACTCCCGGCACCAAGGAAAAGCTGGCCGAATCGCGCGCTCGAGAAAGACGCCAAAACCAAGAAGTGTCGAAGGACTCCGACGCCTGATTCCTGGCAACTTGTCTCCGGCCGGACCCCCCCCCCCTTTTTCTCTTCCAATCTATTTTTGTAGCGTCCCCCTTCTCTTTGTTATTTTTACTTCTTTCTTGTTTTTATATTCTTGTAAAAAAAAAATTCTTCCCTCAAAAAAATTTTGAAAAAAGAAAAATCTCACTCTCTTGTCTCTTTCCTTTTCACCACTGGACTTTTTTATTTCTACAACTTTTCTCCCACAGGTCAACTGCCAATCCCGTGCAGGCGAGCCCTCGGCCAATGGCGTTCCGTCATTGGGCTTGGGCAATTTCTATATTTTTCTCCTCTAGGTGCTGATTGGACTCGGCGGCATTTTACCTGAGGGAAAATTCTTAAATGGCTGGAACTTGAACTTTAAAATCCCAAATTTGTCTCTACACCACATCTTACACACATTTTTCACACATTCACATACACAATCCAATATAGGCCACGTACTTCGTGGCCCATAGCTAAGCCTGGTAGAACGGCCATAAAAAATTGTGCCGCGGGACCAGCGAACCAAACTTTAATTCAGTTCAGTTCTTTCCTCATCCACAATCGATGTCGCAATCGATTCAACCGAAATAATCGGAAGGTCTGGGATTAACTCGAAATTTTTGAAATTTCCGGGTTTTCGGCCAAGTCCATCGCATCACCGGATCTGGAAAGAAAGAAAATAGAGTCCGTGGGTCCTTCTTGAACAGCTGACTGCGTGTCTGAACCGGACCTGAAAAAAAAGGGAGAATTTTTTTTCAAAACAGTTTCCATCTGCTCTGGTATGAGTGAGCACCATGAGTCCTTCATCTTTTTCAGAGTCCAAGGCAGCTTGGCAGGGATGTTCTGGTCAGCTAGATATGCGGATAGTATATTCAGGAAATCTTGACCAAGTGGGCAGGATCTGATCTTGTCCTGGTTCGGTATTTCTGAAAGAAAATTGTCCAGGAACGCTCGAGCTGCATCTCTGGATTGCATGAGAGCCTGTTCATGCGAGATGAAGTCAGCATTTATGCCGTCTTCGATAGCATCTAGGTTGGCGGTGAGCAGGTCCCAGTCGAAATTATGAGTTGCCGATGTCAAATGATGAAAGAAACAGTTGCCCTTCTTGACGGGTTCGCCTTGGGTCCCTTCTTCGATCTCACCATGATGCGGGTCAGCTAACCGGTGATAGCGGCACCTGAAAAGAGAAGCTCCGTCGGTGGAGGAGCAGAAATAAAGCACGTCCGTCCCCTACCGTGTCTGGAGCCGATTTTTTTGCTTTTTGATTTTCGTAGTTTTTTGATTTGAATGTAATTAAATACACTGAGCATCGAGCTTATATTACTGAAGGGAGCATCCAGCCGCCGCGACGTCGTCTACATCTAATGCAAGGATACCACGTGATTCGGTGCAAACAAACACGATCTCCCATAGAGATCAATGTTAAAATTGCTGATTTTAACATAGAATTGTGGAAATTTAGTAAGGTTTTCCGCCGATAGGTTTTCAATTTTAAAAATTGAATTGAATTCTCGATTTTCCAAATATTGAGTTCGCTTAGAGATACGAAGCCTAGAAAATTAAATATAAATTAATTAGCCAGCCTCACTTTTGAGGTTGATGTCCATGCAATAACATTAATTTCAGCTTTTTATTTGTATCTCAAGCACGAAAATTAAAATTAATGTCTCCATATTGTCTTATATTATCCAATTGCATCAATCCATATAGTTTAGGATGTTTTGAAATTAATTACGGAATTATTTCTTTATTAATTATTATTTCTCTCATTACTTCTGGAGTAATCGCTTTAATCAATTCTGGATTTGTTTCTTTCATTATTGCTGAAATTATTTTTCATTAACGCTGATATTATTTCTTTTACTAATGCTGGAATTATTTCTTTTACTAATGATGGAATTATTTCTTTTACTAATGATGGAATTATTTCTTTTACTAATGATGGAATTATTTCTTTTACTAATGATGGAATTATTTCTTTCATTGATTCTGAAATTATATCTCATTAATTCTGGCATTTTCTCTTTCATTAATTTTGGAATTATATCTCATCAATTTTGGAAGTATCACTTTTTCATTAATGCTGGAATTATTTCTTTCCTTAATTCTAGAATTTTTCTTTCATTAATTTTGGAACTATCACTTCATTACTGCTGAAATTACTTCTTTCATCGATTTTGGATTGTAATATAAGCTCGAATGACACTGAGCTATAAGTGAAGTTTACTTATAGCTCAGTGGTTAAATATCGATAACTATCGTCTCATATTTCCCGCAACATTCCTAAAACTTTTCTTTTCCACAAACTCAAGGATTAAAAAAATTCAAAACATAAATTATGTTGTGATGTTAATTATAATTAATGTTGTGATGTTAATTATAACTAATGTTGTGATGTTAATTATAACTAATGTTGTGATGTTAATTATAACTAGGTGTTATAATAGGTTAATAAACTAGGGTGACCATACGTCCCGTATTTCCCGGGACAGTCCCAGTATTTTCTGGTCTTTTTTTGGCCATCCCGACTTTTTGGGAAATGCGTCCCGGTTTTTCCCCTATTTTACACGAAGCCTACTTGAATTTTTATTCTTCATTGAAGTCAAAGATTAAAATTATTTTTCAACTCATAAATTATATTATGATAGTTACAACTATAAATAAGAATATTCATCTCCCACATTTGTCTTGGTGAACGTGTTTTTCTATCGTGTAATTTATTTTAATCCACTGCAATTTGCAATAATGCTTCATTTCCCGCCATTGTGATATTCCCGTAATTTCAGCAATATTTGGCAACTTTTTCGGTTTTGACATCATTTTTGGCGATAATTGGCGTTGTCCCGTATTTTCCCGTATTAGAAATCCCAATTTCCCTTATTTCTCTCGAAGAAATATGGTCAGCCTAAGCATACGTAGGTTTTAATCCACTGTAAATAGATTGACCATATTTGCTCGAGAAAAGGGAAAAGTGGTATTCGAAATACGGGAAATACGAGACATTGCCAATCATCGCCAAAAATGATGCTAAAGTAAAAAAACGTTCATGAAGGAAGAATGACAGGAGGTGGCGTGACCAGCCATCGCGATGGACCAGCGCGTACGTTGAGAAAGCATGGGGAATCAGGGTTGCCAGATGATGCCAGTGATCTCTCTACTAAAGGGACCAAGTAAGCCAAAACAAACCATGGTTTCCCATGCTTTCCTATGTGAGAGAAATCCCCGTTTTTAAAAACATTTAAAATTTTCTGTTCACTTCAGGAACTCAATTTTTTTTCTCAAATTCTGTAGATATATTTATATAATTGAATGAGAGTTTTATAGGTTTAGTTGTTATTTGTTTTAGAATATTAACTTCAACAACAAGACACTTGAACAAGTGGTGTCTGAAAAATCTGGCAATTTTTTTTTGTTTGCGAAAAGAGCATTTTAATGCAATACGTTAGCATATATATATATTGCCTTTCAGCTGTTTATATTAAAATATCGTAGAAATACTTCTAGCCCAGGTAGAACAAAAACTCGAACACAGACAATTTTAAATTTTAAATTCAATTCAAAAATGTGTTTTTTGACAAAATTTTCGTACACCTACCACTTTAAAAGAAAAATAATAGCCACAAAATGAAGAGAAAAATTATTTTAATTAATCAATCCCCATAGACACATTAATGGGATACATCGAATTTTTAAAATAAATTGAAAACACTCAACTAAAAACTTATGGCGAGTTCAAAGTGAAAAATGACCTATTTTGAAATTTGAAATTTAATTAACACATCAAGACGAAAACATAACACAAATACACAAACACATATTACATTCCAATATTAACCCAAGGGATCGTACGATCCGTCCAGGGTTCATTAACAGACCAACCAGATAAAAAACAGCACTAGTATCTTGGCTTGAGTAGATAAAAATTAGTATTCGCTATGCTTGCACTTTGAGTAATTGAAGTCATTCATTTGCAGCCATAAATTTATCATGCTCACTGAAATTTAAAATTGATCAGATTACAAAAGAAAAAACATAAATACAGTCAAATATAAGATATCCAAAAAAATAAGAGTGAGAAAGACATTGCATTCTACTTGCTACTCAAGAAATTCGATTAATATCATTAATAAGTAATCGTTTAAATTTTCTAATACATTTTTCGGATTTTATAGCATTATTTAGATTATTATATGCTTTAGGTGTGATATATAAAAACTGTTTCTGTATTATGGTTTTATTTGGTTTTATCACTTCATATTGGATACCAGTTCTCCTTGTTTGTCTTACAGTTTGCTTTAATTTGAACCATGCAGGGTTTTTCTGGATAAATAAAATTGTTTTATAAAGATAAAGTTTCTGAGTATTAAATCTATAGTCATTATTGCAGTCCTGGATCATGAAAAATTTTTGGGATACATTGTTGATTACTTTCTGCAAAGAGCTTCTAACCAGGGGCGGTTTTAGGGCAGTGCGACCGGTTCAATTCCACCGGGCGCCAAATGAGAAGGGGCGTCGAAACACGTTAAATATACATTGCCTTATTATCCAACCAAGAGCTGTGTTGGGGGGGGGGGGATATGGACGATCACCACACCAAAAGTCTGATAATAATGTATAATGAGTCTGTCCCGTATTTTATGGGACAGTAATGACTAGCAAAAATTGCCTCAGACACATCACTCTGGATTTTCACCTGAGGGGGGGGGGGCGCTGACTACTGTTTTTGCACCGGGTGCCACTAAGTCTAAGACCGGCCCTGCTTCTAACCATGTTAACATTAGTCTCGTAGTCACCACCCCAAACTGTGATAGCATATTGTATAACTGGCAGTACCCAAGCGAAATAGATTGATCGAAGGAAAACTGGGGAGACAATATTTTTTAATGTATGGATTCTGATGTTGATAAACTTTAATTTATTACTTATAGCTACAGCTTGGGATTTCCATTTAAGGTTTTTATTGAAGATAATACCCAGATAATTAAATTAATCCGTTTCTGAAATTTGTTCGCAAGCACAATGTTCCCGTGGGCAGTCATTTGTGTGACAACGGATTATGATAGGTTCTCTGTATTTAGTTGAGTATAATTGAAAATAAATGAATTCGGTTTTCTTTAGATTAAGAGTTAGTTTATTGCATTTTAACCAGTTTGAGATTATTGAAATATCAGGTTCCGCTTTAATTTTGAGAGTTGTTTGATTTTGATCAGAGATGACTACTGCTGTATCATTCGCGTAACTTATGATATTTCCATTTAATTGTAAATGTTGAATATCATTAACATAAATCAAAAATAATAAGGGGCCGAGTACAGATCCTTGGGGGGACCACACTAAAAATTTCCTTAAATGAGCCGGTATGATTATCGATCTTGACTGCTTGTTTTCTGTTAGAAAGATAGCTTTTAAACCAGTTATAGGCAATTCCCCTAATTGCCGATTTATATATTTTTTCTAACAGAATATTATGGTTTACACTGTCAAATGCTTTGCGTAAATCTAGAAAAATTGCAATAGTTTTTTATTGTTATTGACATTTTTATAAATATACTCAGAAAGTTTCAAAATTGCAGTTTCTGTATTTTTATTCTCAAAGAAGCCAAATTGATTTTCAGCAAAGTACGAATGAGAGTTAAGGAAGTTCATTATCTTTGATTTAACAGCCTGTTCTATTATTTTTGGCATAATCGGAAGAATTGAAATTGGGCGGTAATTATTATATTCATTTATATCACCAGATTTATGTATGGGTTTTACAATAGCATATTTCAATTTATCAATAAATATACTCGCTGAAAATGAGGTGTTTATCATATGAGTTAAAAATTTTAGATGATATTTACAGATAATTTTTAACATTTTAGCACTTATGCCGTCATATCCAGTGGCTTTATTGTATTTTAATTTCTTGATTAAGTTTTTCATATATTGATCTTCTATAGGAGTAATTAAAATAGAGTTCATCTCATTATGTACAAACTGTTGAGGAAGACCATTTTTTTTATCATCACTGTTACTTTCATTTATTTCAATTTTAGCGACATTGATGAAGTATTCATTCATTTCTTCGGTTATTATTTCAATAGTTTTATCAACAGGTTTTTTTGCAGATCCAGTATTTTTATTTATTAGGTTATTTATAATTAAAAATTTTTTTTTTTTTTATCGCTGTCGCGGTTACAGAATTTATTGTAAAAATATTTTTCCTTAGTTATCATGATTTCTTTTTTCAGTAATTTCAAATAATTTTTATACTCTATCTCAAATTTTTTATTATCATTATTTAATTTAAATCTTTTGTAAAGGCTTTCCTTGATGTCAATCATTTTCTTTAATTCATCCGTAATCCTTCGTTTTGTTTTTTCCATTTTTTCTAAATTTGTAGTATTTCGTCCAAAAACAACGATATTTAAATATTATATCCAAAAATATATCATACAAAGCATTTACATCTTTTTGATCAAATATATTGTCATCGAGCTGATAATTTTTACACAAATTTCAAATTTTGAGTAGTCTATTTTAAGATTTTGTTCAAAATTTATTTTTTCCCTTTCGGGTTTATCGACATCATTACACTTAATAATCAATGGCCAGTGATCGGTTATCTGAAGTTTAGCTATTGCTGTTTCATATTTCCATTTTAATTTGCAGTTTCTTACATAGACATGATCAATACATGATGATAACCGAGTAGGCGAATTAATATATAATTCGTAACCATATTCCGCTAACATGCCAGTTAATTCCTCGGTCTCATAATTGATCTTCAATACATCAATATTAAAATCACCTTGACAGATAACATTATTATGTTTTACTTTAGTTATAATTTGTTTTAATTCATTAATAAATACAATCGGTAAATAGTCATGTGCTCGACATATCAATAAAATATTAAGATCTACATCGTTAACATGAAAATAAATTACTTCAGCAGTAATCATGTCTATATTGATTTTTTGTGCTGTATAATTATTTTTAATGAAAGCTATTACTCCTCCAGATTTGTTTCTAGTTCGGGTCTGATAAATTGAGTAATAACCCGGAATTTGATATAAATCAATTTCGCAATCTTTTATCCAAATCTCAGTCAACAAAAGAAAATCAAATGAATAATTAAATTTTGCCATATATACCATCAATTGATCAAAGTTTTCTCTTACGCTTCTAATATTTACATGTATAATATTAATCCCATTTTTTGTTAAAAATTCATTCATATTGTCTATAGATTCAATATAAGGTGACCTCGAACTTACTAAACACTCGTTCAGAGGATCATTCACTGCACTTGATTTTTTATTCTGTCCAGTTCTTTGTGATTTTTAATGAATTATTTTTTTTCACCGTCACCTTTTCTCAATAGGATTTTACCATTCTTAATCCAAGCGAGTAAGGTTCCGGGACGAATCGTCAGGGAAGCTGCTAAACGAAGAAGCAAAACAGGGAAAAACTACCCTGAAAAATATAGCGCGGGAGCCACAGAGAGAAGAAAAGAGAAACGCTCCCCCCTGGGGTCTTTTTTTTGTGTTATAAATATATGTGGTGTTGTAAGGTGTGATGTGCTCGTTGTGTAGCACTTTTCTCTATCCTCCTTAATAAAAATAAATATGATTATTGTTTTGAAAGACGACTCATCAATGAGTACGTGTTCAGTTACTCGACCACGAAGAGGGAGGATCTTTACTAAGCGTATTTGTAATCGTTTGATTTTTCGAATTGTCGCACTTCATAAAATAGATTTTTTAGATTCCTTGTGAGATGTTCATTCACAAACAGTTTCGACTGAGGATATCGGGGATCTAATTCATTTGTTGATATAACATTTCGAGCTTTAACCGCTTGTAACCATTTATCACGGATCGTGGACTCTTTATTCTTGTTAATAGAGTTTACACGATGCATTTTCCATTTCAAAAATAAATTAAAAATATAGCAATCCCTTATAAAAGGATAAAAGTTTTTTTTCTCCATTATTGTATCATGTAGATTACCTGAAGACGCATTAAACAGTCATTTTGCTCAAAATTTAGTTAATTCATATTTTGAAAGTATTCGATTCGACAAAACACTACTTTAAGTATAGGTTAAAGAGCGGTTTGTTTGGGCTTTTACTGGTCAGCCCATAGGGTTACCACAACGGCTTCAATTTTGCCCTGTGACGTCACTCCCAGAGGATTATAACCTCCTTGAGAAAAGTTGCTAACTCGTGCTAAAATCAGTGGTAAACAAACTTTTTGAAGCGCGAGCCCCTTTTCACCAAAAAATTTATTGGCGACCCCTACATAGGCTGACCGTATGTCCCGCGACCCTGCTTTGTTTGATTGAATATTTGTTACGTTGTAAGCCTGTTGCTCTCTGTGGCGAGACTTTTTAACGGGGAGATCTCGTTATGTGCGAGTCCGTCACTATGACCACTCGACCACCACAGCGGCGTTATTTGATCACTGAAATAAAATCAAAAGACAAAATTAATTACACAATCGAGTACAATCCGTTAATTTAATGACTTTTTTTTCTTCACATTTCCATCGCTACCATGCAATTAAATGTCAACTTTTCATCGGAAACATTGTGTTTTTTCTCTTTGATCATTAATTCACATAATGAAATTTTCAAGCAAAATTAATTATATAAGTGAATACCATTACACCGATTTCTCTACAAGCACTTGACCATCATTGAATAACATTTTTAACTCTAATTTATTCACCATTGGATATCATTAACATCGATTTTATCTGCTTTCCTAAAATTTCCGTAAACTGATATTACATTATACACTTGTCTCTACATTATATAATTTTAATCCAAGTTTCCTGCGTATCGCTCTAACTATTGAAAAATCCAAGTTTTTTTCTATCTTTTATAGCACAAAATCTAAAATTTTCCTTCTTCAATACTTTCTTTTTTTATCCAAATATATTCATTTCTTTCAAGAAACCAAAGTAAAAACAGAAACGGATACAATCATATTATTCTCATACGACATTGCACTAAGGCTGTAGATATTCATCTCTCTCTCTTTTAGTTATTTCTTATTACTATTTTTACATTATTAACCCCACAGCTTTTCGGCTATATTGACCTTCTTTTAAAAATTGGAAATGCTGAAAAGTTATATCTTGAAAGATATTTTAACCGTTGAAAACCTTTTTTCTGTTCAAAGAACAGGAATCTTTCGAATTCGAAGTTCTACTTAAAGAAATATTCAACGTACGGGAGTAAAAGACACCCAGTAAATCAGTAGTCCTTAACCCGCAATAGCTCCCTTGCTCAATTCATGGTTCGCTCGCGAATCTCCAAAATAGTTTGGTAGATACTTTCAGTTATAAAAGAACCACTTCAAAGCATAAAAAAGCGCACAAATATCTTCAGCTCGCCTCAACGCCCCTGAGAAAGGTTGGCGATGCCCCTACGAGCCGCGACGCATACCTTGAGAAACACACTGCCGTAAATCAATGTTTACACAATCTTATCCTGAAAGTGCCCCCCCCCCCCCTTTTTGTTATTAATCATGCTGTTTCGATCGCATGACTTATTGAAAACTCCGCATCATAATATACATACGAACTTCATGATTACAATTCGAATTACAATTTAAATTAAATTATCAAAACATGAATATTCAATGCAATCCATTCCTGCAAAGGCCCTTGCGAGTCGTATATACGGACGTCTGGCAACCCTAGACCCCCCCCCCCCATCAATGTTTTTGTCATATTGGAGTTTCTTTGCCACCTACGACAAAACTTTCCAAAGCAAGCTCTGTGGGCACACCCGCGCTCGTTGAAAACGCGTCCTGCGAATGCAAAACTACTGAACACACTATTGATCGATATTAAACCGTATGCACAATAGCAGCGTTGTGCTGCGGCGCATAGCAATAGTGGGCTCAAAACATAGCAAAAGACCCAAACGACGTTGAGTGGAACAAGGTGCGATTGATCGAGCAGTTTAGTCGGTTCAGGTTCAACGTTCGGCGCCGCATGTCGAAATCGGCAGTTTGCAGTCAGAATCGACGCTCATCGCCAGACAGGGATATGCATCAGAAGAAAACACGTCTTAATAGAATGTGCACGAATGCGCCCATTTCTTTACTGATTGCATTAACGCGCAGGCAAAACATATTGGCGCCGGTAAAATAAAAAAATGAGCAACTTTTTTCATATACGAGAGCCGAAACCATTGTTTACGGGTATAAACAAAGTCCAGCCGATTTTCCAATTCGGAGGGAATTCAGTAGAGGGCTGATCCAGCCGACATTCATATTCGGAGGGAAGCAGTGAAGGGCTGATCCAGCCCGAGGACTCTAAATGAGATAATTCTCATTTTTGTTTCTTCACACTATAAATTCACTATACAGGGCCAGTGAAAAATTTGGTCTGAGCCCGCCAAAGATCTCAGCTCAGGGGTCCCTACTGCAAGATGTGGGCCCAGTGTTTTCAACCTTTGGAATCCCGCGACACTGTTTTCTGATGCAAATTTTGTGACTTTCGTGACTTTCCCGTGTTGGTAGACACCCTGCAACAACTATAAAATCTTCAATCATTACACTTCTCATGATTCGAAAAGTTCATAGCAGATGGCTTTACTACACACAGCAAGCATTATACAGAAACAAAATTTACGTTAGGTTCACATGGACACGCACATTCCAACATCTACCAATTCATTAGAAGTTCCGCAGAGGAATATGAACGAGATGCATGTCTGATTTAGTAGACATAACATACGCGGTTGTCAAGTTAGCAAGATATCGTAATTCAACACCATGACCTTTATTTTTTTTGATGATCCCGTATTTTCGGCCATCTCGACTTTTTCATAAAAATGGCCAGTTTCTTCGACAAAGCCTTCTTGCTTTACTGAACAAATGCTTTCATTACAGAAATTAAGGATTTATATTTTACCAGTTTATAAAAATTTTGTAATTATATTTATCTGACGTTGATGTCACTCTCCGCAATCCATACGAAAGTTTTTAACAGCTGGCGCCGCTGATGCGAAAAAAGGTTTATATAAAATTCATTACCCTCTTGCGAGGAATCAAATCCACCCGAAAAGTGGGTTAGATTCCCCGCATTTTGGGTATATAGATGAATTCTTTCCTGAATAAAATTTCGTATATTCATCTCGCATTTAGTCTTAACGTCATGAATTTCAGCGAGATCTACAAATCCCTCCCCCTTATGTGTCGAATTTCGGAAAACCCCTTAGTTCTCTACGCCACGAAATAAAACTTCTATAGTGTAATAAAATTTATCAGCAGTTTCGGCTCTGCGTGATTTCTGTGTTACCTTTGAACCCCGTTCACATGTGCTAATATTGCGGTAGCTCATTGGGAGTTCTAGCACTTGCTTGACTTTTTTTCCTTCATAAGGAAATGGTGTGAAATCCAGTCATTGGTGAAAATTCTTGAAACGGGTTTTAAACCCGCCTTTTCTATTTCCCACGTAAACGGAGCTTTAACGATCGAATTTCGAGAAGCCCCCTTCTTAGCGAGTCTCCAAGTCATGAAACAAAACAGACCAAATTTGATATTTATAGCTTCAGCGGTTCCAGCTCGGCGATAATAAATCAGTCAGGACATTATTTTATATACAGGGCTGGCAAAAAAATCTAGAAACTTTAAAAACTCATGAAAACCGGAAAAATAACCGAAATAAACGGTTTGCAGGGTTAGCATCACTAGGTCATTGGAATTTTTTTTAAGACAGGAAAAACCCCTCAAAACAGCCGATGAGTGGGGCTGGTACAAGCGACTTCAGTGGAAATATGCAAATGAGACAGTTATAAGTTCGCTCCTAATCCTCAACCAGTTCACCATTGTAAATTGTGTATGTGGACCTGCTGCACTCTGCCGTTGCTGGATTTGTGACTCGCCTGCAATGTGTTATTCCTGTGGTGGTCATGTGGAACACATTCTGCTGTAGTAAACGATTCGGAGGCATTTTCTGTTCGTTTCTGAGGATCGGTTCAATGGAACTGAGGTGAGGTCTACGTCGATTTTTTTAGTTTTATATTTTCTAAATTATTCCTATTTTAATTCCTGTATATTTATATGTAATTATTTTCGTTTTGCATAGCTTTTCTTTGACTAGTGTAAGTCAGCGCCACCTATCAGTTTTTTTTTTCATTGTAGCACATAGTTACATACTATTCATTTTTTGTGCTCTTTTAATTTCTAAGAATAAATTTAAAAAAAGCAAAGCCACAATTCACATTTGTGTGCAGTTCTTAAATATTTTATTGTGAAACAATTTTCAACAAGAGTACAGTAACAAAAATATACTACCGGGTAATTTGTTTGTTTTTTTTGCAAAGCTTTTGATATTAAACTTTGTTTTTAAATGTATAAACACAAATTTTGAATTATAATCCTACGATATCCAACCTACAGCCAAATGTGCTTGCACAAACATTTTAAAAAGTCCAACTTTGCATATAGTTAACGCACACACACCTACTTTCTAACACATTTCAAAAGCAAACCTCAACATACTATATTTCTGTTTATGCATCATGCCTGAAAAAATGTGCACTTAACATTTCTAAAAAAGAATTAAACTATTGCTTAAGTAGCATTGCATGATCATTTCACACATTCAGTTACTTTTAAATTTGGTCAAACATTTTCCCTGAATGAGTTGCATTCCATGAAATTTTTAAAGATTGGCTGCAGGTGGCGTTGATTGTCAATCTTGGCACACTGAAAGTGCTTCTGCTTTTTCTTCCAATAATTCAGTTGCAGTTACAGTCAGCTTCTCCTTCGAAAAATCATTGAGTTGTAGACCTTGGACAATTTTCCAATTTCTGTCAGACCCAATTGTAACAGGAAAACTGAACATCACATCTTGAGGTGTTCCATATGAGCCATCAGAGTAAACAGCCATTGACACTGTACGATTCTAAAACGAAAATAATTACATATAAATATACAGGAATTAAAATAGGAATAATTTAGAAAATATAAAACTAAAAACATCAGTGTAGACCTCACCTCCTCTGTTCCATTGAACCAATCCCTCATATGATCCCCAGCTGCTTTGGCAGCAGACATAGCACTAGAAAGTTTGCGAGCAGCAATGACAGCAGCCCCTCTTTTCTGAACAATCTAAATAAAATACAATAAATATATGAAAAAAAGGAAAACAAAATATGATAAATCTTATGCTTAATCTTAACTGAATATTACTCACAGTGATAAATTCTCCTTGCAAGTATTCTTCATTCTTGATTGCATCAGATACTCTGGTGACAACACCATTCATATTAACAATAGCATGAGAAACATCTGGATACTGAGTTGAAGAGTGATTTCCCCAAATGATAACATTTGCAACTTCACTTACACCTACTTTTAATGCTGATGCAATCTAAAAACAAAGAAGAAATCACATAACAATGTCATTTCACTTACAAATCTTACATAAGCATAATTGGAGATAATTTTTTTGGCATAGAATGTCAGATTTCAAAACAAGGGTACCATGCTAAAATTTAAAATCACAAAAAGGGTGGATAACAAAAAAGTGAAATTATATGATGCAGAAATGAATGATATCACATTTGAAAGAACATTAAACAAAGCATGTAATAAATACTCATTGACCATGAGATAGTCAGCTGAGGCATAAAGCTGCCAATCAGAAGCGCTAAAATTAAATTAAATGCAGCAAAAAATTAGTGTAACTCTGGACTCAGACATGATATCACATCATGTGAGATGCCATTAGATTTGTTTTAGTGTGTTCCTGTACCATTGCATTAGTGCAATCATATTTATTGTGTGAAATTAAATTGTGTGCGCTGCAATAGATTACAGTAGTGTCTCGCTTATCCGACCTTCGCTTACCCGACGTCCCACCACAAAAAAGATCCCAAGCACCAACTGTTGAGACTAAATTTCACAAAATGACAGTTAAGGCTCTAGAAACTGCAACTAAATATATTGAGCAACAAGAAGCAGCTACAGGAATCAACGTAATGATGCTGGAAAAACTTGGCAGCGAAGAGACTGCACTTGTCAGGAAAGCGATCAAAAATTTATTTAAATTATCACAGTACTAAACTTTAAACACTAAACTTCAGAATATTTTGTGCAACTCCAAATTCATTTTTTCAGTTAATTTTTTCCTATTGTTTTGTTTTAAAACATGATTATTAGGTTTGTATATAATGTATAAAATGATTACATATATAGCTTGACATTTAATAGGTTTTTCTCAACACCTCTGTATTGTCAGACATTTTTGCTTATCCGACCTTCTGCCGGCACGTATTTCATTCTCGTTCATGATTTTGCCTCACCCCCAAAGCATAATGTTTAGCACTGTTCTGTGACGAGCCCTACTGACTGGAAATGTTCTGCGGTAAAAATTCCCATGATAAGTGTTTTTTTGCACTTTCTTAAATTTTTCCAAATTGTTCTGCAGTAGCGCTAATTGTTCTGCGAGGTACGTTACAGATTTTGGCACATTCTGCATCTCTAACCTAGTGACCGTGTCACAACACAGCCTTTCTGTTTTTGTTTATTTGGAAGTATAACTTTTACCATGTTAATTAGAATGGCCATAATTTTTCAATTAGAAAATTTTCACAATAGCATGCCTGATTGATAGCCAATACCAATTCAAAAGATATATACATATAAATTTAACTTTAAAAAAACTAATGTTAAAAATAACATCCATACCTGTGCGGTAGCTCTGTTTTGATCCAGCCTGGTCATAGCAGAAAAATTTTCCTTCGGTATTGAAGGAGCATATTTGCTACAGATCAAAGCATTGGTGTTGGCTGGATTTCCCACAACCAGTACCTTTGTTTTTTAAAAGAAAATTCAATTTTTACATGTTCGACAACTTGCCCATGATCAAGTATCCTAAAACTAATAATTTGGTTAAAAAACATCACCTTCACAGATTTTTTTGCATAACTATCCAAAGCCTTGCCCTGGCTTTTGAAAATTTTTACATTAGCTGCCAGCAGATCTTTGCGTTCCATTCCCTCTCTACGAGGCATAGCACCAACCAAAAATGCAGCATCAATATTAGAGAAAGCAGCTTTTTCATCAGCAGTAGCCAAAACATCTAAGACAGCGATATATATATATATATAAATGTTGAATCACTAATACATGGTTCATACTCTTTGAAAGTGAAAAAATTCAAAGACTATTCAAGCACTATCCAGGCAAAATTAAAAAATTTAAGGACATTCATATCGTGGTTGATAAAAATCATGTTTTTTTCACAAATGAAATTGGTGGGTTGCAAACGGTTTCTAGGCTATTAGGCCACAGTATAAAGGCATTTTCTTCCTGATGTTTCACCCACATCTGTGGCAGGCATCTACCAAGGTTACGTCGATTGTTGCAACAAGCAAGAAAGGCTCTGTACTTTGTGCTTGTTACAGAAATCTACGCAACCTCAGAAGATGCCTTGGATCATGGCCTGATGTAGCATATCACCCTAGGGGCTCACATGTTCCATTAACACTAAGCGGTCCCCTGGGAAGTGATCTGATCAAGTCACAAGAATTGCTTTGCTAGAATGACATTATGCATAAATAAGAAATATATTTTATTGTGTCATACATACATATATATACGGGGTGATTATAAAAAAACTATCCCGACATGTGGGCCTCTAACTATCATACCATTCACAGAAACTGAATGAAATTTTGGCATAAGGTATTTTGAGGTATGCGCTCAAGAATGATATGGAAAACAACAGTATCACTAACAGTTACGGTTACAGTGAGAAAATTTCGAAAATATCAAATGGCAACACCAAGTTTTTTTTGTATTGGAATGCGATCTCCATACTGAAAAACACTAAATAGCGTTGGAATGGCACCTGTAGCACAAAAATCCCCGGAGCTAGGCAAGGAAAAAGTAAAAAAGGACTTTGCCGTGCACCAGAGCATTAATGTTTGTTTCATTCGTCACACCGTTTCTTCGGCTGAGATCCCAGCCTGATTAGTCCTCCACAAGGTCATGTGGAAAATTTGTGAAACACAATAAAATGCTTTATTTTATGCTGCTTCTCTGTCCTTATTGGTTGTCCTCACTTTTAGCCTATCTACCGCCGGTGATTTTCATGCTACAGTTGCCGTTCGAACGCTATTTAGGGTTTTTCACAATGGAGATCACATTCCAATACAAAAAACTTGGTGTTGCCATTTGATATTTTCGAAATTTTCTCACTGTAACCGTAACTGTTAGAGTGACACTGTTGTTTTCCATATCATTCTTGAGCGCATACATCAAAATTATATACACTGCTGGCCACCCAAATTGCAACACCAAGAAAGACAAGAGATATCGCAACAATATTTATTTTGTAGATAACATGTTGACCAAGCATCAAATGATTAAATTTATAGACTTCGGTGAAGTGTGGTTCCTGCCAAAATCAGTAGCCAGAGTAGCCGCCATTGTTGGAGATCACCGCTGCCACACGCCTCGGCATTGATTCAAAGAGACTTTGTATGTGTTCTTGGGGTACAGCAGACCAAGCAGCTTCCACGCGTTGCCAAAGTTGATCTGGTGTGGCAGCTGGGGATGTAATCTGAGTCAATCGTTGAGCAACCATGGATCACATGTTCTATTGGCGAAAGATCCGGAGAGCGAGCTGGCCAGGGAAGCAATTCAATCTGGCGATTGACGAAGAACCTTTGGACAATGCGTGCCACGTGTGGTCGCACATTATCCTGTTGAAATATGGCTGTGGGCAATCCCTGAAGGTAAGGAAGGACAACTGGCTCCAATACCTCGGAGATGTAGCGCTGGCTTTTTAAAGTACCGGCAATGCGTACTAGAGGAGTGCGAGAGTGATATCGAATACCGCCCCATACCATAATACCCGGTGCAGGACCAGTGTGGCGGTGCATAACGCAGCTGTTCAGCATCCTCTCTCCACGGTGTCTCCAGACTCGAATCCGACCATCGTGGTGTTGCAGACAGAAGCGTGACTTGTCAGTAAAGACAATTTCATTCCATTGTGCCGTCCACGTCCTTCTTTCATCGCACCATTGGCGGCGGAAACGTCTGTGGTTCTGCGTCAAGGGTAGACGAAGCAATGGACGTCTTGTGGACAGACCACTCTGCTGTAAACGGCGTCGAATGGTACGCGCAGACACTGGATGACGCGGTACAGACTGAATGTGCTGTGCTATGGTTCGTGATGTGGCTGAGCGATCCGTCACTGCCATACGCACAATACGCCTGTCATCACGTGAAGTGGTGCACTGAGGTGGATGCGATCGAACACGTCGGTCCGTCGTACCCTCCTGCATCCAACGATCACATATCCGCATTACAGTTGTTTGGTTTCGTCCAACACGACTACCGATTTCCCTGAAAGATAATCCACAATCTCGGTAGGCCACTATCCTTCCTCTGTCGAACCCGGATACTTGATCAAAAGATGATCGCTGTTTTCTACGAGGCATAATTGATCGTTTTTTTTGAAAAAACCACAAGAAAAACACAATTGCCGTACTTCAAATCGTCGAAATCTCCAAGCCTTAAATAGCGCTTTGAAGTGGCACCACAGGCGCGCGTGACGTGCGTCTGCGCTGAAATTCTAATCATTTGCATATCTCACTTCCGCTAATGCATGTTGTAAATTTCATATTATTTGCATGCTTTCTTCAGGGTGTTGCATTTACGGTGGCCAGCAGTGTATATACCTTATGCCAAAATTTCATTCAGTTTCTGTGAATGGTATGATAGTTAGGGGCCATATGTCGGGATAGTTTTTTTAATCACCCTGTACATACATATACAGGGTGATCAGCGAATAAGCCCTTATTTCAAAATTAAATATCTCTACAACAAAGATCAATAGAATTATGCGATAAACGGTACGTTTATTAGCAAAACTGTAAGAACGTTGTACAGAAATTTTGAAAATTTAGTTTAATTTTTTAAAATTTAAAACAAAACAAAACTGGAGAATTTGGGGTTCCGAAAATCCTCATTTGTGTGAAGAGAAACCACTGCATTTGCCTAAAGTTACTGCATGGGCTGCGGTATGTGCCAGAGGCATTATCAGCCCCTTCTTCGTGTGAGAAACGATTACTACTGAACGTTACGTTACAATTTTGGAACAATTTGTCAGCACACATGGCGCATACCGCAGGCCATGCAGTAACTTTAGGCGAATGCAGTGGTTTCTCTTCACACAAATGAGGATTTTCGGAACCCCAAAATCTCCAGTTTTGTTTTTTTTTTAATTTTAAAAAATTTTAAAAAAACTAAATTTTCAAAATTTCTGTACAACATTCTTAGTTTTGCTAATAAACATACCGTTTACCTCATAATTCTATTGATCTTTGTTGTAGAGATATTTAATTTTGAAATAAGGGCTTATTCGCTGATCACCCTGTATATATGTATGTATATATATTTACACATATACATATATTCACACACACACCCCCCCACACCCTGATCAACTTCATCTTGAGACACTTGATTGACACCAAAACAATGTTAAACATAACTCAATACCATATGTATGTCTATATGCAAATCATCTGGAATGACAAATTTCTTCCAAGGCCGAGTGCATGCTGTACGACAATTGGTCCGAGAATAAACCTGTTCACCTCTATAAATAGTCCAACTAGACATCACATTGCATTTCTTCTTCGTTCATCCAGCTGTGCTAAGAGCAACCTCGAGGCTCTTCACGATAATTTACTAACAACCTACGATGTTGTGTGAATCGCTAAAATGTGCGACTTATCCTACTGAGCTTAAAACTACTCCGGCTGATTTGGATAGTCATTATCTTCTAATGATTTTACTCATACAGTCTGAGGAGTTTAAAAATACACAATCAGGCAAAGTGTTTGATGTGAAAGATGACCGTCATAATGTGATTTACATATGCATGTCTACAGTATAGCGTTCCAGGATGCTCAAAAGAGCTTTCAGCGAAAACTGATGGCCGTCATCTTCCGTATAATGAAATCATCTTCTGTGTCGTCTTCCAGTCTACTAACTTCCAATGTCTTGATGAGCTACGTCTTGATGTGCTGATTTATAAACCATGATCTTCCTGCTGATGGTGTTTGCCACATCATCAATGTGTCATCTCGTGAACTGTGATCTTCCCGCTAGTAACGTGTGCTTCATCATCAATGTGCTAATTCACGAACTGTGATCATGGACTTCCATCGATCAGGTTGAATTGCCAACCCTATTCCCAGTCAGATTCCCCTGAGAAGTCAGCTAGACCTTCATAGTCTGTGAATAGTCAACAACATAAGTGGGTGAGAGATCTATTTATATCTAATTTCATTGAGATCATGGCTATTCTTGTTTAATGATATTTGAATTAATATACTGTAACTTAATGTGTTTTTGACTTAAAGAAACATTGGTAATTTCCAGATTAAGTTTATTAGAGTTTGCCTGTGACTTATATTATGGATGAAAGAATCACGGGACGTAGCTGAAACGAATAGTCTGGAAACCACTGGCAACTCATCGAACGATTGCCATGAAAGCCCCAGAAAATACTTGAAAATGGATTTTATTTATATTCCACATTTACTCATTTTAATTTATAGTTTGAAATGCTAATTTATTAAAGGTAAATCATTTTTAAAACAATTATAGTTCTAATTTCAGCTTGTAGACATTAAGTTCTAAAAGTCTTGCTTTAAAAAACAAAAACATAGTTTTATCAAAGAACATTTCAGCAGAAATCATTTTATATTTGAAACACTATTGAAATGTGCTTTCGATAAAAATAGCAGAAAGCACATGCAGTAATATATGTAGGGTGACCATATGACCCATATTTCTCAGAACATTCAAATATTTTCACCTACATTTTGGCCACCCTGACTTTTTCATAAAAATATATAATTGTTTCTTGAATTTTCAATAAAGCCATTTGAATTTTTTTTCTTTACTGAAAATTTTTTTTTAATTTAAATGATTTTTCGAACTATAAATTATATGATATGATTGACTAATTTGTATTTTAATTTTGCATATTTGTCAGGCTAACATTTTTTCACAGAATTCATTTAAATCTATACTGTTTCAATACAATGGTGCTTCATTTTCTGCCTTTGCTGATTTTTTGGAAATTTTAGCACTGTCCACTTTGCTTACTTTTGACATTTTTGGTGACAATTACAAATTTTTAATCAAGGAAATATGGTCAGCCTATATTTATGCAACAGACAATATATTAATTCAATAGTTTAAAATATTTGAAGCAATATCTTCAGTGCAGTGTTTTGCAGCCGAATTTTCAGCACCAGCAGAGAAGTACCTCAGGTATACGTTTTTGAACATTGTCTTGTAACTTGCTATTTATTTTTGCCCCAATGGAACATTGTTTCAGGGAGGAAACAAAAATTAATTGAAGAAATTCACAAAAAAAAACTAGCACTTATAAGCACTTGAAAATGGGTATTTTTTTAAGAACTACAATGATTTTAAGGACTGAGAATTTAAAGACTTGAAAATGAACATTTTTTCAAGGACTGACCAATGTAAAATGCAACAATTCAATAGTTGGTTAGATTCCTATGGCACTTCATCTTCAAAACAGATGGGAGCTGGCCCTACTATAGTGAGCACCATATCAACACTGAATTACCCTATGAAAAATATTCACTCAAATCGTCAGTTTTCCACTTTCGGTTTAGTCCAACTTGGTTAATTTGAAATCTTGCATAAAAAGTTAAAAATCCTAAATTCAAAATAACCAAATCCTGAACGCATTGCAACTTGATCAACATTCGCATACAATTTCCAAATGATGTTGGCTGCTTGATTTGATGACTCTTGCATCTCTCTGCATTTGGTTCATAATATTAATGCACTCCAGCTAAACAATGTTCAAGTGAACATCTAATTATAAATAATTAACCCTAGATCCATAAACATTTGTCTCACAGACCAAGCAAAATACACAAACACTTGTAACTTTTAAAGTGAAAGATAGAAAGATGAACTTCTAAGTACCTTCCTAGATCGTTCAATAATTAACATTGTGCCTGTCGCATGTCAGAGTGCACTTACGCTAATGGGGTTACAGTGAGTATGTCATCCCACAGACGAATGTTTATGAATAGTGTTGCGATTGTAGAATGGGTGCAAATTGCAGAAACGGGGGAAAATTGCAAAAGTTCTTGGTGAAACTTCTTCCGCTGATCAAACAACCCTGTGAATCTCAGAAAAAAGTTTGTGCCTTCTGCGATTATAAAAAATGTCGAATTTCAAGGTTCTGTTGTACCCAATGTAAAAAATTCATGTGCATGGATTACCACGGTTTATTATGTGTAGATTGCTCAGAATAACTATTGTGTTCATTTTCATTTAAGAAAATTAATGGATTAATAAACAACTTTTTAGATTTAAAGTGTTTTATTGTGTGTGTGTGCTCCTTATATTCTATAAAACAAAAATCAATATATGTTCATCTGAGACAAATGTTTATGAATAGTGCTTCTCCTATGCATGTTTATGAATCTAGGATTAAAGAAAATTTTCCAAATTCTGCATTGTTTTTCATTTTATTTGTACACAAGTCATTTCTGAAATGGTCTACTTGTTATCAAGCACTTTTGTAAGATTCAATGCAACATGGAAATAGATAACCACTGGAACCAAATTAATATATGAATTGATTAAATCAACTCTAAACCAAATGATCCAGTCATCGCTACCTGTAATTTAGTTTTGCTAAACAATAAATCTAATCAAGGAAACAGTTATTTTCCGGATATTATGCTGAGGTGAGCTCGGAAAGAAAAGTCATCACGTCTCCGCCGGGACTCGAACCCAGGCCCTCTTGCATACCTCTTGCATTAAGAGAGGCTACTAATGCCTCTACTTCAGCGCCTCACGACACAGTGCGTGAAATTAGGAAGGCAGATTCATGTGTCTCCAGTGGTGTAGATGGTAGCATGCTTGCCCGGTATGCAAGAGGGCCTGGGTTCGAGTCCCGGCGGAGACGTGATGACTTTTCTTTCCAAGCTCACCTCAGCATAATATCCAGAAAATAACTGTTTCCTTGATATCTCTGGCTGAGAAAAAAGCCATCTAAATCTCTCTAATAAATCTAATGTTAACATTTTTAATGAAGTTTTGATAAAGAAAATTCAAAATTGTGATTATTTTTTCATAATGTAAAATGGGATAGGTAAAGCTTCCAGATGTTGAAATACTTGTTTATATCATGGAGTGGCTCACTTTTTATGGATGACTTTTCCCACGAAAGTCTGCATAATAATCTAATAGTCAAATAAAATCTTTTTGTGCATAATGTAGTATCTTACAAAACTGAAAAAATGAACACATATTTTCAGTCAAATGTTTTTTTTTAAAACTATAATAAAACTTTAAATACTTGAATTATACAGTAGAACATTGTGAGAAAAGTAAAACCATTGTATGTTTCCCTATGTGTGCTTCCCATATCATTTTTCTTTGGTTCCATCACACATTTCCTATATATACAATCATGCACTTTCCTAATATTCAGGACTTAAAATTTTCATTAGAATTCTCTATTCCACATTTTATGATTCACTTTTTTTTAAAGAAACATGTCATGTAAATAGGTTCTTTTCCATGTAAAATAGTCATGTTATAAGCTTATTTCAAACCACTCCCCCCGGCCCGGTTATCTGTCTTTTGTTTGATGTTTGTATGTGTGAGATTTCATAATACTTTGTACTACTAATTCAGTTGATTTGGTATTATGATTATTTGTGTGCGCGATTTGAATTCATTGAGTACATGTTCTTTGCCCCCCCCCCCCCCTGGAAAAAGTTTAAATGACGGCCCTGCAAAGACTCAGAGAAACCCAATTATAATTTTTCAAGTCGATGACAGCATAAAGTTCTTGAAATATATGAAGCGATTGTGAGATTTTAAATACAAATACAATGCCACAACAGGCAAAATGCCCAACGAGATGGCTGAGAAAAAGATGCCCATAAAATTTTAATTAAATGTGTCACATCAGAATAAAGGCATCCATACAAGAAATGAAAATTATTTTCCTGTAACAGCTGAGTATGCTGAAAATTTCATGTTTCTTTCCTCTTTTGCTAAATGGGCCAAAAATGGCAAAACAAGACACTGAAGGCCAGACATGGTTGCATTTCTTTCCCCCCCCCCCCCCATAGCACAATTTGAGTATCCTTTAACATTGACTCGAGCCAAAGCTAAATAACAAACGAGTTGCTTACAAAAACAATTTTTGGCCAAATCTGGGCATTAGCAACCACAAACAATTCTTCCATCTCTCCTCACAATATACAGTGTTTTAAAAGGAATCGTCCAATTTAAAAAATCTTAACTATTCAGCTTTTAATCCATTTTGATTGAATAATGTATAGGTAGAAAGCAACTGCATGAAAACTATTTCTCTAACAGGTAGGGCTAACACTCTTCCTTCGGCCACCACTTCAGTGTTTGTCAAGATTGTGACTGCACAACAGAAATAGTTTTGTGTTCTAAGCTTCGAGGAGTGAGAGTCCATAACTATTCATGCTTTTCGTCGACAATACCCTGATGTTGAATTTCCTATCGCTCAGAGCATTAGGCGATGGTATAAACAATTCCGAGACACTGGTTGTCTGTGTAAAGGGAAATCCCTTGGCTGTCCTCGCATGTTAAATGAAAGTGTAGAATGCATCCAACAGGGATTCGCACATAATGCACAGAAATCCAGTTGCAGTGAATGCAAACATGCTCGCAAAAGTTTGGGACGAATTTGACTACTGTATAAACATATGGCCTGCATCCCAAGGTGGACATATCGAGCACCTTTGATTTGGTTTGTAAAAAACTATGATTAGCAATATAATATAAAATTAATCTTAAGTGTCATGTTCAATATTTTTCATAATATACACATTTTAAATCAGGCGATTCTTTTGAGACACACTGTACTTTTAGTAATTTAAATTTCAATAAAAAAAGAAAAAAAAATTTATTTTCTAATGTTTATTTTTCAAATTATACTTTTTAATTGATTTAATTGGTTTATATTTTTTTAATAATTCCTCCATCGTTGAAATATCATTTAATGAAAATTCGAAATTAAAGCCAAATTCAGAATTTAAGGAAAATTATTTCGTAATGGCTAATTAAAAAAAAAAAAAATAGGATTTCTGAAAATCCACTATGCGATTCTAAGAAAGATTTAAAAGACAAAAATAGTTGTAAAGAGATCATTATATGGGAGCATCGTTGTAGTGAGGTTTCACTGTATTTGAAAAAAATATGACAAAATGAACAAACCATACCTTTTAGCAGAGGAAAAGCACAGTCCATCAGTTCCATTACAACTCCTTCAAGAACACCAAGCATTTGTGGAATGTCCAGCAAATGTAAATGCAAGGGCTAAAAAGAAAGTATGATAAAAAAGTTGCCTTTTATCAGAATATTCATAATTAATAATGCTTAGACTTATGCAATAAAGTTTAGATTTATGTCTAAAATGCAATAAGCCATTCCTTTCAGGATGGGTGACATGTGTATGTTTTGCAGAATATGTCACTACAGGAGAAGCACTGTAAGCACAATTTTTATGATCTCGCAATCCTAACATAAAATGGTAAGAGATCCAGATTCAAGGTATGTTAGGGAAGGGACAATTTAGTATGAGAAAATGTAACATCGTGATCATATGTCCTGTGTTTTATAGGACAGAAAGACATTTTCCCATATTATCTTTTGCTCAGACTAGGCTGACCATATTTCCTCAAATAATACGAGAAATTTGGTTCATAAATATGGGACAATTATAACCAAAGCTCTTTCTAAAATACCACAAATAGCTATTTTCCATCCCCAAGAGTTTAAAGAGATTTTCAGAATATTTTTTTTTTCTGCTGATTAGAGAATTCAGAATATTTTTTTGTCTCATTAATTGACTCAAGTTTATTTTTCCATCTCTCGCCAAACCTTTTCCCTCTCAAGTGAAGTAAGATTGCTACCAGAAACTTTCCATATTTGTTTACATTTTTTAATTTGTGCTCTGAATGTGTTTACTCTGCAATATAATAAGAATTTCTGGGGAAATTCACAGCTCATGCCCACTTTTAATTTTAGAAATAAATCAATATTACTCTCAACGCATCTGTTACCTGCTTGGATGTGTTAATAAGGCACTTGAAGTGCTGCCAATAAGTAATATTTACAGAAAATACAAATATATATATATACAGTATCTCTGAAAATAATGTCAACTCATAGTTATAGAGTTATGAAAATTACCTCTTTCAACGTTTTTGATGAAAATAAATTCCAGAAAACTCACACAAAAAAAAACGTGAAAAATCGGGACATTTCTATAAAAGTCGGAACCAGAAAAATAGAAAAAACCAGGACTGTTCTGGGAAATACAGGAGGTATGGTCACCCTATTTTTGACTCCCAAAGCAGAACATGCCAAAATCTGTGGCGTAAGTCACAGAACAAAGAGACCCTTGTGAATGATACAGGGTTCACAACAAGTAGAATGACCAGAGTTGTATTAAACTTAGTAGTGATTTACATGAAGCACAAAATTACATTCCAACTTTAACAGTTGTATTGGTACAGCCTATGTTCTTTTTCAATATTCACAGACAAAACAGATCTGCTCCAAGTTTGTCTTCTCTCGAACTCTCCCACATGCATATACAAATTCATTGTTATGGTTAAGATTGGGATGCAATTTAAAAATAATAAAACACTGCAAGAAACTCAAAGACCCTTTTTTTTAAGATTTCTGTGGTTTTGAGAGTATCTCCTGTAGCTTTATAGTTAATTGCGACCATCCGTAAAAACTAGACAATCAATTCCAATTTATTTTGATGTCATTTCAATCCGTAGCAGTTGGCAACTCTGCAAATAAGCATTTTTATTTTGGATTTCAATTACTTTGGCATTAGCCTTAATCAACAAGTTCATTTCCAATTTAAATTCACAATCCCAAAATTCAAGACGATTTATTGCTGAAAACACTTACTTGTTCATATCCAAAGACATCACCTTTCGCTATAGAATACAAAAGCGAATATGCAATCTGGCCAGCAGCCCCAGTCACAAGAACACTAATAGGATCCTTCTGGGAAAAAAATATTCAAAGAATCAATATTTGAACTGCAAAGAAAAATACATCAAACCAATATGAAACATTGGTAGCTATTAGTAATCAGTCATACATTGCTGATCACAGAAACTGCAATACCAACACATTAATTACAACAAATAGACCATGGCTACAGTCAGATGCTTGGTCAGGCAGGACAGATATTTTGGCACCTTGTAATGTTTGAGAAAATTAAAGCATGAAAATTGTGCCCCCCCCCCCCCCGGTCCAGAACCTTAGGCACCTGACCATCTTGCTCCCCATTAGTTGTGGCCCTGCTATAGACTCTCATAATAGACAGAATGAAAGGTAATCTGGTTGTTTTATGATGTTTGATATGTAGGGCAACCAGACGTCATCCTTTATGTCATTTCAAACATCCATTTCGGAAAATTCACCCTTTCATCCTCCTTTCAGGTTTCTGGAATTTTTCCATTTTTTCTCAGAAAAAATTTTTTCACTTTGAAACACATCATTAACACAAATGGTTTTTCCACTGACCAATGTGTCTAAATTCCCCTTTTGTGGTTCTGTTCAAAATCAATAAAAAATTGCTGTGGCCAGTTTCACCTGTCAGAATAATGGCAAAATCTATTGTGGAAATTAGGGAAAGTGACGTCTCTAAGGATGCAAGCGCAGGCATCCCTCTTTGTTTTTAAACCTGGTAACCCTAATTGTATGGAATCTCAAATCAACATACCATAATGAAAAACAAACCGATAGGTGTAATTAGAACCAAGTCATGACATATCCACAGAAATATACATTCATGTTTGTGAATTTAACATGACCCTGCAATAAGGTGAAAGAAAACAAAAAACAGTTCTTTCATCCAATTTATCATCAGACATTCCATTGCAAACAAGAGACACCACAAGAAACTTTGCAGACAACACACAAATGCACAAATTGTCACCACAAAGCCATAAACTTCTGGGCGATTCTGGAGAAAAGATACAATTTAATATTGGACACATACATGACAATTTATTGCTCTTTTACTGAGAATTCAGTAAGAGAGTCTAGTGCTAGCCTCAAAGAAGAGAATTTCAATTGATTGCAATGTGACTATATCCTTTAACCCTTAACTGCTGTTGTGAAAATTCTGTGCGTAACTGGCATTGTGGTACAATTTTGACAACAAATATTAAAGCATTTTAAAAATCAAAAAAAGAAATTTTCATAAAAGCAATGGGTTTTTACATGACTTCATTCATCTATCAATTCACTAAATTTTTGAAATTTCTTTAATTATTTTCTCAAAAATGGTCTTTTACTAAAAGACACATGCAAAAGAAATGCAGGGATACATGACTTGAAATATATTTTTTATAAAAAATATATATTTCATTTTTTAAATGAAATTTTCATTATAAAATTATATTTTTTACAAATTAAGAAATGAACAGATGAGATTAAAATATACTCAGAAAAAAAAAAAAAAATTTACAAATTAAAATATTTACTATTTTCACAAGCACCAAAATTAATCCTATTCTAAGCTGGAAACAGTACTTGCAAACAATACACCATGACATGTTGATCACAGATCTTATGTAAAATTCACTGATAACACTATCCTTGTGCTCAACTTCAGATATCCAAATGTTTCACTATTAATTTGAAACTTGAGAAACCTGGCACTCTTCTGATAAGTCATTTCAATCTGAACGCTGGCCACCAGACAAAAAAAGATTTTCACAAGTGTTGTGGCGAGATCATTTTGACCACACTGAAACTTTGATCAATGATATAGCGGGAAGAAAAAGGAGGTCAAATTTATCAAACTAGCTGGTCAGTTGATCCTATGGCTGGCAGCGAATGGGAAAACAGTTCTTTTGTGGGAGAACCTGATTGGCTGTTGTCATTCTTTTGGTGGATCTTATTCTTCTGTGGAAGGTTCTTGTTCTTAGAGCTGGTGTCCAGGATCTGCTCAATTTCAAAGTTTCTTTTCTTCTATTATAGCTGTTTTTGTGCTTGTATATTTCAATAGCCTCTGTAGATTCGTGGTCAACATTAGCTATTACCTGTGTTTTGTTGAACTGTACACTGTGCTTGTCGTTAAGCTCATGCTCCGCCACAGCTGACTTTTCTATTTGGCCCATTCTGCTGCATCGTTCGTGCTCTTTTATTCTCGTGGCCACAGATCTTTGTAGTTCCAATATATATCTGGCCACAGGTGCATGGTATTCGGTAGTTCTTCGGTGTTGATAGAGGGTCGCGGTCTCTTTTGCTGATCACAGCATTTCACATATTTTTCTGGTTGGTATGAAAATGGTCTTTATATGTTTTTCATGACCTTGCTGATTCTTGCAGTCACTCCGGGGATAAAAGGCAGCATAGCTTTTCCAATTGGTTGCGACTCCTCATTTTTCACTGGTAATTCCTTCACAGGGCATAAGGCTTTTCCGATGTAGTCTTTTATGTACCCATTAGAGCGGAAAACTGATTTTAAGTGCTCAATCTCTTTACTTAGATCTTTTTCTTCATAGTTTTCTTGCCCTCTTGATCAAGGTTTTCAGTATGCTGCAAGGTTTTCAGAACAGGAGCCGCCCTTTCTCCATTTCCATAGTGAACTTGATGTTTTCATGAATTCCGTTGAGATAGTCCAAGAATCTGTGAAGGTTTTCTTCGCCATACCCCCAAACGAAAGTATCATCAAAGTAACGGAACGAAACGGTTGGAGAGGCGCTGTTGTTACTGCCTGCTCCTTGAATTTTTCCATAAAGTTGGCAACTACCGGACTCAAGGGACTTTCCATAGCTACTCCATCCATCTGTTCGTGGATGTTGTTCCAGGTGAAATAGGTTGTAGTAAGGCAAAGCTGGAAACGGTCTATTATATCTTTTTTGGAATATTTCATCAAGTAGTGATAAGACATCCCTCAATGGCACTTTGATGAACAATGATACAACGTCGAAACTCACCAGTATGTCATCAGGTTGCAAGTTGATCTCATTTTTTCGATGAAATGACCGGAGTGTCTCACAAATGTGCTTGTTTTTCCTATGTGCAGCTGCAAGATGGTGGTTAAAACCTTGCCTAGATTGTAGGTGGGAGAGCCAATGGAACTCACAATCGGTCGCAAAGGAACCAGTTCTTTATGTATTTCAGCAAACCATAAATGCGAGGAGAAAGTGCTTCTGTTCTACAGATACCCTTTTTCTTTCCCAGGTAAAGACGAGGATTTTACCAAACTGTTCTCAAAAACAAGGCATACTGAAAACCTTGATCGAGAGGGCAAGAAAACTATGAAGAAAAAGATTAAGTAAAGAGATTGAACACTTAAAATCAGTTTTCCGCTCTAATGGGTACACAAAAGACGACATCGGAAAAGCATTATGCCCTATCAAGGAATTACCAGCGAAAAATGAGGAGTCGCAACCAATTGGAAAAGCTGTGCTGCCTTTTATCCCCGGAGTGACGGCAAGAATCTGCAAAATCATGGAAAAACATGTGAAATGCTGTGATCAGCAAAAGAGACCACCGTGACCCTCTATCAACACCCGAGATCTACCGAATACCGTGCACCTGTGGCCAAATATATATTGGAACCACAAAGATCTGTGGCCACGAGAATATAAGTGCACGAACGATGCTGCAGAATGGGCCAAACAGAAAAGTCGACAGTGGCGGAGCATGCGCTTAACGACAAGCATAGTGTAGGTCAAGTGGGGTAAAGTGGTCGGGTGGGGTAAAATGGTCATACTGAACATAAAATGGCATAACTTAAGAATTTCAACTGATATTACTACCAAATTTGTTTTAACTTTCACTTGCTAGTAGCAAAGTTTTTCACCTATAATATAATGCCAAGCAACATTTTAGTGGAAATGAACATTTTTTTTGTTGTTGAAGCTCTGGTTCCATTTTTTGAGTGCCTGAATAACTTCTACCATTTTAGTTGCTAAAACTTTTTATAGATTGGCTGTACAGGGCACTCCAGAAGTATCTCAAGAACACTATTCCATGCACTGGTAAGTTTTAATCATTATATTTCATATTTTATAGTAATTTAAACAATGTGGGGTAAAGTGGTCATAGCATTAGGCTTAACTAGCACTTAGTTGCTAGGAGATATTTTGCCTAACATATAATTGAACTTAAAAAGTAAATTAAGTAAAAAAAATCTTACTTAATGTAGTTCAATTTTTTTTCTTTTCCAGAACAAACATGCACTTTAAAGTAAGTGTTTGAACCTATATGTAAAAAGAATATACACAACAGTACTCTGACATTCTTCCATTAGTATTGTTAGCTGCTGGAAAGAGCATTAGAATATCATGTGAGCTGCAAGAACATGAGTTAAAGATTCCATATGACATAAGGAAGATGGATCATTAACAAGTCAAGACAAAAGGATTCTAGAAGAAAATCATGGTTACCATGCAAAGGAGACTAGAATTGAAGGCTTGAAATCTCTTGCTCAATGTGAACAACCCCCCCCCCCCTTTTGTAGATGTTGAACTTTCACAATTCACAACCAAGGGAAGTAAAGACACAGAATCAACTTCATGAGTGGCTGACTTGAACTTAGAAAGTGTCAAAATTAGCTAATATCAGTGTTGTGTCTGATGAGAGACTTGAAACGAGCCATATACTGACTACCTTGTCCTCGTTAATCTCAGCTGCAAACGAAAGGGTAATACAGAACTCAAGGGCAAAATGAAAACATGTTCAGGATAGAATAGGAGAAACCTTAATTAAAGAAATAGTTGAACTTTGGCTGCCACAAAATAAATATGCAAAAAATTACATTAAACTCTCATAGCCAAAGAAAAAATTTCTTGAAGATCTGAGGCAAATCTATAACTATTCAAACTTTATGAAAGATGTCAGAAGGCTGTGTGTGTGGGGTGCTGGTTTATTATGAAGATAACAAAAACCAATAATGCAAATTATCAGACAAGTGATTAATAAGGATTAATTATCTGTTGAATATCTTGAAAGCCTAAATAATGAATTTTTATACCTTTCCAGAAAATAAGGCAATAAAAGAAATAAGAGAGTTGTATTTGAAGATCCTAATGAAGCCAAGATTTATAACCATAGAGTACATTAAAAGTCATAAATTTAAAAGTAGAAAATGATTGTTTGATAAATATGTTAAATAAAATTTCAATGCCCACTGATTATTTTCTTAAAATTTCATTATTATTTGGTATGACCATTTTATCCCATGCACTACTCACTTTATCCCACCCCATGGGGTAAAGTATCCCCAGAGTGACTGCAAGAATCAGCAAGGTCATGAAAAACATATAAAGACCATTTTCATACCAACCAGAAAAATATGTGAAATGCTGTGATCAGCAAAAGAGACCGCGACCCTCTATCAACACCGGAGAACTACCGAATACCATGCACCTGTGGCCAGATATATATTGGAACTACAAAGATCTGTGGCCACGAGAATAAAAGAGCACGAACGATGCAGCAGAATGGGCCAAATAGAAAAGTCAGCTGTGGCGGAGCATGAGCTTAACGACAAGCACAGTGTACAGTTCAACAAAACACAGGTAATAGCTAATGTTGACCACGAATCTACAGAGGCTATTGAAATATACAAGCACAAAAACAGCTATAATAGAAGAAAAGAAACTTTGAAATTGAGCAGATCCTGGACACCAGCTCTAAGAACAAGAACCTTCCACAGAAGAATAAGATCCACCAAAAGAATGACAACAGCCAATCAGGTTCTCCCACAAAAGAACTGTTTTCCCATTCGCTGCCAGCCATAGGATCAACTGACCAATCGTAAAACAATAGTGTATGTTGTGGCATATACACATGCTAATTAAATGACATGTAGATGGCGCTACAAGTGCAGTAATTGATCGGGAGAGTCGTTGATAAAAGAGCTGTATTTTTTTGTGTTCACTTGCTTCACTTAACGTCCGATGTAAATAGTTGTTTGTTCATTTATGTTTGATTAAATTATTTAATAACCTGGCATGGAGTTCTTCTGATTTATAGAGTTAGCACCTCGCCATAACTGGTGACCCGGGCGTGATACAAGCCACTCATGTATGTAAATACAATCCGAGGCTCCGGAAAACTTGCCTTAGATCCAGTTTTATCAATTCTCCTGATAATACCAAACACTAGTGTTGGGGAAACGTTGAGAACCAACTCAAACGGGCAACGGTCTTCGAACCCGAACAAACAATTTTCATCAAATGATGGCCGCGCGCGAAAACCTTAACTATAAACATCTTCAACATCAAATAAATAAAATAAATAATTCCAATAAAAGGAACACCAAAAGAAAAAAAAATTGACCAAAATAGAATATATTTACAGTTCATGGGAAAAAAATACAAATACAGGGGAAATAAAAAGTAATACGAATATATAGAAAAATAAAAACACCAATTGCAATCATTATAATCATAAAATATTTCTTGGGCAGAATCCTTTTTTTTCCCCCCTTTGTTTTTTTGTCAGTACTCGTTTTATAGAGGTATCAGGTGCTCTATACCTTCAGACTCCATATCTGGTGAACAGATTACTTTTACTTTCAAGTGTCTTTTTCCTATAACCAGGATATACAGATTTTATATCAGTTCTAAAAATGTAAACCTAGTCAGTTTTTTGACAATCCAATCCGTTGATAAAAAATACAGTAACGAAACAATGCAATAAGTTCTTAGGCATGTGTTTCAAAGTTCGTAACAATTTGTTCAGATTTTACAAATCATTTGTTTTTATTAGCAGCAGAAACAGATTCCCCAACCTTATGGTATATACGCTTATATTGAGAGTGCTTTTGAAAAGTTTAATTCTGGCATATTGTTTAGCCGAATCAATACAAACAATGGTTTCTTCGCCACAAAAATATTTTACGTAGGATCATAAATCCGGTTCTCTCTTACCTTTCACCTCGAAATAGTTTTTTTTAAATCTTCTTTGTAATAAATACCAGAAACAAACACTGTCATTCTACCAGTAATACAATCCCTCTCGTATTTTCTACACGTCAAAAAAGTCTTGTTGTGGATCCCCTCATTTTTAATAGATATGTGAAGCTACCACCTCAAATTTTACAGCAAAAATTAACCCTTTAGCTGTGGGTAATGTGAATATCGCACTCTGTATTCTATAAAATTTCAGGAGGTACACTATGCGTGTAGGATGGGAATTTCAGCAAACAGTTCCAAACATTGCCACCAAACGACATATTTTAAAAACTCGTAATATACATGTTAATTTTTTCAGCATCATGCAGCAGCTATTATAAAACCTAGAAACATTTGCAATCTTGTTTTTAATGTGCTTGCTATTCTTAATGCCCTTAAGTTTATGAGACATGCTTTGTTAACAAAAAATGATATCAAAACACAGATTCTGCAATAGCTGTACTACGGAAATTTCGGACTTTAAAAATGATTCGAAAAAGTAATCAATGTTAAAACCTATGAAAAATCTGAACAAACAGGATCATTGTCAACTCATCCTAAAAGACGAAGAACCCCCCCCCCCAAAAAAAAAGAAGAGGTTGCAGAGCCCAAAAGCAGGGGCAGAGCCAAATTCCAGGCACACACTTGATTGAAAATGAAAGTTATCTGTAATTTCAGAACAAACTTAAAAATAAGAACATTGCAAGGAGGAATTCTGGAACCATCATAAGTGTCCGCCACAGGATATGTGAAACCATTATGTTTGGAATGAGCACCTGTTCTGACAAATACAGAATGTTTCATTAATTTTCAAAGTTAGGGGTCCTTCATAACTCTAAAACGGTGATAGATAAAAACATAAAACCAGTGGTATATTTATTAAAAAACCGTAAGAATCGGATACAAAATAAAATTTAGTTAAACTGTGCGATAGATGACGCCAAAGGCAACATTACCATAAGTAGACTGTACATAGTGGATAATGCAAGCAGCCATCGTTGCATTCACATCAAAAGCAATTTAAAATGTGTACTTTTCTCACAACACGTCGCAAACAAAGAATGAAATTGTCAGTGACTCTCTGTAATGTCACCAGAAATCGACACACAAGCTTGACAAATAACCTCCTCTAGCTCGTTGAGTGTTAAAGGATTGTTGCTGTAAAAAATGTCCTTCAGTGTGTCCTACAGAAAATAGTCGCAGAGGGTGAAGTCAGGTGAATACGGAGGCCAGTCCATGCCTTTTCCCTTAACTGTTGAATAGTTCATCACAATAACTAGGCCTATCAAAGTATTTGTCCAGAATGTCAAAAAAAAAAAAAACCAGCTTGTGTACAGTGTAGGGGAGCCCCATCTTGCATGAACCACGCCGTGCCCGGTCGATCGTTTGTTGAGTGACGACAAATTCGGGCAACATAGAAACCAGAATCAATCATGTTGATATGTACGCGCGTATGAGCTTTTTTTAAATTCTGCTTTGAGAAAACTGCTGGCTAATTGCATTATTGAATGTGCTAGCTCACGAATAGCAACCAACATTTGTCAAAGAGATTATGTTTTCTTGGGAAAAAACCATGAGACTGGAAGTGCACGAAGATGAAATTCAAGAACTAGAGGTGGAATATGACCAGGAGTCAACCATAGATGAACTAATGAATCCCCATTGCATGCAACAGCTTATAGATGGTATCTCGTCTGAGAAAGAAATGAGAATGCAATTTTCCATTTTGTCAAAATCTTAGAGGAGGCAAAAGCAAGAATCATTGCTCATCATCAATCCTCAGTAACACAAAAATAATAAGTTTACTGAAAACAAAGAGTCTATAAGTCATCCTAAATTATATTCTAAACAACAAGAGTGTTCCAAGTTAATTTATAAAGGATTATCACATATTTGTATGTTTATTTATGGCGCAACAGTTATTTTATAATAAGATTTAAATGTATTGCTTTATTGTATTGTGTTCTAATAAAAACGGCATTCAATCAGCAAGTCATTTTTATGTGAACGAATAACCGTGGAACAAATTATCCGGTTCCATATCATTTCCTACGAGGAAGTTTGATTTGATATACGGCAAGATCCGTGGAAATTCCACCGTATGACCGGATTCAGCCTACATGCAGTGCCGTCTTAACGCATGGGTTCACCCGGGCAAGACCCGGGGGCCTCAAGGGAGGAGCAGCCTCATAGAAATTATAACCGGTTGAAATCTTGTCATGAAAATTTGTCAGATAAGGCCTCAGAAAAATCACTTGGCCCGGGAGCCCCATGATGCTCTTAAGACGGCCCTGCCTACATGTTTGAATTTCCAATGACCCACTCAGTGAAAATATCATGTTAAAAATTATGAATTACAGTAGTTTCGTTGATTTATTTCCCACCTCATGAAAAATCTTACAATTTTCACTTTAATTTTCTTCCTTAGTTTCGGTCGCAAATGTGGTTTAGTAAAGGAATTCAAACCCGGCACCAAGTGGAAAAGCTATTCACCAAGAATGCTAAAACTCATTCATGGGAAATATAATTAACGTAATTTAAAAACTAGTAGCATATACTTTACTGTTTAGCAAAATAAAATACGTAAAATTAAATAAAATATATTAAGGAAAATCGGGTACACACCATTCCGACCACCAACAAGGTTACAACTTCGGGTTACGGTTACAGTCAAGAGAGAGAAATACTACCACGCAAGACGCTTTTTGTTTCAGAAACGTCTCCGGACAGAAATTATTTTCAAAATACGCATGCGCTTGGCTATAAGAAAAGGTTGCTATTTCCAATTGGCGCCATTTCTTAAGGCGATAAGTGGATGTGTACGGATCACTGGAAGCTATAGAGAAACTTTCCTTCTAGTTTAGTGATCAGGTAAGGATGGAATCGTGTCCATGGGCGGTGATAAGGGGAGACATGGGGCAGTCCCCCCCCCCTCCCAGCGTCAATGACGGAGCCGACTGATCTAATGTATATGCATATATATGAATTGGCATTATCATCATCACCATAGGCGGAGATTGACTTGGAAGTCTGGGGGGCACGATGATGTCAGCTCATATATACATATATACATTAGATCAGTCGACTCCACCTTTGACGCTGGGTGGGGCAATGCCCCCCCCCGTATCTTCGCCCACGATCATCACGCCCTCAGCCCTTTCATGTCTATCTCCCCCTATGGAATCGTCTCCAGACAGTTAACCGTCGCATATCACGAATCCTATCAATTTTTTAAATGAAATGCATTTCAGGTTTCTCTGAGCAGAAAGTAGCTATGCCCCCCCCCCCCGTATCTTCGCCCACGATCATCACGCCCTCAGCCCTTTCATGTCTATCTCCCCCTATGGAATCGTCTCCAGACAGTTAACCGTCGCATATCACGAATCCTATCAATTTTTTAAATGAAATGCATTTCAGGTTTCTCTGAGCAGAAAGTAGCTAAAAAAGGAAGATGCGATTACATTAATGCGCGGTAGGTAATGAGGAAGGGAAAAGAGATGCAGCCTGGCAGTCTAGTGGTTAGGGAGCTAGCTTCTGACTGTGCAGGTCTGGGTTCGGGCATGGATGTTTACTATCACACTAACAAATTCCCTGAACAGATTGTAAAAATCTCTTGGGAATACGTGGTGATTGAACAAATTGAAAAAAAATTAAAATTAGTTCGATTTTCTTTTTCCCGTGTGTGTGGATTCAAAAACGGTTTTCATGATGCTATTTGTGTGTAAAGATAAATATATATACAATGGAAGGTTTAAGAATTCAAGGGACGCCGGAAGATATTTGCTCGTGTTGCGCGAGCAACACCATTCAAATTCAGCCAATAGATAATTTCTAATTTAAAAAGTGCCCTTCCATATATATATATTTTATATATATGGATCGTAATTTATTTGGCATTAGTTTTGCTCCTGAAAAACATACTAACATAACAAAAGTAAAAAAAACGCTACTTTTGGCTGGTATACTCATTGAGAAGAAATATTTCTCCTCTGGGTATACTGGCCTGCAAAAAGACAAGTGTTTCTGAATGTCGAAAAACGTCACGAGGGGCGGAGAAAAATGAAAGCATTTTTTTTAGTGAATCAGTAAATAATGGCAGGACCCAGCTCCGCTTTGCGAGCCGTTTTTATTGTCATCTTGATGCACCTGAACCGCATTTGATTAAATCAGAAAAAGATGAAAGCATTTTTTAGTAAATCATTGTCAGCAAAGTTGGAAGGATGAGGGAAAAATGTTGGATGGGTTTAAAAGAGAATTGAACAACCTTCGGCACGTGTGTTCAGCGCTCTTACCACTGCTCCACCTGCGGATGTTGAATTCAAGCACAATTAAGTATATCTATCGTTAAACCTCACCAGCAAAGATTTCAATGAAATACATAATAATTCATCACTTATTTCGGCCAATCACGATGCACTAAGTTTTTATAATGCAGCTAGGAATGTACGATTTGTTTATAAGCTCTCCGTGTAGGGAAGTGTAGTCTTAACGCATGGGCCCGCCCGGGCCTCAAGAGAAGGGGCCTCACAAAAATGAAAACCGGTTGAAATTTTCAAGAATTTCCCAGGTAGGGCCTCAGGAAAATCACTTGGCCCGGGGCTCCATGATGCTCTTAAGACGTCTCCGGACGCCATGGGAGGCATATGAGGCTTCACACCCGGGCGGCAGGTAAGCTCGAGCCGCTCCTGGCTAATGAGATTCTCATTACGAGGGTTGATTGTTCTATTCTGTTTCGTCGACGTCGAATAACTAGAGCCGGCTTCTTTTAATAACTACTGGAACAATTTAATTAGCATAATTATGAGAACGATTACATTTTAAGAAAAATGGAGAGACAGAAGAAAACGCTTTCAGAACCGCGTGGTCCGGCCGAGTGTTCAACTCCTAGTGTTACCAGATTCGTATCTCTTTTTTCCGCTTCTTCCTGGCACCACTGGATCTGTCTGCACTGGGTGTGTCTGAGACGCACTAGATACACCATACTATTCCCCCAAGTACCAACGGTACGATTTCTGATTATACATACGAGTAGCTGTACTTAGAGTTGAAACGCACGGAACGTGTTGTGGTAATTTGAGTAGGACTTGACGTCGTCGATGCGTCTACAATACGATCTGGCGTCGTATCGGTTGTCGATGAACAGTTCTCCTCCAATAATGTGAAGGTGAGTTTTAGCCTGTCTACACCGATTGTGGCTCCTCTAGTTCCTTGGACGATGTTGAAATGTTTCTCTGAACGTTTAAGCACTTTGAATGATCCATCGTATGCTTGTTGTAAAGGTTTATTCACTCCATCGCGGCGCACGAAGACATGGGTACACTTGTCGAACTGAGGATGTACGAAAGTTGTCGGTTTTTAATGAGATGATGTTGGCACTGGCATGTCAGCTTTCACATATTTTCTCGCAGTCGAAGGATAAATTCTGATGTGTCCTCCTCTTATTTAGGTATTGGATTGAGAAATTCGGCTGGTAGTCGGCTCGGAGAACCGTACACCATCTGTGCAGTAGAGCACTGTATATTTTCTTTGAAAGTGCTCGCAAGTCCAGGGGGACAAGTGGCAGCGTCTCGGTCAAGAAAATACTTATAAATACTAGGGGCCCTTTTGTTTCAATATGGTGGAATATTGTGGTATTTTCAGCCTTAACAAATAAAGGAGAAGAGCTTGTGATTTCTAGATATTTCAGAAGTATTTGGTTGAAGTCGGAAGCTTCAAAAAGAATAGTGACGCTGGAGCTAGATGAGCTGATGTCAGCAGTTTTACCATATGAAGAGATATTGATCTCTTTATCAATGAGGCAACTGGTTTTGGCATCGACAAGTAAGTTAAAGTGCTTAACCTCTTCCTTCCAGAGGTTAAATTTTCATTTTTACCATTTTTAACGTTTCTAATGGTTTTTAAATGGTTTTAATGATTCTTTTTCCAAGTTAAGACTTAAGGTATGAATAAGGGTACCCAACTAAATTGGTAATGGTAAAGATATCGACCCAAATAAATTAATTAATTAGTTTTTTTTCAAATTTTTTTTTTCTTTTTAAATGGTATTTTGACATAATGAACACAAATCAATCGAAATTTTTCTTTTTTAATGGTTAGTTTTGTTTCAGGTTTAAAGAGGTTAAGGAAATCATTGCCTATGATAGGATGTTCTACATCGGCTATTACAAATGAACAGGTAAATAAAGTGAACAACTTAGTGCCATATGTAGAGATTTTGGTGTCATTTGCAGCACGAAGAACTAGACCATCATCAGTTTTTTCTTGTGAACGGTGGGTTTTTGGGAGAACCGAAATGTCGGTGCCCGTATCGATGAGAAAGTTTACTCGATCCTTACGATCGGCCAAGATGACTCTGCTGATACGGCAATCGCCGTCTAGCGATCACCAGCGTAGTTTCCCGAGTATGCACAAGGAGATGCACATGAATAGAGAAAAAATGCCGTCTCGTGTTTGTGGTCGGCTGTTTTCTTCCTGTGTTTTCGTTTTTTTTTTTGCTTAGTTCTTTGCTTCTGTCACTTCTGTCATGTCTTTTAATGTTTATCGTGTATATAATTTTTCTTTTGCTTGTTTCGGTCAACTAATTAGTTTTTCTGGTGTTTTGTCATTGACGTAGGTGTAGATGCTTCTGATACTGCATTGTTTTCTCCAATGAATATCATCAATCATTGATTTCTCTATCCTCTAAAATGTTTTCCTTCATGGAGACATTGAATAACTTAGAACGAAACGATGAACCTCTCCGCTAATTGTACGAAGTACAGATGACTGGATAAAAAGCGAAGATAATTGGAAAGAAAATTCACATTCCTTTGTGGGAAATCGAACCACGAACTTCGCACTTTTCGGGCGCGTGTTCTACCATTAAACTACAGAGAACAGACATTTTCTTTCCTAAAAACACTGTGTTCCTTTGGACTGAACGGAACTGTGCAATATACAGCCTCCTAATTCAGCAGCAACTCGTAACGAAATTAGTCTCCAGATGGCGACATAATTGTATGTTCAGCCCAAAGGAACACAATGTTCTTAATAAAGAAAATGTCAGTAGTTTAATAGTAGAACACACGCGCCCGGAAAGTCGATGTTGGTGGTTCGATTCTCCACAGAGGAATGTGACTTTTCTCTCCAATTACCTTCGCTTGGTATCCAGTCATCTGTACTTCGTACTGAATAACTTACCTTCTACATCAGCGAAGGATAATCTGTGGGTTTCGAACATAGGCCCCAAGGACATTATTCAAAATCTATCTGGATCAAATTTACAATTCACCGTCATGATTGTTGGGGATACGACAATCCCAAAATCAAAGCCCGAGGAATTACGTAAGTGCCTTGAACATAAATTCCTGAATGCAAACCTCATTGATGAACTCCGATTCGCAAGAAACGGTGACACTTCGGCATCACCTCAAGTTGTATTGGAGGTCCTATAGCCGTCTTCCATTGGCAATATTCAGTTCAGAGCGACTCTGCTTACCGACATATTATCATCAAAAATGCTTCTGAGAGATATCCCATGTTCTGAAAAGCTGAGTGGCATAGCTTTGGAGCTGATGGGCAATGGTTTAGTTCCATCATGCATTAGACTATTTGTGAAAAATAAAATACCTACAAACCCGTTGTTAATAACCAACATATAATTCCACTCCTGTTGATTTCAAATTGTGGCTCCAAATCTTTCATCTCCAAGTATTTATCGAGAAACCAAGCTAAAATGCACACGATGCTTCAAATTTACTCATCGCACAAAATTTTGTCCAGTTACCAATAGCATCTGTAGGACCTGTGGTGATCATCATGATACAGAATCGTGCTTAAATGCTCCAAAATGTATAAACTGCTCTCAATGTCATGACCAGGAGTGCATGGACAAGAAGTGCCCGATATTTCTTAGAGAGGCAGAAATAATCAAGTACAAAACGGTCAAGCGCATTCCAATTCACTAAGATCGCAAATTCTTCAACGATAAATCACCAACATTTGCTGACAGAACAAGTGTAAATTGTGTGCCATCAAACATCACCGACTTGGAAATGGATATCCAGAATTTGGTCCGAAAAGAAATCGAAACAATGCGGGAAGAAATAATTGAAGATGTGAAAAGGTCCATGTAACATGAACTGATGACTGAAGCTATTTAATCGATTGTTCCAGACCTGATATCTCTAGTTATCAAAGAAGCTGTACCACTATTGACATCCGCACTTAACAGTGAGCTAATCACATTAATCACATTTTCATTTAACAGTGAGTTTCCCCATAAGAAAAATAAATTGCAAGTTCCTCCTTCAACGAATACTCCTGCTCAGCAGCCAGTGCTAGAGATTTCTACAGAGGCAGCAAAGCGGAACCGTCGAAATAATCATAATCAATGATAACTTACTCTTTACTTTAGTACAAGTCAGTGCTGATTTTTGTTTTTGTGTTCAACTGCAAGATTTGTAGATATGGCCATTTTCATTTTTACTTCATTGAATAAGCTATGTATGAACGCCACCATTTTTTTCTGACTAGTTTAGTCAAAAGATTATATATTTTTTCTTTATGTTTACATCATTGAAGGTGCTTCAATGGAACTTGCGCAGTATCAATAACAAGAGATCACACCTTCTACGTTTTCAAAAAGATTATGATATTTTTTGTCCCCAGGAGACATTCATTACATTCACAACCACCGTTTCCACTTACTAAACTTTGTCATATACAGATGTAACCGACGCAACAGTTCGGGCCGAGGTGGAGTTATCACGGCTGTTTGCTCTACATACTCTTCACATGTTATTCATAAATTCTGTCTTCGAGGCGTTGAAGTCCTCATAATCAAGATCCATTTCCATAACAAGTACATTTATGTAGCAAACACTTATTTGGCTGACACTTCAGAAATCCCTACAGTCATGAATACCATTCTATCTAAAATCTCGTCTCCATTCATCATTGTTTTATTGGGATTTTAACTTGTCCCACTTTTCATTGAACAGTCCTCGGACAGACACAGCTGGCAGAAATCATTTTTTGTGGCTTCAACAAAACCGAGTTTGTCTGATCTAACCCAAGGGCGCTACTCATTTTTCAAGCAATTCGTCTAACAATAGATTTATGTTTTTGTTCTTCAAACTTAATGGGTAAAATTAATTGATACAGCAGTAATTCCCCTTATGACAGTGATCATCTGCCTACATGTCTAGACATCAATCTTCGGGTAAATAAATTTTCTCACAAAATAGCCATCACAAACTGAGATTCCTTTAAAGAAAACGTGACATCGTTTGACAATACTTGTTCTTTTCTGATCATATAGACAAATCTTGCATATCCAACTACAAAAAAGGTTCGATCATACCCTCCCCAATATAATGAGTATTTTGATTCATCCTTAAGATCATTACTGATCTCCAAGAAAAGGTCATTCAGACAATAACTTAGATGCTCTTGTTTTTAGTGTTGGATCATCTATGAGAAAAATAATGCAAAATCCAGGAAGGAGCTCACTCTCCGAAAAAAAGAATTTATGTCAGAAAATATATTTAATCATGGCACTTATCTTAAGATTTTAGCCATTCTTAAAAAGCTCAAACTCATCTAGTCTAAACTCCAAGTGGATCACCATCTTGTGCTCCAGGTCAACAATGACCCCATGGATCAGTCAAATCTTATAAATAATTACACTCACAGGACTTCGACTGTTTCAGTGGCCCACATCAAGACTTCTCTAATTTGATGAATGTCCCAATTGCCATTGGAGAGCTCAAATCTGCAATTCGTCGTACTCCAAACACATCTCCAGGTCTTGATGGTGTCAACGCTAAATCTCATTCTTTAAACCTAATTCAAAACGGGGTTTTTTTTTGAAAATGAATCGCTCCTCTGACCTCGATGGTGAAGGTTGTCTAGCTTTTGCTGCTGCGGATATCTTGATCTTCGTCTTTTGGGCGTGAGCATCATGCGGATACCTGGGTGAAGCTTCGGTGGAAAAGGCCGGGTCGACGCCTCGAACTGGTTGCAGAATTTGACGGCTGAATAGGGTGCCTCCCTAGGGGAACACCGAGGTGTACCTATCGCGGAGTTCTCCTTCCTGCTGATAGACAGTCGTCGTGTGGTTGTGGTGGCATTTCCTGGCACGTGGACCTGACTGACTCTGGCGAACTTGTGTCGTCGGCTCGTGGGCTGACATCTGCTGTGGCCCCTCTTCCGTGGCTTCCAGGTTGAAGATCTCCGGGGATAAAGTCCAGGTGAGCGCACTCTTTCTGTTCTTGTGCGATGGTTAAAATTTGCCCTGCGATAGATTCTAATGTTGGTGTGCCCCAGTAGCACAACGATATAGTACAATATTTGGACCATATCGTTATATATCGAAATGTCAGAGGAATATCAGATGTCATAACTAGGATATACAACGATCTCGTCTTATACGGTGCAAATTATTTATGATGTTAATTGATCAAGTCTTTGATTTTTCAGCCGAATATGTATTTGATTCCATGTGAATAATCTCTACTTTGAAGGACAACAACTTGGGGCAATAAATTATTTTAATATAGTTTGAAAAACATAGATCTATATCGTGCACCTGACAAAGATCTATATCAGATTCTCGATATAGACCTGATATAGATCTATCAAAGAAGACATAGCTCTATATCCTGAACATGACATACATCTATATCGTGAACCTGACATACATCTATATCGTGAACCTGACATACATCTATATCGTGAACCTGACATACATCTATATCGTGAACCTGACAAAGATATATATCCGATACACAATATGCTGATATATCACTATATTGTGTGCCTTTAAATAAAAATATTGCCTTCAAATAAAAATTTGGAGAAAATTTAAAGTCGGTACAATTTTTTGTTTGAATTGAAATTAAAAACGTTTGAATGAATAATTTTTCATATGAAATTTTGATTTTAATAGGATTAATTATGTCGATATATCAAAATCATTTCGTCAGTTATAATTGAATCCTTACTGTGTATGTTTGACATCGTAGATGTTGGTATTTTAGGAGGAGCGAGAATTTATCCACCGTAACTTTAATTGACACTTTATAATTGCACATATTTTTTAATTTAAAAAAATTGCTCTTGTTTTTGTTGTATATGTGTGTGTTTTTCTTAAAATTATTTATTTTTTTTCCTTTGATGTTTTCATTTTTTACCATACTTTGAGAATTTTAACTCTTTTGTGTTGCATATTTTTTATTATGTATTTTTTGTTTTATTAGCATATAAATTAATAATTTTAAATAAATAATGTACTACACAATACATTAATTTGTTTCTTGTGTTTTTTGTATTATATATAATTTCCTTAATTATAATATAATTTTTCAATTATCTGCCTCAAAATGATAAATATGTCTCACAATTTCTATTTTGTAATTTTTGTGCATACATGAAAACGAATAAATGATTGAAAATACGAGTAAAAAGAAAGATTACTTGTGAATTAATGTTATAATAACAGCCAATAACTAGTACTGTAATGGTGGGTTGGTAAGATACGGCGTTAAAGATGGAAAGACTTCAGGGTACATGGGTTCAAACCCACCCACCTCCAGATACTTACACTTTTTTTTTCCTTCTTTCTTCCGAAAGGGCGCCATCTATCGTCCAAAATTTGAATTATTTGAAGATATCACATTCACGATATAGATCTATTTATCTCCGACTATGCCTTTTCTAGCCAGAACGACATCGTGGCCCGATATAGATCAATATTGGAAACTGAAATTTTACGATATAGATCTATATCTTTGTGCTACTTGGGTGGGCCCCCCAGAATAATTTTGATCTGCTAAGTGCGAAAACTCAGAACTGATGATATTCCTCCTGACCTAAGGAACCTGAATAGAGAGGGTGACTTGAGAACTACTAGAGGGCCCCCTTTGGTGGTCCACGACCCTCTGGACTGTGATGCCATGAGAGGCGTCACCCGCTTGATAGGGGGGATTCCTTGGGAGATCAGGATTTTGTGGCTGCCCTTGATATGTTTATATGGGAAAAAACGAAAAAAAAGTGGTCTTAATGGGGACAATAGAAGAGATTGAGAGACTGAACAATGGGGGTGAGCTGGGCCCTACCTGTAGTGTGTCCCTTACGATAAATGCAATGAGTGATTCGGATGGTCTGGATATGCCCTCAGGGGCCGAGTCACAGGAGAAAGATGTAGGCAGAGAATTGAAATCTATACTAATGGCCACGAAGAGAATTGTAGACTCAATAAAAATGACTACAGAAATAGAAAGCAAGCTGACCGTACTTCTGGGCGGCTCGACGGAAATTTTAGCTGTTTTATCAAACTTCAAAAATTAGTACTAACACTAGTAATGACTTCGGTCTTCCTAGGCCCCTTACAATTCTGTCGTGGAATGCCAACAGCTTAAAGCCTAGTTCAAGGAAAGTGACTGAGTCACTATTTGAACTTAATATTGACATATTTCTTGTTCAAGAGACATGGCTCGTACCGAGCGATAGGATAAAAATTCATAGCTACTCTTGTGTCCGAAAGGACTGCCTCCACAATAGAGGTGGGGGAGTTGCCATGTTCGATAAGAACGGTATTCCATTTAGTGAGCTGGATTTGATTGACTCACTGGTTACTGAGGCTGTTGCTGTTACTATACGAGTTTATGACTCTGAGATTAATCTGGTTGCGTTGTATAAGCCCCAAATAATGAGTTGGACATGAATCTTTTGTACTTTATTTTTCAGTCGGGTAACCCAACAATAATCGCGGCGGACTGGAATTTAAGACACACAGCTTGGAATAGTAGATAATGTACAGCAAGGGGTATCTCCCTTTATAGATTTTTACAAAAAAATAATATTGATATAAATGCACCCAGTTCTCCGACACATTACCCTGCATTCTCTTTGTATAGACTAGATGTGATAGATTTCGCTATCTCAAAGAATTTGAATCTGCGATTTCTGTCACGTCGCGGGCTATTTTGACCTCTCCGCACAACCCCCTGGTTATTGGAATAGGTTTTTTGATTCCACGGAGGATTCTGTACACATATAGGACAAATTGGGAGGCTTTTGCCTCTGAGGTGTCGAGGCTTCCTGTGGTCTCATAGGACGGATTGTCTGTAGATGTCATTGAGGAAAGTGTTGTAAAATTTACGAGTGATATTACAAGCGCCATACGTAGGTTTACTACTAAATCAAAAATAAATGACATCAGTTTGGTCTTTCGGGACTATTACTGCGGAAAATTAGGAAGAAAAATAGAGTCCGCAAAAAGTGGCAACTGTTTAGGCGGGAATCTGACAAGAGGCTTCTCTCTCTCTAACGGAAGATTAACGGAGAAATTAAGGAGGAAATTAAATCCTTCGTTAATGAAAGGTTCGGTAGCTTCATGGAGGAGGTTGATAGCGCTGATGGCTCTCTATGGAAGGTATTAAAGATCTGTAAACCTCAACGTGATGTAATCACAAGCCATAGTGAAAATAGTGGCATTGTTTATACACCAAAAGAGATTGCCGAGGCATTTGCAGATCAGTTTGAGAAGCAGTTTCCCCCTAATGGGATACAGGATAGTTCAACGATGCTGGAGATATCTAGAAAAATTGATAATTTTTTCACAACATGTCCCCCCTTCGCTCTCCGGGACCCGTGATGTTCCCTTAACTTCTACAGCAGAAATTGATCTTTTAATTAAAAATCTTAAACGCCGCAAAGACAAAAGAAGCAAATTCACATGTAAAATCTGTGAAAATGAACAAGATGAAGGAGCCACAGCGGTGAATGATACACAGCAAGACAATTTTGACAGGATAGAAAAAATCATAGGTGATTTCAAACTGGAAGTAAAGGAAACCATCCAACAAGTCACAGAAAAAATCATACATAAACAAGAAGCAATGGAAAATGAAGTGAAGGAGGTTATAAAGTCTATAGAATACAACTCAAAATGCATGGAAGATTTTTCAAAGCAGGTAGAAAACTTGAAAGAAATGGTTCAACAAATGAGTAGAGAAAATCAAGAATTCAAGATGGAAAATAAAAACATGAAAGCAGAAATAGGAAATTTGAAATATCATATGAATGAGTTAGAAACCAAAATGAGACGAAATAACATTGAGATAAATGGAATACCAGAAAGCCCAAATGAGAATATACAAGAAATAATTCAAGCAGTAAAAACACAACTACAAATACCTGAAAAAACTAAAACTGAATGTGCTCACAGAGTCCCAACAAGAAATGACAATATACCCAAACCAATCATAGTAAGATTCAATAGTGAAACATCAAAAAACATCTGGATTCAAAAGGCTAAGCGACAGAATACCCTTACAGCAGATAAAATAAACCCGATCTTTCAAGATGTCCGAATATATGTGAACGAACATCTAACCATTGAAAACAAGAAGTTATTTCACCTGGCTAGACAAACCAAAAATAAACTGGATTTCAAGTTCGCGTGGGCGAAAGAAGGGAAAATATTTCTCCGGAGGGATGAAACTTGAAGAGTAATCAGGATAACAAACCAAGAACATTTGCAAAAGTTAGAATCAAGATAAAGTACAAATGATCGCAGAGAACTTTCTCGAGATGCAGGACCAACGACCTCTGGAGGACATTAGTGAAGCAAAAAAATTTATGAACTGCCCCAGTGAACCAAACTCAACATTGACGTTTCTTACATTGAATATCCAAAGTATAAGAGTAAATTTTGACAGTCTGGTGGTATTTCTTAGAAATTTAAATGAATTAATAGATATCATATGCCTAAGTGAAATATGGATTGAAAGTGAAGAATTATTTAATTACTATATTGACAATCTTGAAGGAATAATAGATTACTATTGCTATATAAACAGTAGAACATACAATAGAGCCGGGGGAGTAATAATGTATATAAATAAAAATATCAAATCAATACAAAAGAAAAATGTTAAATTTTTAACTGCTGAAGAATTATGAGTATACCTCCCTGATTATGACATTGATTTATTACTCTTATACCGTTCGCATTCTTTTTCCATCTCACAATTTAATGATGAATTAGAACAAAATTTACAGAAATTGAAGCAAAATACTTTAATAGTGGGTGATATTAATATAAATTTACATGGAGATGATAACGAAACTTCTCAATATCTTAACATAATGGCAATAAATGGACTGGTCCCCCTTCACAAAAATATAACAAGAGAAACAAAAAATAATAAAACATGTTTAGACCATGTATTCTATAGATCAAAAATAAATTCAATAGAAAAATTCACAGTGTATAAAACTCAGATAACAGATCACTATCCAGTATTAGGATACATAAACTTTATACAAAAGAAAATAGAAGAAAATGAAAAAAACAAACATATAAAAATAATAAATTATGATAAATTTGAAAAATTCATTGAAAATATAAATTTTGTTAGTGTCATAGAAGAAAGATGCATACAAAATAAATACAAACGATTCGTGGATATCATACAATCAAACTCTAATTTATGGACGAAACAAGTCAAGATGAAACCCAAAAAAAGTAAAAAAAACTGGATCACAAAAGAAATAATAAATAAAATAAATTATGAGGAAAAATTGTACAAAAAATACAAAAAGTACCAGCTCCTCCGGACTACGGAGTTTTTAATGGACTCTGTTAACAATAGGGAATATGTTTGCGCCTTGACACTCTGGACTCTTCTCGTGCCTTCGATCGCACTAATCATACTTTATTAGCGAAACTAATAGATATGAATTTCCCCACGGAGATAATATATTTCGTCAAGAGTTATATGGATGGCAGGAGCTTCGGAGTACAGATGAGGGACTGTCTTTTGACGCCTAGACATGTTAGGGCCTCGGTCCCGCAAGGGAGCATTTTGGGGCCACAGCTTTTTTCCCTCTATGCCAATGATTTTCCGGGACCACAGAGGGATTACATCATAGTATGCAGATGATGTATTATTGTTAACAAATTGTAGAGATTCCCAGAAATCCTTTGACAACCTGTAAGAAACTGTGGAGGAGGTCGAGGATTATTGTATAGGGGCCGACATTGCCTTGAACCTCGAGAAATGCTACTTTATGTGATTCCATAAACGTCAACATCCCCCTTCGGGTCCCAACCATTATCTCGAATTGGGAAACATCAGGCTTAAACCTAAACCCCAAAGGAAATATCTTGGCGTAATATTTGATCGAACACTTAATTTTAAAGCTCATACCGAATATTTTAAACAAAAGGCCACTAAAAATCTTGGAGTGCTGAGTCGCGTTTATTTCCCTGAAAGCAAATTATCACTTAGAAATAAATTAATTTTGTACAACTCAGTTATCAGGCCCACGATTACGTATGCGGCGCCGGCGTGGGCCTTCGCTAGAAAGGGTAACTTGAGTAACCTACAAATATTCGAAAATAAAACATTTCGTCAACTCAACCGAGGTACGGTGGTATATGAGGAATTTGGATATCCGAAAAAGACCTGGGACTGAACTCACTATTTGAACAGGTTTAAAAATTGGCCAAATCTCAATATGAAACTATTCGTGAGTCTGTATTTGGACACCTCTCGGATATCGTAAACTATGATCCAGCAGTAATTGTCAGGTATGGCAGGGCACAGAATGTGCTCTGTCGTCCTTGGCAGTTGTTAAAAGGATGAATTTTTGTTTATTTTAAATATAATTTCTGAAATCGGTGTCAATTGAGGAATACCATATTTCTTAAATTTTAATCCAATAATTGGTTGATATTCGGTCAAAATTTTTTGGCTTGTTAGATGATTCTGGACGAATGGTGGATCGAGGTCGAGGAGCGTCCTGATCACTCATGGGGAGGGTTATTCGCCTCCTTGTTTTTTATTTTTTTTTCCTTCTCCAATTTGGTTTCGAAATTTGTTCTGAAATTCTTGTTTTTAAAGTTTTGTATATTTTCAAGGATTTTAATGATTTTAATGTTTTGTTGGCCCTTGGGGAGCTGGTGTGTTAAAAAGATTGGTGACTGTTTTTTTTATCTCGGTGCAATTTTTGGATGTTGATTTCAATTGGTTTTTAATTTTTCTCTATTTTAATGATACCATGGTGCTTGAATAATTGAGTGTGCTCATTTTTATTTAATGAATTTGTCTATATTGTTTCTCCTGGACTTTCACAGCAAATATTTTTCACCTTATACATCTTACACACACTTTGCATAAACACTCCCTTACACATACAGAGTAGGCCCCCTCATAGGGGTGCCCATAGATAAGACCGGAAGAGCGGCCTAAAAATATGTGCCGTGGAGCAGGCGACGCAGTCTTAATTCAGGTCAGGTCATCCTTTAATCCCTGACTATCAAATTCATCTCTTGAGTGCTGAATACAATAAAGTATGGGTCTCTGGAATTACATTCCAATGGATTGGAAGTGTGGAAAAATCTATTTTTCCACTCAAACCCCCAATAAAAACACAAGCTGTCCCATGTCTTATCGTCCACTGACATTAACAAACATTGAATAGAATATTTTGGAACTAATAATTCTATGCAGACTCAACTGGATATTCTTCATGGGCGAAGATACGGGGGGGGGGCATGGGGGCAATGCCCCCCAGCGTCAAAGGTGAAGTCGACTGATCTAATGTATATATGTATATATTATGAATTGACATCATCATCATCGTGCCCCCCAGCAATAATGACCGTGCCCCCCCCCAGACTTCCAAGTCTATCTCCGCCTATAATATCCTTAAAATTTTTCCAAGCGAACATCTACGCCCTTAAACCACGTTTTGGAACTCAAAACCTTCTTAACGACTTAAAATGCTTTATTTCTAATACTTTCAGGCTCAAGGAATTTGGCGTCATTGTTTCCCTGGATATTAAAGGCTCCTACGACTCTGTCATCTATTCTGCACTTTTATACAAGCTTAAAGAAAAATTTGTATTAACCAGGGGCCTATGATGCTGTTGAGACGGCTCTCAGCTTACTTTATGGAAATAGAGCAAAATTCAAAAACTGAGCATTAACGCGAGTTCTTGCTCGCAATCAACTCAGTTTCTCCTCTTTTCTGTCACCCTTAGGGCCGTAACTAGAAACGAAAGTTTACTCTGTCACTTAAGGAGGGGGTCTGCATCCGTTTTGGCAACCCCCCCCCACTCGACGCCCTTCCTGCTCCAGCGTCCGGCGAGCAACTACTCCCACCCTCCTTTCTATTAAAAACCTTCAATTGTGCAATCAAGGTATGAGGTATCCTAAAATTTTGGGATTTTGTACTGGATGGCATGGCTGTCTTAAAAGCGTCATGGGCCCCGGGCCTATTGGTTTTCCTGAGGCCTTACCTCGTAAATTCTAGAAAATTTCAACCGAATCTCATTCAGTGTCGTCTTAAGGCATGGGCCCACCCGGGCACAGCCCGGGGCCTCACAAAAATGGGATCTGGTTGAGATTTTCGAAAATTTGCCTGGTAGGGCCTCAGAAAAATCATTTGGCCCGGGGGCCCATGATGCTCTTAAGACGGCCCTGATCTAATTTTTGTGAGGCCTCCGAGCCGTGCCCGGGTGGACCCATGCGTTAAGACGGCACTGCTGGATGGTTGATGCTGGGGGAGAAAATTTTATATTTAAAAACAATGTATATAGGATTATACATTTAAAGTAGGATTGCACATTTAAAAACAATGATTGGATAATTTTTGTCGGGCGGTTGGGCCTGGGGGGTCTATTACGCTGATGTCGTTATGCCAGCGTTTCAAACGTGTTTGGGGTTTGCGGTGCATTGTGGGATAGATTTACGTCATCATCGCTAAAGGTTGATTTCTCTCACATCGTTACTAGCGATTTTCGTTATCGTCATCGCTACGTGAAACGTTAGCTAACGAGAACCGGAGACCACTCGTTAAGCTCGCGTTACGGAAATAAACATGGCCGCTAGCGCCTACATTTTTCGATGAAGGTGAGAGCAACGGAGACAAATTAGTTAGAATTGGAAATTATTCATTCATTATTAATTTATCAAGTTTTCATTATAATGAATAATGATTCTCTGATTTACGTTACTTTATTTAGTAACATGATTCAGAGACAGCATTATCGTTTAAAACGTTATCTGTACACATACTGATTGGAAAAAATTATTCATAGTGATAAATCGTTATAAATTATTATACTCGGTACAAAGATAAATCATTCTACAACGTTTTTTTTTTTCAAATCTTGCATAGAAATGCCTTTATTCTAATCTTAAACTCATCTCAATATACACTCATGTCCATAAATTAAGGATAATTCAGAATCACACGGAAATCGAAATCTAAAGTAAAAATTTCACCTGTAGAATTATCACACACATCTGCAAGAATGATATTCAAATTTCAGGAAGCCACCAGATGATGCCGATAGTACGTCACAATGACGAGAGTGTAGGATGGGGGTATATAAGGAATGGTGGCAAAGAAGTAAAATTGTTCACAAGAGTTCTGTAAGGCGATCAATGCCATAAGCGAATAGTTATGACACAGAGGACGCATGTGGATGATTTTTTACGTGGTAGAATTATCGGCCGCCTGGAATGTGGGCGTACTCAGATGGAAGTATCTGAGGAACTTGGAATTGCCCAAAGTATCGTCTCTAGGCTTTGGCAACGATTCCAAGATAACGGAAATGTCAGTAGACGTTACAGTACAGGTCGCCCCCGAGTTACAACGCCGAATGAAGACCAGTATTTGGCAGTAACTGCCAAAAGAAGCAGACGGAGCACATCATCCGACCTGTCTCGTCAGCTATCTGCAGCCACGGGTACCACAGTTTCAAGGCAAACCGTGTACAGACGTTTGGGAGATATTGGTCTATATGCTCGCAGGCCTGTCAGATGTGTTCCGCTCACGGCAACTCACTGTCGGCAGCGATTAGCCTGGAGTAGAGAACATGCAATGTGGACATCGTCACAGTGGGCTTGTGTGATGTTTTCCGACGAGTCCAGGTTTAGCTTGCAGTCTGATTCACGTCGGACTTTCATATGGAGAACGCCCGGTGCCCGTTACCACCAAGACAACATTATTGAACGACACCGTTACGGTGGTGCAGCATTGCTCGTTTGGGGTAGAATTATACTGGGTTCCAGAACAGACCTGCATGTTCAAACCGGAACCATGAAAGCCCAAATTTATCGGGACATCATTCTGGAACAACATGTACGTTTGTTTAGGGGTGCCATGGGCGCAGAATTTGTGTTTATGGATGACAACGCCCGTCCTCACCGAGCAAACATCGTAAACGAATGTCTTGAATCTGAGGATATAACCCGTATGGAATGGCCAGCATTCTCACCTGACTTGAATCCGATAAAGCATGTGTGGGACATGCTTGGCCGACGAGTTGCAGGCCGTCAACTACCTCCTACATGTGTACCGGAACTTCGGAGAGCATTGCTTGCTGAGTGGAGTGATCTTCCCCAAGATCAGATCGTAATTTGATACTCAGCATTCGTAGGCGTTGTACGGACTGTATTTCATCGCATGGGAGACATGCAATGTATTAAAGATCATACCAACCATGTAATAGTAAGTTTTTGTAAAGGAGATATTTTTTACAATTGCTCCAGAGAGCAAAAATCGTACTTTTTATGAATGGTATCATACATACACCATCGTTTTTGTTCTTTATCTTTTGTTTAATAAATGGGCTTTATGAATCAGTAACGTTTGTTTTGTTTCTGAACCTTTATTTGCCGGAGCTGGCATTATCCTTAATTTATGGACATGAGTGTAATATTATTTAACTGGTAAATCTCTCTATCACGATATGTTTTAAAACATTTTGTTGAAATTCGCTACAATATTTTTTTTTACATCTCGTTCAAAATCGACGTCAATATATTTTTAAACGTCTCCATATTTTTCCCTTCTTAATTCGTTTAATAACATCGATATTTTGTAATATCACTGATAGTGTTAAAATAATTGTATTGCTACTTTCTGTGCAGTACACATAGAAGTGTAATGCAGTAAACACCCTTTTACACACACACACTCTGCGCACTAAGTACACTATAAAAATTCGGAACTTGCTAGTCGTTTTGAAAATTCATATAACATCATTGAACATCATGTTTTAAACGTAATAATTTAGAAAATTTCCCCGTGACAGTTTCATGTGCGTGCATAGCCTACCTCTACCTTTTTCTCAAATATTTGATGAAAATATAAAGAATCCGGATGATTAAAAAAAATATTATATGTAGCGTACGAGGTGAAAACTGTAGCTTATTAAATTAGGGACAATCAACACACACAAACCCACACAAAATAAATAAAAATACAATAATAATAACGCACGTGTTTTTCAGCACTCGTTGATAGTGATGATGTTTATCAGCAGCGGAAAAAATTATCTGATTGGTCCATCCCTTACATGCAACTCTCGGACAGCACCCGAGGATGCTTGGTGGATTTCCGCATGTGTTCTGACCGACACACATGCATTTCACCTTTACACATACAAATACTCCCTTGTCTTTCCTCTTCATACTGGCCCCCCGCGGGCCTATTCTGAGGGCGGCTGATGTCTGAAAACAGACAGGTCCCGCCAGAAATCTTTTCTCGTACTCGTACTCTGCGATTTCGTATGGCCCTCCCGGGAATGAGGCTCAAGTGCATATGGGACCTCGTGATGATGATCATTTATATATGAAACTTTCAATTTTTTCTATGGTTTTGAAAAATACAGAAAAAATATCGTTTAGAATCGATGTTTATTCGTTTAAAATTTTTAAATCAGAAAAAAATATTGGTTACATAATCGAAAAACTTCTGTGTATGGCGTGAAAGTGCAACGAGATAACTTTATAGCTTATAACCCCATAACTTTATTGGGCCAATGCATTAACTGAATTTTATTAATCAACTAATCAATTACAATTTTTTGCTGCGAATAAATATATAAAAGCACATTTTCTAATGGCACTAACAATGCCGACTTAGAAAAGATGACAACAACTTCATACATTTGATGGCATGTGATGATAATGCTGCCTCTCGATATAACGATAATCACTCTACAACGATACTTCTACCTTTCCGCAGAGTGTCTTTGTATAGAGGTTTCACTGTATTATTTATACTACTCCTACTACTAAACCACACATGCACCTCTTCCATATTCCTCTGCAAAACTTCTAACGAATTGGTACATGTTGAAATGTATGTATTTTCCGGCGTCTCGTTCGTTAAAATTTCGGAAGGTTTGCAAAATTTTTCGTCTTTCTCTTTTATTTTATGAGTAAACAACGGAGGCAAATTGTAATTAGTCAAAAAGCCACAGTATTAAATGGTGGCAAAATAATATTTACGAAATTGAAATCGCACAATTTTAAAAAAATGACTTATAACCAGTGCCCGGATGCTGATGGTATTTGCATTTTTTGGCATCTTTTGCATTTTTCTTTTTACTGTTAGGGTGTTTTGGCGCGTTTTCACGATATTTTTTAAATTTTTAAATTTCTGACAAAGGAAAAGATTGTAAAAGTTACATGAATACTGATTGCATTAAGCACTCATGAAAAAATATGCTTGAATGTCTTGGAAAATGAAATAAAAGGTGTTTTTTGTCTTCCTAACTATATTCATACACAGGATTTGCTTAGGGGGAGGGGTTCATTTTTTTATTTTATACTGCAAAAACCCTATTCCCCACCCCTCAGTACGTCAGTCATGAGCAACAGGGCCCTCCGGTCAGATTCTTCAGGGGCCTCTTAATAGTGAATTTCTTGTGAATAAACAAAAAATGAGAAGAATCGTCTCAGGCCCCCAAGCTGGAACCTTATCAGTCCCACCCATATGGGGGCCATAACGTCAGTGCTCCCAACCGATATTCATGAATTATAATTCTTCTGATGAAATAAATCTAAACGTTGAGAGAGAAATGTATATTTCTCAAGCATAACAAGATTAACGCTACGTCCCGTATTTCCAGAGACAGTCTCGGTTTTTTCTGTTTTTCTGGCCGTATCAACTGTTTTACAAAAATGACCTGGTTTTTCCCGTTTTCGAAACGAAGTTCATTTCAATTCGTTATTTCCATCAAATACGTCGATATAGGTAATTTTCATAATTCATTAACTATGAGTTTGACGGAATGACATTATTGTTATTGATATATATTTACATTTCCATTGAATATTACATGCTTTGTATAACAACAGTTCGATTTCGAGAAATTGAGTTTATTTCTGCTTTTTTCTACTGTCCGGGGCAGCCCTATTAGCTCTCTATTAACTTTGTCTAAATTTCGCAGGCAGGGCTGGATCTTGAATCCTATTAACTACGCGGCCGTAAAAGATGCCAACTGAAATGGGCGATTTTTCAAGGGCCCATTGAAATGGAGGGGTGATTTTTATCACCAAAATACCATTCGCTTACACTCGAAAAATGTCCAGAACCGGCCCTGATCGTATGACAGTGGTTCTCAAACTTTTTGTCACCCGCTGCTCCTTTGCCTAGTTCACGGTTTATCTGCGGCTCCCCATAGTAGTTTAGTGAATAATTTTACTTATAAAAAACCACTTCAAAAAGCATAAATAGGCAAAAAAATGAATATCTCCAGCTCGCGGCGACGCCTCTGACAAAGGTTGACGACGACCCTGAGAGCCATGAAGATCACTTTTTGAAACACTGTAGTAGGAAAAGAACCTTTTGCTGTCAATAGCCCTAGTAATTTTTTTTTAAGATTAAGATTGTGTTCCAAAAATTTTCAAGCGTCCGAAAAAAAAAACCCCCCAAAAAAAACGTATATGCAGTTCCAAGGATGGTATGGTAACCTACATCAATGATTTCATTAAATTGGACGGTAGAAAAAAATAAAGTTGAATCGATTTTGGAGAAACAATATAAAAAAAAATTCTAATACCCACAAACGAACGTAATTTAAAAATCCTTCAAAATTGTGGAGGGGTTCCGAAACAGCTATGTGGGGTGTTTTTGAAATTTTTTGTGCCATCAGTGTCAATTTCACCAAAATTTAGCGACTGCTTGGCGATAATTGACGGTATCCTGTATTTTCCGTATTTGAAAACCGAATTTCCCGTATTTTTTTTTTTTGAGGAAATATGGTCGGCTCACTAATTATCAGTCACCGTGGTTTGGCGACTGTTTGGCAGCAATTGGCGATGTCCCGTACTGTCCCGTATTTGTGAACCAGATTTTCGGTAATTTTCTCGGGGAAATATGGTCACCATATGGTCATGGGAATGATTAATTATGTGATGGGAATAGAAATATATAGTTAAAGCCGTCAAAATAAACACGTGTATCCGGCGCGGCGATTTGTGATCAAACAAAAAATATGAATTCAAGACATAGATTTCTTCGCATTATGAAAAGTAATAGCTTAGCTGGGCCAAAACGATATGAATCTTCGATATCGTGGAAAAACGTTCCTGTTGGTGAAGTGCAAGCATCATTAAGTCGGTGGGAATTTTTTATGTTCATTTCTGTGACAGATATATTTCCCATATAAGATGCAAAGACAGTAACTTGTATGAATCAACTACAAAAAAAAAATGTCATTAGAAAAAATGAATAACTGACTGATTTGTTTTTGCTGTTTATTCATACTTTGAGTTAATCATGTAATCGGGCATGCTAATGTACTATTATAAATAAGTGAAAAATATTCTCACCGAGGAGAATATTCTCAAATATTCTCCTCTATTCTAGAAGAACTCTATTATTAATAACTTGAGAATAATTCTTATTATTTTCGATAAGAATATTCCCCAGTAATTTGTAAAAGTACTCCTTCCAGAGAATATTTTCAAGGATATTATATATTTATATTTTAAATAACAGGAGAATATTCTCATTAAGAAGAATATTCTCCAGTTATTTATAATAGTAGTCCTTTCTGAGAGTATTCTCGAATATTCTCCTAAAGATTATTCTCAAGAATTTTACATCTCTAACTTGAAGAAACTGTCAATTTTTTTTGGTTTCAAAATGGTGCTTCTTTTGTTAGCAGCAATGTCTAACCATTGAAACCTAGTTAGCATAGAAACAAACTTTCTTTTACTTGTATTTTTGAAGTAATTTTACATCATCTCACTAAGATTACAAACAGTACAGAGTAGAGATCTTAGGATGCCATAGGATAAGTTTAAAAAAAAAATTAAGAATGTGAAAGGCCGCTGTGGTGGTCGAGTGGTTATAGTGACGGACTCGCGATGCGAGGATCCGGGTTCGAACCCCACAGTGGTGGTCGGCTGAAGTTGGTTTTCTGTGGTTCCCAACTTCAAGGCGCAAATGTGAGCCGATCTCCCCGTTAAAAAGTCTCGCCACAGAGAGCAACAGTCCTACAATGATAAATCATTCAATCATAACACTTCACTCATAGTTAGAAAAACTGGTGGCAGATGGCAGCACTACACATAACAAGCATTACAGAGAAACAAAAAAAACTTCACGTCAGGTTTCACTACACGTACATGCACATTCCCGCATGTACCGATTCGTTGGGGGTTCCGCGGGGGGGGGGGGTGCATGTGTAGTGTAGCAGTAGTAGGTAGGGCCTCCAAAAAATGGCTCGGGTATCCATGATGTTCTTAAGTCAGCCACCTCGTTGGGCAATTTGCCTGTTGTGGCGTGGTATTTGTATTTGTATTGGGCATGAAGATGAGAAAGTGATTGAAAAGAGTTGGGGGTGGGATTGATGGTGAACCATGCTGAGACACTGATAGCTTTCAGCTACTACTACTTAACTGTACATGCACCTCGTACACATTCCCCTACAGAATTTCTAACGAATCTGCACATGCTGGAATGTGTGTTCTGAGTGTATGTGTGGCCCTAACATTCATGTAGTCAAGTTGCGCATGTTTTGTGCTCATGCTGTCATCTGTCTTTCATTTTCTGAAGTAAAGATGGAAATGGTTGAATTTTCCTGTTATGGATAGATATTGGAAAGGCAGTTTCAACTGCCTTTCCAATAATTTTATGTAAGCAATTGGAGACAATGCCATTGTCCACCATTAGGAAGACAATGGTCAAACTTGCTCCTCTCTCAGCAACCCCAGTAAGTTAAAATGGTCTGTCCATTCAAAGGAGTCTAATATTTTATTACATCAGTTAACCCATTATAGGGCTGGGGGCTGTGTAGTCCCTTTCAAACTGAAATTATTGTACTATACGAACATACTACCTAGTATTCCTGAAAAAGAAATAAAGAAGTTTGGTTCTCCCAGGAAAAAAAGAGAGAAAGATGGTCTCAAGAAGGAAATTCAAAAATTTTCATTGCCTCAGATTATCCAAAAACTTGAACTTTTGGAGCTCGGATTCTCGAGGCTCTACTGTATCAGGGTTGGCAAGTTTTTGCCATAGGTGGAAAAAACCATGGTAAAAACTCTCCCAACAAAAACAAATCCTTTCCTCATCTGCCTATGCATGAAGGCATTGTTATGCATTTATTTTTCAATTTATTATGTAAATAGCATAGTTTGAACTCAAATTTTGGCTTAATAATCAATAATTTTTAGTGTTGGCCAGTTTTTGCCAAAGTTAAAAATAACTAGTGTAAAAAGCTTACTGATGAAAAAAAGGTTTTACCAACCATAAAACAAATTAATACTTCCTAAATTTCTTTATTTCTAGTATCACACATTAAAAAAAACAGATGCAAAAGAATTGCATATTGTTATTCTCAATCATCCCAGATGACGGGTGGGAGTCAAATGTTTTATTCCATAAAACCATTTTTGCCAGTTTTTGCTATTTTTGCCCTGGGTTTTTACCACTGTCCCTGCAAAAGTACCTTTTTGGCAGTGAAATGCCCAACCCTAGCATCTACATAGGCTCACTTGGCCCGATCCTGGTTCACCAGTTTTGCTTTGTCAATTCACTATGCTTTTTCTCTTTCTTTTCTCTCCCCCTCCCCACGCACAACCTGGTTCCAACCTCAGCCTTGGCTATACAAAATCTAGGGTTGGGTTTCTGCTGGCAAAAAAGTGGAAAAAACCAGGCAAAAATTGGTAAAAACCTCAAAAATGAAAACCTTGTAATGTTAGTAGATAAGATGACATCAGTTCAGGAAATTTTGAGTTGTCCTCAAACTTCTTTAGTAATCACATATATAAAATTTTAGGCGTCAATGCAAAGATTTAGTGGCCATGGTTACCTGGAGTCTGGGACCTTTCTAGCTCTGGCAGAAATAACATTTCAAGCTAATCAATTTTATTTTTTAAATTTTTTTATTAGATATCCTCTTCATATAAGCACAGGAAAATTAGCTCGTTTTACTAATGGCTGTTGTACAGCTCAGTTGGGAAATACATCGGTCATGGTGACTGCTGTTAGCAAAGATAAATCATCTACAACTTCATATATGCCTTTGGTGGTAAGATATATTATCATAATATAAATTTCAAATCAAAATTTGATTTCATTGTGTTGCATTTTAAAATAAAGTCAAATCTTGATTAGTTAAATATACAGCAGCTAACAAAAAACAATCTATCTGTAGGTTGATTACCGACAAAAAGCTGCAGCTGCTGGTCGAATACCAACAAATTATTTCAAAAGAGAACTGGGACCCAGCGAAAAAGAAATCTTGACGAGCCGGTTAATAGATAGATCTCTTAGGCCTTTGTTCCCAAAAGGATTTTATTATGATACGCAGGTATATTTTGCTGTATTTTATTTGGCAATTATGAGACATGACTGGCATGTATACATGTTGCAACATTTAAATCCAATTGCATTTCCCTATTATTTTCTATTTCCCAATAATGAATCGTCAGCAGACGACAGTAAATAATGACAACAATTTTCTGCTCACAATATTTGTTAACAAAGTTAAATTTTAAGTTACAAAAAAAACCAATCCAAATTTTCTGATAACATAATTCAACAACCCTTTTAGAGTTTTAGCACCAAAAATATCAAGTTAGTGATTTGGAATGATCTCACCCTATCTTCTGCAGCCTGACTAGAATAGAACTGGAAGTCTGTTCCAAAGTCTTATTGTTATCTCTCGGACTTGGTATTGATTGTGCACATAAAAGCTCTGAGTTAACAAAATTCTGTACCTTCTGAAGAAATTAAAATAACCCAGCAACCAAACCCGTGCATGTGTTTAAAACCATGAATAAGTCCATGAGACTTGTCTCCTCAAATAAAAACAGTGGTTTTCACTTTTGAAGCAATCAGAATACCTTTATACTTGTCTGCATTTTGTCCCAAAACTTGTGACAAGTGTGGAAACAGATTAGTATATACACTGGTGAAATAAATTAAGAGAATTTGCATATTTTATCGAATTTCATGAAAAGAACTGAACTGAATGTAAAACCACTGCTTCTAGACAAAAATGCACATCTTGTACGTCAAATACGTCAGCGTACACGTGTGTGTAGGCGGAGCCAGTAGAGAAACACGCTCTATAAGCGTGCGTAAGTTAAGACGCATTTCGTTCGCTTGCACACCTCAGCGAATTTCTTGGTGTTATTTTGCAGCAATCGGTTAATTTCAAATTGTAACAGTAAAAATGAGTAACCACCAACGTTTAGATGATGGAATTAGGTGGCGAATTGTGGGGAGGCTAGAAGCAGGCCAATCTCAAGTCCAGATTTGTAGAGAGTTCAATTTAACGCCCAGCATCGTGTGTAACTTATGGAAACAGTTCCAGGATACCGGATCCATCGAGATAAAGCCTGGGGCCAAGAGCTACGACGGCCAGAGAAGATCCCCATTTGTTGATTACAGCGAGCCATAACAGGAGTGCTACAGCTTCTCAGCTCTCTCGTGACTTGTATGCAGCCACAGGAACCCGTGTATCAAGGGTGACTGTTTCCAAAAGACTTCATGAGAGAGGGTTGTTTGCAAGAAGACCTGCTGTTTGCGTCCCGCTCACTTCTACGGACAGGAGCATCCGTTTATCATGGTGCAGAGAGCATAGAGATTGGAGTATGGATCAATGGGCGACCGTTCTCTTCACTGATGAGTCCCGGTTCAGCCTAAGCACCGATTCTCGCCGTACGTTCATATGGAGAGAACACGGGACCCGCTACCTACCCTCCAATGTCCGCGAAATCGACCATTATGGCAGAGGAGGTTTAATGGTCTGGGCAGGCATCATGTTGGATGGCCGCACACCTCTCCATGTCTTTGAAAGAGGCACTGTGACTGGTGTGAAGTATAGGGATGAGCTCTTGGAGCCCTATGTTCGCCTGTTCGTGGTAGGAGCGAATGTTAGTGAGTCTCTGTCAGAGTACCGGGATTTACTATTATCCGCTAGGGAGGGGGGGTTCAGATGTAGCAGTGATTCCAGTGCTGCCAAGGGGTAGTAGGGGATTTAGCAGTAGGATCCACCAATTCAATATAGGCCTGAAGGACATTTGCTCCTCACTTGGGATCACGTTCTTGGAGCTTCCCGCATTTACCGATAGGTGGCTTCGTTCGGATGGGATGCATCTAATAAGAGGGGGGTCTGGGAGGTTTACGATAGTCTTAGGTCAGGTTTTTTACTCCCAGACCACGTAGTCAGGAATGCGGATTAGTTAATGATAATCACAACAGTACTGACGGGAAATTACCCACCTCTGACTTGGATGGCTTCTCGATTGACACTAAATCACCGGGCAAATTAAAATGTGTGTTAATAAATGCCAGGAGCTTGGGTAATAAGAAAGATTTTTTTAGAAACTATGATAGTTGTGGAGGGCTTGGATCTTATAGCCATTACAGAATCTTGGGCAAACGATGGGGATGAATCTTTCTTACACATCTCAGGATACGATATTTTTTTGAGAAATAGATCTGATAGGAAATGTGGTGGAGTGTTGATATACGTGAAATCCTGTTTGAAGGCAAGAGAGTGTAACGTGCAGAGAAGTGATATTGAAACCATATGGGTTGAACTTGAGAGCAAAAGACGTCATAAACTTATTGTTGGGGTTTGTTACAATCCACCGAATAGGGATCAAAACTTCATCGCCAAATTGCATGATGAAATTTCCTATATGTGTAAGCGAAAGAGGGTTCTCATACTAGGGGATTTCAATTACCCAGGTATTGATTGGGAGAGCCTTTCATCTGGAAATCAGTATGAAAGAGACTTTCTTAAGTTGGTGCTCGAAAATTTTTTGTATCAGCATGTATCAGAAGCCACTAGGGGTACTGCTATTTTGGATTTAGTTCTTACTAGTTCTGAGGAACTAGTTGAACATGTTTCGGTGGGGGAAGAGTTTTCTTCCAGTGATCATCGTATCATCAGATTTCACTGTAACTTTTCCTCGGGTAAGGTTGATAACAAAAGACTGGTTCCTTGTTTTCGGAGAACTAACTTTGATGTTTTGAGAAGAAGGTCAGCGGAAGTTTTCAAAGACCGGTTGGAATCAGTAGGGGTGGTAAGTCAATGGGAAGAATTTAGTACAAAGCTGTCCTCTGTTTTGCACGACGTCATACCCTTTGTTCGAAAAAAGCATGTTTGTACATCACACCCTCTATGGTTCACGGATAGCGTGCGGAACCTTTATCCTAAAAAGAAAAGAGCATTCAGAGAGTATAAAAGTGGACGAGGTGACCTATCATTGTTTACTGATAAAAGAAGACTTGAAGAAAGCGATAAGGGATAGTAAAAAGGAAGTTGAATCTAGAGGTTGGCAGATAGCATTGGCTCTGACCCAAAATCATTTTTTCGATACATCAATAATGGATGTAAGGGGACAGTTGGCCCCCTCTGGGTAGGAGGCTCTAGGGTAGAGAGCACTGTAGGCATGTGTAGTGCTTTCAATGACTTTTTCGCGTCGGTTTTTAATAGAGATAATGATATTCGATATATGGGTGTTGCATGGGGTAATAAAACCCTCAACGATATTCAAGTAGAAGACGTGGAGGTCCTAAATCTTCTAAGAAATGTATGTGCAAGCAAAGCACCAGGACCAGATGATATCTATCCCAGGGTTCTCAGGGAATGTGCTAATGAATTGTTGGGGCCAGTCGCACAGATATACAGGAGTAGTGTTGCTGAGGGTATCGTCCCGAGAGATTGGAAACTGGCTAACGTTGTTCTGATATTTAAGAAGGGTAGTAGAGAAGTGGTGTCAAATTATCGTCCAGTGAGTTTGACGAGCTCCCTCTCGAAAATTTTGGAAATTATCATCAAAAGGCAGTTTGTGAAGTGGATAGACGAGAATAATGTATTGTCGGATAATCAGCATGGGTTCAGGAAGAGGAAGTCATGTGTAACTAACCTCCTTTGCTTCTATGATTACGTGACTAAGGCTTTGGGTGAGAGCAAAAATGTTGACGTTGTTTACCTTGATTTCCAGAAGGCATTCGATCGGGTCCAACATGGCAAACTCTTGAAGCATTTACACGAGATTGGAATAGGGGGCAACTTGCTGAATTGGATAGAATCGTGGTTAAGAGATAGGTCGCAATGAGTGAACGGGGAATTCTCTGGTTAGACAGACGTCACAAGTGGAGTTCCTCAGGGAAGTGTCCTTGGCCCCATACTTTTTTCACTTTTTATCGATAAACTCGATCAGGGTATAGATGGGATAATTAGCAAATTCGCAGATGATGTGAAGCTAATGAGGGTAATCGTACTATGCGTTCGGGAATGAAAGCGATAGGGAGTTGCTCAAGACCAACTTAAACAGGATTGCAGCATAGGCAAATGAATGGAGCATGACGTTTATCGTTGTTAAGTGCATGGTCGCTCATTTTGGTTCGAACAACCCACGGTTCTCTTACGAGTTGAATGGTGTCACACTATCCCGCATGCAACTAGGGTCACCGATTTGGGAATTCTCATTGACGAGCGGCTTAAGTTTTCTGAACATTGTTCAGCGGTGGTCAAAAAAGCGAATAGAATGCTTGGTCTCATTTTCAAAAAGGTCTCTTCGCATTCTTCTAAAGTCATTCTTCCACTTTTTCGAGGCTTAGTTCGTCCTGGACTGGAGTATGCTGTAAGGTTTTGGAGACCATACCTACAGAGGGACATAGACTTGGTTGAAGGGGTGCAGAGAAGAGCTACGCGTGTCCTTATTGGCACACAGGGGTTGAGTTATGAAGAGAGACTTCATTTTTTCAATATGTTTACATTGGATGAACGCAGGTGTCGAAGAGATATGATCGAAGTGTTCAAAATTCTCATTGGGATGGATAGGATGGACCATGAACTTTTAGTACACCGCCAATCGACTGCTTTTACAAGGGGACACCAGTATCGATTGGTGAGGGACAATGCAAGGCTATGGTGTTGCAGGGAATTTTTCTCTAATAGGGTTGTTAATAAATAGAATAGCTTACCCCCGGAGCTAGTAAATTGTAACACAATTGACACATTTAAAAAGAAATACGATAAACATGTTGGGGTAAATCGAGAAGCTATCCATTCTTAGAATAAGACAACCATAAGTATTCTTTATGGGCGTTATATAATATTTTATCTTGTGTATATATTGTTTCGTATTTTTGTGGGCATCTTTTTATCAGCCGCCTCGTTGGGCATTTTGTCTGTTGTGGCGTTGTATTTGTATTTGTATTTTCAGGGGTGCAGTTGGCCCTGAGTTCATTTTAATGGACGATAATGTGAGACACACATAGAGCTCTTCATCTCGATGATTTTCTAGAGAGTGAGGATATTCGCCGGATGGATTGGCCAGCCAGATCTCCAGACCTTAACCCTATAGAGAATGTCTGGGACGCTCTGGGGAGTGCAATTGCAACTCGCAACCCCCTCCGGGAACCATCCAGGGAATGAAAACAGCGTTGCTGAACGAGTGGGACCAATTGCCATAGGAAATGATAAACTGCCTTATTTCGAGTATGAAATCACGCTGCGAGACCTGTATATCTGTAAGAAAGGACCATACCCCCTATTAACCCATCTATTAACCCATGTTTTTGTTTATTCTACAAGCGATGTTTCATACCTTCCGACTCCAATGAGTGTTACGCACGATCATGCGTGTGTATTATAATTATTGAATGGTATATTTGTTTTGTATTGTATCAATGTATGTACATATCAAATTTCATTAAAATCGGTACAATAGTTCTAGAGGCAGACCAAGTCTGCAAATTCTCTTAATTTCTTACACCAGTGTAACTCATTAAGTAAGTCATGTTCCAGGCTCTATAAGATAAGCAGAAAGATTGTTTATAACTAACAAAGTCCTCAGAGGTAAGATGCTTTCATATAAGTGGGCAGGGCCATAACTAGGATTTTTTTTAGGGGGATTATTTTTCCTCCCCCATCACTGTAAAATTTGAGGATTTTATAATGGTGTTTTTGTTCCCACTCAAATTTTGCTCCCCTCTCATTCTGGCCCTGAAATGGGGAGATGAGTGCTGAACGCACATAAACACACATGTGCCAAGGCGGAACTTTTTATTTTCATTAAAGTGCAAAATAAATAGTGAATTTGAGGAGTTCCAAAACTGTTGAGTACAAAGGTGTATGACTTTATTTTACTGTACCTTGTAAACTTCAAATTATGCTTTTGTATTTTGTAAGACTACTGATTTTTCCTTATTTTAGATATCATGCAATCTTTTGGCAGTGGATGGCATACATGACCCAGATATTGTTAGCATCAATGCAGGTATCTCTGTGTGTCAAAATTTTTTCTCAAGTACTATTTTCTTGTACAAGATTTCAAGTCTCCATCAAAAAAAAAACAGAGAATGACCTCAGATACATTAATCAGTCGATGATAGAAAACAAACTCTAATCAAAAGTACACAAAACCCAGTATCAATGCATTAAAACAAGAAACATAAACTCTAATTCTGAAATCTCTATTAAAATACACACTTGCCACCAACAAACACAAATTAAATAACACATACAACAAAGAAGAACATTAATACAGTCGAATCCTGTTATAAAACTCCAAGAGACCGGAAAAATCACTTTGTTATAACAAAATTTTGTTACAAAGGAATTCCAGGTTTTTGCGTTATTCCTATAATGCGTAAACTTAATTAATACTATAACGCATAAACTTATCTGGCAGATTAGAAAAGTGTTCGTTAGAACAAGATTTTTGCTATATCTGTATTCGTTAAAACGGGATTCGACTTTAATACATACGATAACAATATAAATTGTCATACATTGGACATTAGACAGCTGTACATTTACATACTTATTTTTTGTGTCAAAAACAGCAATTGGTTATAGCTGAAAACAAACAGAACTTCAAGAAGAATCAAACATGAATTTGAAGTCTCAAAAACAAACACCTTTTTTAAAAATGTTTCTCGTTCATGGTTCAAAAAATAATGAATACATTTCAGTCAACATCTCATAATTGTAGCAATAAATATAATACTTCCATGTATGCAAAGAGCATACAGAAATTTTATGAAAATATATTTGACTGTTTTCATAGAATACAATATAAATAATGACGTAAATGGAAAATATTGGAATAATTTTAAATGCAGCTATAGATATATACATATATATAAAAACAAATCAAACAGACATTTTTTCATGATGTCATGGCACAAAAAAAATTTTTTTTGGTGTCAATATATATCTGTGAGAATATATGTATTTTGTATCTTCCAAAATTTCTTCAACTGCTTATATGTGTGTGTATTGATATAAACCATGTGCTGTACTCTTTTTACAACAGATAAGTGTTTAAAAAGTTTATTACATCATATGTGTAATGTTGATTTCTGTTATTATTAAATTATCTAGATAATCATTGAGATACTTAAAACAACATTCATCCGTCTTAACGAAACCCAGAAACTTTTCTCCAACTCCCAATCCCATCTTGTCTGTAATCACCACAAAATTTGTTAATTGCGACAGTACCCAATTGTACAGGGAAAATATGTTGTAAAAATTTTGTATGTTCTTTTTTTTGACGCAAAATAAGCGTTCCAGACTGCCACAAAGCTGGGCTGGAAGAGATCTCGGCAACGGGATAAGTCCAATGTGGGCCATTCCATGTCAAATCACCTGGCCATGACACCCATAGTCTCAGATTTCAATGATTTTTTTTATTTGTTGCTTTTACCATCCTTATTAACCGTGTGAAATATTATTTGCATATCTCTAAAACTTTTTGAGAAAAAAATGTTGAAATTTATCAAAAAATGGTGCAGATATGACTTTTCCGAGGCTCAATTTTTAAGTGGCATTGTTTGAGAAAATAAATCGTCACTTTTTCAATATATTCAAGTGAAATTTTCACTAAAGTGTTCACAAAAACATACAGAATATGAATAAAAATAATTCACACACTTACATTTGAAATTTACATGCAAAAAGATTATGTAAACTTTGTTTTTGTGGAATTTTTCGTTGGAAAAAATACAATTTTTCTAACATATTTTTAGACCAGAGGCACAGCAGTTACCAAAACAACTTTTATTTTAAATTTCTCCTAAATATATGAAGTAAAATACTGGAGGAAAAAATAATGTTTTTTTTGACCGTTAATATATTTATTCTGGCTCGCAACTCAAAATTCATCGAAATAAGACTGGATCTCTCCGATTTCAAATCATTCAACTAGATACTGAAATGCAACCCATCATCCCAGATTCCAATTATTATTATTTTTTTTGTTTATTACTTCTACTATCCTTGTTGACCATGCAAAATTTCATGTACATATCTCAAAAACTTTTAGAAAAAAAAAATTTCTAATGCCAGGAATGACGTCTCTAAGGCTAACCATTCAAGCAATATTATTTATGAAAATATATCATAACTTTAAAGATTTTCAATACATTTAAATGAAATTTTCACTAAAATGCACACAAAAAAATACAGATTATGACTAGGAAAGAAAATTTTGTGTTGCGAGCCAGAATAAATATATTAACGGTCAAAAAAACCATTATTTTTTCCTCCAGTATTTTACTTCATATATTTAGGAGAAATTTAAAATAAAAGTTGTTTTGGTAACTGCTGTGCCTCTGGTCTAAAAATACGTTAGAAAAATTGTATTTTTTCTAACGAAAAATTCCACAAAACAAAGTTTACATAATCTTTTTGCATGTAAATTTCAAATGTAAGTGTATAAATTATTTTTATTCATATTCTGTATGTTTTTGTGAAAATTTTACTTGAATATATTGAAAATTGAAAAAGTTATGATTTATTTTCTCAAACAATGCCACTTAAAAATTGAGCTTCGGAAAAGTCAACTGCATCATTTTTTGATAAATTTCAACATTTTTTCCTCAAAAAGTTTTAGAGATATGCAAATAATATTTCACATGGTCAATAAGGATGGTAAAAGCAGCAAATAAAAAAAATCATTGAAATCTGAGACTATGGGTGTCATTTTGCCAGGTGATTCCAAATGGAATGACCCCAGTGGCAAAGTTCTGTCGTTCATTCATTAATACTTAAAACGATACTCTTATTGATCATAACATTAAAATATATCTAGCAATCAAAATACTGAATTGTTAATTGTTTGGGCATGTGCTAATGTCATATCCATATGTAATCTGATGACAGTTCAGTGGAGCAGTTTCTTCACCCCTCCATATGCAATGTTAGTGCCCCATGGATTTTTATAGATACTTATTTACCATAGATGTTTTCATCAAAAGCTCTGTGTAATGTATAATAAAAAAATTGAAGCATCAAGAGAAATATTTATTTGTTGCATGATTTTAATTATATTTTTATGTTCCCAAAATTTAATTAAGCAGATAGCATTTTTTTTTGTTTCGTACTAGCTTCTGCTGCATTAGCAATATCTGACATTCCATGGCATGGACCTGTTGGCGCTGTTCGTGTAGGACTAACAGAAAATGGAAATGTTGTTGTCAATCCAACGCGGAGGGAACTTGTTAGAAGCTCTTTGAATCTTGTTGTTGCAGCAACAGAACATCATCAAGTTGGTATGTTGAATTGCTTCATCCTCAGCTGCTAATTCAAAATTATTGAGAAATTCTTTTTTTAATTTCCTATTTGTTATTTCTTTCATCAATCATCTAATTGGGATTTATGACTATTTAGCCAGCTATATTTGTACCCATCCTTATGTTAGTATTGTGCACTATGAGAAAAAATTATTATTCATTCAAAATGTGAACCTTTTTTTTTTTTAAGTTGCAAAAGCATATCTGGTATCTTTTGTTTACAGTAATGCTGGAAGGATCTGCCTGCAATGTCTTACAACAGGAGCTCATGAAAGCTTTGAAAATTGCTGTGAAAGAATCGCAAATAATCATAAAGGAAATTAAAAAATTACAGTCACAAGTTGGAAAAACAAAGCGTGTTATTGAAATGGCACTGCAACCCTTAGAAGTTAGCGAGAGTGCCAAATTGTGAGTACTGTCTATTAGGGAAGGAACTAATAGTGATTTGGCCCAATAACTGAATATCCTGCAGTAGAATTCTACGTGTCTCTTCTCTGTGCATGCAAACCTGTCTCAATTTTTTCCCCCATTTTTACATGGCTGAAAATATTTTAAAAGTTCAGTGATATTAAATTACATTTATTTTAGGCTGTGTGAAGCTAGGGTTAAGGATGTTTTCACAGACTATTCGCATGATAAAGTAAGCATCTCATTAAAAAGTTACAATGGTATGCTAATCTTGTGACCAATAAGTTAATAAGAAAGTTTTTTTTTTCAACTGAGTGTTTGACTTTAAATTTTCTTTTTTTTCAGGTGAGCCGTGATCGAGCTGTAGATGAAATCAGGCAAAGTGTACTAGAACAACTCAAAGGTATGTGAGTTGAATGTGGTTTACATGTGATTATTTTATATGTGTTGATGTCTCATATTTGATTATTTATTGGTAATATATTGTAATCTCTCTACCTATAATTTCCTATATTTACTGTACCTATAATTTGGGATTTTTTAAAAATAAGTTAGCATCAGGGGAATGCAGGTGTCAGGAGGATATCAAAGTGTTTAAAATTTTCACTGGGATGGATAGGATGGACCATGAGTTATTAATACACCGCCAATCAACTGCTTCGACAAGGGGACAGCAGTATTGTTATGCTTTTATATTGGGTTGCTGTATTTTGGTTATATTTGACATCCATATTTTTTATGGACATAATTCTTTCAGTCACCTCATTTGACAATTTGCCTGTTGTGGCATTTGTATTTCCTGCTTGTAAAAAACAAATCAGTTTTTTTTCAGTGTTCAATATTTTTAATATTTATTTAACTTCTCATATAGAAGACTACAAAGAATGTGAGATTAGTACACAAACAATTATTGACGTGATAAATGGTGTCATAGTAGATGTATTTAGAAATCTCATTTTGGAGACTGAAAAAAGGTATGTATGCACCTTATTATTGAAATTAGTATATGAGTAAAAAATAAAATTTTATAAATCATAAAATTATAATCTAAGTGTATCTTAAAATATCTTTATTTTTTCAAGGTGTGATGGTCGTTCTTTAATGGAATTGAGAGACATATCTTGTTCGGTGGATTTATATTCACCTCTACATGGCTCAGCTCTGTTTCAAAGAGGACAGACGCAAGTAAGATTTTTGGTTGTAATTTTTTTTTTTTTTGGGTGTATGCAATTTTTGGATATTGTTGAGTAATAGGGTGATCTAACGGTTTATTCTATTCTCACCTGAGCCAAAACTGATTATTAAAAGAATTTTTTGATTGATTTGTGTTACAAATTTGTGTAGATTTGATGTCAAAATATCCTTAAAAAAGAAAAAAAATTAGTTAATTAATTTGGATCAATATTTTTATTAGGACTACTTGTGTACCTCAGGTCTTATAACTTGAAAAACAATCATTAAAAACCATTTAACACTGTTAAAAATGAGGCACACATGTGTACCTCTGGAGCAAACAGGTTATATTAATGAAGGTAGTGTAATTTTTTTTCTTTCAATTTTTTTAATCTTTATAGGTTTTGAGTACAGTTTCATTTGATTCATTAGACTCTGCATTAAGGTCTGATCCAATTTCTGTGATAATCAGGTATGTTATTAAAGCATAGCATGATTATTTGTATATATCTTTTTGGTTTTTAGCCTGTTTACTTTTATAAATTCAGTATTTTTTTTTTTTTTTTCAGTGGCATCAAAGAGAAAAACTTCATGTTGCATTATGAGGTGAGTTGGTTTTTGTTTTGGATATAGACAATTACATCACATGCAGTTTTCAAGTAAAGAAAGGATAAAGTTTTCCGACCTATTTGGAATTAAATGTTTCTGCTGCTAATCAATTTTTTTAACTACACATTGTAGATAATTATTTAAGGTCCCGTAGAGAGAGAGAGAGAAAGATATCATTGATTACATATGGTAGTTTTGATTTTGTTACGTGAAAGAAAATTATATTGAATTTCTTTATTGATGGGACTATCCTGTTATTCTGTTCAAGACAGCTTTTTTGTCTCATAGAGCGTGTTGTCTTGGATAGGTTTCACTGTAATAATCGCTTCCCCCATGGTTTTTTTCTATAAAATTATGTTACTTCACTTTTAATGAGAAATACTGATTCTTTTTATCTCCCTTTCATAGTTTCCTCCTTATGCAACCAATGAAACAGGAAAACTAGGAATAATTGGTCGCAGGGAATTAGGCCATGGAGCATTAGCAGAAAAAAGTTTACGACCTGTTATACCGTCTGATTTCCCATTCACTATAAGATTGACATCTGAAGTATTGGAATCAAATGGTATATTTTTATTTTATATATATTATAAGTATTCTAGTTATAAAAAAGTTATTCCAGTTTTTTTTCATTCTAAAGCCATTGGTAAGTGCAGCTGTCTTCATTTAGATTTAGGAGAGCTGTGTATTTCCCAACCCGCATTGGACTTCAAAACCGGTTTTTAATCATCCACTCATGATGGAAGAAAAAAAACTTATATGAACTAGGACCTCCTTTTTACTTTCACTTACACAAAAGGTTTGTTAGGATTACAATACACCCCCACATGCTAATGTCAGCACAGGAAGTACAGTAGTGATGTGCACTTTATTTTTAAAAATTAAAATATTAAAAGCAAATACTTTTATTTTGCTAAAAATTGTTTTTTCAGGTTCGAAGACCGTCGTCCGTTTCAGTTAGTTCTCAACGTTTTCCCAACACTAGTGGTTGGCATCATTCGTGGGAAGAAGTGGTCAACATTAGCTATTACCTGTGTTTTGCTGAACTGTACACTGTGGTCATGGCCCCCACATCCTGGAGCAGGGCCTCCAGGCCAGGATCTTATGCGGGCCCCCAACCAGATTTTCACGGGCACCCTTTATGATGAATTTACAGCGTGAAAAAACAAAAAAAGGTGAAAATCATCCCAGGCCCCAGGGCTGGAGCCTTGTCAGCCCACCCCTTGTGGGGGCCATGACTGTGGTTGTCGTAAAGCGCATGCTCTGCCACCGCCGACTTTTCTGTTTGGCCCATTCTGCAGCATCGTTCGTGCTCTGTTATTCTCGTGGCCACAGATCTTTTTGTGGTTCCAATATATACCTGACCACAGGTGCACGGTATTTGGTAGATCCCCAGTGTTGATAGAGGGTCACGGTGGTCTTTTGCTGATCGCAGCATTTCACATATTTTTCTGGTTGGTTTGAAAATGGTCTTTATATGATGTTTTTTCATGACCTTGCTGATTCGTGCGGTCACTCCGGGGATAAAAGGCAGCACAGCTTTTCCAATTGATTGTGACTCCTCATTTTCCGTTGGTGATTCCTTGATGGAGCGTAAGGCTCTTTTGATGTCGTCTTTTGTGTACCCATTAGAGCGGAAAACTGATTTTAAGTGCTCAATCTCTTTACTTAGATCTTTTCCTTCACATAGTCTTCTTGCCCTCTCGATCAAGGTTTTCAGTACGCCTCGTTTTTGGTGAGGATGATGATTGGAGAGCTTATGAACATATCTGTTCATAAGCTCAACGATGCTGCAGAATGGGCCAAACAGGAGTCGGCGGTGGCAGAGCATGCGCTTTATGACAACCACAGTGCACAGTTCAGCAAAACACAGGCAATAGCTAATGTTGACCACTTCTTCCCACGAATCTACAGAGAGGCTATTGAAATATACAAGCACAAAAACAGCTATAATAGAAGAGAAGAAACTTTGAAATTGAGCAGATCCTGGAGACCAGCTCTCAGAAGAACAAGAACCTTCCCCTTCAAGATCCAGCAACAGAATGACGACAACAGCCAATCAGATAACTCCACATCTCTCGGCCAATCAGGTTCTACCAGCATAACAACTGTTTTCAATACGCTGTCAGCCATAGAATCAACTGACCAATCGCAAAACAATAGTGTAGTTCAAGCCACTTATGTGCATAAATACAACCTGAGACTCCGGGAAACTTGACTTTGATCCAGTTTATCTATTCTCCTGATGATGCCAACCACTAGTGTTGGGGAAACGTTGAGAACTAACTCAAACGGACGACGATCCTTGAACCCGAAAAAACAATTTTTATCAAATGATGGCTGTGAAAACCTTATCAACTATTTACTTTTATTGGCTGTTTAAAACAAATCTGTTAATTTAAAAAGTTTTTTCAAATTTAGTAACTCAATATTTCTCTGGGAGAGATTGTTTTTTTTCACTCTTCTCAAATCTTCCAATTCACTGGTGTGTCCCCCACCTGTAAAAGTAGGTTCTGTGTACCCCCCAGTATGTCATATGTCATACCGCATAGATAAGTAAAGGATTCCATTTTTGATGAGTTTCTATTGGAGGAAAGTTGCTCAAAAGAGGGGAAAGCCTGTACCACTTGGAAGGGTAACAATAAACAATAGCCCTGTTTACATGGGAAATTTAAACAATGGTATATTTTACCGGCACAGACCTGCCAACTCTCCCGATTTAGGCGGGGGACTCCAAATTTTTCATCCTTCCTCCCGCTCTCCGGATTTGCTAAAATTTCTCCAGATTTTTGCAGAAAATTAGATTTTACGCGAGCTTTTTCACGTTGTTGTGGCATCAATAATTACCGTCGTCGTTAGGGAAAACACTCATAGAGGACAGCCATAGTTATTTCCATTGAGCAGCCTTAAAAAAGTCTCTGTGACCGGATTTAAGCAACTGGCAAAGACGTGACTTCATTTTCGTAGCGTTTATCGGCAATCATTTATCAGGGGCATGACCTTAGCTGCCGAAATTCCTGTATAAGCGTTATTGTATTCCATTAACAGCCGTACGGTAAACACGTTGTTTCATCGGCAGCTTTGTAATTTGAATTTTTTTTTAATTGTTTCTTCCGATTAAACATTTTCACAAAGAAAATATAAAACTAAACTATATAAAGCTTTTAAGAGTTCATATACCCAAGATTATCAATCATTGATAGCATCCACGAAAGGAAATACTTGTACTTTATGAACAGTATGTAGATGTGATTTCTCTATTCCGCATGGAAAGACTGACATAGAATTATATTCTGCTCAGGGGCAATGCAGAACCTGCCTTGGGGGGGGGGGGAGTGTAACTTTTTCTTAATTGATTTTTAAAAAAAAAAAAATTCGAAAAATTTTATGAACTTTTTTTTGATCGAGTCTGAGAGTCAGGGGGGAATCTCCGGATTTCAAAAGTTGGCACGTCTGCCGGCAAAATATGCAGAAATCTGTGACGTATGCAAATTTTCTCTTGTTTAGGATCATCTTCAATGGCCTCTGTGTGTGGTGGCAGCTTAGCTCTGATGGATGCTGGTGTACCAATATCAGCAGCTGTTGCAGGTGTGGCGATAGGATTAATCAGTACTGCAAATCCTGAAAAACCATATGAGATACAAAATTACAAATTGCTTACTGACATATTGGTATGACTAAAAATTTCTACATCACCATATTAATAATTTAGTTTCTGATTTGCATTTTCAATTGTTCCTACTTCCACAAAAGTCTTATATTGTTTGACAGGGTATTGAGGATTATCTTGGAGACATGGATTTCAAACTCACAGGAACAAAAAAAGGAATTACTGGAATGCAGGTTTGTTGTGTATAGTTTGAGGATTCAAAAACTCATTTTGTGTCTGTTCTGAGTAATTAAAAACTTCTGTGTGGATGGAGAAAGTAATTTTGTATTTACTATTTCATGGTCTTGGATGATTCATTGTCCATAGTAACTAACATTCATCCTTCAGAATTGTGGTGCACATTTTGTGTATAAGTAAAACAACAATTTGCATAGCAAAGCAGTTAACTTTGTTAGTTATTTTATTATTATTATTGAAAATTTATTATTTTATTTCATTAAAGTTACACATGACTCTTATGCTACCCAATTCAATTTTCTTCCATATTTGTAATGCTATGATTATGTTGTCTTAGGGGTACCCCCTCCCATCCTACTTTTTCTAATTTTTTAAGTGGGAGCCCTGATAATGAGAATCTTGCTATAGGGTGATTTTTCAGAAATATAATGTTTGTAATAATATTCACTTTTTCTGAAATTAAATTATAAAATATTTTATTTTTTGTTTTCAAACTAGCTGGATGTTAAAGTTCCTGGTTTACCATTGAGAATCATCATGGAAGCTATTAAACAAGCTACTGGTGAGATAAAACTGTTAAACACCTTCATTTTTTTCCAACAAATTATTTTCAAATACTAGTTATTTCTTCCTTCCTTAATCCCACCCCTTCAACTACTTATGTTGATTTTGTTTTTATAGATGCTAAATCAAAGATTCTAAATATAATGAGGCAAGCTATAGCAAACCCAAGAGAAGAGAAGAAATTAAATTGGCCTGTTTCCGGTAAGCATAAACAAGTTTCCCAGTGAAGAAACATTTGAAGATATGTTTCATTAAAACACTAATAACTACTGTGAAAAATACAAATACTGACCGAAGGCAGAGGTAAACAACTACTCAATTGGATGAAGAATTTAAAGGAAGATGAAAAACTGAACTTTTTTTTTTTATTTTACACCATGTACGCTATGCAGTTGGGTTCATGAACCATAGTGGAAAAAAGTGTGTGAGGTGGTGTGCTATGTGATATAGTCAGCTCATTTCTCTCACATGCATGCAGATGAAAAAGATAAGTTTCTAGAATGTCCAGACTATTCATTTTGGTATTGAGTCTTAATCATATCCACTGAAACAATTCAAGAATCCTGGGCTTTATTTTAGATGAATTTTCTCTAAGTTTAATCCAGGGATTTTAAATTTTCTGCTTTGCAGAGCCATTAAGGCTCCTTGTGTATTTCCCAGGGGTTCCAGGACATTATTGTAGAAAAGGATATTATTGTATTTATTGAGAAGAGTTAAAAAAAAAACCCTACTTATACATGAGTATATAGGCCTATGTAGGTCTCAATCTAACTGCTCTTATTTTAAATAAGTGATCAGCACAATCTAAGTGTAAATAAAATTAAATAAAAAAATGATGTTTTCTGAAACTTATCTTATAGTAACTATTCATTGACAAATATGTTTTTAAATAGGTTCCTTTTTACTTAAAAAAAACCAAATCTATATGATTTTATTAGAAGATAGAATTAATTTCTTCAGTTAAAGTGTTAAATATACTTGTGATATAGAAGTTTGCCTTTCCAATGTTTGAAGAAAATTATATGGTTTTATTGTAGTAACAAATATATAAGCATAAAAAAATAATGCATTTATTTGTAGAAAAACTTGAAGTTCCTGCTCACAAGAGATCAAAATTTTTTGGCTTTGGAGGGTACAATTTGAAAAAAATTACTGCGGAAACAGGTATAGAGTGAAAGTATTATTTTATAGTAAATATCAACATAATGTTATACATACAGTAACCTCTCACTTATAGGTTTCTCTCAGTTGTAAGATGATTCTCTGCACTTCCAATCAAAGATATAGGTAAATAATGGTATTCACTTATACGCCTCTCTCATTTACACATCTTTTCTTGTTCCCTTTGCACTGACGCATAAGTGAGAGATCACTGTACTTATTATAAGCATTTATATTTCTTAAATTTTACTTTTTTTTGTGATATGAGAACAGATTCAATAGGCATTTTTGTTGATAACAAGCTCCTCGTTATATACAGCTCTTACTGCAAAATTTTAGAAAAAAATACATTATATCAGACAATGAGGTTTCACTGTACATAAATTTCAGCTTGAAGCTTGAAACTGAGTTGTATCGAAAATCTGAACAACATAACTATAGAACATTTTTATTTTTTTTACCAAAATTGTAAGCTTATATACACCTTTTTTTTTGGTAGGAGTACAATTTACAGTCATTGATGAAGGACTGTTTTCGGTTTTTGCTCCAAACCATGATGCTATGTGTGAGGCAAAAGAAGTGATTGAAGCATTGTTAGCAGAAGAGGTGATCAACTACCTTGTTTCATTTATGAACGCTCTCATTGCAATATGTTATATCTAACCAAATCTAAAGTCTTATCTTTTCTAATGATAGAATCTGGTATAATATACATTAGTGTTAAAGAAATAAGGCACATTTTTATTTCACAAGACAATTGTTCGGCTATAACATCAAAAAGCAATGGCCTTTGTAGATTCTCAGAGAATATGGATATAAATTCTTCATTGTTTTTTCTTACAAGAATTTTTTTGTATTTGAGCTCAACACATTTATTAAATATTTGCCCACCTTTGCCATTGATAACTATGAAGGCTAAAAACAAGATTCACTGTATGATTGTCTTTCATTGCTCGGCTTCCATCCATCATAGAAACCATTGATCCCTATTGATATGGCTTTTTTAATAATGAACCAAGTAATGCCAGAGATTGGTATCCTGTTTGATCCATACATTTGCTATTTCTTCAAGTTTTTTTCGGAGGGACTTATGAAATTCACACTTCAGATGAATATATATACATATATACCAGGGTCAAAAAGTGCCTACTTGTTTTTATAATCAATTCAGATTTCAAAATTGTGCCCTAGATTTTGATATTTGAATACCATCTTCTGTAGGTGGTGCAAGATTTATTTATACATTATTTATATTAGGGTGAAATAACCGCTTCATCATAGTGGAATCAGAGGAATGTAGCCCAATTTTTGGTATTTTTTAGTGTTTTAGATGAAAGTATTCTGTAAGTTTTATCACTATCATGAAACATTTAATATCAGTACAATGCAATATAGCACCATCACAACAGATCATTAACCAGCTTGGTGGCTTTTTAGAAAAATTATTCCCTTGGATATCCATAATGATATCCAAAGAAATATGCTTGGAAATCATTGGACTAAGTGCATTGTAAAAGAAGATTATATAAAAAAAATTCATACTTGTGCAATTTCTACTATTGTGTAAATAAATAAGAAAAAAATGAAGTTACAAACTTAAATAATATTTTTCAAGTTTTTTTCTTATAGAATTTAAAATGTCTAACTTTCCTCTGTTACAAATTGATAACTAATTTTTTTCCAGCCAATACCGGAACTTGAATTTGGGGCCATTTATGCAGCTAAAATTGTTGAATTAAAAGATTCAGGTGTTATGGTCACCATGTATCCTAATATGAAGCCAGCATTGTTGCACAATTCACAGCTTGATCAAAGAAAGGTCAGTTAGCTTAGTAACTAACTTAATGACAGTCAGAGTGATGTCTTTCTATTCTAGGTCCCGGAACCCAAAGTTTGGAATTACAAAGCATTTGTGAATCTAACTTTGTCAATTTTTTCATTGCACACCATAGGTTAGCCATCCTAGTGCATTGGGTTTAGAAATTGGCCAAGAAATAACTGTGAAGTATTTTGGTCGAGATCCTGCCACAGGTAACATGAGATTGTCCCGGAAAGTACTCCAAGCATTACCATCTGAAAAAGTCAAAAATTATATTAGTCAAGACAGTCAAAGGGAAAAATCAGAATTTAATCTATCATCTGAACAGACTGATGTAGAGACAGAAAATAACTCTGTAACAAAATAGACTGTTTGTGTACTGTATATAATGTAAATTAAAGAAAATAAATTCTATTTTATTCATATAATTCAGTATTCATTGAGAGTCAACTACAAAATGTAATGCCAGATTATCAAATTTTAAGTATGTGAGTCATTTTATAAAAATTATATTTTCAGAACTCCAGCTCTAGAAGTACTTTCTTCAGAGACAGGATATTTAGACTCAATTCAATTGGTAATGAATTGCCAATATGATTGCAGTTGGTGTGCTGTAAAGGAATAAATGTGTGTAAACTCCTCCAAAGTACTATGGCACATTTGGAAATGTTTTTCATCATCAGAAAATTATTTCATAGTTTAAAAAAAATATATTATTAAACTGTAGTAGAAATACGTTTCCCGTAACAATGTTAAATTCACAGAAGGCGTGAAGCTTATGGGGGGGTAGTCGGGAATCCATGTGATAGGAAACTTGAATAGGCCTATGATTGCTGCATATGTGAGAGAGAGACACCTTTAGCGTATATAAGTGCGTAGTTGCTCATTTTGGTTTGAACAACCCATGTTTCACTTATGAGTTGAATGGTCTGAAACAATGCCAACATTGGCTTACAGCTTGTCAGTAGTGATGAATGTTCAGCTTTGCCATGGGGGTACCCCCTGGAACAACATAATACAAATACAAGGCCACAACAGCCAAAATGCCCAACAAGGTGGCTGAGAAAAAATGCCCATAACAAGTATGGATGTCATATATTACAAAAATACAGCAATTAAAAATGATATAGCGCAATAAAAATAAACTCAAAAATTTAATTTTTTCAATTTTAATTGAAAGTTTATTAAATACAGCACCTCATTGGCACTAGAACCAAGAAGGCTCAGGACACATCACCCTCCCCTATCAACTCAAGAAGCAACTTTCTGAGGTCGCAGAGTCCCTTAATTCATGAATATTCAATGCAATCCCAACCTGCATACGCCCTTGTGGGCTGTATATACGGAGGTCTAGCAACCCTAGACCCCCCATCCCAGTTTTCTTCGTATCGGAGCTCCTACGACGAAACATTCTTTCCGACACAAGTTCCGCGAGCTCGATCATGCACTATGCAGATGGAGCCGGTCCGGACCCGCCGCGCTAAACCATTCAAAAACCTGTTTTTTTTGACGGAAAACAGTTTTTTGTGTGTTTGAGCATCCAGTAAAGGGGCAGGTTTGGACGCGGCTTTAAAGATTGCCTCCCACGCACAGACAAAACAGATCGGACCCGAGTTCGTCTTCTCACGTACGTATACGAATTCATCGTCATGGTATAGATCGATGCGATTTAAAAAAAATAATAATTAGTAAAACACCGCAAGAAACTCAAAAACCTGATTGTTTTTAAAAACCGGTTTCCGTAGTATTGAGTCTCCCGGCAGCTTCGTAATTTATTGCGGCCGTCCGTAGAAACTACGGACAATCCGTAGCAGTTGGCAACTCTGGTATCACTATCCTGGATGCGACGGTCACCGGTTTAGGAATTCTCATTGACAAGTGGCTTAGGTTTTCTGAACATAGTTCAGCGGTGGTCAAAAAAGTGAATAGAATACTCAATTTTTCATTCTTAGAGATCTCTGCGTAATTCTTCCGCTTTTGCGAGGCTTACTTCGTCTTGGACTGGAGTGTGCTGTAAGGTTCTGGAGACCATACCTACAGAGGGACATAGACTTGGTTGAGCGGGTACAGAGAAGAGCTACAAGTGCTCTTGTTAGCTCACAAGGCTTTAGCTATGACTTAATTACCAAGACTTAATTTCTCGAATATGTTTCATTGGAAGAATGTAGGTGTCGGGGGGGGGGATATGTGATCGACGTTTTTAAAATTTTCTTCGGGATGGACCATGAGTTATTAATACACTGTTGATCAACTGCTTCAATAAGGTAACACCAGTATCGTTTAGTAAGAGACAATTCTAGGTTGTGGTGTTGCAGAGAGTTTGCAGTTTTCTCTGATAGCGTTGTTAATAAATGAAATAGCTTACCCCCGGGGTCGTGAATTCTAATTAAATTGACACGTTTAAAAAGTTATACGATAAACATATGTGGATAAATCGAGAAGGTATCCATACTTGGATAAGACAACCTTAAATTTTTTTTATGCTCAGTGTATTAGTTTAGATATATATTCGACTACCATATTTTTTATGGGCATCTTTTTTTTCAGCCCCATCGTTGGGCATTTTGCCTGTTGTGGCCTTTTTGTATTTTTATAATAATTATACACAATCCTCTCTAACATGAATAACGTATTCATGAGTTCTACCCGTTATTTGGATACTTTTCTAATTGGAAGTATGCTTCTAGAATCAACAGTTTGCCAGTAAAATGTGTTGAGGGAAATTATGGAAGTGCCTTGTATATAAGGAGCCCAAAAATTTATATTTGCCCAGTGCCAGAACTTAGAACAATGCCCTGGCTGTTCGAAAAATAATTTTCACAATAACAGTTCGAAAAATTATTTTTGCAAAGGATCCATTGTAATAAAGATCCCCAAAAAAAATTTCCTGGAAATAATTCTTAGAACAAACAAGAACACAGATTCCGAGAACTTTTTTAATGGTTGGTGTATGTGTACGAATATGATTTAAGACTAACACGTGGATAGAAGAAAAGAGTAAGGTTTTCCATTATGAGTCTTTCCATTTCGTCCGGTATCACGTGAATCAGCCCTGTAGGTACTACTGTCACTCTAATGTTCCATGCTGCTCGGTGAGAGATCTAAACGACGCTACACTGCCTGGATAAAACAATGTAAAAGAAAGAACACGATAATATGTTATGGTCGCAGCTGTCGCCTCAAGTGAAATTTCAAAACTACATTTCCGGGAATTCCTCTGAAATTTTTTGTTTTCATACTAAATGTGAGGCGAAAAATATAATCAGAATTCACTCCTGTTCTGAAATGAATGAGTGTTCCCAGAAATGTCGATTCTTCTGTTTTTTCTTAGACATTTTTATTCCCCAGTTTTATTTTGCGGTTTTATTATGTGAACCTATTTTGCAGTTAATCCAAACTTTAAATACACTATATCAGAAAATCAGCTAAATCAAACTTGTTTTCTAAGATTTTATATATACAACTCTTTTCCGTGAAAAAAAATTTCTGATACGTACGTCACGATATACAGTTTGTTTTGTTAATGGACCGACAAACTCTCAGAGAGTTGGTAGTAGACATCAAGAGGAACAAAAATTGCAATGGAACATGGTGTCGCAAATCACGTTGAAAGGGTGAAAATCGCAAAAAAACTCATGCAGATTTCGACGTCATGCTAACGACAAAAAGTAAAATAATAACTACAAAACGATTTATTTGATTAATTATTACAAGAGTTGTTGGAAGTGGCGGCCGCTGACGTCATTGCGCAGTCTACAACGACGTAAAAACGATTTGCGGACGCACTCGAAGATACCGGGTATGCTTTTGATGTCTGCCGCAGCGACGACAATCCGCGCTATGTGATTCTCCGGTGTGTCCACAGGCATCGCATAAACGAGTGATTAAAGGTGACCCCATAGGAAAAAGTCACACTGATTGAGATCCGGCGGACGTGAAAGTCAAGCAACGGCTCCCGCGCGTCCAATCCACCTCTGGACTTCTCTGCATGCGTTTTTCGCCCTCTCAATGTGGTTTGCGACACTATGTTCCATTGCAATTTTTGTTACTCTTGATGTTTACTAACAACCCTCTGAGTTTGTCTCAGTCCATTAACAGAACACCCTGTATAGTATATTAGTCACGATCTTAGGGGGTTTTTTTTAATCTTACGCGTAGCATGAAAAAATGTGAATTATTTTTTATTTCTTGTAATTGTACCCTACACCCGCTCCTTTAATTTGTTAATTTTTTTTATAAATGGAAAAAAATGGTCATTTCAGAAAAATTAATATATATATATTTTTTTTGTTTTTTTTTAAGATCATTTGATAAAATGCTCGATGATTAAACGGTTAAACTTTAATCATTCAAACATTAATCAACTAAAAATGATTAAACTTTTAATGGACAAATCTTACAACATACATATGTTGTTTTAGTATTTATATTAATGACAGTGATTCTCTTAATTCTTAACCTGTGGAATCACGAGTTATGCAAAATATCATAATACAGTAAATTGAACAAAAATTTACATTACAAAAATATTTATTGATAAATGTGTTTAATTTTAATTAATAATAGAATTAAGCTTTTTTTACACCTAGTTCTGTCTCCGTGATAGCCAATTGATAATTTTACCTAAATGACCCAAAATCATCTGATTCAATTACCCTATTTTTTTCAGTAAATTATTCGCACGACTGAAACCTGATTTTACGAATAATGTACCGCGATAAATTCGACGAGTTGACAGACCCTTCCCCCTAATACATGGGTTTACAACTGGTGTTCAGCGGAACCCTGGGGCTACGTAAGAGCTTTTTAGGGGTTACGCGAATCAAACGTCACGGAACATTTAAAAATCCCGTATCCTGAAGAAATTTCATGTTACTGATATTGTTCTTCATTTTGAACATTGATGAATTTCGACTAAACTACTAATGAGGTTTCTTTCAAACCGAGCACATGGACAGTTTACTACCGAATGAGCTGTGTCGGAAGTGTGCATGTGCACGTTATAGTTTTGAGCTCGTATCTGGCGTTATGCGTGAATGTTTAGTGCTACCATCGATTTTTCACTCTTATTAGTGGAGTGTAATGATTGAATATTTTTGTACCGTTGTAGATCTGTTGCTCTCTGTGGTGAGAGTTTTGAACAAGCCTTGAAGTTGGGAACCACGGAAAACCAACTTCAGCCGACAACAACTGCGTCGGCCGGGGGGTTCCAGGGTCCTCACAATGCGAGTCCGTCACTATGACCACACAACCGAACAGCGGCAAAATAAGTCTGTTTTTTATTTTCAAATTTCGACGGAATTAGGACTAAGTTTTCTGGAACCACGAAGCTTACGTGAGCTTTACGGGACACCCTTTATACAAAAAAAAAATATTAAAAATTTGTTTGAATTTCGTGGAGCCGCCTCATAACCATCAAGAGTTCGGGAGCCTTTATGTTGGAAATTTCTGCCCAATAAAGACATGGGAAGAAGGATTTCACGAAAAAAATTCTTTTCGAAATTTGCATGAAAAATGCAATTAAAAGCCTTAAAATTAAAATTCATGGTTACGTACGCTGCAACTTGGGCCGTCTTAAGAGCATTATGGGGCCTTCGGACCATGTGCTTTTTCTGAAGGTCCTACCAGGCAAATTCTTGAAAATTTCAACCAGATCTCATTTTTGTGAGGCCCCTCTTTACTTGAGGCTCCTGGACCGTGCCCGTGTGCGCCCATGCCTTAAGACGGCACTGGCTGCAACAGCACCAAACTTGGAGAATATGTGGCACTAAATAAAAGGAAGGAGAAACTTCTATCAGACATTTTGTGATTTCATCAATTCAACTCAATTATGCGTGTTTCGTTACCTCAGCGGGGGTTGCAGTGAAATTATTTTATTTTCAACAGTCGAATGCCGCAGCCGCCCTTTGTGAGTTCAGAATCCGCCAAAATTTCTAGGAGATCCAATGCAAGGATCCACTTCCAGTGCGAATGTGAAACACACAAGTTTGACGGAACGAGATCGCTAGCAGCTCGGCCCGATAATGGTTGGAAACATATACCAAGGACACAATTAACCGCTTCGCTTACAAGGTTTTGGCGAGAAATTCGGATGACCTCAATTTGACGAATTGGCGAAAAATATGGTAACCTCGTCCCAACCTAACCGCACGTTAGAGAAAAAAGGAGTTGAGGGGGAAAAAACAAATGAAAGAATGAAAGGTAAACAGTATAATTACATAAGTGCAAATAAGAAGATAGAGATAAGAGAGTGTAATTATGTAGATTTCTCTTTTCACTCACCCAACCAGTTCTTTTTTGCTCTTATACGTATATAGTAGAAGGATACATCATATGTGGGGAAAGAGTCACTAATAATTGTATAGAAATAAAAGGAAGGTAAAAAGAACAACTTTCTAGAGTTACAACAAAGCCTGACGGTGATGAGAGAGGAAAGAAAACAGAGAGAACTTTTTTGACTTTATTTCAAAGGCATTTGGACGCATTATTATGTCGTTGATCGTAAAGTGGTTTCAGAAATTTCAACTGGAATATTTATTGATACAGAGAAGAGCAGTGCAGGTAATAATGCCCATGGCTTGCGCGATATAAACTTACTCTACGATATAGAAAGTCTGCCAGAAACGTATCCGGTTTTTTATTTGTACGAAATCATTAAGAGACTTAGGTGCGCCAAGTTCAACATATCCACTGCGTCAAGCAATTTACATTGCTCTCACATTTCTTGCCAGAGTGAAAGACGATGTTGCTTGGCCGTGCAAAATTCAGTGGGTATATGGGACGCATTTCTATCTAGATGGTCGCCTATACTGCCAACAACAAAAATTGTTGAATTTGGTCATCGAAATCGCCCTATGTCTTACGAAAAAACCTTTGACATTCACCAAAAATTACTATTTGGTGTAGCTTTGTATCAGATTTTATCTTGGACTATCCTTTTTTTGAAAATTTTACTTCAACAGGACACAGAAGTGCCGCGAAATACTGAAGTTTCATCATTCCACAACTTCAAAAAAGACAATTTCTGAACGAGATAACGTGAATGCAAGATGGAAAGACTCTTCACACAGCTATACCGGTGCTTCAGTTTTTAAAGAATCACTTTATTAGACATAAGAGTCATTAGTCGTTTCTTTCTTATTGAATTCCCTCCCTCTTTGTTCCCACCCAGATCTAACCTCATTTTATTTTATACCAGTGGCTCCCAAACTGTGGGTCGTAACCTCCTGTAGACCACGTAAAGGAGCTAGGTGGTTCGCGAAAGATTTTCCAAAAAAATTAAACTTCTTAATTAATATAAATTTATTTCAATTCTTTCGTAATGTAAAATAAATATATATCAAACCTAAAGCACATCTTTTAACACTTATCCGGGCTTCTTATCATCCATGTAAGCACTCATTACTACTACTTCACTATACACCAACTCTGGCCATATCGCTATATTGCAATTTACTGCCATTAGTGAGATGGGTTGGAAGTGAAGACGCTGTCTATCGGTGGTCGCCTCGAGTTGTAAGCACTCACTAGCATAGGCGGCGATACGTTGGGGGGGAGGGCGTCAAAGGTGGAGTCGACTGATCATATGTATATATGAATTGACATCATCATCATCGTGCCTCCCCCCCAGACTTCCTAGTCTATCTCCGCCTATGCTCACCAGTCATAAGTAAAACACACAACTAATAAATTAGAAACCTCCGGGATGTTTAGAAAAGAAAATCCTCTATTTAAATTGAATATCTTAATATATATTAAATAAATATTAATAATTAAATTTAAAAAGTCATTTTTTTTCATATTTGCAGACAGACTGTAAAATTTTAATTATTAGGTTTGACGAAATCATGTACTTGCAAAATTTGATGATACGAATCCCTGCAATTATTCAACTTTTATTTGTTATCAAACACAGGTTTATGTATATGCGTATGTATCCCCGTGACGTATCTCGATATATATAGGGCGTCCATAATTAAAAGACCCTATTTTAAAGCAGCCTACAGGCGAAACCAGTCATCAGAAAATTGCGAAATTTTGTGGTAGACTTCATGAAGTGATGGGAATTTGTTTCGGGGGAAAATTAATTGCACAAGTCACCACCAGAGGGCGTTTCACTTTGAATACCTGTAGTAAACATGTAAATTTATGTGATGTCACGCAGCCGCTGTTACAAAACCTAGAAACATTCGCGGAGATCTTTGTTTCTCAATGTGTTTGCTGTACAGTGACGATAATTTACGAGATCGCGCTGTCTTGGTTAGATTGTTTTACCAAAACAGCAATTCCGTAGTAACTGCTCCACGGAAATGTCGGAAGACAATTTCAAAAAGGTCCAATGAATGTTAGAAACCTTCGGAGTATGATAACGAAATTTGAAACCACAGGAACGTTGGCTGTTAGTCCTGGAAGAGAAATAAAACCCGTTTCTATAGACGCAGTACAGGAGGTTTCGCTTCAGGTGGAAGAGGACACAGCTTCAAATTCTCGTGGTAGCAGGCGCGTAGCACAGGCGTTGGATAGGACACGTTCAACTGTCCATAAGATCATGCGGAATATCCTCCGATATTACCCGTACAAACTTTCACTTGTGCAGCGGTTGCTTTCACATGATTATGACGCTCGACTCCGGTTCTCACTGCGGTTTCTAGCTCGCGTTGAGGTCGATTCAGAATGGCCTTGGAATATCCTCTGGACAGGCAAAGCGCATTTTCACTTGGATGGTGCAGTCAATGCTCACAACTGCCGAATTTGGGAACCAGAAAACCCACACGCTATCTTAGAGGTTCCGTTGCATTCATCAAAAGTGACGGAGTGACGGTATGGTGTGGATTTACTGCATCATTTATTCTCGGTCCCTACTTCTAAGGAATTACGTTCTACAGGTCCAGTCACATGTTCGATCACCGGGAAGCGATACTGCTTTGCAGACACAATCTTTATGCAAGACGAAGCTCCTCCACACATTGCAGTGTGAGTTAAGAATGTTCTTAAAATACATTTTACAGAAGAACGTGTCATCAGTCGGCACTTCCCTAATCTATGGCCTCCTCGATCCCCGGACCTTAATCCATACGATTTTTGGCTTTGGGGGCATTTGAAACGTCTGGTAAGTCGTGACAATCCAAGAACTTTACTTGACCTTAAAGGCAGCAGCATTTCACGCCACATGCTGAACACACACACACTTCGGTCAGTTGTGGAACATGCCATCTTGCGATTTTACATGGTATCTGAAAATGATGGCCTTCATGTTAAAGATGTTTTGTTGCAGTAACAATTGTAAAAGTGTTTAACGATTGTTAAAATTGTAAACGTTTGCCTAAATGTGTCATTTCTTAATAAAACGTCCTCTGGTGGCGACATATGCAACTACCCCCCCCCCTTCCTGAAACAAATCCCCATCACTGCACAAAATTTGGCTACTTTAAAATAGGATCATTTAATTATGGACGCCCTGTATATATAAGAATGTCAGTTTTTCAAAAAATTCGAAAAATGCAGAGTTGATTGTGCACGTATAAATAGTATTCATTTGAAAGATGCAGCCCCCCATCTATCGATTAAATTTTATCTGAAGTGTAAAAAAGGGTAGGGTGGGATCGCCAATAAAATTCTTGTTAAAAGGGCGGGGGGTTGCGCTTTAAAAGTTTGGGAACAACTGCTTTAGACTATGAAGATCTGATAATCTTAAGTTCAATATCCATCTTAGTGATGTTCCTAACTTGACAACCTGGAAATATAATTTTTTTTCATGGGAAAAGTGAAGGAAAAAAATTAGCACGGGCTGTCCTTCAAATAATGTTACATTCGGCAGCGGGAGAATTTTGTGTGTGCCCAGGATGCAATTCCTTGTCCATAAGAACAGTGGCTACATTCAAGAGAAACTTCAAAATCCTTTATAAAAGATGATGCTGCAGTTTAATATTGTCACTATATTTTACAAGTCTTTGAGCACTATGAAGCGTCCCATTTTCCCCCTAACCATATTTTTGAGTTATTATTTTTCCGCCTTCTCATGTCTTTATTAGTCCTTATAGGAAACTTTATGTCATTCCTGTTGTTAGATTGCTCAACAGATGGCTCCGAGTATTATCAGTTTTTATTATGGCTGACCTGCATGTTTTATGCTTTTTGATATAACACAGCGTTACAAATAAAAATTTTTTTAGTGCCTGGAATTTTTTAAATGATTTTGACTATATTTGGTGTGCTGATTTCAAATAGGAAAACAGTTTTTCTCTATCAGTTCTAGTTTTTGAGATTCGGCGTAGCTCAATTATGCAATATTTTAACATAGAGTAGTATATACACTGGTGTAAGAAATTAAGAGAATTTGCAGACTTGGTCGATTATTTCTAGAACTACTATACCGATTTTAATGAAATTTGAAATGTACATACATTGATACGATGCAAAACAAATAATCATTCAATAATTGTAATACACACGCATGATCGTGCGTAACACTCGTTTGAGTCGGAAGGTATAAAACAGCGGTTGCAGAATAAACAAAAAAATGGGTTAATAGATGGGTTAATAGGGGGTATGGTCCCCTCTTACAGATATACAGGTCTCGCAGTGTGATTTCATACTTGAAATAAGGCAGTTTATCATTTCCTGTGGCAATTGGTCCCACTCGTTCAGCAACGCTGTTTTCATTCCCTGGATGGTTCCCGGAGGGGGGTTGCGAGTTGCAATTGCCCTCCCCAGAGCGTCCCAGACATGCTCTATAGGGTTTAGGTCTGGAGATCTGGCTGGCCAATCCATCCGACGAATATCCTCACTCTCTAGAAAATCGTCGAGCAGAAGAGCTCTATGTGGCCTCGCGTTATCGTCCATTAAAATGAACTCAGGGCCAACTGCACCCCTGAAAAGGCGAACCTAGGGCTCCAAGATCTCATCCCTATACCTCACACTAGTCACAGTGCCTCTTTCAAAGACATGGAGAGGTGTGTGCCATCCAACATGATGCCTGCCCAGACCATTAAACCTCCTCCGCCATAATGGTCGATTTCGCGGACATTGGAGGGTAGGTAGCGGGTCCCTTGTTCTCTCCATATGAACGTATGGCGAGAATCGGTGTCGGCTGAACCGGGACTCATCAGTGAAGAGAACGGTCGCCCATTGATCCATACTCCAATTTCTATGCACCATGATAAACGGATTCTCCTGTCCGTAGAAGTGAGCGGGACGCAAACAGCAGGTCTTCTTGCAAACAACCCTCTCTCATGAAGGCTTTTGGAAACAGTCACCCTTGATACACGGGTTCCTGTGGCTGCATACAAGTCACGAGAGAGCTGAGAAGCTGTAGCACTCCTGTTATGGCTCCCTATAATCGACAAATGGCGATCTTCTCTGGCCGTCGTGGCTCTTGGCCCAGGCTTTCTCTCGATGGATCCGGTATCCTGGAACTGTTTCCATAAGTTACACACGACGCTGGGCGTTAAATTGAACTCTCTACAAATCTGGACTTGAGATTGGCCTGCTTCTAGCCTCCCCACAATTCGCCACCTCATTCCATCATCTAAACGTTGGTGGTTACTCATTTTTACTGTTACAATTTGAAATTAACCGATTGCTGCAAAATAACACCAAGAAATTCGCTGAGGTGTGCTAGCGAACGAAATGCGTCTTAACTTACGCACGCTTATAAAAACCTGTTTCTCTACTGGCTCCGCCTACACACACGTGTACGCTTACGTATTTGACGTACAAGATTTGCATTTTTGTCTAGAAGCAGTGGTTTTACATTCAGTTCAGTTCTTTTCATGAAATTCGATAAAATATGCAAATTCTCTTAATTTATTTCACCAGTGTAGTTACGTTTTTTTAAGTGGATTCGTTTTCCTCTGCTTTTTTCTTCCCTCTCCGTGTGTCCAAGTTAAATGTGTGTTGTCCGGCTTTCGTAACGCAATGGTCGTAGAACAATCCGGATCTAAATAAAGTTTTTTTAATCTGTTCAAGGATTTTTATTCCGCAAATCACGAACAACTACATAAATTATAAAGTTCTTTGTTTTGAGGGCTGAATAAAAGAAAAAATGACATCCAGTCGAAGAAGTTGTAATGATCATCCTGATGTATTTCGCTACAGACGTGGTGAGTACACCCTGAAACAGAACGGTAAAGTCATTTTTCTGATTTTGTTAAAAGAGCTTACCTTGGGTATTCTGGCGTTAGGCTTGGTGATCAAGATAAAGTTTGGAATCCACACACAGTGTGTAAAACTTGTACATAGCATGTATGACAGTGGACCAATGGGAAGAAAAGGAGTCTGAATGAGGTCAATACCTATTGCTCACTAACCAAAATGAAAGAGGAATACGATACTATCACTGTTCATAGTTTCACAAACATCAATGAGTAATTTGTGTGGACTTGAAAACGATTAACTTTTTCTTCTTGGTCAGCAAGGGGGCTACACGAAATATCATTGCTTCGAGCGCCCCATGGGATAGCGGAGCCTAAGAATACCACTGGATAGGAAAAGAGTTACCTACGAGAGAGAACATGATTGTTGGAGAAAGAAATGTCGTTCGTGAACCCTTAGCCAGACGAGACAGAATCATCTCGCTTCCGTTGTGTATAGAGCAAGGGTTAATGGAACAGAGTTCATGAAAGCTCTTGATCACAGGACAGTCCTTGCTTTGCATACATAGGATAAAAAATGTATGAAATAAGTACAGAAAAACTTAAATCTGGAATTTTTGATGGTCCTCAAATCAGACAGCTCATAAATGATCCTCATTTCGTAGATTCCATGAATGAGTCGGTGTGGATCTGTCTCATTCATGGTGTCCTTGTTGTCAAGAAATTTCTTGGCAACCACAAGGCTGAAAACTATGTTGAACTAGTCAGCAGCATTCTCAACAACTTTAGAGACCTTGGTTGTTATATGAGCATAAAGGTTCATTACTTGCACAGCCACTTGGACCGTTTCCTCGAAAATCTAGGTGATACTAGTGAGGAACAAGGTGAACGATTTCACCAGCATATAAAAGCAATGGAAGGCCGATACCAGGGCAGATGGGATACTCATATGATTACTGTTGGAAGCTGTAAAGATACCGTGTAAACAAAGTTCACTTAAGAATTCCAAACAAAAGAAACTTTCGGAGTGGAAAAAATAACTTTTCCTGTTGTTTTTATCTGATTTTTTTTCATTTCTCATTTTTAATTAAGCTGTTAAGATTTACAGGAGTGTTGCTGTGCTTTTTCTAATCAACTGAAAGGATAAAAATTAATTAAGCAGTTTTTTCCTTCAATTTAACGCCTATAGCCTAAGCCTAATTTAATGCGTTAACGTGAATAACGCTATTTTTATACCTCACAAACAAGAGCTGGTGGTCGAAAACTAACGTCATATTCGTTTTCAGCACATGAAATACACATAAAGTTAGTTAAATAAACTCCGGCACCAAAATCACTGTTGCGCAGTGTAATATACAGGGTGGTAACTATATATCGACCGCCCAATAATTATACACGTGATTCCTTGTGAGAAACTAATGCAGAAAAGTGTTTTCCATTTTCGGATCGGACGAATATTAAGTGAATTATAAAGTTCTGAAATTTTGTGAAGCGTCATTTTTCTAACGGTCAGTGCCAAAACTCCGAATGAAGTACATTTCTCCGCCAGCCGCGGGTTGTCACTGGCGTTTTGTTGAAAATTAACTGAAATATTCAATCCCATTATATATAGAAGCCAAGATCTGCCCTTTTCCTTCACGATTGGCCTTTTTTTCTCTCTGTGTACTGTGATATCATAACCTTGTTCAATCGGAAACATTTAATCAATCAAACTTATACAAATACAAATACAACGCCACAACAGGCAAAATGCCCAACGAGGTGGCTGAGAAAAAGATGCCCATAAAAATATGGATGTAAATGGTAGCAACTATATATGGATGTATGGTAGCAACCCAATTAAAAATGAATTAATAAAAATTATAAACAATATATACACGTGATAAAATATTTTACAATGCCCATAAAGAATACTTATGGTTGTCTTATTCTAAGCATGGATAGCTCCTCGATTTACCCCAACATGTTTATCGTATTTCTTTTTAAACGTGTCAATTGTGTTACAATTTACTACCTCCGGGGGTAAGCTATTCCATTTATTAACAACCCTATTAGAGAAAAATTCCCTGCGACACCATAACCTTGCATTGTCCCTCACCAATCGATACTGGTGTCCCCTTGTAAAAGCAGTCGATTGGCGGTGTACTAAAAGTTCATGGTCCATCCTACCCATCCCATTGAAAATTTTGAACACTTCGATCATATCTCCTCGACACCTGCGTTCATCCAATATAAATATAGTTATGTTTAATATGTTTATATGTAAACATATATTATGTTATGAATTGACTTATTCAAAATAAATTTTGGTTTCGGATTTTTTTATAGATTACACTACTCAATACTGATATTGGTCTAAAAAAGATTTCAGTGGTTTTAGGGTGCTTTTGTGGCACTGATTCCTAATCTGATATTGGTTTTGTCAGATCGTCTCTAGTTTTTGGGATGAAGTGAAAGTTGAACTTCAATGGCAATACTATAAGCCAGGTGCAGATCTATGCACCTCTATCTATCCCCTCTCTAAAGTAAAACGCGAAAATTCATGAAATGTTCGGAACTTTTATATGATAATATGGCATTTTTCAAACAGTCCTTTGAAAATTGCCTGTATAAACCTTTTTAATTAAATAAAAAATTCAAGAAAACGTGACTTAAAAATAAGAAAAAACAGTACATTTTTTCAAAAAATTCGTGTTAGAGAGTATATAACTCATTTTATTTATTATTATTATTTGTAAAATCATCCCTCCGAACAACGAGCTCTGGATCCGCTCATGCCACAAGTAACATGCAAATCACATTGAAACTGTGCGAAATGTAAATCATTAATAAACTTAATATGAATGCATAAAGATCACTGATGTCTGGTAATGATGTGTTGAATAAAATAGGAAAGTAAATAAAAAAGTTCAAAGAAGAATTTCCACGCAAAAAATTAGTGGCTGCAGACTATATTGATATTATGCATTATGAAACGAACACCAGTTTTGAAATCAGACCCCAATCTTACCCTAAAATCATTAAAATTTCCTTTGGGACCATGAAATTTTTTTTTCTGGCCTAAAAATTAGGCTATTTTAACCTTCTCACAAACGTTCAGTTTTATGGTAGTTATTAGAGCCAATGTATTATTAGAAAAACTAATTTTGAAGAATAACACTTCATCCCTTTCAAAAATTTTTAAGGGTAGTTCAGCATATAATATTCTTGTATGCTGGATGCCATAAAATTAGAAATTATAACCAAAAAATATATTAATAAATAAAATAGATTCGGTACTTTTTTTTTCTGGAGAACGAAACAAAATGATTAACGCTTATCTATAACCTCTGTAAAGCTGGCTGCAAAGAACATATTCTGTGATTGATTAGTTTTAAAAAAGTATTTTTCTCCTGAAAAGGGAGAAAAAAAAACCTTGTTTTTATATCTCTTCCGTTTTCTGGATTTCTGTGCAGGGATTAATGTATTTTTAATTGCCAGAAGTCATGGCAAGGAGTAAAAAACCATTCTGACTCTAAATTCTGTAGGAAATTTTGAAGTTCTTATTTGTTGTTGTTATAGGTCTGAAAATACTTAAATATGAAATACGAGTGTGTGTGTAAGAAAGTTCAAAAATATCAAGATGACATAGACTGCAGACGTCTATGTCAAGGCCACGTGCGACAAACATCTGAATGGACTCATCGATTTTTCTCAGTCGAATTCCATGCGCCATCCTGCCGTTTAAAAATACATATCAAGACTTATTCAAAAGAAAGTTCTCGAAGATTTATTTTCATTTTTTTTTCCTTCAAGCACATAATGTTTACTCAATTCTCACAAGTTTATTTAGCGTACCAAGTCAGACGTTATCTCCAAAGTTCAATGCAGCAATGCCCTTATTATAATAAAACAGTACTGTATACAATGTGAGGCAAGATTTAGAATTTTTTACATTTCATAGGAAAATATATTAATTTATGCAATATTTTAAGCCCTAGGCCTATAAAGAGAACGTGGTTGAATGAGACATAGATATTGCTTGATAGTATGCAAAAAACTAGTGATAGTGGAGGAGTTGACAATCTAACTGGGGAGGTTGTTCCATTCACCAATGGTATGAGGAAAGATGTATTTAAAGCAGTCAATGAAAGCAAAAATAGGCTTTATTTTAAGGGGATGATCGAGTTTTATACAAATACAAGGCCACAACAGGCAAAATTCCCAGCGAGGTGGCTGAGAAAAAGATGCCCATAACAAATATGGATGTCATATATTTATAAAATACAGAAACTTCCAATTAAAAATGCAATTATGAAAACTAAAAACTATAATATGCATGATATAATATTATACAATGCCCATAAAAATATTTAGGGTTGTCTTCTGAAGATGTGGGATGGTTTGGCTGAAATACTTGAAGCATCAAAGTTAAGATGATCATGAAAAATCTTATAAAGCAGGGTTAGTCGAGAAATAAGACTAAGAGTAAAGGGTGGGGGGGGGGAGATTAAATTCGTTTTTAAGTTCGAGCACGGAAAGAAAAGGTGACCAACAGTCGTGGGTGAAACGGGTGGATTTATTTTGAATCGATTCGAGTTGGTCTATATTACTGGAGGTATAGGGGTCTTAGATTTCAGCGGTGTAGGAAAGTACGGGAGAGATATAAGTTTTTTTGGTAGCAGCGTAGTCTGATATCCCGTGAAATGTTTGAGGTTGCGGTGGAGGAAGAAAAGTTTGTTGAGACATTTCTGGAAGACGTAATCAACATGTTTGTTCCAACGTAAGTCAGCTGAGAACATGACGCCGAAGTGTTTAATTTCATAAATTTGGGATATGGTTAAAGTATTAATTAAGTAAAAGCATTCACACACAAGAAGAAGTAATATACTGGTAACTCTCTCATGAAAACTGTTTTTGAAATATTGATAGGCATCTTCTATGGTGAACACCAGTCAGAGATAGAAGCCAGATTATGTTGGAGAAGTTCTTGATCAAACTGTTGGTGAATGATGCGGTAAATCACGCAGTCATCTGCGAAGAACCTAGTGGTGCAGTTGAGGGATTCAGGAAGGTCATTTATGTAAATCAAGAATAATAACGGGGAGAGGACCGATCCCCTGAGAAGTACCAGACTTTAAGGAGGCTGATAGGGAGTTATGGTCCACAAACTGTTTCCGATATTTTAGGGAAGCTTCCACCCATTTAATCGATCGTACGTTGAGGCCAAGATAAGGGAGTTTCAGGAGAGTTTGTCATAGGTAACTTCATCGTAAGCTTTAGAGAAATCAAGGAAAATGACATCAGTTTGAAGTTTTTATCGATGGCTTCCGAGAGGTCGTGGATGAAGAGGGTCAGTTGAGAGGTAGCAGAGGCGCCGACATGAAGAAAATATTTTGGGGGGGGCTGAAAGTTGCTGGTCGTCCCGTATATACGGGACTCAAGTGCCTACGTAGGAGAAGAAAGATGCATTGCATTGTTTTTTCAGGAATTATTCGGGAAGCTCAGCTCCCTTACAAAATTTATTGGGGGGGGGGGCTGAAGTGGAGTCAGCCCTTAGGTTCCGGAACTTATGAGAAGTAGTAGAGAGGGCTTTTCTGCAGCCGTGTTGATTGGATAACGATTTCTTTTGCTAAAATGTGTTTTGAAGATTTTACAACAGGAATAGTGATTGCTATAGGCCTAAAGTTAAGGGGATTCGAAAGTGGACCTGATTTGTTGATCATTGATCATTTTTGTCGCACCACGGTCATTTTCTGCACACGAGGGCTAATTAGACCGGGACCTACAATTTATTGCCGATTCCGAACGGCAGGCTTGTTTTTTATACTCGTCGAGAGGTTGGTGCGCTAACCCCTCGATGGGGGACTCCCTGCGGTAGTAATTTTTGCTGCGGTCATGTCGCCATTTTTGTTGTACCCCCTGTGTCAGGAAAGTTTTCTGACGAGGACGAACCGGGTATCGAACTCGCGATACCTCTAAACATCCTTTGGTACTTTAGGCGAGTATCTTACCGACCTGGGCTACCGCGCCCGACCTGATTTGTGGTTTGGAATAATTTTATTGGTTTTCCAATCGTTGGGGAGGATAGCAGCATTTAGAGAAACATTGAACAAAATTAAAAGATTGTCGGAGCACAGAATTTAGGAACGGAATTTGGGATGTCGTTGGGGTCTACAGAATAAGAGGTTTTAATTTTTTTCAATAATTTTAGAATACCCTCTTTGGAGAAAATATTGGGAGTGAGTTGTGTATAGAGTCAATAATAAATAAATATTAAGGAGGGGAGGTTTCTATTCAGAAAACCGAGCAGAACGCTAAATTGAATTCAGCAGCCATCTCTGAAGGAGAGGATATATCTTTATTTGAACTTTTGAGGGAAGTGCCAACAGATTTAGATCTAAGGTAACTCCAAAACTTTGTTGGATTAGTTTTAAATAATGGGGTAGGGAATGAGAAAGGTATTTGGTCTTTTGGGCAGAAATAGTTAATTTAAAGCTATCAATAAATTAAGCTATCCATTCTTAGAATAAGACAACCATAAATATATTTTATGGGCATTGTATAATATTTTATCATGTGTATATATTGTTTTTAGGTTTATAATTGCATTTTTAATTGGTTTGCTGTATTTTAGAAATATATGACATCCATATTTGTTATGGGCATCTTTTTCTCAGCCACCTCGTTGGGCATTTTGCCTGTTGTGGCGTTGTGTTTGTATTTGTAAATGAGGTCCTGAGATTTTGGGTGGAGGCTGAAATCATAGATTTAAGTGAATTGGATTTGTTGGTTTTATTCCTGAAAGCAATACGGCAAATTTTTCTCTTTAGATGAATAATATCTTTGGTAATCCACGGAATAAAAAAATGCTTAGGGATACTTTTTTATAATTGGAACTGCAGCTAGGCATTTCTAGATAATACATTTGAAAGTGGTCCAAAGGGTGTGAATGTTGTTTGACGAGGATATGGCTAGGAAATCATTGAAGTGGGAGCGTATAATATTTTTCATTAGTGGGTAGTTTTCTTTGTTGAAATTACGTTTAGGGGGCGAGTTTGTAGGAAGGATAGAATGCAAGAGGGAAAAATCAATGGGATTTTATGGTCTGAGCAGCCTTCGAAAAAATAGAAATGTTAAGGATTGGGATCGGATTGGAGGTAGCAATAAGGTCTAAGGTAGAACAGGAGTGAATGGTGGTTCTTTATGGGTTCCAAGATGGATTGGACTAAGTTAAATTTAAGGAAAATATCAAGAACTTTGTTGTAATTCGGTGTTTGTTGTAATAATTTGTTTAATTCGGTGATTGCCCGACAGAGATATCATATTTTTCTAGTCGATATCGGGAAGATTCTAGTCTCCAGAGATAATAAGAGAATGTGTATTAGAAAACCTTTCTAGAGTTATTTTAAGTTGCTCAAATAAGTGGAAGTCTGAAGAGGGGGGGGAAATAGATAGTAAAGAGAGATGACAAGTGGGAAGCAGTTTGGATGGCGAGGTCAGAATCTAGTGGAATTTCAGTTAGAGGAATATAAATATTGAAGATATATATATATATATGACCCCCAGAATTTCTATCTTTTCGGAAAGCATTGTAATAAGGTGGCAAAATTTCAGAATTAGAAACGGTATTTTGTAACCACGATTTTGTAACTCCCAGAAAGCGGGAATTATAGTATTAAAATGCAACGTTATATACAGGATGATTGTAAATTCATGGGACAAACTTGAAGAGGTGATAGAAAACTCTTAAACAAGCATTTTTGGTCATGGAATGTGAAATCGAATCGCAATAGCAAAGGCGCTAGAAGGTGTTTTTGAAGAGTGCACAACAGCACTTCGCCAAAAACAAATATCATATTTTTCAGACGGATTTGCTGAGATACGTGATATTAACCACTCGAGGGTGCGGATGCACCTTCGGATTGGATTAGAGTTTGTTTTTTATTGGTGCAAGGACCATCAAGGTTGTGATGAGTCAAACATTACTAAGCTGTACAGTCACTTGTGGTGGAATAGTAGCGTTATCCGGGTTGCAATATGAGAAGACGTACCACATTACAATATCCTGCACAGTCAAATGGTTGATTGTACTTATTGCAGCAAATCCGTCAGAAAAATATGATATTTGCTTTTGGTGAAGTGTTGTTGTGCACTCTCCCCAAAACATCCCCTACTGCCTTTGCTATTGCGATTCGACCACATATTCTATGATCAAAAATGCTTTTTGTAGATGTCTCATATCAACTTTTAATTGAAGTTTGTTCCATGTATTTAGAATCACCCTGTAGTTATATGGAAATTGCTTAAAACAGCGCTTTTCAACCTCTGGTCCGTAGACAGTCTTGATAAATTAATTCCAACTGTCTCGATAAACTAGCAGGCAGTCTTAATAAATTAATTCTAACTGAATGAAATACTATTCAATTCTTGTCATTGATATTAGTAATAGTTTATGGGTTTCTAATATAAAAAATTGACTTTCAGACTAAGAGTAACCATATCTCATCGGGAAAAACAGTTGAAATGACGATCCTAAATACAGTAGCCGAAAAATGTCATTTTTGAAAAATTTGCCAATTATTATTAAAAATGCTAATTCGCGGGGTATAAAAGGCCATACAAATCGCAGTAAACAAAAAGGATTTTCATGGAGAAAACGTTCAGCATGACAAGATGACCATGTTTCATCGCCGATTGTCACCAAAAACGTTGCTATAACTCTGCAAAATCACCTATTGTTGTTAAAATTCCAAAAATATAAATGGACTACTGGAGATTGTAGTGAATCGTAATCTACAGTAGTTTAGGGAAAAATGTTTAAACAATGTCAATATGCGAGGATGATGACGTTCTCCGCTATCCATACAAAGGTTTTTAACAGCTGGCTGACGCGAAGATATATTTTGGAAAGAGAGAAAATTCAACTGCCCTTGCGGGGGAATCGAACCCACGCCCTAGACCACTAGACTACAGAGGCAACGAATGTTACAATCTTCGCCCATGTACGGGCCCGTTCAGTGCACCCGAGCTCCAAGGAAAGATTCAGATATTCGTTGCCTTTGTAGTCTAGGGCGTTCACCCGGAAAGTGAAAGGACGTGGGTTCGATTCCCCGCAGGGGCAGCTGAATTATCTCTCTTTCCAAAATATATCTTCGCATCAGCCAACTGCTCTCAAAACCTTTGAATGTCAATATGTAATGAGTACTTTTAAACTATGACCATGATTATCACAAAAAATTACGTCATAAAAATCATCTCCATTCATGATTTTAGTGAAGATTATAAATTCAAATACCTCGTTTTAAAAAACTGTATAAAGGAAGTCAATCAAAACGACCAAAAATACGCGAAAATACGAAAATGTCCCGTATCACTCATGCAGTAAATCAGTGGTCCGAATTTTTTCAGACACATTACTGTTTTCGGGCACAGAAAGCCACGTATCTTCAAGTTTTTTTGGAATAAATTATAAATGTTTTGCGTGAATTTTTATAGTCATTCGGCAGATACAAATACGGTATTTCAGTTAATCTCAAAGACACCCGAGTAATGCAGCGATAAGATGCTCATGTAGATTACCGTCAAGGTCCACGGGTTCGAATCCGGGGGAAGAACATCAAAGACAAGTACTTTACCTACCGAACCGCGGATTTGGTAGGTACTGCCGATATAGACGGCACCTTCATTTCCCACCCAACTCCACCAGTTTGGAATTACTGTACTGGGATATGACTGGATTTGGTGCTTGGTAAATTACCTGTTGTCGAAAATCCCGGAGTTTATCCTTACCAGTAGCTAATTTCTTTTCTGCCCACCCGGTATATTTAGGTATAAAATAATATTTACTTTTTTATCAACCTAAAACCGTAGGAAACAAACGCCTGGTTCCCATTGGACAGACGAAACAAATGTTTTTAAAGCAGGATTCAAAGATTGCAATCTACCAATTTGTTATCTAATGCTGTTTCTTCGAGCCTTTACGGTCCAACAAACATCGACATTCAAACAATCATTCGGTTCACATGCCATATAAGTGAACAGAAATGAACAACAAAAGATTTTAAACAATGCCGAATTCGTAAAATCGAGACGATTCCAATGAATTCCGCAAAAAACTCACATAAAACTGAAAAAACAGTGAAAATTCTATTATTTTTCCTACGATGTTCGTTGTCTAGACAGCGTTTTGTTTTGTTTGTTTTAAAACACAAGAAAGGTTCAGAGATTTTCGGAATGTTTTTAATTTTCTAAGGGACATGAGTGAAATCATGTCCCACAGAAAATATAGAAAATATATTTCTATACATTAGATTAAAACAAAGAGAAAAACTATCATTGACGCGTATCTCTGAAAGTAATCCATAAGAGATTTATGAGTTTTCTTCCTTTTTTTTTATATCTGAATTATTGAAATATAGGAAAAGAAAAATTCCACACGTGATTTATGAGTTTATTGGTTAGATGGACGTCCTATAAACTATTAATGCGGCGAGAAAAATGGATCTTCGCGTAAAAAAATAAAAATCGACCCGAAAAGAATTTTTTTCAAGATACCGTACCAAATGAAAAATATGGAAATAATACCGTCAATATGTTTTAGCCTTAAAGTGAATTTTACAGTAAATAATTTTACTTGCATAAGACGGCCATAATCTTTTTTCGTTGTCAGTGCATTATTAATTATTAGTTTTTTTTTTCCTTTCGTTATATGTTTTTTTATATTGGGTTGCTGTATTTTGGTTATATTTGACATCTATATGTTTTATGGGCATCTTTTTTCTACCACCTCGCTGGGAAATTTGCCTGTTGGGGCTTTTGTGTTTGTATTTGTACTTATGATAATTTCGTTCAAGATACTGAACATTTTAGTTATTCCTATGTATTAATGAGAAATTTACAGTCATTACATATGCTACGGTAAATTTGTTGTTATGCATGAGTGCCGAGCATTTTGGTAAATTTGATAAATATCCCTGAATTAATCACTTTTACCGGCAACTATGCACAGTACCCAAAAGTCGTTGGTAAATTTAATAAAGACTAAAAAAGTTATAACTTTTACCTATGGTTATGCATAATACCCAAGTGTCGCGTCGCGTCGTTGGTAAACATGATAAATCGTACTATATTATATACATGATAATTCTTACATGTATTGTACCATTATATCGGGGTACGATCGTAAACCTTGATATCTTGGGGTGAGAGAAAAAGCAGTCTATATCTCTACTGTTCCACCTGGGAGCCATTTGTTGTAGTTAAGAGAGGCTACTCATGCCTCTACTTTAGCGCCTCACGCCACAACATGTAAATTAAGGAAGACAGGGTCGTGTCTCCATTGGTGTAGATGGTAGCATGCTTGCCCGGTTTGCAAGTGGACCTGGTTCGAGTCCCGGTGGAGACCAGATGACTTTTCTTTCCCAGTTCACCTTGGCATAATATCCAGAAAATATCTGTTTCCTTGATCACTTTTACCGACGATTATACAAATACAAATACAACGCCACAACAGGCAAAATGCCCAACGAGGTGGCTGATAAAAAGATGCCCATAAAAATATGGATGTCATATATTTAAAAAAAAAAAAACAGCAACCCAATTAAAAATGCACTTAACACAAATTATAAACAATATATACACATGATAAAATATTATACAATGCCCATAAAGAATACTTATGGTTGTCTTATTCTAAGTATGGATAGCTTCTCGATTTACCCCAACATGTTTATCGTATTTCTTTTTAAACGTGTCAATTGTGTTACAATTTACTACCTCCGGGGGTAAGCTATTCCATTTATTAACAACCCTATTAGAGAAAAATTCCCTGCGACACCATAACCTTGCATTGTCCCTCACCAATCGATACTGGTGTCCCCTTGTAAAAGCAGTCGATTGGCGGTGTACTAAAAGTTCATGGTCCATCCTACCCATCCCATTGAAAATTTTGAACACTTCGATCATATCTCCTCGACACCTACGTTCAACCAATGCAAACATATTCAAAAAATGAAGTCTCTCTTCATAACTCAAGCCCTGTCTGCCAACAAGGACACGCGTAGCTCTTCTCTGCACCCCTTCAACCAAGTCTATGTCCCTCTGTAGGTATGGTCTCCAAAACCTTACAGCATACTCCAGTCCAGGACGAACTAATCCTTGAAAAAGCGGAAGAATGACTTTAGGGGAACGCGAAGAGACCTTTTTGAAAATGAGACCAAGCATTCTATTTGCTTTTTTGACCACCGCTGAACAATGTTCAGAAAACCTAAGTCGCTCGTCAATGAGAATTCCCAAATCGGTGACTCTAGTTGCATCCGGGATAGTGACACCATTCAACTCGTAAGAGAACCATGGGTTGTTCGAACCAAAATGAGCAACCATGCACTTATCAACGCTAAACGTCATGCTCCATTCATTTGCCCATGCTGCAATCCTGTTTAAGTTGGTCTAGAGTAATTCCCTATCGCTTTCATTCCCGAACGCATAGTACCCAAGCGTCATTGGTAAATTAGATAAATTTCCCAAAATTAATCACTTTTACCAGCAAAAACACATAGCACCCAAGCGTCGTTGGTAAATTTTATAAGTACTAAAAAAAATTATCACTTTTATACCGGTGATTATACATAATGCCTAAGCGTCGCGTCGTTGTTAAACATGATAAGCCGTGATATTTGATATATATGACACACGATAATTCATACGTGTATCATTGCACCATTATAATCGGGATATGATCGTAAAGTTTGTTATCGTTATATCGAGGTCAACTATATTCATCACACATACTCGAGTCATTTGGATTTTTTTTCATATTTATCAAATTCATCAAATTCACTAATTACACTAGGGTATTATGCATAATCTCAGATAAAGGCGATAAATTTCAAGTATTTATTAAATTTAGCAACGATACTTGGTTATTATGCATTTAACGAAACCGATTAGATGTCTTAAATTAATGTACTTATATACAGGGTGATTACTTAATTCTCACTGCCAATGGTGGGGCCCAGATTCAACAGGGAAAAAAATACTCGAAAACTTTCATTTATTTCTTATATATTAATTATCAATTTTGATAATTTCTGAAATAATTCTTTTCCACCAAGTGTGAAAAAGTTTTGATTAATTACTGATTAAATTAATTAATTTTAATCAGATTTTTTTAATTATTTATTTCGGCAATCTGAAATCATTTTATTTCTCTATATATGTTAAAATCATTTCTTTCGTAATTATGTTATTATTCTTTATTGTGATTGCAAAAAAATTTCTATCAGAAAATGCGTTAATTTTACATGAGTTAATTTTTTTAATGAGTTAATTTTACACTAATTCTGAAATTATTTGTTTCAAAAATTTTAAAATTATTTGTCTCGAAAATTCTAAAATTATTTGCATCAAAAATTCTAAAATTATTTGCATCAAAAATTCTAAAATTATTTGCATCAAAAATTCTAAAATTATTTGCTTTAAAAACACTAAAATTAATACTTTCAGTAACTATAAATTATTTCTTTCAGCAAGTAAAATTTCATATTCCAATTAAAATATTTCATTAGTTCTAAGTTTTCATCAATTTGTTCCGCAATTATTTCTTTCATTAATTCTAGAATTTGTTTTGAAATTTGAAATTTAATTAACACATCACGACAAATACAGAGCACAAATACACAAAAAAAACACATATTACATTCCAATATTAACCCAAGGATCATACGATCCGTCCACGGTTCATTAATTGATAATATTTGGCAACAGACCAACCAGGTAAAGAACTGCACTCATATCTTGACTTGAGTAGATAAAAATTAGTATTCGCTATGCTTGCACTTTGAGAAATTGATGTCATTAATTTGCAACCATAAATTTATCACGCTCACTGAAATTTAAAATTCATCAGACTACAAAAAAAATATAAATCAGTCAAATATAAGATATCCAAACAAATAAGAGTGAGAAAGACATTGCATTCTACTTGTTACTCAAGAAATTTTATTGATATCATAAGTTAGTCATAGTTTAAATTTTTTAATACATTTTTCGGATTTTATATCATGATTTAGATTATTATATTCTTTAGGTGCGATATATAAAAACTGTTTCTGTATTATGGTTTTATGTGGTTTTATCACTTCGTATTGGATTCCAGCTCTCCTTGTTTGTCTCACTATTTGCTTTAATTTGAACCATGCAGGGTTTTTCTGGATAAATAAAATTGTTTTATAAAGATAAAGTTTCTGAGTATTAAATCTGTAGTCATTATTGCAGTCCTGGATCATGAAAATTTTTTGGGCTACATTGTTGTGATTACTTTCTGCAATGAGATTCTAACCATGTTAACATTAGTCTCGTAGTCACCACCCCAAACTGTGATAGCATATCGTATAACCGGCAGTACCCAAGCGAAATAAATTGATCGAAGAAAGACTGGGGAGACAATATTTTTTAATGTATGGTTTCTGATGTTGATAAACTTTAATTTATTACTTATAGCTACAGCTTGGGGTTTCCACACATTTAAGGTTTTTATTGAAGATAATACCCAGATAATTAAATTCATCCGTTTCTGAAATTTGTTCGCAAGCACAATGTTCCCATGGGCAGCCATTTGTATGACACCGAATTATGATAGGTTCTCTGTTTTTAGTTGAGTATAATTGAAAATGAATGAATTCGGTTTTCTTTAGATTAAGAGTTAGTTTATTGAAATTTAGCCAGTTTGAGATTATTGAAATATCAGATTCCGCTTTAATTTTGAGAGTTGTTTGATTTTGATCAGAGATAACTATTGTTGTATCATCCGCATAACTTATGATATTGCCATAAGTTTTTCCAATGTTTTCAACCATTTTCTGAAAATGGATCAACGGGCCACGAAAAACGGGACATGCGTTAAAGACCCGTCCTAGAAGCTTAGAAAAAGTATCCAAACAACGTGTTAAACTCGCATACATTATTTATATTGCAAGGGTTTGTTTACTTATTTAACATATCAAAATTAGGTTTTTATCCGATCACTCTGTGCTCAAAAACCCAATTAGAAAGCAGTTACCCAGTTTATCCTGAGACCAACAAAAAAAATTTCCATGTTTCTAAGTGCAATACTCGCAGAGATATTTGAATTCAAAAATCGGAGAAAAGTTGAGAAAGAACAGCATAAACGAGGGAAAGAAGCATCATCCGTAAGTTTATGCTGTTTTTCCCCCAACTTTTTCCCGTTTTTTTAAATTAAAATATCTCACCGAATACAGCACTTGGTAAAGTGGAGTTTTTTGGTTGGCCAAAGAACCCGGTTACGTATGCCCGTTAAGCATGCAAACAGATATATTCCAAGCTTCTTCATCGCTCTTTGACTGTTTTTGGAAGTTCTTTGTGTTCCACGTGCTTTACTTTAATCGGTTCTTCCACGCTCATCTTGGAAAATTCAAAGAAAGCATGGGTGCTTACCCAATAGAGCACCTTCACCAAAGAAGTCTAGACTTTGAGCATCTATATGTCGCGGTAAAAGCCAAAAGACTGGTAAAACCTGGGATTTGCCGGTAAGACCTAGGTTTTACCCAGGCGAGTTGGTAAAAGCCCGAAATACGCTTGTGAACGGTTTCATTTGAGTTTTGCCAAGTCAAAACCTATTTTTAACGAATCAATTAACCTTCATGAACTCATGACTTCCTGCCGCTTATTAATTACTTAATAATTATAATTAGTTAATTAGTGCGCTAATTAATAATTAGCAAATGAATTAACTAACCAACATGAACTTATTGGTTCCTGACGCTGATTATGTTTGTCACAGTTATCATAAATTTATTAATTGATCGATTTAAAGATCATACTGTTCGGAGTAAATTAAACAGCCCATTTTCTTAATGGATCAATTGATCATATTGTTAAAAATTCACGTATAATTTCTAATTAATCAATTATGATGGTTAATTAATTTATTGCAGTGGTGAGTTACCAATTTTTTAATTAATTTGATTAATTCAATTTGTTAATTAGTTATATGGGGTCATGACAAAATAATAATCGCTTAGTAAAGAGCTAATAAGTTCATGTTGTTAATTTGTTGTCAAGTTTGTTAATTCATCATTTGTAAACTACTGATTAACTATACTTATTATCTAATTATAATTAGTAATTGAGCGCCAGGAACATAATATAGTGATGATGGTTAACTGATTCATCAAAAACGGGCTGTGACTTGATAAAACTCAGTAATGAAAACGTTCACAAGCGTATTTCGGGCTTTTACCAACTCACCTTGTTAATACCTAGGTCATATATAAGAAAGAACACATGGAAAATATCGTGGCAATTAGTTTTGAGAGCAAAAAAGGGGGAATGTAAATTGAAAATGGAAATAAAAATGGCAAAGCTCCATTGTTTTCTAAATTCAAAATTTTATTTTCAGAATCTAATTTAATTTCCTGTGAAACGTCTAGGTACGTGACATATTTTAAAAGTTATTTACAGTTTTTAAAATTATCAGTACGAAGAGTTGTTTTTTTTGTCATTTTCAATATTCCAGTCACTCAATCAGCGAATGGTAAATGACTCACAAATATCGATCTCCTCACCACAAAAACGAAGTTTAAAGAAAAAAAAATTACTGTATTCAGTCTTTCTGAGTCGCAAACCAGTGGGAAATGTGGTCTGCTAACCAAGAAGAAAAATCATGTTACGCATAGTATAATTAATAAAAATGATATAACAATACCACATTTCAAATAACTATCACGTGAATGCCTAGTTCTCTCTTTTTTGAGCGAAGAAACAAAAAAAAATTTCAATATCTGTAAAAAAGCACAAAAAACTGAAAACACAAAGAATACCTAGTAACCTTTTATTTTATAAAAGTCTTAAATGTGAATCGAAAGTAAAAATCTAATTTGGGATCAAATTAACATGTTTTTTAACATCTTGAACTTGCGATGTTTAAAAAATGTGTACTAACTGTAACTGTTGTTTTTAGTGCAGGATGGGTATTATTACCGTGAAAACAACTTAAGGAAGGAAATAAAATTTGGAATACTTTAGTTCCGCAAAGTTCATTTGAGTTTTGATGGTTGTTTTCATATCATAATAGTTAATATTACACTGAAAACAAATTTACGGAAATTAATTAATTTTTACCAAGTTCATAGATAACAGCAAAAATTGAAGAAACTTAACAATATTAGGTAATTTTGAGACCTGTCCCAAGTTTAATAAGATTTTTATTTACATAATAGGATATTGATATATACAGTGTGATTTAATGGTTTCCCTTGCCGCATTTTATTGGGGAACCCTTGTTCCTAGAGGTATACTTTCAATTAGAAAAAAGTATCCAAATAGCGTGTTAAACTCAAATACGCCATCCATGTTGCAAGAGGTTGTATAGTTACCAAATATAAAAATTAACTTTTTATACAGACACCGTGTGCTCAAAAACCCGAATAGAAAGTTGTCCCAACAATCCGGAGGCCAGAAGCATCCACGTTTCTAAGTGCAATATTCGCTGAGGTATTTGAATTCAAAATCAGAGAAAAGTTGGGGAAAACAGTATAAACTACAGACAACGTTTATTTCCTTCGTTTATTCTGTTCTTTTTCAACTTATCTCCGATTTTTGAATTCAAAAGTCTCTTTGAATATTTTTTTTGGCCTCGGGATAGACAGGGCAACAACTTTCTTATTGAGTTTTTGAGACAGGGTGTCGTATAAAAAGTTAATTTTTATATTTTAATAACTATACAACCCCTTTAAAACATGAATGACGTATTTGCGTTCTACACTGTATTTAGATACTTTTCTAATTGAAAATATGCCTGTAGGAGTTTTCCGCCTGACATTCGAGTGATTAAGGAGTTAACGTCCTTAATCAAGGAGTGATTAAGGACATGGATGTCTACTAACGTATCAAATTCCCTGGACAGATCGTAAAGATCTCTTGGAAATACGTGGTTACTATAAACTAGAAAAAAAAAAGGATCCACTCCAGTAAAATGCGGCAAGAAAATCATGGAATCACCCTGTACAATCGCCAGCGTACGACCACGTCTGTTCCTAGAATCACAAAAGAAAAGTAATGCGCTTGATAGATAATGAAAGTTATCAAGAAGATTGTTACAGAAATAATTAATGTAGTTATGACGGGTAAGGAAAGAAGATCCTATAAAATAATTGAGATGAAAACAGAGACGACGTAAGAACAAAACAAAACAAAAAAGCGCGATCGCACGCGCGTCAAAGTGAATTTCAGGTGAGGATTTTCGGTGGGAGTTTTGTTGGTCTTTTTTACAAAAAAACGCTTCTTATGGGCATTTGTTTTATTATTATTATTATTTTTTTATTTATATATATTATTTATTAAGGGACTAGAACACACACACGGCTCGTGTTTAGCGATCAATGCGGCTCCGAATCAGACGCCACCTAGATCAAAAAAGCTTTCGCCGGGTTGCGCATTACCGAATGCGCAGTGATGACTGCAGTGGTCGCGGTCACTATTGCGAAGGCTTCTTTCTTCTCACATCTCCTCCTTACCTAAACTGGAACTTCGCAAATACGAATCTCTTGTAAACGAGCAACCAGGAGGTAGCGAGTGAGAGTGAGAGAGAGAGAGAGAGAGAGTGACACACACACACAAAACAACATACACAACAGCGAACAGTTTGTTTTTTTATTATTATTTTAGCTGTCGATTGTTTATTCACGAGTTGGTAGAAGAAGGTGTGACCATCTTTCTTTCATTCGCTGAAGATAAAAATATAACAACAAAGCTAGTCGTTAATTGAAACGACCGATTGTGACCGGCACTTCTTGTAGAGGTAAAAAAAAATTACATTTATATATTTCTTACCTTTTCTTTATATATTTTCTATTCTATATATATATATGTACTTGTTTCGTGGTATCTTGTATCACGATGCCGTTTGTGACAATGTGACGTACGTTTGAAGGTATGAATAGGCTTAGTGAGAGAAATTTCTCCAGGTAAAAAAACTGATCGAATGTTCTTTTTTTTTGACGGTGTCGTTAGTGGAGTGTTTTTCTTTGGACCGTCGACCATTCCATGAATTCTTTTACTGCAGAAAAGCAGCTATATTCGTGATGAGCTTCACTATAATTACTTGAAAATGTACATAATAGTATCCCAGATATCTCTTACTCGTCTGAATGCATTATTTTAATCCGGAAAACATCTGCAGCTATCCTCATATGAATATATATATATATCAAAATTATCCTTTTGTATCATAAATAAATTTTAAACAGTTTCTGGACTTGAAACGCGATAACGTATTTAAATTTTGGTTTAAATTATTTTGTGGTGATAGAAAATTTTCTTATAATCAACTGCCGTTATTTCTTTTAAATGATCATGAAGCATCGTTCACGTGTGATAAAAGCAAAGCATTTATATTTTAATTTTAAATTATCTGCTCAAAGTTCCTAGAGAATTTTGGCTAATAAAAAAAGTACGTAGTATAAATAATATTCAAACATCTATTTAGCCGTTGGCATTCTTTGCATGTCATGCTAATGACATTTTCATTATTTAAACGACAAAAATATCAGGTTGTGTACAACCGAGTTTGTATTTGATTATGGAAAGAACTCAACAACAAAATGGAATTGAACGTATGTGATGGATGTTTCTGTTATTCTATCCATGCATCTAGATGGCAGTCCTTGTAACATTCCAACTGCCTAACATATACGCAAATTCATGTTAGCAACATACTTGAAAATGTATGATTTACGAGAAACTTATAAACGCATGTGACTTTCCATCCAAGAAGTGGCATCTTATAAGTCAATACAAAAGAGCTTTACGTGACATATTTTATTGACAATGTTAAAAGGGGAAAAAATTATGCTAAATGATATCGATAAATCTACAAGAAATGGGTATTGTGTAAATGGTATCATTTTTAACAAGCATCTTACAAATATCACGTGAAAAGTTAGAAAACGGTTCGATAAAACTCTTATCCAAATTGTTTTTCAAATATTTATTCATTATATAATATTAAAGTAATTGTTGTTTTGCATAACAAAAAAAAGTAATCACCGGACATTCGATAACTTTCTAAGTACCATATGTTGCATCATTATCAACTTCTTGTTATTAGAGCAAAAAAGTTCTCGTAAAAATATTTTACTCAAAACCCTCGTTAGATGTTGAAATGTGAATGAATCCTACGATTCGAAAGATTTATATAACATTCGAATTTATTTAACAACGTTGAAGTCGAACTTTAAGCAATGAGGGAAGAATCATCACAATTGGATGCTAAAATAATATTAGAGTCGTGCCTCGAGTTACAAGTGTCTTGACTGGCCAATTTTTTAAGTTACGAGAAACAAATACCTATCAAATAGTTCTACATTCTTCAGCTTGTGAGCAAATATTCGATTTACTATCTTAAAAGATACGAGGAAAATCTCATTTAACGTACGAAAACTCAGCCTCTTTGAACAAGTCGAAGCCGACAATGATTTTTGGACTATATTTGATTGTGTACTGTATTTGACTTGTGAGCAAAATTACTTTTGTTCTACTTAGTTTTCCATACCGAACCACGTTGATTATACGAACATTAATATTATAGGGATGTGGAAAAATTATATGTATGGAAACATATCCATCATTTTGACTGGGAAAGTTTGCTTCAAGAAGCAAGTTTCCCATTACACGAGTAACTTCCAAGAACGAAATTATACTTATCCTATTTGCATAAGAAAGATTACTTGTTTGTTTGTTTTTTTGCATAATTTTCATCAGATCAAGCTTAAACTTGCCTATCTGGACTTCCTTGAACCATAATATTTTTACACGAGTTGAATGAATCACTTTACTCTAGCAAATACTATCATTCCTTGGCGTATGCTTTGTTGGTTACACTGCAATACAGTGTAATATGGACTGCAACAAGACAGCGCTCCAGCTAGTTGGCTGTGAAAAAAAAAATTAGAATACCCCTCCTACACGTACACACGCACATTTTTCTAATGGTGGTTTTAAGCGAGAATAAATGTGTTAGATTGCATTAAAAGTTTTTAGATCATGAACTCTCAAGTTGATGAAGATGGGTTTTTTTCACAGTTCCAGTCATTATCCAACTAAGGTAATTGTCTTTTACTTTCACTTACTCCATAACAAGTTGCATCGTCATAAAAGTTGGTTGACGATGACCGCCACAGATCAGTCGGATGATTTTCTAAAACATAACTTTTCTTACTAACTACCTGACACTAATATAAATGTATGTATAGTAGAACCTCTCTTTCTCCAAACTTTTATCTTGAAAAGCTTCATATCTCGAAGAAAAAACATTTCCATGCATTTACTGTACAAATTAATTTATTTTCCACCTCTCTATCTCGAAGTATTTTTTGAAAACTTTTTATCTTGAAAGCCAAACAACTACGATAGTAAGAAAGAAACAATTCAATTCAACTATAATTGTTTGTGAGCATAGCTCATTACAATATAATACAGCGTAATACATCAACAATAACATATCATATTGGTGACAACACTGGTTCAATACACAAAAAGAAAAATTTTTCACATTGTTCAAAAAGGATGAAACACAACAAACTATCTCATGCAGCCCTTCGAACCAGATGCCGTGTGTTTTACCTCAGTTAAAGTTCAGTTATCTTCATACAGGGTCTGCAAATAGTGAGCATCTCGTAAAAAGTAAAAAATACCTTTTATGTGTCAACATTGTTCAGCGTCAAAATATTTGTTATGTTAAAATTCATATTGTTATTGAAGTATCGCCTTCTATATGATGCATAAGTTGGACAATCTAAAAATATGTGTTTCCACGTTTCAAGTTGATTAAGGGGACAAGGGACGTTCAAATGAAAATTTGTTATTATTGTATATTTCTTGCTAAAAATCCTTTAATGACATTTCAGTACCAATATAATAACAATTTCAGGTCTCTTACTTTAAAAAATATGTGTTTCAACAAGCTTGACGCCTTATTTAGACATCGAAAGTGTGGGAACGGTAATTTTTTGGTTATTTTTTGTCCCCCTGCGTTTCAAATTTCATTGAAAAGCATCATTTTTTTTATTATGCTCTGTAGGCATATATCAATAACTTGTAGCATGCATTTTGTATTATGAGAAACCATTTATGAATAAAAAATATATTAACCCCTGTTTTTGTGGCTTAAATTTGCAAATTTTTCAACATTTTCAACTTTTTTTGCCAAAATTGTCATGAAAATAAAATCACACAGTAAAATGGATGCTGTAAATAATTGGCACCTGCCTACGGAGCAAAATAAACAAAATTATGCTTTTCAGTGAAATTTAAGACGCAGGGGACCAAAAAAAACCAAAAAAATGACTGTTCCACTTTGGTGCCTTTTGGTGTCTAAATAAGGCGCCAAGCTTGTTGAAACACATATTTTTTAAACTAAGAGATCGGAAATTGTATTATATTAATACTGAAATGCCATTAAAGCATTTTTAGCAAGAAATATACAGTAATAAGGAATTTCTATTTGTGTGAACGTCCCCTATATGCCCTTAAGATTACAATAACTACAATTTTTCAATGGATTAATACAAATAGCTTAGTAAAAAAGCTTATCACTTCTTAGTAAAAAAGTAAGTTTCCCTACATTTTGATAAAAGTGCAGTAAACTGGAAACACAAAAATTACTTTCATCCAGATGAGATGAACGAGACAGTAAAAAGGAAATTCGGGGCAAACCGATCATGATGATGCACGAAACATAGAAAACAGAAGGAACTATAAGAATCATATTAGGTTTAACATTGAATGACTGGGACACGCAAAGGGGAAAAGAATTGCGATTCCACCTGTAGACGAAAAAGAATTCATCGCCACGTGTCACTTGTTACACATGAGAAAATGCTATTCCTCTATTGGTTGCGTAACACTGTATCAAAAAGAGCCGAGAAACAAAAACGTGCTTCCAATAGAAAAAGAATGGCGATTTTGAAGTCTTCTGACGTAAATTCTATCATGTACAAAAGTTGAAGTCGCAGCTAACTTCGGAATTCCCTGCAGTAGCATTTTAACAAGGGCCGCCCTTACCAGACGCGGGACCTGGTACGAAAATAATAGCGGGGCCAGACGCATCTTATTGATTTCGAGGCCCCTTAGCCTCAATTTTTTTTATATTCTGTGTGGGAATTGTGCATCCATAAAAGTTCATAAATTATTACAAAATATACAGAAATGCTAAAAGATAACCATACAAAAAAAATATATAGACACAATTAAATGTAAATTAATAAAAAAATTAACGAAAACTTCAAACTGAAGAAAATTTTAAATGAATGAAAGAAGTAATTTTTTGAAAAACCAATCAATTTTTTTTAGGACCAAATAAAATAAATCGAGAACTTACGGAAGTGTTCAAAATTGATGAATTGAAAATAAGAAAAATAATTGACCGAAATAATTTTTCTCTCTCAGCACACATGAAAATTCAAAATAAATGAAAGGAAAGATTCCAAAATTGATTAAAATTCAGGATAAATGAAAGAAACACTTTCGGGATTGATGAAAATTCAATATTCCGGTATTGATGAAAGTTCAATGTTCCGGGATTGATGAAAGTTATTTCTTTTGAGATGAAAATGCAGATTTCCAGAAATATTTCTTTTGAGATGAAAATGCAGATTTCCAGAAATATTTCTTTTGAGATGAAAATGCAGATTTCTCTAGGATGAATGAAAATTCAGAATTTACGAAAGAAATTATTATTACCTTGAGTGCGGGTCCCGTTGCGACCGAACCTGTCGCACACCCCTAAGGGCGGCTCTGCTTTCATCAATAATCAGAAGCAGAGAAATAATTTAGAAATGAATATGAAAACAACATCAAGAAAGTGACAAAGTCTTATCCCGATATTAATGTTCAACAATGTTTATGCAATGTAGGAGAAAAAATATTCATATCAGTTGAAGCATGATTTTGAAAAGAAAATTTTCTCTATCAAAACCATATTTCTTTACGAAAAACCCTACTTTTTGAAAATTGTCTACCTCAAAACTATTTTTGATCCCATGAGATTTGAAATATAAAGGTTTTGCTGAATATCTATATTTCAGTCTATGTGATAGAAAACAAGAAGATGCTCCAAAAGGAATTTTAATACCGTGTTTTCCCAAAAATAAGACCTCCCGCAAAATAAGCCTTTCATGATTATTCAGGATTCTCCTATTTATTACTCGGTTAGCGTTTGTTTATTAAATTTGTACTTAAAATAAATGACATTATTAATCAAATAATTTTAAATACTCATTAAAATTAATAGGTCCCTTAGACGAGAGGTAAACACCTCTAGAGTAAGAATCGACGCAAGAAAGACTACTTATCTCGAGATTCATCGCATTGTAGATATTTTTTTTAACGTGATCCTCACGAATTCCCAAGAGATTCCCGTGATCTGTCCAGGGAATTTTTTAGTGTTAGTAGACATCTTTGCCTGAACCGGGTTCGAACCCACATAGTCAGAGGCCAGCTCACCCTAACCATTCGACTGCCAGGCGGATAAACAAGTTACTGAAGCAGGGCCGTCTTAACATATGGGGCTTACCCAGAAATCAAATGAGTGACATCTGTATTGCCAATGTGCTAGGAGCATGCCCCATAGGCAAAAAAATGCTCATTTTAGGAGAACTCTCTTGCTCGACATAAGAGGTTAAGGCAAAATGGTTCGTAAGAAATTCAAGCCGAAAATTGTAAATATTTGCAGATAATTAATGTAGATTTTTTTTACATCAAAAATATTAACATAACTCGAAAATAGCCAAAAATAATGTAAGGCCGGGTCTTATTTTCGGAGAAACACTGTATAATACCGCAGATTAAATCTGCATTTTTAGAGGAAGGGAGAGACAACCAAAACATTTTTGCAACTTTTATGCATTTCGTGGATATTTACGCGTTCAGAACTAACTATATATAACGTATTCTTTATTCCTACTTCATTCAACAACAAAAAGTGTCACCCTCATAATTTTTCTATTGCCCAAAAAGACTATACAATAACAAATTTCAACGTTTTGTTTCGAATTTTCTGCCATGGTGCATGCGAGGAAAAAAAAAAGCTTGAAAATGAATGACCGGAAGACAGCAATAGCCAGAGAAAGTCATTACAGCATTTTTATTTTATTTTCCTGGTTTCTTGGAACAATTCCATAAGATGTGGGAGATGAAAACAGGATGAAATATTTCGTTTTGCCACTTTCAGACTGTTTGATGACGCGATGTCCGTCTGACTGGAGACTATTTTGGAAAAGACGAACATTCTCCCAGACATGGCCTGTAATCTAATAAAGAACTGGAAATTCTATGTTTGCGGAAGGCAAATGTGACTCCAAAGATAAATATAAAATCGATTCCCCGGAAAATGTTTCCTTTTTTTCTCTTATACGCTAGATAATCTTTTTTTTAGATTATTTTTAGATTAATCTTGAAATGCAACCCTTTTTGGAAAACCCCGTTGCTTCTATGAATTAAACTAGACTCTTTATTTTGATTTTTTGAATCCTAAGTGATAATAGCTACGTATATGAGTTGCAGTAATGATGAATTAGAGAGGAAATTTTTTAGATTTTTAATTGGATTTTATTGCATTTTACCCTTTCGCTACTGACGGTACTTATCTCTTTCAGACCCGGACATTCATTTTTTGGAGTTTTCAATTTATTATTTTTTTTTTTTGCATTTTTGATACTTAAAAAATGCATTAAAAACATAAATGTCAGCAAATCTTTATTTTTTTCAATTTTTCTTTCAAATATTTTTAATTTAAAAAAAAAAAATTTTGTCAAGAAGTAATTCACTTCGTTCAAATTTTTTCTACCAAGGTAATGCAAGGTATATTCTCATCTTCACATAAAATTGTTTCCATAATTTTATTGATAAATTTTTGGAACAAATCACACTTTTCTCGGAGGCACTTTTCCCTGAAAGCCATCTTAAAAGCCTCCTGAAAGTTCAATTTTAAGTGCTGCCCTCTGATGAAAGCCCCCAAAGCTCATATATTCATCACATATTCCTAACTCAGAACTTACATAATTCTTTAAGTTAGAGTTAAACTCCCTGAGGTCAAAAGAAAAAATCCTACAGTGAAAAAAGACAACACACACATTTGGGGCACCAGAATCTGAAAGAGTTATAAAAATAAAAAGTCCAAAAGAGAAAAAATTACCAGCGAGGTGGTTGAAAAAAGTTTCCCATAAAAAAATATGTCTAAAATGCGACAATCCAGAATAGAGCAATTATCACGGAAAAACTAAACACTAAAATAAAACTAATAAAAACTGATTATTACGAAAACATTGAATACACTGCCCATAAAAAATTACGGTTGTCTTCATCTAAGTATGGGTAGCTTCTTGATCCATTCTATTATAAGCATCGTATTTTTTTTTTAAGAAAAGTAACTTTGTAAGTGAAAGTAACTAAAAAGTAAAAGTAGCTAAATTCTAAAGTATCATTAATTTTTTAACCTCCCATAACATCCCTTACGTTGTTGGGTGTTGGTATTTTGATGTAGAAATTGAATTATAAATACTTTACCATTACGAGATAACAGCACAAGTATGGGACTAATAGTTTTTAAATATGTTAATTAATAAAATTCAATTAGATGTTTCACCCTGTAAAAGTGTTTACTGTATTGCACAAAAATGTAATGCAGTAAAACGGTGCTTTCACAAAATGTTCTCTAACAAATGTATAAACCGTACAAATTATGGCTTTCTTTGTGGCAAAATAAATAAATAAATATTCATTACTAAGCATCATTCAACGTATTTGAATTCGTATTTTTTATTTTTATTGTAAGCGTTTAGTGCTGACGAAACGTTCAAGTACCAGGTTAATTAATTCGTTATGTACTAAATAATTTTTTTGAAAGTAATTATTTTTTTATTTCAGGCTTTAATTGGAACTAAAATGGCCTACCAAACAATATATAATAATGATAATTATTTTATTTTTCATAATGTGGTGGTGAAATGGTTCAGGGGTTTCATATCTTTTAACATGGTGAAAAATTTACACTAGTAGAAATGTTATTAAAAATATTATTGAATGAATAATTTATTTCGAATTCGATACACATATTGTATCTGTTAATCCTATGGCAGTAAAATGTTTACATATCTCTAAAGCTGGGATTACACTATAAAAAACTGATAAAAGATCTCTTAAAAACTTGAAAAATTAACCAATATACCTATTGGTTATAGTCGCTTGAATGTAACCGATACGCTTATTGGTTGCATTTTTCAAGTTTTATAAAGGAACTTTTATAGCGTAATCCTGGCCTAATATTTAATTTTTTGCAAATTTTCAAAAAAGGAATTATTAGTACCTTTTGTGCATGATAGCAAATGGTATGACATCAGTGTAATTGAATAAAAATTGATTCGAAATAGAGAAAAATGTTCAATTCATAAAATGAAAAAGATTTCATTGACTTGATCTTGTTTAAAATTAAATTTTAAATTTAAAAAAAATGAATAATTTTCTATAAACCAAATACCTGTGAATTGATCTGAAATATTTTTCATCATTTTATGAATTTGACAATTTTCTCTAGTTTGAATCAGTTTTTATTCAATTACATTAATGTCCGGCTATTTTACCATGCGTGCAAGGTGTTAGTAATGCATTTATTTGAAAATTTACAAAAAAATAACTGTCAAAAGGTATGTAAAACATTTTAGTAGCATAATCTAGCATATACAATCAGAACTATATGTACTAAATTTTGAAATAAATCATGGTTAAGTAATATTTTTTATGATGTTTCTACCAGAGCATAATTTTTTAACATGTTAAAAAGCATGACGACCACTTAACAAAACATAAAAATGATCAAACTGTACATTCGCGCGAGCAGATTATGTTCTATTCTTAGCATGAAAGCTCTGGTTATTTATCGACGGTCTACTGCACTCGAAAGACTTTTGACCTCGTGTTGTTGCAATATCCTCGCACGAGCCAATCAATGTCAATGACCAACCAGTTCGTTGATTCATTTCTACCCTCGAGTTACGTAATATTCACACCTTGACACATTGATTATCTACCGCACTACGAATCGAATCTGACATTATCAGGTTGTTGGTTCTGCCTCAACATGAATCGAGTCGAACACTTGTGATATTGATTTTTTAAATGAAAGAAATTGTTATTATATATTCTGCACATTTTTTACATATAAAAATAAGTACATAAATGTAACTTTACAGATGTTGAATTTTTTTTCAATAATTTAATTCTAGTACTTTTCTATCGATCGCTATAGCATAATTCTTCCGAAATATTTGATAAAACATGGCAAATAAAAAATCTATTCGTTATATTAGGGGGAAAAAAAGTTGCGAATTTCATTATTTCTGCTAATATTTGTCACGTTATTCTCGCATTAACAGATTTGGAGTTTACATTGAAAACACAAAAACTAAAATACATCTACTGCTTTTTAAAAGCATTTTTTGAATTTTTATGATTAATTTGAAGTCTTCGAAATAAAAGGGATAATCCTGTAAGCACTAATTCGGCCTTTTTGTCATCAACTGTTCGTCGTAGAGGTATGATTCTAATTTAAAAAATGCTCAAAATGTGTTCATAAATCACCCTGTACCAGTTTTGAGAGTGAAAATACAGTGCGTCGCACAAGAAAAAAATCCTAATTTCTATACGGTGCCCCTGTCCTCTAGCTTCCAATTAGAAAGTTGTTGCTCTGTCTCTCCTGAGACTAACAAGAAAAAAAAACATGTTTTAACTGCAACATTCACTGAAATATTTGAATTCAAAGAGAAAAGTTTGGAAAGAATAGCAAAACTAACAGACAACGCTTCTTTTCCCCTCATTTATACTGTCTTTTTCCAACTTTTCTCCGATTTTTGAATTTGAATATCTCTGTGAATATTGCAGTTAAAAACATAGAATAACTTTTGTTTGACTCAAAAAAGACAGGGCAACAACTTTGTAATTGGAAGTTAGAGGACTGGGGGACCGAATAAAAATTCAGATTTTTTATTTTGTTACACCGTATTTTATCTCTCGAAACTAACACAGTAATCCCGCACACGTTTTGAGCAATTTTTAAACTAGAACTATACCTCAACGACGAGTGATTGATGAGATAAAGGCCAAATTAAGACTTTCAGGATGCCGTGTATATATTTTTGAACATAATTTAAAACTTCCTGAGATTGTTATATTAGTCTATAACAGAAGTATAGGTATATTATATAAGTGTATTATACATAACATGAAAATGGTTGGTCATTCCATTGTTATTTTGAATAGCTTTTTCAAACATAGAATGCAGTGTGTAGTACTCCTATCTTGTTTCAATCAACAGGAAAACGATCTGTTCAAAATTTTAGCTCAATCGGAATGATAGGCGATCCTCAAACGCCTTGAAGTTACATAGTAAGCAATGTTGATTCCATATACGCAAACATTACTTTACTTCAAAAGCGGTATCCCATCGAATTTTTTTTTTTTATTCTTAAAGAAATTTATTTACACATTCGGGCAACCAAAGTAATTGTTTATAAACATTCTGAATCCAATTTCTCAGAAACAATTGTCTTCGGCAACGATCTGTGAAACAAATCGTCGCCGGAGACTACAAAAATACCCAACTGCTTGCTACTAAATCCTCTTCTAGGAAAAAATAATGTTCAATGTTCATTCGTTCACATTATGTTTTGATTTTATAAAAAAAAATTATTGCTTTAAATAAAAATCTGTTTCTCATATTCTCATATCCCTTTCAGACTTGAGAATTTATTTTTTGGAATTTTCACAAAATGTTTTTACATTTTTGATTCTCAAAAAATGCATTAAAAACATAAATGTCCACAAATCTTTATTTTTTCAAAATTTCAATTTTTTCTTAGTTTTTTTGTGAAAAATAATTAATTTCATTCACATTTTTCATCCATGATGATGCAAATACCTATAGCTAAGGGCCCCCCCTAGTGTGTACACATATAGAGATATATAGATGTATTTATTAGAATATTCTGCTAATGTTTTGGCCGAATACCGAATAGAGAGAGACATAGACGGCTTTTTCCTCACCCCACTATATCAAGGAAACAGATATTTTCTGGATTTTATGCCTAGATGAACTCGGAAAGAAAAGTCATGTCATCTGGTCTCCGCCGGGACCTCAGGCTCTCTTGCAATCCGGGAAAGCTTGTTACCATCTGCACCACTGGAGACACGACCCTGCCTTCCTTATTTCATGCACTGCGGCGTGAGGCACTGAAGTAGAATGCAAGAGGGCCTGGGTTCAAGAGTCCCGGCTAATACTAGACGACTTTTCTTTCCGAGTTCACCTCGGAATAAAATCCAGAAAATATCTGTTTTCTCGAATACCGGATATTCAGTGGCCGAATATAAATTGTATTAAAATTAATCACAATTATGAATAAAATTGTCTTTTTAAAATTGAAAATAATATTACTGATAATTTTAATGGATTGAAATTGAACTTTATTTCTGAAATTTATTATTTGAATAAATAAAGAAACTGGTAGTTGAAACATTTTTATTGAAATGATATTGTCAATCAAGTTTAATGAATCGATTTTTTTTCCAACACTTGTTAGAACTTTACATCCAATTAAGAAAATGTCAACCATTCGTTACTCTCAACTAGTCATGCATCATAAAATTTACGACTTATTTTCTTATTTTTCCCTCTCTATATGTTCTTTTTGACTCTTTTGCCTCATTCAAGTAGCTCAATACTATCTTGTCTAAATACATCCTTTAGTAGTGAACTTGACTTGTGTAATTCATGCTCATTTTCACCTTATTGCAGTAGGATTCTGTTTTCAGTTTCGTGTTTTCTTCTCACCAGAAATTCATCCTGACATAATCTCTTTCATGGAGAGGATATACACTACACAATAAAGTAAAATATAATCAGTAAATTTTCAATTTATGTGAAAAATGCTAGTTAATACAATTTTTCAAAATTAGTTTTATGTTTACTTAGATTTACGCAGACATTCGGCCGAATACCTAAGCAAGATTCGGTCGAACCGAATATTCGGTAAAAGGGCCGGATAGGCTGGCTGAATACCGAATAGCAACCGAATATTCGTCCCATCACTAGTATTTATGCAGGGTGATTGTAGTTCAAGTTTCCGTACTCTGTGTGTGTGTGAATAGTTTTTCTCAAAAATTACTCATTCGAGTACAGCCAATTTTTCAGGATATCTTAATGAGACCATGGGAGAGAGATTTATGCAGTAAAAAAATAGTTCAATTTTTGGCCACCAGGTGAAGAAAGGGCTCTTTTCATTGCATTTTCCTTTATTCCATGGTTCATAAAGCGTATATACCAAGTTTCAATGGAATGCGTCCACCAGAACAGTCGCAACAGAGGTTTGAATAGTTTCAGTATACTGACTCTCTGGTGAAAAAGTGTATTTCATTAAAACTTACTAAATACGCTATATGAACCATGGAGAAAAAGAAAAACGCAATGAAAAAGCTTCACTTTTTCACCTGATGATTAAGAATTGAACTATTTTTTATTATGGAAATCTCTCTCCCGTGGTCTCAATAAGATATCCTGAAAATTTAACTGTGTTCGGATGAGTAGTTTTTGAGAAAAAATCATTCAAACAGCGTATGGGAACTTTAATTATAATCACCCTGTATTTATAATCTTATTTCGGTGATTTAAATGGTTTCCCAAAAAATCTGCATATCAATGTGTTTCACTTTTTTATTGTTGGAAGCTCATAACACAGGGAGAATCAAAAAATCTAAAAATGTACAGCTGACACATCCTTAATTTGCCTCTACAGAATTTCAAAAATAAATAATAGGAAAAACGAGGAGATTTCGCCTTTATACTTCAAGTACTTATATACTTTTCATATACGTCGACGTACTTTAAGACTTGGTCGATATACTCGGGAGCCATATCTTCTCCTGGAAACTCGTAAAACTTGGGAAGTTATTGCTGTTTCTGAGTACCCCGAGGTATTCGCGTCTGGGAATTCTTCTATGTTTAAGAGCGAAAAACAAATCTCTAAAGAACGTTCAGGTGAAGAAATCTCGGTAAAAATGACATTAGTTTTTTTTTTCTCGCTCTAGCTTGCGCAACGAGGCAGCTCAGCCTATTCCTTGGCTAACTTTTACCAGCATAGTCATGTTTGGGAATTCCTTGGTTAGCGAGTGGAATCAGGGTCACTCACATTTAATAAATGATTCACATATACGTACTTGTGTAAGTTTCGTTCTTAATATACTAAATCGATACAAAATGTACAGGTGGGCTGAAAGCTCGAGTGGATTGCATTCATCTCATTTTATGTAATGTAAGGATGAACAGTTCCGAGTAAATTGACGTCGATTTTCGTGACTGCATAGCATTAACTTTCTTTTTATTCTGCTGTGCGTTGATGTTTTCTAATCATAGCACTATATGAACGTTCAAGTATTTACGTGACGTAACTTAGAGTATCTATTTTTCATTCATATCATTCATTCTACGGAGGTTATTTCATGCGTTATAAATAACGCATATACGGCCACTTTAATCTTGTGTGCATTTTGTTTCCGGCAGTATCTTTTTACAATATTGCAATACAGGGTGTCCTGTAAGTGCTAATGCGGCCTTTGTCTCATCAAGACAACCATAAGTATTCTTTATGGGCATTGTATAATATTTTATCATGTGTATATATTGTTTGTAATTTGTGTTAATTGCATTTTTAATTGGGTTGCTGTATTTTTGAAACATATGACAACCATATTTTTATGGGCATCTTTTTATCAGCCGCCTCGTTGGGCATTTTGCCTGTTGTGGCGTTGTATTTGTATTTGTATTTGTATTTAAGGGTCAAAATACGGTGTGTCACAAAATACAATATCTAAATTTTCATGTGGTTTCCCCCAGTCCTCTAACTTCCAATTAGCAAGTTGTTGCCCTGTCTTTTCTAAGTCCAAAAAAAGAGATCCTATGTTTTTAACTGCAATATTCGCAGAGATATTCGAATTCAAAAATCTAAGAAAAGTTGGGAAAGTACAGCATAAATGAGGAAAAGAAGCGTTGTCCGTTAGTTTTTGCTGTTCTTTCCCAACTTTCCTCCGATTTTTCAATTAAATATCTCAGTGAATATTTCAGTTAACCTTTTTTGTTAGGCTAAGGAAAAAAAGGGGCAACAACTTTCTAAGTTGAAAGGGGCAACAACTTTCTAAGTTGGAAGTTAGAGGACAAGGGGATCATTTAAAAATTTAGATTTTTTTTATTTTGTGACACTTTGTTCTCAATGACCACGTTTCTAAATTTCGAAACATTTGCTATAAGGGTACCACTTTTGTGCAGTTCCCAGATGGTTAGGTTAACCCTTGCAGAAAGTCCTATAGTCTTTTGTTAACTGTACGGAGGGGTCTTCAACCTTTGGCCGGGATTACACTATAAAAGTTTTTATAAAGATTTTTTTATAAAACTTGAAAAATGCAACCAATAAGCCTATCGATTATATTTGAGCAAATGCAACAAATCAGTTTAATGGTCGAAGTTTTTTACATTTATAAAAGAATTTTTATAAAACTTTTATAGTTTAATATCGGCCTTTCATACACGGCGGGCCAAAGCGAAATATTTCCCACAAAGCCCACGGGCCATCAACTCATGTAATTTAGTGACATTTTAATAGAAGGGGGCCACAATGGGGGGATTAAACAGGGACAAAAATAATTGAAGACATATTTATTTGTTCTGAAATTATTTCTTTCATTATTTATTAATTTTTATAAGTTCTGAAATAACTTTTTTCACTAATTCTGAAAATTTTTTTATTTATTACCGATTAAATTAATTAATTCTGAGTTTAATTTCAATCTGGAATCATTTTAAATGATTTTTTAATTATTTATTGTGGTAATTCTGAAATTGCTTTACTTCTCAATATATCTTGAAATGATTTGTTTCAACAATCATGCAATTGTTCTTTAATTGATTGTGAAATAGTTTCTATCAGAAATTACGAATTTTTTTCATTAATTCTGGAATTATTTCTTCCACAATTCTAGAAATAGTTCTTTCATCAACTATGAATTTTCTTCAATTTGTTCTGGAATTATTTATTTTATTAATTTCAAAATTATTTCTTTCATTACTTACGAAATTATTTCTTTCATTACTTACGAAATTATTTCTTTCATTACTTACGAAATTATTTCTTTCATTACTTACGAAATTATTTCTTTCATTACTTACGAAATTATTTCTTTCATTACTTACGAAATTATTTCTTTCATTACTTACGAAATTATTTCTTTCATTACTTACGAAATTATTTCTTTCATTACTTACGAAATTATTTCTTTCATTACTTACGAAATTATTTCTTTAATAAATTCTAGAATTAATCCTTTTTCAATGTTTACAACCATTTTCTGAAAATGATCGGCGAGCCACAACAAAAAGCTCTGAAGGCCAAATGTGGCCCGCAGACCACACGCTGAAGACCCCTGCTGTACGGCATATGAGGCAACATTTCTTATTCAGAAAATTGGTTGCGTGCAGACGTATTGCGATGTAAAATAAAATTTTCAGCTGTCGGGTCTGTTTTTGTGCATTTTTCTACGTAAGTGTTAAAAGATGTCCCAATAAAATACGCTGCCATCTCACTCATGAATGTTATTTGTCATGATCATGTGAAATATTTTCTGTCGCATATCATGTTAAGGGATGAGGGGGCACTCATCCGGATAGGTCACCGGCTGGAATTTTTCCCGACACAACCACTTCCTTCGAAACACTGTTCTAAAATCACGTTGGTAACAGAACCTAGCATCCAGTTCACCCTGTTTACTCTGTCATGATGATTCCTCTGTGATCATAAGCTAAAAGTATTCATTTTCTTGACCTTTGATTGTGATCGTTGAATTACTTTTGGTAACTGGATGATGGACTTCTTTTCTAGTGTGACTGCAATTTTATCGGAGGTTCGAAGTCCCTCGATTCATCAAGCCACGAATCAAAAGTTTTAAGACGCATGCTCGACTTTCAACGTAATATCTTTCTTTCAGTAATGTTAGACTTTCAAAGTGAACCTCGAATGATCAGCTGACATCAATTTCAATGAGATTGCATCATAAACTTCGCTATGGTGCCAACTTGAGCATTACTTTTGAAATAACACGCATGCATGCGCAGAACACTAAAAAAAACTTTTTTAACTACAATTGCGTGTATCTTTACGTAAATGCTGGTTTAAAATACGTTTTAACTTCTATTATAAAAAAAATCTGAAAATTAAAGGCATTCAGATTTATACCACGTTCCTCTGATTACTCTGATTGATATATATATATCTCATTTATATTTTTAATATTATTTAATATTTATATACAGGGTGTCCTGTAAGTGCTAATGTGGCCTTTATCTTATCAACCGTCCGTCCTAGAAGTATAGTTTCAATTTAAAAAATGCTCAAAAGGCGTTCAAAAATTACCCTGTACCAGTTTTGGCAGTGAAAATACAGTGTATAACAAAATAAAAAATATAAATTTTTAAACGTCCTCTAATTTCCAACAAAAAAGTTGTTCCCCATCTCTCCTGAGTCCTGGGGCCAACATAAAATTTTCAAGTTTCCAAGTGCAATACTCGCAGAGATATCCGAATTCAAAAATCGGAGAAAAGTTGGAAAAGGACACATAAATGAGGGAAAGGAGCGTTGTCCGTTACTTTTTGCGGTTCTTTCACAACTTTTGTCCAATTATTTAATTCAAATATCTTAGTGAATATTGCACTTAGAAACATGAAATTTTTTCTGTTGGCCTCAGAAGATACAGGGCAAGAACTTTCTAACTAGAAGTTAGAGGACAATGGAACAGTATAAAAATTTAGGCTTTTTTTTAATTTTGTGACACACTGAATTTTCACTCTCAATACTGGTACAGGGTAATTTGTGAACGCATTTTATGCATTTTTTAAACTGGAATCGTACCTCTACAACGGACGGTTGATGAGAAACGCCGCATTAGTACTTACAGGACACCCTGTACAATATTACATCTGTTATATACGTTTTACGAAATCTTAGAGCAGATATTCAGCCTACTTTTTTTAAAGCTGCTTTTTAGCCGATGTCATTACACATCCAGAGTTTCGTCAATGGAATCGTATATTATGGAAAGATGTAACCAACCAAAATGAGTATCATCAGAAATGCTTTCCCAGTTTAATATCAGTTCTTTCTAAAGCAAAAAGATATGTAATATATATATATTTATTTAAGAAACACAGAAATACAAATTGACAGATTAAAACACAAAAACATATAAAACTTAGAATTGAATTTAAACGAACACAAAATAAAAACTAAAAATATAAATTAAAGATATAAAAGACAAAGAAAATATAGATATGAAATTGGGGACGGTTTTTTCGAAGGCAGTGAATTCTGAACATGCACAACATGCATACATCGTATATACGACGTACATACAAAGACATACGGCCAAAAGATGTTGATCGATCACATTCTAGAGTCAATGTCACACTATTGTGAGACCTAGAAACTCCGAAAATTCGGGTTGTCATCGCACTAAGATGGCGAGTGGTTTTGGGTCGCTAATCTACTATGATTCATACTCGGAGTCACTTGCCTCTTCAATTTGTTGTATTGATTCCACCTCCGTCTCGCTCCAGGCTATTTATCTTGCTGTGGCCTCCTCCATTATTTTAATCATAAATTGTCTTGTGGCGTTATTTTCAGTAATGCTGGTAGTTTCACGTCTCATTCTTCAAATTCATTTGATTCCTCATGCTCGTTCAATATTGCCACCTATATATCAGACAATGGTCAATTTTAGTCATTGCTCCCGTTAAGGGGGCAGGATGATGATAGTGAACTGAGATTAATAACAATTCAACTATGTAAAGTATCACATTTATAATGCATAGAATAGAAGCGATATTGCGGCCGTAAAAGTCAGTAAAAGTGCAATAACTAGAGAATGATAGTGTTTTCACAAAAAAAAAACGTGTAATAATTTTTTATTATTGAAAACTGGATCAGACGGAGAATGAAGCTGCTATTTTAGCTAGGTCAAGTCCACCAATGTCCACTACCTCTTCCTCTCTTAACTCCTTTTTTCCGCTTATCCTTGGATGGCGGCCAAGAACTCGAAAGCTCATCCGTTCGATAGCTTCAAACTAGAAACATTTTCTACTCCTCTCACTAATGTTTAATGATGATTCTTTTTTTTCATCGAGAAACTTTAGAACAAAATTCGTATGATGGCATAAAACAGCTGAATTGTCACGTTCTGAACAATAACAATAAGAAGATAAATTTGTGAAACTCAACTGAGCATAACTCCAAATTGGGAAAATTCAATGCTGCTGCGTAGTTTTTTTTTTTTAAAGGCGTTCTTATATATTTTCCCAGTTTTCGGAGGAAAATCATTTGATTTACCCAATTTTTCCCTTAGAACTGACCTTCCCTTTTTTTTACCTGAAATGAAAGATTATTACTGTATCTCTCGCCTCACTATGGCTGAATAAGAAAAATGCAGGATTTTAGCTTAAAAGAAAAAAAAAAGAAGTAAATTAGAAGAAAATTGGAATTAAAAAAAAAAAAAAAAACGGAACGATTGAACATTTTGTAACCAATTGCGTAGGGAGAGAAATCCGAGTTGTCACGTTTTACCAATACTGGTTAACAAACGTTTGACAAAACGGGATGTATGGTCACCATACTTGCAAACGAAACTTTTTTCTGATATAATTATCATTCAGTTATTGTTATCAGAAACCGCGAGTCATCACCCCGATGTGAAGCATAACGAGAAAACTTGAACACGTCACCGGCACACAGTCAAAATGTTGCAAGCATCGAAGACGTTTCGAAATATTTATTACACATAAATATCATCTCTTTCATTTTTTCTCACTAGTCATCTCACACGCTTTGATATGCTCATCCGCTAATCCCAAATGGCTTTACAAAGACATTTAACGCTGAAACTGCACATACCGTCGTGTCAATAAATCGACCTAATTCTCTAGTATTTTGTTATCACTGCTTATCTTGGAACTAATAATTCGTTTCAAAATCTTCGACCAGAATAACTTGACTAAGAAAATTTATTCTAACACACATAAATAATATTATATGAAAATGTGATCAATTTTCCGTTTTTCTGTTTAATATTTCTGTGATAATTTGTGACAATTTTCCTACTCATGTCTTTAAACATTTATTAATTGAATTAAACATATATTAATTCTTAAAATGTTCTTAGTTGAAAGTTTTCGAATTCCGAAATAAGATGTGCTCGTCTATTTACGGGAAGTTTAGAAAATTTTGCAATGCATATATTCAATTCATTCTCGCAGCATTTTTTTTCATTCGTTTTTCCTCTTCAAAGCTCTATAATAGCGTTTCTCAACCTATGGTCCGCGACAATGACATAGGTGGTCCGCAGGTAGGATTGATATAAAAATTATTCACCCGTTGTAATTACAACCACATGGGTTCAAATAAAATTATACCTTTATAATTATTTTCACCATACATCTTCGAGAAGAATGCAGGAAATTGTGATCCTAAATACGAGATATCACTAAATTTTGCCAAAAACTGCAATTTATGGCTTTTAAATGCAATTTGACAATTACGGTTGAAATTGCTGAAGGGTGTGGAAATAAGGGGCCGCTACAAATCGCAGTAAAAATACATATTTCACGAAAAAATATTCCAGTGATCTGATGACCATATTTCATTGAGAAAAATAAAATTCGTTAAAGTGGTATCTTAAATAATAATCCGTAAAAAATACAGGGCAACGCAAATTGTCATCAAGAACATTGTCAGAAGTAGGCACAATCACCCATCGTAATTAAAATTCCAAAAACAATTGAGGACAAAACGTTAACCTGACAAATATGTGAGATGATTATTTATAATTTTTGCCAGAA